>NC_086385.1:16925984-17553737 GCF_036588685.1 Mytilus trossulus | reverse complement strand
TTGAAAGTCTACACAACGTTTCGAACGAATTCAATTTTATATACAATTTGAGTGTACATACAAAAATAGGACAACACAATTGAAGTGTACTGTAACAAAATTTTGCATCAATTACTGCACAAGGTCTAAAATTGGTAGGAAAAATGAACGAACCGTACACGTGCCACTTCCATCGTCTCCTACTAAGAGGACCTAACATGCACATACATGAATATTCGCTACATTCAATCCAGTACAACTCGAATTTGTGACCAGATCTAGATATGCAACCTTCCAGTTGTTGAATATGTGTTTGTGTGTGTTTGTGCGTGACAGGTAATCTAGTTTACTGTCAGGCAGGTGATGAGTTCAGAAAGACTTAACACATTGAAGCATGGCATTTAAATTTCTTTTATCAAATCTTTGTTAGTTTTATATTTTTGATTGGGTATATCGAACACCATAAGATAATTTCTACATTTAATTATAACTAAAGAATATGATTCACTAAGATAAAATCATTAATAGTTTCTTGCCATTTCAATAGCATGAAAACATATGTGGGACAATCAGATAAAAGATGGATATTGTCAAGGCAAATATGAAAATGCGATTTACATTAGACGAAATAACTTTCGATTAATAAGTATTAATTATTTGAAAAACAAGTTGTTGCAACGTAACGTAAAATAATCTAAAGAAGCAAAGTAATAAAAAATATAAAAAAAACATCCAAACTGAATTCCAAATTTTTAGAATTACTACTATTTAAAACCATAGACACGAATCAGAAAATCATCAACATTTGAATGCTGGCAAGTAGTGATTGCCTTAATATAAACACATAAACAATTACACCAATATTACAACGGAAGCTCTTTAGAAGAAGCTTTACGACAACCTTATAAAGTGCAACAGGAAAAAGACGATCTTGTTAAATTCTATTGAAAAGAACATCATATTCCGGAATCCATCTATAACAAATTAATCAGAGTTGAAGTTAAACAGCAGTTTTCGCATATTGTAAGAATTAAATGTTTGAGAGAAACACATTAGTTTGTGAGTGCATAAAGATGCAATAATATAAAAAAAATAAACATTAACTTGAATTGGAGAATTGGAGATCATGCTTTGAGTGTTTCGTTTTAATTAAAGAATGACTGTAATTTTGTTTCTGTCTATGGAGAAATAACATAAAAAATTTGGTGCACACTGAATAACACGCGTAACGGGTTATTTAACAGTGTGCACCAAATTTTTTATGTTATTTTGAATAGACAGAAATTATATTAAAAAATAAAAACACAAAAATACTGAACTCCGAGGAAAATTCAAAAGGGAAAATCAAAAATCAAAAAGTCATTTCTTTTAATTTGAATATACATCCATTTTAAACCATAGAAAACCACGTAAAAACATTGATGACTTCACAGTCACATGGCTTAATTATTTCTACGGGCTGATAACAAAATAACGTCACCCAACTAGAAGACGCGTTACATTAAAAATTTAATTATTGAGTATCAACCCTTTCGTTTGAATAAAAAATCATTATGTTATCTTTTGAATATGAATGAAATTTTAAAACGAGATTCATGTTACATTCTCAAGATGATCAGAAGATGAAAAGAAAGCAAGTAAAATAAAAATACGGTGGATTGACTAGAAATTTAAAAAAAACCGAATAGATCGATACCAGGTAACAATGTGAAAACAATATGAATTTAACTTTGTAATATGACAACACAATGAGTCTGATGTGTAACGTACTAGTTCACACGTAAACAGGCCATGATATTGGTATTCGTAAGTAGCGACCGATTAGGCGGCGAAGCAACACAAATATATTTTCAAGTCATATTTATATCTTTCCTGGGTTAAACTTACAAACTACTGAGTTGATTATGTGTCCGAAAAATTATATGTTGATAAAAATTTATAATGTTTGCCGATGCTGATGGAATCTTGGCTACAACTGTACTTTCACGTACACAATAAGGGTAAGTATTCTTAAGTATCTTAAGCATCTTAGTTATTATTTCGTCTGTTAATATTGTTTAACTTATTTTTCAAAAACGTTGAACATCGTACTACTAACAACACAACAATAATTACAAAAATCTTAATAAACTTCTTTCCTTTTTCCCTTATGAAATGAATAAGTCATAGGTGATTAAACAATATTTTGATAAATTGCTAATATTTGCAAAAAAATATTGTTTGAAATGCTTTATTAATGCTTCCTTGTCATACAGAAGTCAAATTGACTAATGTTTCACTAGCATTTCAAAAAAGATTTTTCTCATTTGAAATGGTCCTATCATTGACAATAAATATCATCTATAACAATAATAAAGGTTTTTTTCATAATCACTTTTATCTGACTAATCTTGTAATAGAAAAGCAGATGCTTCACAGTATTTTGTTGTTTGTATCTATTTTAACACATGTTCATCTGTAACACAATTTCTACAATTATATAAGATTAAAACGAAATGTATCACATTGCATTTGGAACTTTTTTGATCAATTATAATACCAAAAAAACTAGAAGCTGCTTAACTTATATCTAAGATAATGTAGATTTCAGCTGTAAACATATAAAAGAAAATTATTGTTTTCTCAAAATGATTTGTTAAAATCACCCTGGTTCTGATTATTTATTAACTGCAGAACAGATCATTATGTTACATTTTCCAAATTCATGTATAAAAAACACAAGGATAGAATTATAAACTCCATCAATTTTGTGAACAGGCACTAACTGTGTCTTATTCATTCCAAATTATAATGAGTGAAACACGTGCATATGTGAATTCCTTGTGATACCGTCTGTTAAAAGAGGGACGAAAGATACCAAAGGGACAGTCAAATTCATAAATCTAAAACAAACTGACAACGCCATGGCTAAAATGAAAAAGACAAACAGAAAAACAATACTACACATGACACAACATAGAAAACTAAAGAATAAACAACACGAACCAAACCAAAACCTAGGGGTGATCTCAGGTGATCTCAGGTGCTCCGGAAGGGTAAGGAGATCCTGCTCCACATGCGGCACCCGTCGTGTTGCTTATGTGAATACAAATCCGGTAAATAGTCTAATTCCGTAGGTCAAATTCATGAAAGGGAAGGGGATTGTAGTTACGAAGTAGGGAACCAATCCGATATCATTAGTGAAACGGTTATTCCATAACGGTTAACCAACTCGTGATGGCGTCCGTAAAATTTACAAAGGGATGATTTCAACTTCACCATTTGGAAATCTTGGTTTAAAAGCTTCATTGTGAGCAGTAACCCTCTATCAAGACAATCATGATCGGAAATGCAAGCACAAGAATATCGTATCAATTGGGACATATATACCCCGTATGCAGGTGCTGCTGGAATGTTGCTACTTAGAATTGGAAAGTTCACAATTGGAAAGCTAAAATCATCTCTTTTGTCGTAAAGTTTTGTCTTCAACCGACCCTCATTGTCAATTTCTAGATGTAAGTCAAGATATGAAGCTGACTTAACTGGATCTGTAGTATCCTTTATCTCCATAAATGTACCTTATACAATTATTCTTAATATTCTTAATCCAGACTGTCTCCACATCTTATAATGCATAAGTTTGAAATTTATAATTTAAATGAAAATGTAAAAAAACTATTAAAACAATCGGACTAAAAAAAACATGACCTCTCTTTGAAGTTAAATTGTTGCTCCTTTATTCAATTCAATATTTTATTGGAAAGAGCACAATAGAGGCGTGATCCAAATACAGACAATTATAATATTAAAACAACATATAAATGAAATAAAGATTCATGTAACAAGTCATGAGCCAATTCTATGTATACAAATACATTATAGACTGATATTGATACCATAGACTTATATTTCAGTATTATTATAGATTTTCGTATATTTACTTAAAACACACAATACAAGATATTTATATATATATATATATGTATATGCACAAACTACTGTAAAAGATTATTATCTGATGAAACGGTATGGTGGTCTCTCAAATCAAGAGCTTCTTCAATATACATACAAATAGATTTTAATTCCTTTTCAGACATAGGATTTAACATTTTGGTAAAATTTTCATCCAAATTATTTAAATTAATATCATTTATTTTATATTTAGATCTAATGTTTTTATATTGCGGACATTCAATCAAGAAATGAATCTCATTTTCAATTTTTTCTGTGCAAAATTTACAAAATCTCTCATTAGATGGTATTTTTGGTCTTGCATACCTCCCAGTTTCTATTGCTAATGAGTGTGCACTTATTCTTAATTTAGTGAGTTTTTTTCTAAGGTATTTAGGAATATTAAAATTTAAATATTCTTGTTGTTTAAATTTAGTATAAATTTTACTAAAAAATAAAAGTTTACCACAGTTTCCATCTTTTATCTTAGAAAGTTCAAAAATAATTTTATTTTTGTAGAAATCTTCTAGTTTCTGTTTGAAATGAATATTACAATGCTTGTTAAAGGATATTCCAATATATTTCATTAATTCAGATAGTTTATAAGACCATGAATTTTCTTTATTTGTGAGAGTTTTGTCCACTTCAAAAGCAGCTTTGAGAATTTCATGCGGACCACCAGACCGTTCACCAATATTACTGAGACGCTCATAATATTTAAACATAAGTTGATAACATTTAATGCTAATGGGTAAAGTGCCCAATTCACACCGCACTGCTAGATTGGAAGACTTTCCATGAACCCCAAGTATGTTTTTAAATATGGAGTTTTGTGTTTTTTCTAATTTACTTTTGTCTAATGCTTCAAAATTTGGTTTGAATTCTGATATCCATACTTCTGATCCATAAGTTAAAATAGGAGTTATCATTGAATTAAAAAGCTGGAGCCAAGTCTTAACAGATCAATTTTCACTATATGGTAGTTTTGACTTCAATGCAAAATATGCTTTTTTAGCTTTATCTGAGAGGCTTGACACTGCCTGTATAAATTGTCCAGAGCTATGAAAATCAACTCCTAAGTATTTATATCAATCAACAATTTCAATTGCATTAGAGCTGTAATAAAGGTAAAAGTTTTCTTTATTTACTTTAATTTTTTATACATGTAAGACGTGGGTAGCACTATTTTCATATATTTACATTTAATTTTATACCTCCTACAACAATGGTTTTAATTATTGGGTTTCCGTTTCAATTTATTAAGTCATCTGTATGCTGACAATTTTTCAGATAATTCAAGGGCATGTTACAAATTCAAGGTCATGTTACCATATGCGTCTGTCGAAAAAAGTGTCTTATGTAAAGGATGTGATTTCACCGAATGAAATATATCACGAGATTTGCATGATCAGCACTATTCGTGTCACATCTGGTGTAGGATTATGTTTTGGTTTGCTTTAAGTTATAACGTAATGATTTTACGTCTTCAATTTAAAAAAATGGGTGTATAAAAGTGCCAAATGCAAGTAATTTTAAAAATATAAGTAAACATGGATAGAATAAAATACTGGTTCTAGAAAGCAGTGTGCAATTTGCAGATTTTGTTTTCTTCTTTGTTTTTTTTTCCATTTCGTATGTTATGCATCGCCTCTGCTCTCGTAAATTATAATGGCACAAGAGAATCATATAAGCGTTTGAATGACGACTATATGTAGTACACAATGTCAAATTCATTTGAGAATGATTCATCTCATATTTCTTTATTTCTATGTAGTTTATTACTATGGCCATACATGTATCAATAACAATTTATGTCAACAGAGAAGTGCTGAATGATGACCAATATAAAAGAGACTTGGACTGAATTATAAACATGACTCAACATAAAATGTGTATGCCCAGTTGGCATTAAAATAAGGATTAAGGGTTTTCCGTAATACTATTGAGTTGTCACAAACAAATTTGTCATTTTTTGTAGCAGGGTTACCCACGGCGTTATTTAGCTTCTTGTTTGGTATAGACAGTTGTTTGTGAATTGTCTTAGATTGAATATTGACATCTGCGCGTCATTTCCGGTTGTATTATGTCGTTAATATATTGTCTGTTCTTATAACGTGACTCTGTACTTTACAAGATCTCGTCAGTATGATATTGTTCTATTATTAGTCATTATGATATATGTCTATTATGAATTACTATATATGTTGAACCACAAACGTCTAAATCATTCAATCGCGTAGTGGAATCAACTATTTTTGGATTCTTATATATATTACTTTTGGACAAGTATAAATCTCGGTCTATTTCTGAAATTTATTCTTACATACTTTTGATTTTTTAACCCTGTATGCTTACATTGCCGATGTAAATTTTAAAATTGTTTGTATGCACATTGAACGACACATTTATGTGACGTATAAAAAAATTCTGACGTCAGACACTCAAATCAATCAATGTGTTCGTATATAGAAGATGTTTTGGTGTTCTGTTAAATTGTTCCTTTTAAAATTGTTATAAGATGATGACTGATGTACCCTTATTTTGACTATTTGATTTATTGTGACTGTTTATTTAACGCATCAATGTAAATATAACGGAATTTGATGAGACTGTCATTAAAGTGAGAGGGTTAGCGCTATAGAACCAGGTTTAATCCACCATTTTCTACATTTGAGGGTGCCTGTGGCGGGTCAGAAATATGGCACTTCTTGTCCATTCGTTTTTTATGTGTTTTGTTATTTGATTTTGTCATGTGATTATGGACTTTCCGAATTGATTTTCCTCTAAGTTCAGTATTTTTGTGATTTTTCCTTTTATCATGGCGTTTTGTCTGTGTTTATTCATATTCACTATTTGTATAATTTAATGGTAAAGTATTTATCGGTGTGCTTTAGATTGATTATTCCATCATCGAAATAGATCTTATATTCCCTAATTTGACGTCTTACAGACTTGTAAGAGTACAGGATAAAGACCAGATGTTAATTTGAACATATGGTATCATATAGTACTAGTGGTTATACTTTTTAAAATCGTAACTGGTTAACCTTTTTTTTAAATTTCTGGTATATTTAGGTACTGCACTTTATTTGTAAAATAGTTAATGTATGTCTGATAGATAAAAATACACAATACTTATATGCACTTAATGTGTTTCGCGTAAAGAGATTGGTATGCATTAACCAAAGTTCAAATCAGAAACTTTTCTTCCAGTTTATTAAAGAATTTTAAGTTAATATAAACTATAAGATGGAATTGATTGGGTTGTTTCAAAAATATACATATTTGCATTGCAACTCTTACATATTGGAATATTTGTCATTGGATCGAATTATAAAGTATGGTCTTCATGGGGAAATAAAACAAAATATACCAAAAGGAGCAATCAGAAGTCAAATGTCGGACGACGCCATGAAAAAAAAAGACGAAAGATGAATGATAGTATATAAACCTTCGAAACTAAATATAAAACAGATCTTGCGTAGAAGTTTACTTTTTTTTTCATTTAATCAATGATTGCAAAGTAAAGATAAATATGAAGAGTGTTATATATCGTTGCATAAAAACGGATCATTAATTTTTTTTTGGACAAAAAATAGATTTATCACATTTTTTTTTTGATAATATGTTTTGTAGTTGCTATACATATATCTACACTTTTTTGTACAGGTTATTTGTAGGTCTTTGCAGTTTTCTAATTGATGTTGTGTATACTGTTATGTGGTTTTTTTTCCATAGCGTTATCAGTTTTTGTTTGTCTTATGAGTTGAAATGACACTTTGGTATCTTTTGCCCATCCCTTTCTAGCTAGATAATGTACGAACTAAAGGGGAATTTAATCAAAATCAAATAATATGAATAGTATATTTTTTTTGTTTTGTACTCAATAAGTATGTTTTACGCCCAGTTGTTCAAAAGAGGTTGTCATGGCATGTTTTATTGATATTTTCATCATATATGATAAGATTCTTAAGACTTCAGTTTTGACATTCATGCTTTTCTTGATTCTTGAATATACTACTTTGCGTCTAAAAGATTTGAAAAGCCGGTCAAAAAGGCCTTGACACATTAAAAATATTCTTGTCAAACTGACAACGACAAAAAAATATGCGTAGATATGTATTATACCTTGCAGATGGTCAGGTAATTAATTCATGAATTCAGAAATACATTGCAGAATGTCATTATCAAATCTTAGTTGGTTTGAGATTTTTGATACATTTGTAGTTTATGTCGAACACCATCATCAATTTCTACATTTGGTTACAACGAAAGAATAATATTTGACCTAGTTTTTCTTATGATTTTTAGTTTTTTTATGGTTTTGTTCAGATGCTGATTCACTTACATAGACCTATTAAAATTTCTTGACATAATAACCCATATTATGAAAACATATGAAGGACAATGCGAAAAAATATATTAGTTAATGTGAAGGCAAATATAAAAAAATGCTCTATACATTATACATCCCCAGTTTTTGGTGGGGTTTGTGCTGCTTAGTCTATAGTTTTCTATGTTGTGTCTTGTGTACTATTATATGTATGTGTCTAGTCTTATTTTCTATCTATATGTTTGACAGTCCCTCTGGTATATTTCGTCCTTCTTTAAGACGACGTAACTTTCCATTATTTGAAAACAAATTGACACAACGAAACGTAAAAGAGTCTAAAGCAGCAAAATATAAATTATCAAAACCAAATTTTAAAATGTGTAGATGCATGACTATTAATACCATAGAAACGAGTCTGAAAAGCTTCGACATTTATAACCTGGCAATTAGTTATTGCCTTCATATGAACACATCACCCATTAGACCAAAATTACAACGGAAGTACTTAAGAGGATGCTTTACAACACCCTAATAAAGTGCAACAGAAAAACGCGGATCTTATTTAATCAGGTTTTGACTGTAAAAGTATGCAATAATTTAAAAAAAAAAATGAAAAAAAGTGGATTGTAGAATTGACCAAATCGCGATCACCAGATGCGTTGAGTCTGCATTGGAATGAAAGCAAACTCTAATTTTTTCGAATAAAAGTTCACTATGAGATTTTTGAAATGTGAAGGAATTTTTAAATTGAGAATCAGGTTACATTCTCAGATGACGAGAAAATGAAAAGAAAGCAAGTAAAAAACCGTGCTGTGGATTGACCAAAAATTTGAGATGGGTAGATCAATGGATTACTGTTTAACATCCAATGATTATTATAACATTCAATTTCAGGACTATACCATGTTACAATTTGAAAGCAATACGGACATTAGTTTGGACTTGACCAATACGATGAGACAGGTGTTTAGCGTACTTGTTCCCAGGGTAAGATTCCAACATGGTAAGACATGTCTCTCTTCATAGACCCATTATTCTGACTCCCAGCCGACCCGTATGTTTTGTTATCCATAAGTGCCGACTGATTAGCGGTGAAGTAACAAAAACTATATTAAAGTTACATTATTATCCTTCTATGCAAAAACTTACAAACCCCCGAACTAGTGTCGATAATAATACCACGAGACTACTGAATCAATTTTATACAGAAGGCTTAATATATTTTATAAAACAATTTGAATAACACGTTATATAAACAGCTTTATGAAATGGATATATTCTTATAGAATTGTGACTAACGTAGATTGGGTGAATTATTAGGAATTATCTAAGATTTAGTTATTATTCTGTTTGATAATATTGTTCAACTTGTTTTGCAAAATTTCGCTACACACAATATTTGCAAAAACATAATGTTCGAAATTCTGTCTTAGGCCTGTACATTGCTTTTTCGTCATATAAACGCCATATTGATTTATGTTTGATTAGCAATAAAAAATATTAGAATTTTTCCATTTGAAAGGAACACATATATTTGACAAAAAAAAAGTTCAAAAGAGCAAAGGTTATCCATACAATAAATTTGGCGAATCTTTGTCCAGAAAAGAAGTTACGTCACAGTGTCATGTTATATGCAACCATTTCAACAAACGTTCCTCTGTACCAAGTTTATGTACTCATGTTAGGTCAAAACTTTGATTTGATCTATTGTAATACCAAAGCTAGAAGCTTCTTAACTTTTATTAAGATTTATAATAGCACAAATTAAAGTAATTTATTTTTTTCCAAAAATGACGAGAATAAATCCTACTGGTTCTGATCATGTATTGACTGCAAGACGAATCATTCCATTACATGTTTTTAATTTATGTATAAACAACATAAGAATACAACTATAAACTCCGACAATCTAATAAACAGGTACTTACTATCATGGTTTAGGTATTTCAAAATCAGATGAGTGAAACACGTGTAATTGTGAATTCTTTACAATACCGGCTGTTAAACTATACCTTTTTAAAACTTTTTGTTCATTACTTTTTGTTTATAGCTATTGACATCTTACACATATGTTATTACCTAGTAACTTAGCTTTGAAATAAAAGTCTACATTATTCAAATTTCACCTTTATGTCGCACGCATGTATTTGTCATTGGTAGTTTTATCACAGAAGTATTAAGGAAGTTCGCTTATGACAGTTTGTCATATATTCCGAACATCTAGTTTATTGGTGTAATGCAAATAAAACATTTGTTCGTTAAGCCCAACTTTCCTTTTCGTAATTTTATAACACATGGTTTCAGCTCTATTTTTGGAAATCTTTTGAAATCTTTGCTGTTTTTCATTGTTTTTTTTAAACATAAAGGCGCCAAAGCTAAATGATTTCCCGATAAAAACAAGGACCCTAATTTTCAATATCCCTTATTTTGATTTTTATTCCATCGATTTGTAACCGTCTGATGAAAAGCTTGTTATTCTTAAACAGAGCAGCGATCATCTTTAATTGTGTTAACTTTATACCTCCCACAGCAATGGTTGTTCAAGGTTGAGTTTCTGTTTGAATTTATAAAGTCATCTGTGTGCTGATAATTCTGTTGTTGATTCAATGTCGTGTTACCAATTCAAGGTAATGTTATCATATGCACCTGACGAAAAAAGTGTCTTAATGTAAAGACGGTGACATCACGAGATTTCTTTCTCTGAGATTTATCACCGGATTTGCATGATCAGCACTATTCGAGCCACATCTCACATCTGGTGTAGGAATATGTTTTAATTTGATTTAAGTTATCACGTAATTATAATTTATTTTCTCCTGCATTTTTTTCTTCTTTCCATTTTCATTTCCTGTGTTATGTATTTCAACATACATTCTATTGACACAAGAGAATTATAAAAACATTTGAAAGACAACTATTAATAGTACACACTGTCAAATACGTTTGTCTCTCTGGAGGAAACCAGAGACATCGTGGTACAGTAATGACGTTTGAACAGGGCGATTATTATCTAATCAATCGTCATTTATTTGTCTCATTAAATGTCAGGGCGACGATTTACAAAAACATCATATGATACGGTAATGAAAGGTAACGGTATAAAAAAAAGTATAAATTTACTATTCGAAAAACTATGGGAGGACGATAAGTGAAATAAAATGATTGGCCATAAAGGAATAATGTAACTAACAGTTAGCACGTAGTTTGTTCGATGAAATATTTTTTTTATCAAATTACTCGACGCCATAATTCCTGCAAGTCGAACAACAACGTTTCACAAAGACTATATCATAAAATGTAAACCAGTAAGGCAAAGTTCGTCTTACATCTGATTTGTCGAGGAATTTTGAGAATTTAGAAGATATGATTGTAAATTTTAAAAGAACATTGTTTTACTTCAAACATACAAGTACGTTATGCTAGGCTCGAAAGGTATTTGAAATTACTTCCTTTATCTTGTAAAAAATCCGAATGCATGCATTTTCGTTTTTTTCTCTCCTATTTTTCAAAGTAATTGCGGTCTATGCACCTGTGTGTGCATGTGCTTATGTGTAAAATCTTTTAAAATAAGAACGATTTAGATATTTATAGATTATTGTTAATTATCTGAACGAGAAATTCGTTTCCTCGCTTGAGCCGGTACGGTGAAAGTGAGAAAAGAAATCGAGTTGAGTTACCAATGATCATCTGTTTATTGCTATTTAACTATGACGACATTGTTAATTACAACAACCACGTGCGCCCTTAATTTCTTGCGATTATTTTTCATATCACTCTACTGTGATGAGAAAGAAATAATCAGTAAGTAAGATCAAATTTAGAAAAATAGCGATGAATATATATGCGTGTTGTTGTAATTATATACAATCCTTTGCAAAACTCAAATCTTTGATATATAATATTTACCGTGACGTTTTGATTAACTTTATTAGTAGTATAAGAATGGAAAACTTTCAACATGTGTTAAAGTAGTAATAATCAGTTTACATGTATGTGTAGAACTCTGAACCGCGCCGATACTCTGAACCACGATGGTTACGCTGATGTGCGTTGGTTTTACGCTGTAGTACGTTTTAGATTTCGTTGAAGCAGAACAAAAAAAATATGTCAAATAATTTTCTTTCCCGGAAATGTTAAGGGAGCATTTTATACATGTGCGGTATATTATCAGGGTAACAGCCTGTTTCATTGTTTATTGACAAATGCATGGTGTATTGCAATAATAAGATAAGATTATGAACAATAAACATTCATCAAGCAACGCAACATATTACATTGATAAGACTATCAAGAAAATAAAGAAACAACTTTTCTCATGTCATTTGTCTTTTAAACTGCATTAATACTCTGAATCCTTGTCAGATTTTTTTAATATATAACTTTTTTTTTTCAGCTACTCAGCGTTTGTATCATGGTTTATATTTTGACTGATTGATTGGTTTTTGTTTAACGCCGTATGAGTCTTAAAAAGGCCATATCGCGTCGACAGCTTATTCAAATATTTTAACAATTTACATAAGATTAGATCAGAACTTCGAATAGTTTCAAAGTTGTGAAATATAGACGTTCGGAAGATACCAAAGTAAAACTTAAAGGCACAAGTTCAAAAATATATGCATTAAACGAAAAACTCAAATACGATCAAAACACAAACAATAGTCTACAAATCCAACATAAATAAACTAAAGAATGAGCCACACGATTCCAAACAAAACCCGGAGGTCGTATTGGGTCATATGCCAGAATGCTGTTTCAAATGTTGCACTCGCCGTGTTTATGTTTTGAGTATAAAACTAATTATAAACGGGCTTTTAACGATAATTATAGTAATTAATCAAACTTATCAGAAACACAAATGACATATAATGTGAATACATTTGTTTTCGATAATCTCATGAATATAAGAACAAAAACAGCTGACATGTCGCGCAATTGCAATTTAAGGTATACTATTGTCAGCTCTTTAATTTTCTTTGTATATACATATAAAAAATATAAAGCCATCTTACCTTCCTTTAAACGGTGATTTAAAAAATTAGTTATAGACACAGATGTTAACACCAACAAAGATATAACAAAAAAGACCGCTAAAAACTTCGAAGAAATAACTCGGAAAATACACCAGGATAGCACTGTTAAGTATTCATAAAAGTCGTGCTTTACACAAGCCAGTGTCAAATTAGAAAACTCAAATTTTATTTTGATAAATATAAAAGTTAATAAAAAATGAAATTTTATAAATAAAATCTTTTTGATTTTGAAGAGTAAATTAAAAAGAGAGACATAACAAATATACTTTAAATCGGTGGATGGAAAATTAAAAATATATTTTTGACAACATAACATTAGTTGATTAATATCAATTATCAAACAAGGCACACGAAAGAATGAAAAAAACTTACCTGACTTATTAAATCCTGCTAGCCCTAAAGTCGTTAATCTTACATGATCCAACCTAGGAAAGTCATCGATATCCACTTGTCAAATCTCCTACACAGACAACAATATTTTCTTTTCAATATTAGTAAGAATTAATAAGTTTCCTTCAATCAAGAATGTCGAATGGTAACGCTATAGCTATCAGTCGGAGACAGCTGATAAACCCAGTTAGTTTTCAATTAAGATACTGATCAGTCAATAATTAGTTATAAGTGAAACCGATTTTGATATTTGACATATTCTTATAAGAATTTATCAGTTAGACACAATAAGACACTAAGCAATCTTACTAGCAGCTTGAAGTCATCAGAATGGCTTATTTTTATTAAAGCAAAAACATCATCATAAATTATACCTATATATTAATAAAATGAGAATCTACTACCAATTGTAAAATTATTTTTTTTGTCATAGGTTCACCTCTGGATGGCACATACTATGATGTGACGAGAATAAATTCCGGTTTTGTGTCGATAATTTGTTTGACCAACTTTATGCAGTTGTTTGTTATAATAGAACTAGAACGTAACCTTCGAAATACAATGACATTCATTTGATGTATTTTATATTTTGATTTTGCCATTTGATAAGGGACTCTACTTTTTGAATTTTCCGTAGAGTTCGGTATTTTAGTTATTTTACTTTTTATAGTACATAGTTCAAGAATTAAAGATTAAAACGAATACAAACATATACTGACTATTGAATTGTTTTAGTTAGAATTTATATTGTAATTTATAAATGTCCAAGGATACTTTTTATTGTCAGATTTTGTTTGCTGTTATGTTATAATTAAATACGTATTTCATATCGTGAACAATGCTTATTCTGAGAAACCCTTAAAAGTAAAAATGCAAAAAATATTTAAAAAATCTGCAAACATTTTTACATTATTTGTTAAATTAAGGTTACCAATATTCCATAAAATACCGTTAAAAGTTGCAGATAGTAAATTGTTGACAGTGGTTTATCCAAATTACCAAATATAGAGAATGGCTATTATCTTAAATATCTCAATATAAAGTGTATTTTAAAACTTAGTGTTTTTTTTGTGAAACAGGAGAAATGATACATATAAGAATATTATTTAAAGGCTAAAAAAAACTTTGTCAATATATATATTAATATTTACATTGAAGGGTCTTGTTTCTTTGTTTACTGAGGAAAAAAATGTTCTACCTTTATAGTGTGTTATAAAAGAAAGTTTTGAGTATGAAAATAAGCTAGTTTGTTCTTGTGTTGTACTGTTACGACACTATCCCAGGTTTGGAGGAGGTTTGGGCTCCCTTTTACATGTTAAACCCTGCCACATTGTGAATGTGCCTGTTCCAAGTTAGAAGCCTGTAATTTATTAGGTTTCTATTGTTGTTGTGTTACTTGTTTGTTTTTTTCTTTCATTATTTTGTACATAAACTAGGCTATCGTTAATTCTCTGTTTGTTTTCAAATTTAAAAACTGCTAAGAAATTAAAATCAATATCATTTAGATAACGACAAGAATGAAAAGAAAGAGCAATGTTATCCGTTAGTTTCATGTATCGATAAATACAGGATATTCCAGTCTGAATATTTTGAAGTGCTGACAACAATTGTCCTATTGAATTTAAAGTCATTATAAAAAATGAAAATTGATATATTGATGCCAATTTATTTTATTGTAGTTTACTTATAAAGTATAAATTCCTCTTTTCCTCACTTAAAAAGCACAACTCAAAACAATCTACTGCAAAATATAATTCAATGTCAATGTAAAAGTATGTCAAGAATTTCATTGATGGCATTCTCATACAGAAAATGTCTCAGCCAACTTCGTTTCCATCGCAGAAGCTCATACTAAAATGTTATCATTTAGTTCATTGTGTTTATGTCAATCGGTTTAATGAACGTTTTCTCATTGTGTGAGGATATAAGGAAGACTTCAAGTGTAATGATAGCTCTAATGGAAATCACTTTAATCCCTTAAGTGATGTGCCCTCGATGTAGCTGTATAACTGTACACGAATTGATTGTTTTTCTTTAGTGTATGGTATGAATGGATATAAATTGGAGTTCCACTTAAGATTTCATTTAAAGATGCTAATTGAACGAATTACTTATCATGTTTCAGAGGGGTTTGTTGTACCGATAAAATCTCAGTTATTTTTTTATAATTATTGAATATATCCAACATTATTTCATTTTGGAATGCCATTATCATATAAATATACTACAAGCACAATATTTTGCTACTTCCAGTTTGTATTATGCAATGTATTAGATAAATCACGAGATTAAATGCTTTTTATTTTTTTTCAACATTGTGATGTTCATAATGAAATATATAGAAGAGTGTTCAAATACTTTTATGGTTTAAATATTGCCATTAGGAAGTGTAAACACCTATCAAAGTTACCAGTCTTATGATATAAAACAACAGACCACTCGAAATAAAACAGTTGGAAAGTTAAATTAATTACGAAGAAATTGAAGTTAGATTTGAAGAGATATTAAGAGATTAATATATATCATCATACACATAAGGTTTAAGTGAAACCCTAATAAAATTCAATACTAATTATGTTTTTGATATAAAGAATATCCTTATAAAATATTTTATATGATTGAGAATTTTTAACGAAAACTAGATCAATGTAAAATCAACAATAGCCTGTGATATAAACTCATATCAAAGCGTTTACCCATTGAGGTTATTAATTTCATCTCTGTGAGATGTTATGTTAAAACAGGTGACTTTCAGTAACACATTATATAAAAGTTATTTACCTATATGGAGTTATTTTCTTTCAGAACGACAGGTCATTCTTTTTTCAGAATCAACCCGGACGATACCATGTTTCAATGAAATATGCTCTAAGACATAAAATAATAACCTGTGTGAGGTCATTATTTTCCTTGATAAAAATGCAATCTATAATTTACTTCAAAATTTTATTCGTCTGATGGTTTTTTGTTGCCGATATGAAAATTGATTTTTTAAAGTTCAATCGATGATAAGTGTAAAAGAAACCGTCATTGCCCGCATTTTAATTTTAGAAACAATTAAAGTGAGATTTTGTTAATTTATCGCTACGATAAAGAAACATTATCATATATGTGAGATGAATTTAAATGTAGACTTTCATAAAATAAAGCCAGATTTTATGAACTGTAAGATTTTGAAAATCTTATTGAGTCACACTGAATAGGTTGATTGATTTTTGGTTGTTTGCTTAACATGCAGTGGCAAATATTTCATGCATGTTCATGACGATACACACTGAATAGGAAATCATACTGTGACCTACATGTATTTATATTCGTCTTCGTGTCAGTTCTTAACTTTTTATTTTTTTTCTGTGTATACCTTTTACTCTATCAAATGATCAACTAATAAGATAATCTTATATTCTACTGAATAACATTTATGTAACTCACAAAAGGGTCGAGTGCGGAGGGTATATTATTATATCCTGATTATCTGTTAATAAGATGTATTGCTATTCAAAAGACAATCTTTCTGAATTTTTCATTCGATTCAATTTAAATTGATAAAAAATAACCACTTTTCCACGATAGAAATGACATTACAAATTTATAGAAAAAAAAACATACCCCTCCCCCTTTTCAATTAACTAAGAAGTGCAATACATTAGTTACAATGTGTCTTGTACTTGTCATACACCGTTATCGGATGGTAACAATACATTTGTGTCTTACTTCATGCAGTTGCAGTAATATTTTTATTGTGTATGGATAATAATTTTTAAAAGGTTTTTATCGAGATTAATTAGTGAGTTTTATTTCACATTCTAAATGAGCCGTAAGCGTATTAGACCTGAACGCATTAGAAAGGAATATCCCACTTTAGTGTTGTCGGTAAAATAGGATTCTAAATTTTTCAAATCATTATAATAAATAACTTTGTTTTTACGGTATATAAGTCAGATAATGCATATTTTAAGGTTTTTTTAATGTCGTAGAACCAACTCGAGGTGTCAGGATTGGTGTGTTCTACGACAAGAACAACCTTAAAATATGCATTATCTATCACAATATAATTCTAATTGAAGGCGGAAATATATCTGCACCTAAAACTATCTTAATTTTTTTCCCAATTCTATATGTTAACTCTGTTTAAACAGCTATTCAAACCGTGGTTCTGACATGAATATCAATTATGTGGTCATTTTTATAAATATCCTGTTTACAAAACTTTGAATTTTTCGAAAAAACTAAGGATTTTCTTATCCCAGGCATAGATTACCTTAGCCGTATTTGGCACAACTTTTTGGAATTTTGGTTCCTCAATGCTCTTCATCTTTGTATTTGTTTGGTTTATAACTATTTTGATATGAGCGTCAATGATGAGTCTTATGTAGACGAAACGCGCGTCTGGCGTACTAAAGTATAATCCTGGTACCTTTGATAACTATCTGATAACAATAAAAAAATAACACATCAATTTGTAAATATGATATATAATGATAATAAAGTTAGACAATTTTGATTCAATCGCAAAATTAAAGTCGATAAATTGTATTTAGATTTACTCAATTGTCGTTTTATTGTCAGAAATTTGTTTTTATTAATAAAACAGGAAATGTTAACTAGAAGAAATAGGTTATTTTGTTAGACAATAGATCTTTTTCTCCTTCTACCTTAAAGATTCATATGAACTGGCATTTCATCCGACCTTGCATAACCTGTATCCCGGGGACTCCGATTGAGTTGTCGGTATGCATAGAATAAACGATCGAGTGAGTCAAAAGGGGGCAAGTTGTTCACTAAATTGCGTTATATCCTAGTAAACTTACAAAAAAAAAACATGAGATATTGATCTCTAGGTGACCAATTGCACGAGGGGATGACCAATCCTTCAACGCATGCTTACTTCATAACTAACCCCTAGCGTTTTTAATTTTGTTCTAAATATGAAATATGTTTTTGATTAGAAAATGACACCAACAAAGAAGCGTATCATATAGTATATTTATGTAATGTATAGGTGTTTATGTGATGCTGTCATATATGGTACAAGAGAACGAAAAGGATTTGTGCTTGGGACAAAATGTGGGACTCTACAGATTAAGAAAGAAAAAAAAATTGTTGGTAGTAAAACTTCAGAAAAAAATATGGCTTAATGTCTGTTGATCTTGGACATCAAGTTACATGAACAAAATTAGAACCAGAACTGGAATGTGTGTGGTATACATCAATGAGACATCAACCAAACAACATCAATAACCACAGTTAAAGGTCAGCATACAATTTTAATCATTTGACGGTAAGTTGTTTGACATATCAAGGTATAAACCTCCTCTGACTTATCTTAGGTGAGATCATGCGGAATTTGTTTTTTTGAAATATAGACATACAGGTTGCACCATGTGCAAATTTCTACTGGAAAACAATTGTCAAGCGTTCTTCTAATAATCAAATTTGAAAAACCGCTGTTTTTAGCAATGCACTTTGGAATTTGTCTTCTTATAATGATGGTGGATGACTGTAAAACGTTTATTAGGGCAAATCAACTGCATATTCTGGACAAGACGAGAACACGGCAATGTAATGTGAATATTAAGACTGACTGATCCGCTGAGACAAATATTCAACGTGCTATTACACAGTTCGACTTTCCTAGATACTTTATTCGGATTTTGAGTCGACTATTCTTTGCTTTTATTTCTTAATTCAGCTTACAAAGCCGATAAGCAGTAAATATCTATTTTAAAGTTTTTGGTTTGACACTGCCAAAACCAACAACAAGCCGCACTGGAAACGAAAACGAAGATGGGGTATAAATTGATACTAGCTACTCGTTTATATGTTTGATTCGTATGAAATTGAAAATTGAAATAGAGAATCTGTTAAAGAGACAACAACCCCATTTTTGATACCTCTTATCGTATTTCAAATGTTTAAAAACAAACAAAAAAATGTGTCATAAATATCAAGACATTTGCTTCCCCTTTAATGCGTTTATGTTTGTATTTACAAGATGGAAACGGATTTTACCGAGAAAAAAAAACTTGAGCAAAAATACTGACACGTACTTTTTCCGAAAGTTCTTGTCTAAAGACAAAAAAGCCGTATGTAGTACATGTGTTCCGAATTCACGATTTTTGTTTGAAAGCTTTATGGATTTGTATACAAAAGAAAGAGCTTTTTTATAAGATTATAAATATAAAAATTAATCGTTTTGATAATATCTGACTCTTGTACATTTCAAAAATTACATGTACATTCACTATTGTTGTTACCGTATTCACGTTTCTCAACATTTAAATCTTACACAAACTGTGGAAACTACTGGTGATACAAAATAGCTAAATAGTCAATTTTAATAAATCGTCAACCTCGTTTGAAAGCACTACTATGATAACATTGAAATAATATAAAACACGGAAAAATTTCGTTCGTCTGGCGCAAATATAAAATTTAAATCCTGGTATCTATTATGAGTTTATTTACAACAACTGGATCGATGCTGTCGGAGTTTCTATTTCCCGAGCTAGGGTATCATCAGCCCAGTAGTCAGCAGTTCTGCGTGGACATTAATTTTCATTGATATGGCTATATTTATATATTTTTTACAAAACCTTGATTTTTTTTAGATATACGGCTTTTCTACCCCAGGACGAAAGTGCCTTAAGCTTTATTTGGCAACTATTTTGAATTTTTGGTCCTCGATGCTCGTAAACTTCAAACTTTATTTGGCCTTTTTAACTTTTTTTAATTCGAGCGTCACTGATGAGTCGTTTGTAGACTTAACGCACGTAAGGCGCAAATACAAATTTTCAATCCTTTTATCTATTATAATTTTTTTGTATATGTCACTGATAACTCATGTTTAACATAGTTTCGATAAAAGTCACGTTTACTTAGGTCTACTTATTTTCATATATGCAATCTAATCTTTAGTGTTTGATCTTTATACCCATTTATGATTTACACTGACTGATAACTTCCTGTTTTTGAATGAAAATTAAGCATGATATCCATTGAGACGACTGTATACTTGAGTATAATGCTCGCTTCCGTAGAAGGATTTCTGTTAGATGGTAACACTCCAAATGGGCAACACCAATATCTGACACTTTCTGAGTTCTATGACAACAAAAACCAACAACAGCATGACACGGCCGAATTACGTCATGAAACGGAGGAAATCCGACATAAAATGGAACAGTTGAAGAACGATAACGCGAAAACACTGGCTTTATTAACGTCACAACTTCAGCAAAAGTTTTTAGATATCCAAAAGAACATAACTGCAGCGAGTCAGTACAATGAAACAGTACGATTGGGTGAACTTTGGGAATTGAAATATCGCGAATTACACGAAAACAACACTAAACTTCAAACTAGATTCAATGATCTGGAAGTTAAGTATACTGCATTGAAAAATGAGACTATTCTGCGGCCTACAACTTACGAAATAGCCATAGAGCAGGAAAAAAATCATAATGCCAGCAAAGAACTGTTTTCAATGGCGGCAAAATAACATGTTTCTTTGAAAAATAAAACGACCGTATTGGAAAACAAAATGAACGCGATGGCAATTCACCAACTCCAAGATTTACATTCCGTACAAAATCAAATTCAGAAAATTAGCACTAAAACTCATACACTGGCACTTCATGAACAAGCCAGAAACCAGGATTTTTTAGCTTTGTACAATCTGACCACAGTATACGGAAAGAAGATACAAGAATTCGAAATACAATCAGCAAATCAGTCAAAACGAATCGTAAATCATCAAAGTAGTATTATCGACGTTCAAAATAAGATTATGAAGCAAATTCAAACATCTGACTCAAAAATTGAAACGGTTGAAAATACTCTGCGAGAAAGGTTCGCATTCGAAAATTGTCCATGTTTTGCAAATACGAGCGAAAGAGGTAAGAAATAATTTGAATTTTCTTTAAGCAAATTCTAAACCTTCATCAGGATGAGAAAACGTTTCCAGTTTTTAGTAATCTAGTAAACAAGTGCGTTATGTCACATTTATGTTGTATTATGCCACCCTACACAGCTACTTTTGCATAGGTACTATTTCTGTACTAAAAATATGTAGTACTAAAATTGTAACTTTCAGTAAAATTGCTAAGTGCATTATAATTGCAGATAAAATGTATACCAACTTTGATTATACCTGTTCAGCTTGCTTTACAACCAGTTTAAGCCACTTTGAAAACTAAAATAGAGAAAAGCGACTGTTGAACGCATAAAATATAATTTGAAAGAAAACAAAAAACAAACACCATAGCAAAAAGACCCAAAACAATTAAAGATACATTTACAAAGAAAACTTTAATGTGAGATACACAAACTCTCGTGTTATGAAAAAGATTCAGGTTCTTATTAAATTCAATTATACGCACTAAACAATTATCTTAACTGATGAAGCATACTTAATCTTTTTTACATTATTTGTCATATGTTCTTTGTTTCAGTAACATTCACAGCATGCGTGCAGCCAAGTCTTCCTTTTAACACGGAAATTATTAAATTTAATAGCATAAAAGTACACGTTGGAATAGAAAGCCTTAGATCTTTTATATCCTCTGGTCTGTTTACTTGTGAACTGCATGGATTGTACCTAGTTGAAGCCTCTGTAGTTTCTAACGCGTTTGGCTCCTTGTTTTCAATTCGAAAGAATGGTTCTACGGTAGTACAGTCAAGTGTATCAAAGGATGGCACATATGAAAGTGCTTCTCTAGCAGCTGCAGTAGAATTGAATGTTGGTGATACTATTGACATTTACGCTGAAAATAACGTGTATAGTTTGGCACTTGGTTCATGTGTTACAATTGTGAAAATCAGTTAGATGTTAAAATTAAATATGTAAAAGAAAATGTGAATGCAAACATGCCTTTTTAGAAGAAATAAATTTTTAACAACCTTTATCGGATGAACAGCAAATCCAAAAACTATAATACTCTCCTGAACAGAAAAGTAAATAAAAACATAAATGAAATAATCAATAGTCTTCAAATTTGGAAATCTAAAAAATGTAACAATAAAATTATGTCATTATCGGCTCATAAGTTACTAAGGAGATGTTCTATCATCAGACATATCAAATAATAGAGAATAAAACCTTATGAAACAGATTTCCTTGTTGACGATACCTGTTTTAATTGACATAATCTTTCCACTTTCTCTCTCCGCGAACTGGTTACCTAAGTTATATTAGCAACACCTGAATTTTGGTCTCAATGCCCTTTAACTTCCTTCTTTATTTGGTATTCTACCATTTTGTGTCAATCGTCACTGATGAGTTTGATGTAGACAAAATGCGAGTATGGCGTACAAAATTGTATCTTTATATCTGTGAACATTTTATTTACACTGGTCTTCTTTCTTTATCTTACTGAAAAGTCAGTTAACCTGACATTATTTTTTTTACCTGTGTTCTAAGGTTAAATTATAACGTTTTCTTGTTCTTACATAACACTAACATGAACACAGCCGAAATTTGATTTTTAAAAACGGTTCACCAAAGGAACATATACATGAACCGTACAACAAAGTTAAAACATGCCATTAACATTGTACTTTTCCATCTATCAATAAACTTAAATTATCATCCATTTGTCAAGACTAGTTAAATATTTTTTAATAACAAAGCTTTCAAGCCGATTCGTTAATCTAAAAGAAACAATGTTATAGATTGGTATGACCCTATACTATGGAAACGATACAATATTTGTCTCCCAACTCAAGTAGAAAAATAGAACAGAAAAAGGGATTGTCCCTACTGAAACAAATTTATTATTACTATAAAACAGCATTGCGGGACGACGTCCCAGATCCAGTTTCGGGTTGAAAGAACTTTCGATGCTTTTAAGGCATAGTGATTATTCTTGTTCTGTCTTACATTTGATTATATTTCTAGTTACATAATTTCCCAGAATAATATATTTTGTTATGATGGTAAATGTGTTTAGAGACCAGGATGATACAATTAAGACCTTTCAAAAATAACAGTAATATGATAACAAGTTTTTTTTATCATCTTCAGCTGCTTAGATTTGTCATTGCGTAACATTCGTGAGCTATACATTTTGTCCTGATTGTAAATGTGTCAATAGACAAAGATGATATGAAAGATAAAGTAATACAAGTCAAATTCAAACTTTATAGATTAACGACTTTTGTTGACATTATTCATTCATAGCTTGTCTAGAACAAAGACACTTTAGTTATCTATTGGTAACGACTGTTTTGATCTATTATCGTAACGGCTGTTTTGGACTATCATCATAGTCAATCCACCTTAAATAAAATCGGACATTTCATGAATTTTAGGATTCAAAAATGAGCTTCGAACTGGCTCAGGTCAAGTATTTCACTATTAATCAATAAATCACAATTTTGAGATGGAAATGTCATATAAATGATGTCGATTCGTAAAAATTCGTTTGAAATCAATTTTCTTGCATTACGTGGTGACAATGGCACCACGAACTTTAATGTTCAACATATTGTAAATTTTCTTGATGCTCATTTCCGCTTAACCATGAATTCAGATATCAACGAAAATGCAAGGTTTCCATAATCGTGTAAATAAATAAACTCATAGTCAGCTGTTTTAGAAATAAAACAGTACTTTTTACAGAAAGTAGGATTATGGGTGTTATTTGCTAGTTAAGTTGTGTACTTAACTATGATAACATCATCCTGGTCTCTAAACACATTTACCATCATAAGATTATCTTCAATGTATGTACGTTCTGATAAAGTCAATATCCTCAATATCCGATGATCTGATATCAATCGAACTTGTTAACCTTTAAACACTCAAAAAATTAAAAGAACCAAAACCCTTAAAAAATCGTATCTTAATCAGCAAGTTTATCAAAATCAACATGAACGGATGTGGTATACTCTTTTGTAACAAGATTTTTCAACTACAATGTAGAGATGTTCACATAATAATTCAAAAAAAATAATTAACAAATATACTGAACTTAATTAAAAAAAAAAGTTCATTATAAATGACTGAATCAAACGCTCAAACACATCAAACGAATGTACAACAACTGTCATATTCCTGACTTGTACATATATTTTCTTAAACGCTGCTTTTATAGCTCGCTAAAACTCTGATTTGTAAAATTCCATTAATTTGACAACAATGTGTGATACAATAACAACAGCATACTAGGTAAAAAAAAGTCAGATTGAACAACTCAAACCACAATAAAACCGCGTACCAATTCATGCGAACCGAAAACTAAAACATTTCAAGTTTCGCTATCGACACCCGTATAGCTGTTCATGAAAACAAAAATCTCGTGATAGACGCGCGATCGATGAGAAGTAATGAGCGACAAAACAATGACGGGAATTGCAAAGACAATGAAATCTTTGGAGGCCACCTAGGCCTGTACAAGGTTTTTTAAGATAAACTTTAGGTATCGATGAAGTATCAAATAGACAACTATAACCGTACTTTTATCATTAAATTTAGAATAATTTTAATCAATAGGAAAATTTACATCTTATCTTCATTAAACCAATGAAAACAGACGAGTATATTTTTACTTCTTTATTTCTACCTACGAAGGAACGTAATTACATTAAATACGAATACAGTTAATCCTATTAAGCACCAAGCCTTTCATGAAACCAGTATAAAGCCATATGTTATATATATTCTCTATTGTTTTAATCCATGATAAGTATGTTTAAAATCCTTCGGATGAAACTGTGCACTACTGTCGTTGTAAAAGACATGTAAGGTAATTTAAATTTGATGGGATTTTTTTATGGTTTTTTTTCGTTTTTTTCTCTTCCTTTTAATTAGCATAACATTGTTTCAGTTACAAAAAAAGTACAATCTCAAAAATACTGAACTCAGAGGAAAATCCAATCGGAAAGTCCATCATCACATGGCAAATTCACAAGGGCAATGTTAGCAGACACGGTTAAAAAATAAAAAGTATGTAAGAATTAATTCCAAAAAATAGACCGAGATTTAAAATAGTCCAAAAGTTATATAGAATTTATAAGAATCCACAAATAGTTCATTCCGCTAGGCGATTGAATAATTTTGACGTTTATGGTTCAACGTATTTTCTAATTCATAATAGAAGTATATCATTATGACATATAATAGTACAATATCATACTGACAGGATCTTACAACCAGTTTTCAGCATTATGTCTACTTATCTGCCTTGTGTTATCCTAAATGCAGTTGTATTTTGACAAACAAAACTCAATTCCCTGGGTAAATTAGTACATCAAATTGAGAATGGAAACTGGAAATATGTCAAAGACAACTTCTCGGCCAAATAGCAGATAACAGCAGGAGTACTAGAATATTCAATAAAGTTCAAACTTAACATGGGGGATAGTTTGGAACTCATTTTAGCACTTATTAGTTGTAATGATAAAACGGACCACCCGTGATTACGTAACTATGTCGTGTATCTTATGCACTTTAAATAAAAAGTTAACTTAAATGAAATTACAGAACCTATCTTCTATCGAAAACGTGTTAGCTTATAACTTAACGTATGCTGCACAAGTAAGATATTTTATGTGTACATTGTATATCATTGAAAATTTTATAAAACATTAGTGAAATCCACTTTTATATCATGTTCTGAAAATGTTTTATTGGAAGAAAATTGAAATCAAATAGTTACAAACACATCAAGTATACAGCGATCCATCCTCGTATCGATCAAATTAATTGGGAATTTCTTTATAGTTACTGATGCCTCAACGTGGTTTTCACACCCACAATGATAATACAATTGATGCATTTTACAATAGCATGTAATTTCAAGTCTTATTAATTCAAGAATGTCGTTTATTCAATCTCCAGATTTAAAGTAACTAAAAGGCAAATCATTATATTTCTAAATGCGGTTAAGTTAATCCATGTTTAAACATAAGTATACATAAGAATTTCTCATGATGCCTAATATTCGTAGTTTACACTTTCTTACTGTACCTGTAATAAACTAATTTTAAACGCAATAGCAAATCCTATATTTTCTATCATTTTAAGGTGATGTTGGAAACTGAGCCCGAAAATACACGATCTGGGTAAACTTATCAATCCTTTGAATAAAATTATTATAGGACTAAACGCCTTTTTACTAGAATTCAACACGACCAATTCACTCACAAACTATGGAACGCCAACACTGTCTTATTATGCCCATTTTTTCATTATATGTTGTGCATTTACCTTTATATGATGTGCAATTACCTTTATATGATGTACATTTACCTTTATATGATGTGCATTTATCTTTATGTGATGTGCACTTGTCATCATATGATGAGCAAATATCCTTATATGATGTGCAAACATCATTATATGATGTGCAAACATACTTATATGATGCGCATATATACTTATATGATGTGCAAATATACTTATATGATGTGCAAATGTACTTAAATGATGTGCAAACATTCTTATGTGATGTGAAAATATACTTATATTATGTTGAAAGATCCTTATATGATGTGCAAATATACTGATATTATGTGCAAAGATCCTTATATGATGTGCAAATATACTTATATGCTGTGCAAATATACTTATGTGATGTGTACATATCATTATATGATGTGCAGTTTCCCTTATATTACGTGCAAACATCTTTATATGATGTGGTTGTGTCATTATATTATGTGCTTGTAATCTTATATTATGTGGTTAGGTTTACTTCATTATATGATGTCGAAACGTCATTATATGATGTGCTTTCATCGTCGTTATGGTCAATGAACATGATTACGATTCGAATGATTACTGTCTACGTCATAACTGATTCCGATCTGCTTCTGCAGAGTAACCGTTACTACTAATTAGGATCAAATCTGTTGCTACCGTTTGGAAAATGGTTGAGACTTGAGATAAACCTTGGCATGTTAGTACCTCGTTTTAAGATGCAAAAGAAATCACATCTGATATTGTTGGAAAATTGTAAAAATATATATAAATTGCAAAGTTTGGTTTAAATCGCAAATCTTTAATAATAAAAATACGGAGTCTACAATACGGTTAAGGTTATTGAATTGAATAAATAATTCTTTTATGTCATGCTATATGATCGTTTTAACGAGGGAACGCATTATATTTGTCAATTTCGGTATACCTAACGTAAGCAATTTTTCTATAAGAAGATAATACACGAAGTTTAGTATTTTCATTTATGTAAATATTGCCTTTCTAATCATGTTAGCTGTTCGAGTTTCTCTTTATATATTCTCAAGATAGACACAAACAATTGAGCATAAATCGGACTCTGATAGAGTAATGGCTCATATAAGGAACCAGTCATTTGTAACACACAAAAAAGAGGGGATAGGAAAAGTGGCATTCAATTTTATATAGTTATAAATTTGCCGCGGTATAATGTTATGGCGAATTTTTCGTCAACCGTAGGCATCAATCTTTACGCCTCGTTTCGCTCATCTGAATTGTTAAAACCTGAAAATTTAGTTTCAACAATTTCTTCTAGCAGAGAATTTTTCATCTGATGCTATTATTGAATGAAGGTGTGGTAAATATTGATAAAACCACAAACGGCAAATCCAAACTAATATAAAAAAGAAGATGTGGTATGATTGCCAATGAGACAAATATCCACAAAAGACCAAAATGACACAAACATTAACAACTATAGGTCACCATACGGCCTTCAACAATGAGCAAAGCCCCATACCGCATAGTCAGCTATAAAAGGCCCCGATAAGAAAATGTTAAACAATTCAAACGAGAAAACTAACGGCCTTATTTATGTAAAAAAAAATGAACGAAAAACAAATATGTAACACAAAAACAAACGACAACCACTGAATTACAGCTTCCTGACTTGGGACAGGCACAGACATAAATAATGTGGCAGGGTTAAACATGTTAGCGGGATCCCAACCCTCCCCCTAACCTGGGACAGTGGTATAACAGTGCAACATAAGAATAAACTAGTTCCCTGAAGTCGCAAACAATTTTCATACTTCAGTACTTTGATTATATATGTTCTTCTCTATACCTTGCAAGAAAAGGTTTCTCTATTATTAGTTATCAAAATAATAACCAATAAAACAACAAAACTCTGAAAAGTCAAAACTACCCAAAAAGTACCTTTACTATAGAGTATATTCAGACACATTGCACTATTTGTTTTTTTTAAATCTATTATGTTTCCAGGATAAACGCAAAATATTAAAAGCCGCTGCCGTAAATCTTCACTTTGAAAAATTCAAAACACCACTCTCTATATGAAAGAGAACAACGGGTCTCAGTAAAAACAAATTAAATGCGGTGTTTTAAGTTCATTTAGACACCAGATTAAAAACGCTCAATTCTCTGGTTTTGCTGGATTGGTACACACCTTCAAAATTTTGAAGGCTGAAATGTCATTGGCTGATGTAATATATACATGGACAGAAAATAAAATTACGTGTTGTCAGATCCTTGTATCCAAAGCTGAAACAGATGATCTGTACATTATATATTAATAAATACATGTGTTAGAAACCGACTCTAGTTTGAGGGAAGGAGCACGTGTATTTCCTTTTTCGAAATTAAAAAAACAACAACAAAAAACATGGTTTAATTTTTTTTTATGTTTCATCATTGTTTTATTTTTTCCTCATTTTAAATAGAAACAAACTATTTCGCTTCCCTTCTGAAATAGATAAAATCTCTTTCAAGAAATTTAGAATCCAACATTTACAAAATAACTTACCCCCAACCCCCACATAAAAATATCAATGGTGAGTAAGTTAGCCCTGTTTAATTGAGTCTAGAGGTGAATACTAGTATATGAGCGGCTTCCCACGAAACCTTTTATATTGCGGGTTACTGCATGTCTTGTGGTGGTACTTTCGTCGTAGCATGTTCGCCTTGAGTGAGAGACGTCGTGGGTTCGAACCCCGGCTGGGTCAAAACCAAAGACTTTAAAATTCTTATTTACATGCTGCTTCCCAGCTAATTATATAAACACGCGGGATTAAGGATAAAGAGCAAAAGCTGGTCGGCTCGTAATCAGAAAAATGTGTCCGGGTATGTCTTCCTTCGGAATGCTACCTTTTGAACTAGCATGTTAAAAAATCCGGCTCAGGGTGTCGGTCTAGTACAAAACAGGGTTAATATTCATACCACATTAACATGTTCTTGTACGAATATGCATATATCAATTTGCTGCTGGACCTCAAGAATCCACCCATAATCATCTATAGTTGAAACTGTGAAATATATGCACAAAAACATGATAAAAAGCTGCACGTTAATGTAATACACCGAGTTCAGGTTCATTCCATATCTCCTTTAATCCATTTCGGGTGAAAGTGATGGGCGCTCGGTGGTCGAGTGGTTACATTGTCATTTCGTGGCCTTTTATAGCTGAATATGCGGTATGGGCTTTGAACATTGTTGTAGGCTGTGTCATTTTGACCTCTTGTGGAGAGTTGTCTCTTTAGCAGTCATACCACTTCTTCTTTTTTATAAGTAGTCGAACTGCTGTATCACTAGCAAGTCAACACTTAGGTGTGCGATTTCAAATCCCGCACGTGGCAGGTAAGCTCGATTCCAATCTTAATTGACCAGAATTGTATGTTTTCCAAACGAAGGTCAGGGGGTCTCTCCGGGCACTTCTGCTTTTTTACCAATATAAACTCACCGCCACGAAATAGCATGAAAGTGTTGAAAGTGGCGCTAAATAACAGTCAATCAATCATTCATACCGGTTTACTTATGGCCACTAAATCTATATACTAGTAATAGCAATGTCAATGTATGACATCAGTATACAGAGATAAAAATAATAACTATTTACAGTATATACAAAACAAGAGAGAGGTTTCAAAATTACTAAGCCAGCTGGAAGACAAACGCACGTGTTTATATATTTTTTTTTATAAAAGAACATGCTGAAGTTGACATTTTACAGAAATCTTATACATCCTTCCTATTTTCAAGTTTTCGTACATGGCTTAAAGCCTTATAGGATAACTGTTTTTTGTCATATTTCCCGTTTTAGTAACAACAATTCCCAAATAGTTATATTGTTTTATCATCTCAATGCTAGTATCATTGTAAGAAAATCGGAGATTTTTTGGCTTCCGTCCAAAAAAAACCTCACTAAGTCTTTAATTTTGGCAACTTTCCTTTCAAGTTCCAAGCCTTACAATAATCATGGAAAGCATTGAGTTGAGTTTGCAGGTCCTGTGCTGTTTCAGCCAACAACACCGTGCCATCTGCAAACAATATAACAAAACATTTAAGATATATTTCTAATTCTCTTTCCAGATCTTCTGGTATAGTTCTGTTAAGTCATGTAATATTTCTAGTGAATAAGAAATTATTTTAGTCAATCAAAAGTAAATAAAATAGGAAAGGTGATAAGTTTTCTCCTTGTCGAACACCATTTTCACAAGCAAGCAAAGTATTCCGAATTATAATTACTATCGTGTATCATCGGTACAGCGGATATAGCTTTGTGGGTACTTCGAAGCATGAAAAACTATATACCGTATATTCATTTAACTATGCACCGTACAGAAGGATTCATGTGGTCAGCTATACACAACGCTTCTTGTCGGAATAAAATATCGAAAAATAACATATGTACAAAATGTTTCAGCATTTATTGAAACAGCTATACTTATTACGTACAAACAGTGGCCTTCTATCAGAAAAAGAGTTGCAATGAATATAGAATCATATCGGATGAGACGAGCGCCAACTTCTTTGACAAGTATTTGCACATGTTTTTAGTAAGGATTCTTGTTTTGGGCAAATAGTGAGACTTCTCTAATCACCAACCTACGATCAAATCATTTCTTAAAACAACAAATATGTTTAGATTGAAGTACACATTGAAATAATGTAAACAAAACAAAGATTTTCGTACCGTGTCAGAAGAAAAATCGATCACGACCCCTTGGTTAGTACCTATATCCGCTGTACCGATGATACAAGGAGACACCAGCGAGTGGGCAAGAGTTGAAACAAAGAGTGATGACACAGTAATAAGGTGGACACAGACTGTGTAATGACAAAGTTAATGCTTTTTATTCTTTTTTTTTTAAAGAGACGAAAAAGAGGAACAAAATGCAAAAGACGGGCGTCACCTCATTCATCTCGGTTGGAAAATAATAATATTAAAAACCCTAAACTGGAAAAAGTGTGGCAAAGTGTGATTTTCAGTGTTTTTTCCCCCTTTTAACTCAATAACTGTATCGTCTACGTAAAATCTGTTGCCATTACCGAAAAGGATCAAAATAATTACCACAAAGGTAAAATCCGATCATATCGGACGAAAAATAAAATCTAAAACACTTCATCAGGAATCAACCCCTTATATCTCAGAAATCGTTGACGCTACTCCAAATCTGTTGACATACTAGTCCTAATGTTTCAGAATTTTATTAGCAATTAAAAAAATCTCCATTAAAATAAGTTGAAAATAACAATCTGTATATGCCAATATGTGCTCATTGTTGAAGACCGTATGGTGACCTATAGTATTAGTTTCTGTGTTATTTGGTTTGTTGTGGAGAGTTGTCTCATTAGCAAAGATACCACTTTTTCATTTTTAATAATTTCCCACATAGCCATTTCGCATTTTGTGGGCACTACGTCGACTAAGCTTGCAGTCTTCGAAATTGGGTATTTTCTCACATAATTGGCGTTTTCTGTGGAAAAAATATTGGTTCAAAGACAAATTAAAAGTCCTATCACACATATTTCCTACTTGGTATGGTTTTAGAGGAGTTGCGGCTTAATGAAATCGGTCTACTCCTTTAGTAGCATAGATTATATGATATACTAGATGTAATATCATTGTACATATTCAATACTTAAATTCATTATACATCTTACCATTTACAAATTAATATCATTCAATAACATTTAATAAAACAAACCATCTCGCCATAGTATGCATTAGTAGATAATTCTATAGCCATTGTTATGAAATATTTTTGAAACAAACTGTGATTTCAATGGTGTCTTTTGCAATAAATAGAAATAAGCAGATGTGGTATGAGAGCCGTTGAGACAACTCTCCATCCAAGTCATAATTTGTAAGAGGAAACAATTAAAGGTCATACTACGACCTTCAACACGGAGCCTATGCTTAAACCGAATAGCAAGTTAAAAAAGGCTCTTATTTGTTATCATTTTCTCCACAGCCGGAGATTTCTTCAACTAGCTCCTGTATTAACTGATTTTAATCTTCAACCGAAATGTTTGAAACGTTGATTTTGTTAAATTGCTTTGTCTCATTTTCCCTATAAATTGCACTTTCGCTAGCGATAGACACATATTTGAGCCGGGTTAATAGTTTACAGAAGCAGATCGGAATCAGTTATGACGTAGACAGTAATCATTCTAATCGTAATCATGTTCATTGACCATAAGGACGATGAAAGCACATCATATAATGAAGTAAACCTAACCACATAATATAAGATTACAAGCACATAATATAATGACACAACCACATCATATAAAGATGTTTGCACGTCATATAAGGGAAACTGCACATCATATAAGGATATGTACAAACCATATAAGGATCTTTGCACATCATATAAGTATATTTGCACATCATATAAGGATCTTTGCACATAATATAAGTACATTTGCACATCATGTAATAATGTTTGCACATCATATAAGAATGTTTGCACATCATATAAGAATGTTTGCACATCATATAAGTATATTTGCACATCATATATGTATATTTGCACATCATATGAGTATATATGCGCATCATATAAGTATGTTTGCACCTACTATAATGATGTTTGCACATCATATGAGGATATTTGCACATCATATAAGGATATTTGCACATCATATAAAGGTGTTTGCACATCATATAATGACAAGTGCACATCATATAAAGGTAAAAGCACAGCACATAAAGGTAAATGCACATCATATAAGGGTAAATGCACATCATATAATGAAAATGGGCATAACAAGACAGTGTTGGCGTTCCATAACAAACGGACTTTAAAGATATGTGTGTGAGTGACTTGGTCCAGTTTATACACCAATAAATTTCTTTTAAAAGGCGTTTAATCCTTATAATTCTTTAAAATTGGAGATGGGGAATATTTTTTTTCCACACTCGTTACCTCTATCACTCGTAAATTGTATATTTATGTCATTGAATAGGCATGGCGTCTGTATGGTTGTTGGTTTACGCAAAAATATTTACTCAATGAAATTTGCTATTGATAAAAAGTAAACTGCCAACACACTTATTATCATTCAAACGAATGTTTTTGTGAATTATTTTATTTATCGATTAACGTGCAGTGAAAATAATTTTGTTAACGTTGGTGTTATTATCGTTGTCATTCTGTTTAGATTAATAACAAAAAGAAGTTCGGTCAACGTCGGCTATCGAAAAATAACCGACGTCAAAATCAACTACCGGAAGTCCTCTCAACCAATCATATCAACGTATTCCCTAATATGCAAATCATATAATTATTATTCTAAAACCTTGTAAAAGGCTACCTATTCATTACCACAATTAATCCTTTGAATATTGTTTTATGGGTATAAATGTTGATTTTGTTATCAGTAAATTAAAACCATACTTAATATTAAACAAATGTTAATTCAAGTGCTACAATATGTCGATACCTATAGTTTGGCAATGTACGTTATGTTTTTTTCTCTCACTGTTAATGACGTCTTTACACTAATTCCATTGGATGTTGGATGCGTACTGATATTTAGTCTGAGAAACATTGGGGTTTTTTCATTGGCCGTTAGTGTTTTTTTGTTTTGGACACTTCCACGTCTAATCTCTGTTTTTGTTAGAAGAATATTCTTTTTCTTCTTTTATTCATCTGATGAGTTAGGTCTCTTTCGACTGATTTTAATATGTTGTGTTTATGTTGTACTGAAGCATTACTGTCCCAGGTTATTGTAGAGTTGAGCGCTAAAAACATGATTAACTCGGCCACGGTCTTTGTGTACCTGTCCTAAGGCAGAAGCCTGTAGTTCAGTGGTAATTGTTAGTTAATTTCTGTCATATTTGTTTTTGTAAATTGTTTTGTTAAATAATAGGCCATTAGTTCATATTTTTAATGCCAGGACCTTTTATAACAGACACTACGGTATGGGTTTTTCTCATTGTTGAAAAGCTGTAAGGTTGCCAATAATTGCTTACATCCACTTCAAATTTTTTAGTACCATTAACAACAAAATTAAGAGTCAAATTGTGTGTTTCGATACTAAATCACCAATCAAGGTCTCTTATTCCACTATTGTTTTTTTCACCAAAAAGACCTTAAAATAATAGCCAAAGCCATCTTAGTTAAGCTTTTCCGGAGGGATTTCAATATGAATAAGTAGTATCAGGACTTTCATATATATACCATCTACTCCAAAGTCTACAATAAAACCTTAGAAAATCAAATATTCCTTACTTAGGTTGGAAACTTTTACCAGGACACGAGGTGAGATTAAAAATTTTCTTCTCATCATGTTGACTGTGCTTTGAAAGAAGGCTATTCAAACAAAAGTATTATACGGGCTGTTTTTTTATATGATTTATAATCCTGGGACTTTTGATAACTATTTACAAATACATTGTAAAATTTAATCGCTTTTAAACTTTTTTGTATGGCACTTTTTTTAAGTTATCTAATCAAGCATATGTGTTAATTATACTTTAAGAAATAAGATAAAAAGTTAAATATTTTTTAAACAAACTTTATAAATTTTTTGGAGAATTGAAGATTGCTCAAAAGATAAGCCTATGAGAAAACCGGATACAAAAAGAACAAATGGGAACTGAGAAATTGTTCATTAGAGGTCTTTTTCTTTAAATTTACCATATTTATTATTTTACTGATTGACATGGAACACCAATCTTTCATTTTATCAGTCAGCGTATGACAATTAACAATTTCTCGATTCGCCCTTTCCACTCAATGAAAATATTTATTACACATAATATAACGATCTAAATAATAATAATAATAATAAGACTTCAAATAAACCTACAGATGTTTATGTAAGATTCTGCCTAACCAGAGTTGTTTGATCTTTGTACTCTTTCATTCATAAGTTGCAATATTCTCATAAACACAGAGATATTATCTGCAGTTGATGCAAGCTGTAGCCGTAATGAATGTAGGAGGCTTACAATCTTAATAGGTAGAGTTGTTACGACACTTGAATTCAAACAGAACAAACATAATTCAAAAAGTATAACAGTATGAACGACGTACTTAATTATGACATAATATGATTTAAACAAAAGTTGTTGTATGATTGAAGGTTAATTAGATAACATAATGAGGGTAGATCAGTAGTAAGTATGAAAAAGTCAATGAAGTCTCCCATCAGGAAGTACACTACCTGCTGAGGGAGTGTTCGTTTTGCGTAATAGGATGCATAAATATATAGTTACGAACTGTTTGATTGATTTATGTCAAGACATGTGTCCAAATCAGTCTTTGTCTTTGATGTTGAAAGTAAACTATTAACTTCATAAAGTGTCTCAAGATATGACTCAATAGCAAGTTCATTCAGTACGATTATCTTCCTGTCCAGATATTGTTATGTATTACTAATTAATTTGATATCATTTCGTTCTAGTTTTAAATATGCCAATAGAGTACGTTGCGTTAAAATGACATAAACGTTATATCAATAAAGATAATTTAACTGAATATATTCTCTAGAGAAGTGAAAATATGATAATTTATTTTCGAAGAAGATATTATATAATAAAATATGCCTGTTTTACATAATCAGGGTTTGCGTGGGACAAGATTTTTTTGTTTGTTTTTTGATTCGCATAAAATGGGGGTGCAATATTTGATTAAGTTGATCGTTTTACAGAAATATTTAACATAAATCTATTGAATTGCGATACTGATCAAACATAACTACAACATTCGATACTCAAGTGAATCGTTTTTCGTATATATATATATCAGTTCTTATGAAGTGTTAGCAGTCTCATTTAACATGATATTTAAGATCTCGTTCTTGTCAGAAAAAAGTAAAATAGCAAGAATATCGAGTTCAATTTATAGCTGACTATGCGGTATGGTCTTTGTTCGTTGTTGAAGGCGGTACGATGACCTATAGTTTTTAATTTCTGTGTCATTTTGTCTTTTGTGGAGAGTTGGCAATCATACCACATCTTCTTTTTTATATTCAAATGACAAAATCATTAGCCCAAACACACCAACGAATAAAAAACAACTGCAATATTCTTGTCGTGGTATAGACATTTCGTTATGTTAAAAATGGTGGATTAAACGGGTTTAATAGCTACCTTAACCTTTTACTTGTATGGCACTCGCATATAATTCAAATACATTGACAACCTTGTATAACCTGATGTCATTTTGTTAAAAACTGCCCCTATTGACCTACCTTTAAACGTTGGTAATGACACTTCAATGCATTTGATACATAAGTACGAGAGCGCATTATAATGCTCCTGTACAATTGCAATATTGTATTATGTAATAAGTTACTTGCTGAATAGGACATTCACAATTCAGTTGTCTTATATTTACCAATTGGTTTGCATCATAAATTTCAATTGAAAATGTAATTGTTTTATTTGGCTCTTCTCCAATTTGTAAAAGTAAACGATTATAGGTCAAAGTACGGTCTTCAACACGAAGCCTTAATTTACACTGAACAGCAAGCTATAAATGAGTGTTCGTTCATCAATAAAGCACAATATAAAGTTTCCTTGACTAATAAATGTTTCAAGTTGGAATATATCAAGGTCTTTTAGTTTTATGGTAAATTTCAACAATGTTTTTACATTCAGAAGAGAGCATTAAACCTTAAAAACACACACTAAAGATAACTTAGGTGTTTGGTTTTGTCATAAAGATTGACTTTTGTTGAATTAAAAACAGGCACACATATAACTCAGTATTAATCAGGCGTTAAACAGGATTTAATTTTAGAATTTTCTTCAATTACGCAAGATTGGTGAGATGTAGTGGTTAAGATTTTAAAGTGATATGTCTTCCTCCGTTTACCAGCCATTACATAAGAACGTTGTAAAAACTTACAATTAATATTACATCATCACATTCCAGCATATCACTATAACCAGAAACCAATAAAACGCTACACCACAGGGATTTGAAAAAAGTCGTGCATTAGTTGTGGACTCTACGTCATAGTTAATGTTAACCTGTCAGGGTAAGGATTCGGTCCCAGTACTTAAAATCGTCAAATAAAAAAAGCAACCACTCAGGATGTTAAATTTGATATATGTTTTTTTGTGTTTCATTGTTACATATTTGTTTGTTTTTATAGTGATTGAGATTATAACACAATGTTGACTGCTGTACCCCTATTTTAACATTTTTACCTATTACATGTATGTCTGCTTGATTTGTTCACGTATCGTTGTCATTATAATGGATTTTGAGATTCAATCCACCATTTTCTACATAAAAACAATCCTTAAGTGAAGTCAGGAATATGACATTTGTTATCCATTCGTTTGATGTGTTTGAGCTTTTGATTTTTGCCATTTCATTAGGGACTTAACGTTTTGAATTTTCCTCAGAGTTCAGTATTTTTTGTGATTTTACTTTTTGATACACACGACAAGTAAATAACCTTTTAAGCTAGAAGACCCATTAGGGGCCTTCGAGCTGTTCTATGGTCAGGTTGTTATCTCTTTCAGATATTTCCCATTTCCATTCTCAATTCTATTCATCAAGTATGCGCACTTGATATATAAAACCATGTTAATCTAGCACGTACCAAATCTCTTCTTATAACGTTGACGGTATAATCAGGGATCAACTTACAGTCAACTATCAGCAACACCGACCCAATACATGAAGTATAAACGTAGTTATAGAATAAACTTTATCTGTTGCCCTGAGGCTTGATTCTTATGTAAGGAATCGTCTATGGGTGTCTGTGCAAGTTGACGACTGCTGAGCTTAACTGTGGAATACACAATGTCAAAATTAGCAAATGTCTTCTTAGTATCGTACTGCAAGTAAAGAACATTTAAGTTTGACGATTTTTAATCAATGCAATTACTGTTGTAACATTCGCAATTTGGGCTAGAAATAACACAATTCAGTTACAGGAAATGTAAGAAGAAAGAAATAACTTGCATATGTCGGGAAAATGTTCCTTGTATGCAGTTAAGCTCCGTATGAAACTTGGCTATTTCATTTAAATTGCTACATCGTGTTGGTCTACTGGTCTGTTCAATTGTGTTGTTCGTTTGGCCTTGTTTCTCTCACGTGTTTTTTTTTGTATTTGAGAGGGGGGTCTTGGTCATTTTTTCATGTTGTTTAGGATGAACACTCAATGTCTTCAGCTGTTCACTTGGAAAAGGAGATTCATCTACATGTATGTTAAGAAACAATTTAAACGGTATTGGATTAAATAAAACTCGCACCATGAGCTAAGCGGTCGATTTGGAGTTTGTCAAATGGAATCTGATATTTTCAGAACTGCTCATATGTCGAGGTGTGATCGCGAAGTTACACAATTACTGCCAGGATTTGTAAAAAGGAGACTTAGATAAGAAAGAGTTTTAAAAATGCTATTTTATTGCAATCTGTCCAAACAATTAGCTCAGCTGTCCCCTTTTCCAATTGATAGCATTTAAGTACTGAATGAGAATTTGGTTTCGATTACGACTGTATTTAGTTAATATACTTAATCAAAGGAATGTGTATGGTATGTCCTGTTCAACGATTTCTGTGCAGACAGCATTTATTTCACTTGTCAAATGATTTGGATTTGACAGGTTTCACAGTGAACACATCTTATATGTACATCTTAAATATTCTTAGTTTTATCTAAACAATGCGCATGGCATCAAGAACATATGGTAAAGTAGCAGACTACTGGTTCCAACGTTTTTCTTTGTTTAATGATTTTATCCAACGTAATCACGTTTTTATTACGATTATATCAATTCAATAAAGTGTCTGTAAACAGTAGTGTATGCACTTGTAAACTCCATCTTTAAATGTAAACAGTTTGAAAATGATTATAAATACGTTCTTATCATCCTGATAGAATTTTTAACAGTTTAGTCTGAAATAAACCAATCAATTGTTCAAATGTACTTTGTGCTAGTTTCAATGTTACTCTCTTGCCTCACTCTGAAGAAGAAATTATCAAACATGCGTGAAGGTCACCGACTACTTTTTTGACACACTTTTACTAAAGGAATGTGTAAAACATACAAACGGAAGTGCAAATCATTTTATAACATTGGTCTATCCACATAAATATATATCATAAATATGAAATAGGATAATATAATGTTAAAAAAAGCTTCTTTTTTTTTTTATTAAAATAGAAGAAAAAAAATCATATGATTTTTAACAACTGTCTTGACCCCTAACTTTCAATCGAAATTGTAGGCTGCAAATACTAACAAATGAGAGAAGTTGAGGCATAACTTAATAATTCATATCAGCAACTACATTGTGATTTTTCCTTTTCAAAAGAACAGTAATGCACTAATGAAATTAAAAGTCAAAACCGAATTTGTTTCATAAGATTCCAGAGCAATCATATTGTTAGTATCCTTAAATAAATATTAATAATGAATAGGCATATTGCATTGATGAATGAATGTGTCTTCAAAAATATAAATCAAACAGCAGAATTCATTTACGTATATTCAGCTTTATTTTGATTATAACATGAATGAAACCTTTACATCAAAGGCAATCAATCTTTTTTCATATAGATAACATTATTCAATTGATAGATATTAAGATTTTTGTTAATACCTTTATTATTAAGGATCTCAGATTTGATTTTTGTTAAAGACATTGTATCCTCTTTGTGATACAGATTCTTAAAGACGATTTCATTAAGTTAATTCTATAAAGTATGAATAACCGTTTGTTGACCTCTACAGATGATCATTGGTTTGATTTATCCGTATGGCTACATACATTTGTACATACATGTTTAAATATTAGACCACTGTTCTGACACACTTTCACTGAAGGAATGTTAAAAACATACAAACGGAAGTGCAAAACATTGAATGAAATTCGTTTATCTACATATATATATCATAAAGATGTAAAACATAAAATAATGTTTTGAAAACAAACTTTTTTTAGAAAAAAATCATATAATGTTATAAAACTTCACTTGAAATCGAAATAGTAGGCTGAAAAAACTTTCAAATAAGAGAAGTTAATGCATAACTAAATTCATTTTAGAAACTACTATAATGATTTTGTGAATATTCCTTTCCAAAAGAACAGTAATGCACTATTGAAATCAAATATCAAAACCGATATCTTTTGAATAGATTCCAGAGCAATCATATTGATAGTATTCTTAAATAAGTATTAATAATGAATAGGCACATTGCATTGATGAATGAATGTGTCTTCAAAAATATAAATTAAACAGCAGAATTCATTTACGTATATTCAGCTTTATTTTGATTATAACATGCATGAAACCTTTACATCAAAGACAAACCATCTATTTTCATATAGATAACATTATTTAATTGGTAGATATTAAGATTTGTGTTAATAACTGTATTATTTATGATCCCAGTTTTAATTTTTTAAGGATATTCTATCCTCTTTGTGATACGAATTTCTAAAGACGATTTCATTAAGTTATTTTTATGAATAAATGATTGATGACCTCTATGTATTTTCATTGGTTTGTTTTGATTATTTTCTATTTTTCCAATACGTCATAACAACACTTTGTAATTCATAAACAGATCGAAATATCAAAATTTCGGGGAAAGATTTTTTTTTGTAATTTGTAATTCGGAGGAAAATATCATGGCAAAATATACTGAACATAACAATCAGATCAAGATAAAACAACAATTTAACAACAAAACAAAATAATACATTTGGTCTCTTGTGTAGAGTTTTCTCATTGTCATTCATACCACATCTTCTTTTTATATGTTACTGTGAACAAGTTAATGAATTTAATAAGTTTAAATATTAATTCTGAATTTGTTGTCTCTCTTTTCATGACGTTCTTCAAACGCTCATGCAGATAATTTAAATGTTGTTCAAAAAGATGTTTTAGTTTGACGCATCATTATAGAAACATCACAAAAATAATTAAAGAGAAACACAAGCTCTGGCATATCTTAAGTAATAATTTTGGTGAATGAAGTTCCCTCCGTTGTTAAAAGTGTTAATTCTACTTTTTGGAGGAAGTAAAGAGAATTTAGAGAAACATGAAGAGGGCAATCGAAATTGTAATTTTGATAAACAACAACATTAGCAAAACTAAACCAACAGAAATACAAACAGCAATACTTCATAGAAAACTAAAAAAAGAGCATATCGTACCCAATCATAAACTAGGATTCCGGTGCTCCTAAAAAGTAAAAAGTTCAGGCTACAAATATGGCAATAGTCATATTGCTTATGCTAGTTAAACCCCTATTGCATGTCGCTTTCTGTACTCTCACACTTTGGAGAAAGAGGACAAGGTTGAGGCATCGACAGGTGGAGCATGTTCGTGGTCATATTTGACACAGTTATTATGACATCATGAAAAGTTAAATTCATCTTATAAAACATATCCAGATTATTTTATAAATCTTTTAAGTAATTTCCTGTCTGATAGATGCATTTAAAAGATGACTAATTATGATAAGTTTCATGGGTTTTATATACATTTTTTGAACGACGTTTTACTTTTTTAAAATTGATACACAAATTTTTTTTTTATAATTAAAAGATTGTGTTTTTTATAATTAAAAGATTGTTTGTTTTATATAGGTTTACTCCCAAATAAACAGCAATTTAATAATAATCAGTGCGTAATGTTCTATTGTTTTGGCCTGTTATATATTTCTTGCATAAATATAAATTTTTCGTATCACAATTGATAAGCAATGTGCCAATTATTTGAATATCAATTCACCTCCTATTGACCTTTTATTGACCTCAAAATATGCATTTCCTGGACTACGATTTTATGTTCTTAAACGAGCTTATGGTAAGTATACTAACCGTGATTAAAACAGTGAAGAATAAAGATATAAAGACAATACTGTATACCCGTCACATGATGTTTGTCTGTTTGTCTTTTTTTCATTTTTAGCGATGGCGTTGTCAGTTCATTTTCACATTATGAGTTTGGCTGTCCCTATGGTATCTTTCGTCCTTTTTTTCAAATTTTACTTCATAGGCTGTTGATCTTGCGTAAATTCACGATGTTTGTAAAAATTAAAAAAAAAACACTCAAAAGAAAGTTGCTTAAACGTTTTGATTTTACATATAGATGTTTTTGACAAAAAGGTAAATTAAATAAATGGTTAAATCTTTAAAAACATATTGATAAAACAGACAGATAGTAGCTCTATCTCATAATCAAATACCATTTATTTTTAGTCAATCAAACAAAAAATGCATCTGCTTCAAATAGGACATTTATAACATTAGGTTTTTATTCTATTTACTAGTATCTCCGTTATCCTAATACCGAATTTATATCTGTATTTTATGGTTTTGATTTTTTATCTGAGAGACAGGTTTATTCTATAATTCAGCGAAATGTAATGCGCTTACATAACGGTGGAACAGTCCCTTGTGTTATATTTTTGCGAAATTTATTGTCTTTACGTCATGGAGACTACCGATGTTTTATGTTTAATGCATTTGGTAATGTAATCTCAATCTCTTTATACGGTTACCATTTTCATTTCAGAAGAAATGGAGCCGTTATTTAATACATAAAAGTATGATATTCAAATAGCATATCATATTATTTTTTGCTTAAAACAGATGTTTATCATATGGCTTGGTGTATTAGAGATGTCTGAGTTTGATACATCCTGTACAACCGTCATCTATATCTTTTCGGAAGGCTGATACAGAACTATTGGCATTAATTGTATTGACTACTAAGTATATAAATAATACATGTACTAGACATAAAAAATTATCGATATATTTGAAGTTCAACATAAATTTATCGACGATAAACAATGTTATCCGTATGATTTACTGTGGTATAACCATTTGATTATTAGTCTTTCTCCAACAGACAGTAATTAAAACTATTGCGGAAGAGGGCCTATGACATCTATTTGGATATATGATATGTATTACTTGAAACCACACTCGGTCAGAATCAGGACGGGCAATCTGGTTCCTCGTGTTGATCGAGTACAACACACTCCATACGTTACGTTCAGAACCATTGCATCAAATCTTAGAGGGTCCGTATGTGGACTGGTGTAAGTATAAATGTCTGTTTCTATCCAATAAATCTTCTTTTTTCATTGGCATTACAAATTTCCCACCCAAAGTCCCGATCCCCTAGTACAGCTCCTATCTATTGTTGTATAAACAGTTTGTTCTTGTCATGAACATGTATCAAATGTTTGCCGCCGAACGTACCGGAAACCACAATTAATAAATTTTAAGACTGAAATTTTAATCAAAGTCGTTATTAAATTTCTTATACAGTAAGATAAAAACACATTACAAAAATACGCTGTGTGGAATATCTGAGCACAGTCATGCTTGGCATTAACTTTAGCTATGTATTGAAGAAACATGTTAGGTTAAAAGCTTAATATCATAGGACTCCCTATAGCTATGGTATAGTACATCTTTGACAGATGATAGTGTTTTAGTGATTAATGTGTTCCAATGATGACAAAAACGCAATTTAATTAAAAGCTAATGGTTTTGAAAGTAACATGTCGTATTTAGATTCTATTGATTTTCTGGTTTAAGCAATAACTTGGTATCAGAAACAGACAATGTCTAGAATCACGGCTCTCTGGAGCATTGTTAAATTTTGTTATCTAAATTCAACTTACAGAGCCATTGTACTTTACTATTGCTTTATCCCTTTCATGTTTAATTAAGCTGGTTTAAGTAATGGGAACTACAGTTGTTTTGTCCTGTTACAATTCTTATAGTAAAACTTCCAATAAGAACTTCTTCTACTACAAATTCTTGTTTTATATATCAATGTTAGTCATTTTTATTGTGTGTTTTACAATTTTTCGATGGTCGATTTTGTACAAATATAAACATAAATATAAAGATGGAAAGTTGCTATGAATAAAATAATGAAAATTAGCTAATAAAATCAGTCAGATTCCTTGTTTCAGGTAAAAATATGAATGATAGAAAAAAGGTGGAAAACAGTGCACAAAAACTAAAGATCGAATAACAAAAATAAAATCGAATTCAACAAATGAAATTAGGTGATGTGGAATTTTAAGACAATTGTATAATTGAAATAAGAAAGGCTAGATACATATCTACATTCTTTTTCAAGTTGAATATACTTGACTAAATTTCAATTAAGCAAGATATAATGTGTCATTTGTTAAGTATACAATATTGTTTATGTCGACAACTTACAGTAAAAATAAATTCCAATGACGTCAAAACACAAGTGCAAATAATGTTTTGAGATTTGAAAGGGCGAAGGAATCAATTTTTATGATTATAATTTTGAAACGTCATTGTAGCCATTCAAACAAGGTTGTATTCTATAATTACTTAAACAGGTTTGTTAACACAATGCACTGTGGTTTATTATTAATGCGTTAATTAAATAGTTTTATGTAATTTGAAGTTATTCTTTATTTAAAGACGCTGTTTTATTCAAATTTTCCTTCTGTATGAATTCAATATTAAAGTGTTATGCCAATAAAAAGTGAAAATATATCATGCAAATGTGAACATCCCATTTTCATTCACAAGCTCAAATACACGATTTTACCATCTGACTAGTAAACAGGTTTTCCTTGTGTAATTCAAATGGCCTTAATGTTCGTCATATGTGAAAGACGTTGACGAGAAAGTCTATTCCAGTTAATTGTCCGCAAGCTCGCGTTTATTTCTGTTATTGACCGCCTTGTACCTCTTATGACGTACCTGAATAATATATAGGAGTTAGAACATTTGTATCCATACATACATTGTATGTAACCAATATTTTTGTTTCCGTTGTTGTATTATCACTAAAGGACACAGTCACTTACTGCTTGTTTACAACTACAAATGCTCGATGCGTTTTTCTGTGTATACATGTGTATGCATTATTACTCATACATCGCATCAACAATTGTTCGTCATATGGACTGGATGTGACATTTGTCATTTATTTCTTACGTCTTTCTTTTAATTTATGTTCATTTGTCATCATCATCACTTCTTTTCCTATCAAAATTATATTGGTTATCCGAGAGATGTTTTAATATAAAAATAGGAAGATGTGGTACAATAATTACAATAATACGCGTATCCACCTGAGACTTAATGACTTTAGTTTCAAGCAACTCTTTCATTAAATCTTTTTATAGATACTGATGCAATAATTGGATGATTACTTACACTTTTAAAATGTCACCAAGAAGCATATATGATAGGATTGAGAATTTCAAAATAAAACTACAATAGTTGGCTTAGAAAATAAGATAATTATAGATTTTTTCAAATGTTAAGTTTTTAACACAAACATATGCGTAAGTCGTGGTAATATAAAACGCAAGAATAGAATAAGTAGATTTATTACCAATCACGTTGAAGTGTTAGTTATTTACCACAACAATTTATCTTCACATAGTTTTTCTATTTATATCTTTTAGATAGAAATTGATTTTAATGAACAAATAATACTACGTTTTCTTTGACAGACAGAAAGGTCAGACTAATTATCTTTTGTACAATTTTATACCACGTACATGACGTACGAAGTCGTACACTACACCAGACTGAATTCTTCTCCCATTGTTTTTAACTTGATAGTTCATAATGAGATAGTGAAAGCTTAAATGCGTGTAGACGATCCTGAGTAGTTTCATGGTAACCTGTTCACCGTTAGTGCTGGATGTTTAGGGGGTGAAACCTTGTCGAGGCAAATCTGGCACTTATTTAGAACTGGATTTGTTGTTTCTCTTCTAAGAATGCCGCATTAACATGATTAAGGAGTAGTAGCAGAGACTTCCAGCTTGCTCCAGCCAAAATAATGTGTTCGGGTAGGATGACATGAATTCAAGTGCCCGTTATATTGTGAATTAGAATGTTAAAAATACGACATAACGCGTAAAGAACATAAAATCTATATTCATATCCACGTTCTTTTTTCAAATATGCATTCTTTTTAAATTTGACGCTATATGACGCTTGACAGCGATTTATCGTCATTACAATCATCATCGTGTAGACTTTTTCCACGCAGTGTCTTCATTACTGAACTGTTACAGTTTTATTAATTCAACCGAGAAAGAAGATTAGGAACTCATAAAACGAATAACCCAAATGTTTGTAATGTATGTTCAATTTTTATCAAGTATGCTGTAGGTCTGTAATTATTGTCTTTTGTTTGTCTGTCTCTGTTCATAAAACATTTATTAATGTATAAAGAGAAGATGTTTAACATTAAAAGTAATATACACGGAGACAGGCAAACTAAGTGTTCATTAATGTCACAACAGAAACCTCATTACATTGTGATAAACGGCTTTGCCTTTCGAACAACGGTTCTCAATCTGAAACATTCGTCGATCCACCTTCAAAGATAAATAATAAGTGATTTTGCTTCAGACTTAATTAAAGGTTAATACAGTAGCTGAAAATCATATGGTTAGTTTAGAAACATTCTTAAATCAAGATAAACACAAGGCGTTTGCTTGGTTTGATGCGCATGGGCATTTCTGTATTACACCTCATTGCTAACGCTCATAGCAAACATGATTGCATTCTAGCTAAGATATATTAATAAAATGGGTTAATATTTAACATAAGGAAGCCACAAAAATTACAAAAAAAAACATAACAAGACAAATGTACTAGAGACAACTAAAACCTCTAGTTTTGTTTATTTCAACGATTTTTTAGCTGCAAAATAAGAACAAAACATTGTTCATGAATGGACGAATGACACTTTCGAAAGTATCCTGTTTTGCTTGTTGGATACGCATTAACATAAATTTATTGCCTTATATTATCAACTTCAGTGTACCTGACCCATTTTTCTTCAGAAACCGAAATAAGGTACTTTGAAAATGCTTTTCGTATTTGACATCTCCGCAAAACAGAATACAATTAAAGAACAACTCTTCACTGTACCAAATTCAGTTCTTTGTGTTGGCACAACTAGCGTTCATTCATTCATTCATTCATTCATCCAGATAGTTGTAATTCACTTATAAAACCTATTAAGTTATTTTTTTTTATTAGATCGTCAAGCACAATTGCCCATGAAAAAATTCAAAGCATCATGCATAGTCAAAAATGGAAAACAAACAACACGTTTAATAAATAGTAAATTTCAAAAACTACGAAACATATTGCTTTAAAAATGTGATGGCTAATTTTGAAAATATGATGTTTAATTTTGAAAATCATTGACAATTTTTATGTACGCAAATTCACAATGAAAAACGTCCTTTGGTTATATGATTAATGGCTAGATGTAAGTAACAGAGTAGCTTAATTTATTGAGGAGTATAACAAATTCAGAGTTTGAAGTTTGATATAGCCAAACACATTTTTACCCGGTCATGAGTATTATCGGCAAACATTTTTCTATTTTTGTTAAAAAGGAAAATGTATTGTATATGTTATTTTAATTTTGTCATTATCTAAAAGTTGAGAACTGAATGCTAAAATATTACTCCGCTTGCTACTTCATTTATTAAACCTTTTTATCGTTGTCTTAAAAACTCTAAAGATATTTTTTATTTGTTATTCTGAAAGTTATTGGTTCCTTTGTGTTTAATTTACAATAGATACATCAGAAACATATGTGTATATATGTCTCTGGATACATGTACCCTTAAACTTTAATGAAAGGTATAAATATTGTGATTCTGATATAATGTTTTTATTAATTGCAATAAAAGAGAAAGGCTTAGAAACCATATGTCACACAAAACAATCCCTTTTCTGTGTGGTGTTCATTCTTTAATATGTCAAAGTTATAATAATATTAAAAAATGAAAGTAATTGCTTCCGTTATTACATAACATCGTTAAAAATTTATAAAGGAAATCATGTTACGGAACAAAACTTCTTTTAATCGTGTTCAAAATTATGACATTTGTCACATGCATAACACATTTCAATTTAGTTATTTCTAACCAGTTTGTACAATGAGGTCTTAGTTTATAAATTCATGAAATATGTATTTAATGTTAAACGTTTTCTATATGAATGGTGATTTCATACCAAATTATCAAAGCAAATAATCGTATTTGGCGCAGGATTAACTAAACCGTTATAATTTTTTTTCGTATTTTACAGTAAGATTGTCGAGCAATTTATTGCTAAAAATGAATGACATTTTTGCCAGGGAAATTTTATAATTTGATGAATTACCTGAATGTGAAGAGATGAAACGAGGACGTCGATCTTAATCCCGAAACAGTATTCAATCAGTTTAATGCTACAGGATCGGTTTGAACTTACAGTTAGTAGTGAGTTTGAACTTACAGTTAGTAGTGAGTTTGAACTTACAGTTAGTAGTAAGTTTGAACTTACAGTTAGTAGTGAGTTTGAACTTACAGTTAGTAGTGAGTTTTAACTTACTCTTTGATGAAGGCCTTAATATTTTAAATCAGCTTATTTTTCACGAAAATGCAAATCATCGCGAATATGTGAAACTTTGATTTTTCTAACATAACTACATCTGGTAAATTTGAGAATCGCGGAATTAAATCGCCGCGAAATTAGCTAGAAAGGGCTGAACGCGAAATAACGAATTCGCGTACAAAGGAATTGGTGTTTAGAATATATTTCTTATTTATGGCATGTTTCCTACAACGAGTAACTAATTTAGTTCAAAAGATTCATTTTGGCCGAGGACATACTTGCCAGACATAATTTATAACTTGGTGAATTAACTAAATATAAAGAGATGAAGCGAGGACGTCGATCTTTAACCCAAAGCAAATCTGATTAGTCCGATACTATACGATCGGCTTAAACTTGCAGTTAATTGTGAGTTTCATCGTACTCCATGTCGAAGGCCTTACTATATACTTCTTATTAATACGACAAGTTACTTGTGACGACATTCAATGACTGCAATTGCAACACATTTTCGCCACTAACGTCAACGAATACTGCGTAAAAGGCTTTAAAAAATAAGCATTTTTAAGTCTTAAAATGTACAATTGGTCTACAAACAGCTATGCATATACAACTACTGGACTTTTAATAGCTTATTACAAATTAATGTATGTATCTTAAAAATTACGAAGCTATCGTGAATAAGTCTTTTTATACCACTAACTATCATGCTACGATACTATTACCCCTGGCATTACATGGTGTTTTATAAATCATTCAAATGATGGAGTGATTATTTTCTGACAAAACTTAGTTGTATTAACCCATCATAACGGGTTTTGTACAATAACATTTTTTCTGTATTGTTTCGAAAAAAATGCTTAGAAATTGGTTTGTTAATCTGTTATACAACTCTTGACATTTCAAGCAAATGTAGCACATCTTCTCTTCTCCTTTTTTCTCCTTTTTTGTCTATATCTATGATCTATAAAGCTTCGAATGATGCTAACACGAATAAAGTTCAATATTGAAATAAATGGCAGTGTTCTATCTCGGCGAAGGCACAAGTTATTCATGAACTACCCACAATACAATTAACTTCCGCTCCTATAATCGATGTCGAAACAACGTAAAGTTGTGTTTCATTGTCAATAAACATTTTCGTCTAGACTTCAAGTGCTACTTACTGGTCCCACTTTTAACCCATCATCCAGCAGGGTGATAATCAAAATAATTAAAGCATACGTAATAGATATTATCGACCGTATATCAGGTCATCATATATTAGTGTGTCACTGCTGGACAATAACATCATTTATCAAACTGGAATATTGTGACATACTAACTGAGATATGATCATGTTTGCAGTTTATTTTGGGGGGCTTTAAGTGTTCCTAATATTGCAAAATCCGCAACAGCGATTCCGATTCACGAACTTATATAAAGAGTTATTTTAGTTTTCCGAACGTTTATCTTTTTCATCAATTTTGGAAAATATTTTTGCTGTCTTCGTGGACTTCGGAATTTAAGCAGTTTTTTTTTTTTCACATATAAGGTTAACTTTTTTTCTTTAATTGAAACTATTTCGGATAAGGAACTTTATTTTAAGCGCATGTAAATATAATATGTTCATATTTTTAATGTTTAAATTTCGTTTGTATCAACTTTCACATTTATGTTTAACTCTACATGAACATCCTTGTGAAATAAAGAAATACCAATTATTGTCTTGAGCACAGTGCACAAGCATGCATTTATTTTCACTGTTAACATTTAACTAGTTTAACTAAAGATCTATATGAAAAAAAAATTCCGCTCTTTGTATATGTGAAATTTATAGTTATTAACAGGCTATTATTTCAACTTAGAATTATTCTTGATTATGGAATTTCCATAATCTCTTCTGCTTGAAATTTTTAATAAATTCTATGGTTATTCTTTAAATATTTTTTGTAAGCCGAACATTACACTTTCGATACAATTAATTTTGTATAGATAGTGTTGTGCACCGCACAGTATTCTATTGATAATGTCCTATCTTCTTTGTAATAAAAATTAAGCACCAAAAAATCATAATTAAATCCAGCAGCATTGATTCAACTTAGCTATTTGACTTTATTTTTAAAATGGGAAGGGGTAATTTTTCCCTACTATTTTACAAGTTTTTAGAAAGTTGAAAAGAAGATATGTTTATCCTAAATAAACTTGCTTAACTCAGCCTAAACATGACAAAATAGTAGAATTGTAGTGGTACATCCTTCTAACACAATACCTCAATCTTCTGCATGCCTATGTATTCTATATTATTTTATTATATACTCAGTCTGGTTCTGAGATTAATGTCAAATATATCCCGACCGATGATTCAATCAACTTGTGGGGAATATGTCAAAGAGACAGCTAAAAGATTAAAAACCTGACTCATTTTGTTATTTCTTCACATTCTGTGAGGTGTAAAAAGAAGAAATGCACTTTAATTTTTCAATGATTTAAGTATATATGCATTATCTAAATAATAAAAGAAAAAGTAATGTTTAGTTTATCAACATAATATTATTACTATTTGTTTTATTTTATATTAAATAATGAAAACATCTCAATTACATTCAGTGTGAAATATCAGGGGAAGTAATCCATGCTTTCTCGTTTTTATATATATATAGATTAGACCGTTGGTTATCCCGTTTGAATGGGTGTACACTATGCAAACAAAGTTTTTAGTAAGATGAAAAGAAGATATATTCATCCTGAATGAACTTGCTAAACTTAGCCTTAACATGACAAAATAGTAGTATTATAGTGATACATCCATCAAACACAATAAGTCAGTTTCCTGCATGTCTATGTATTCTATACTATTTTATTATATACTCAGTTTGGTTTGAGACTAATGTTAAATATATCCCGACCGTTGATTCAATCAACTTGTGGGGAATTTGTCAAAGAGACATCGATATGATTAAAAAACTAGCTCACTTTATTATTTCTTCGAATTCTATATGGTTTAAAAGCAGAAATGCACTTCAATTTTTCAATGATTTTACGCATATATGCATTATCTAAATGATCAAGACATAGTTATGTTGAGTTTATCAACATAATATTCCTACTGTTTGTTTTATTAGATATTAAATAATTAAAAAATCTCAATTACATTCAGAATGAAATATCAGGGTAAGTAATCCATGCTTTCTCGGTTTTTATATATATATAGATTAGACCGTTGGTTATCCCGTTTGCATGGTTTTACACTAATATTTTTTGGGGCCCTTTATAGCATGCTGTTCGGTGTTATCCATATTATTGCATAGCAATATACTATTTCTCACAGAAAGCAACCAAAACTTAGAGTGCAATAATTTCTAATATTGCACTACTGCAATAAATCTTCAAAATTCATGACGTCATCAATGACCAAATCTTGGTTTAAACCAATGTTTAATTTCAAATATTTTATTGCTATACAATAAAAGAGTTATTGCATGAATTTTTGGGAAAATTGTTCCTCGTACACTATATATTACACTCGCAAGCTCGTACAATGTAAAATTCTACTCGGGACAATATTTTCCAATATTCATGCAATACCCCTATATCAATTGATTACATACTCAGTCTGGTTCTGAGATCTATGTCAAATATATCCCGACCGTTGATTCAATCAACTTGTGGGGAATGTGTCAAAGAGGCAGCAAACTGATTGAAAAGCTGACTTATTTTATTATTTCTTCAAATTCCGTGAGGTGTAAAAAAAAGAAATGCACTTCAATTTTTCAATAATTTAACGTATATATGCATTATCTAAATAATCAAGACCAAATAATATTGAGTTTATTAACATAATTCATCTACTTTTTGTTTTATTTTATATTAAATAATGAAAAAATCTCATTTACATTCAATATGAAATATCAGGGGAAGTAATCACGATTTCTCGTTTTTTTTACGTATATAGATTAAACCATTAGTTATTCCGTTTGAATGGGTTTACACTATGTCAACAAAGTTTTTAGTAAATTGAAAAGAAAATATATATATCCTGAATGAACTTGCTAAACTCAGCCTAAACATGACAAAATAGTAGTAGTGTAGTTACACAATAACTCAAGTCTTCTGCATTTCTATGTAATCTATGTTTTTTTTTATTATATATTCAGTCTGGTTCTGAGATAAATGTCAAATATATCCCGACCGTTGATTCAATCTTTTTTTTTATCTTGTATATATTTATTCAACTTCATCTCATCATCTCATTTTTACAATATTTACATATGTAATAGAAAACATCAAGTCCTTATACTCTTTGGCTTCCCCATTCTTACTCTATCATTCATTTTTTTTTCTTTTTTTTTCTTTTTTTCCTCCTTTTTCCCTTTTTTATATATAATCTTACACACGGTTAAAATATTATCTCTGAGAATTGTCAGACAAATATATAGTTATTAAGCATATTAAATCTAATATCTAAAGCAAATATTTTCCATAATTGTAAAAATGTCTCTTTTAAAAGTCAAAGATTCACATTACGCATATACAGCTGGCAATATCCATTCCAGTAACGCAAATTATGAATGCTATGTATTTTTATAAATATGACACGTTCTTTGGAAATATATTGCATTGTCTATATCTTATTTTTAAATCAATTAAAAGCACAACAATAAAAAAAAACCAAAAAAAAACTCTGTCATACTAGGTTCACTCATCCCTATCTCACATTAGACTTATCAAATAAAAAATAAAATAATACATTATAAATTATGTTTTTTTACATAGTTAATCATTTTCTCAATTCCATAATTGGCCGTATCATTCCAAAAAATGGTTTCGGTCACATCCTCGAATTCTTTTAAAACCAACTGTTCATAATGTTCATAGTTGTAATCGTCGTCATTCATCGTTCTTATCTGCATTCTGTCCGTTTCATATACTACCAACAATTCCCTGTTTTGAACCTTTCCTATTAATAAATCTCGGCCAGCTCGACTTTTTTTAAATACAATTTTGCCAAAACGTTCGTGTAATATTTGTGGCGGAGTAACACTATCTTTATCACTCTTTTCCTTATTAATAATCGTTCCGTTATCTTTATCTATAACTGTTCTATTGTGTTTTATTTTTGGAACTATTGTCTTCTCTTCATGTGTATCTATTATTGGATCTACCTGGTTTATAGGTAAGTCAATAAACCGGTTAGGCAAGTCACTATTTATATCTGTAGTCGATCGTTCTATATTGTCACCACACTGTTTTGAAATATATTCAGAGGCACAATCGGGTTCATTTTCAAAATCCATGCTGGGTTCATCATTACTAATACTAGTTATTTCATTTTCGTTTTCTGCAGTTATATTGTCTAATGTATCTAAATGTGTAACTTGTATTTTACTATTGTTTTCGCTATATTCCCGTAAACGCTTATTGTCTCTTCTCAATGCTGCGCCCGATTTGCGTTTAATCTGTTTATTATTGTCAGATTTTGCAAACATGATAGATATTCTTGCTTTTTCATTGTCACCATGTACACTGTATGTTATTGTACTAAATTCATCACACGCACTTGCTATAGCACTCAATAAAAACTTCGGTAACTTATCCATATTCATCTACTTATTCAAGTTATTGTCAGAATTTTATTAATGATAAAATAACCTTATGGTGCCTCCAGCTTTGAAAGGTACACGATACATTTCATTTATAACTCGACTTTACAAATGTTTATTTTGCTAAATAGTTCAAAATCACTTACTGTCAACAAAGTTCGAAAATTTATTCCACTTTCCCTGCTGGGATATCCAAGCAAAACCTTAATAACAGAAGTTTTTTTCGCTACATAGAAAATACGTGTAACCACTTCAAAACACTAACCGGAAGTCTTTCCTTTCCCAATCAATATATCATCAAGAGAAAGTAACTTCTAGTAAATTGAAAAGAAAATATATATATCCTGAATGAACTTGCTAAACTCAGCCTAAACATGACAAAATAGTAGTAGTGTAGTTACACAATAACTCAAGTCTTCTGCATTTCTATGTAATCTATGTTTTTTTTTATTATATATTCAGTCTGGTTCTGAGATAAATGTCAAATATATCCCGACCGTTGATTCAATCAACTTGTGGGGAATGTGTCAAAGAGACGGTATAAAGTTGAAAAACTGACTCATTTTATTATTTCTTCAAATTCTGTAAGGTGTAAAAAGAAGAAATGCACTTCAATTTTTCAATGATTTAACGTATATATGCATTATCTATGTAATCAACACAAAGTAAAGTTGAGTTTATCAACATAATTCATCTACTATTTGTTTTATTTTATATTATATAATGAAAAAATCTCAACTACATTCAGTATGAAATATCAGGGGAAGTTATCCATGCTTTATCGGTTTTTATATATTTATAGATGAGACCGTTGAATGGATTAACACTATTCAAACAAAGTGTTTAGTAAGTTGAAAAGAAAATATATTTTTATCCTGAATGAACTTGCAAAACTCAGCCTAAACATGACAAAATAGTAGTATTGTAGTGATACATCCATCTAACACAATACCTAAATCTTCTGAATGTCTATGTATTCTATGATAATTTCTTTAATACTCAGTCTGGGTCTGAGATTAATGTCAAATATATCCCGACCGTTGATTCAATCAATTTGTGGGAAATATGTCAAAGAGACAGCTAAAAGATTGAAAAGCTGATTCATTTTATTATTTCTTCACATTCTGTGAGGTGTAAAAAGAAGAAATGCACTCCAATTTTTCAACGATTTAAGTATATATGCATTATCTAAATAATAAAGACAAAGTTATGTTGAGTTTATAAACATAATATTTTTACCATTTGTTTTATTTTATATCAATTTATGAAAAAATCTCAATTACATTCAGTATGAAATATCAGGGGAATTAAACCATGCTTTCTCTGTTGTTTTTTTTTTTATATATATATATAATTTAGACCGTTGGTTAATATCCCGTTTGAATGGTTTTACACTTATAATTTTTGGGGACCCTTTTAGCATGCTATTCGGTATGAGCCAATGCTCCGTGAAGACCGTACTCTGACCTTAATGGTTTACTTTTATATACATGACTTTGCTGGAGAGTTGTCTCATTCAGTCATTGCCACGCATATCACATCTTCTTTTATCTATCTAATTATGACATTTTGTCCAGTTATGGAGTGATTTTTAGATTGAGTTTTAACTAATTGGTTAATATGTATATCATGCCATAAACATTTCATTGCATCCTCTTACAGTACTTTCATGTATTTTACCAAAACACGCACAAGAACTGACGCGAACATGAACTTCCTGTTGAAAATCGTTTCGTCTTTTGATATTGGACTCTTCAAGCTTAAGGTATTTACAATTATTCTTTCATTGGAGAAATGATACCACCAGATGTTCATTTATCACACGCTTGTTTTTTAGTATCCAACAAAAATTGACATTTGAATACTACCGTATGTGCATCTATTAATGACTTCTATTATCTTTAAAACTTTAATTTTTATTTTCACTGAATGGTTTGTACATTTTAAAAAACAAAATCTCAAAAGACAACTATATATATAAATATACATTTATATAAACCCTTTTTCTTAAACTATATAAAGATGATGATATTTTATATATTGATATACATTGTATCTATTTGGTACCTTTTTTAGTATATTTAATACATATATGTATTATATTATTTCTTTTATCTTTTTTTTATTTAATTACTAAATCAATTTCGACAACTTTTTATACTTTTCTTTTCTTTTCGTTTTCTTTACAAAATGATAAAAAAAAAATCCTGAATTATTATCCTCCTTCTAAATACATATATATTAATAATTGTTTATGCAGTAGTGTTTTATTTTAATTATCATTTTTTTTATTATTCATTTTTTTTCTATTTTGTCACTTATCTAATTTTGATTTAATTTATGCCGACACAGGCAGGGATCTATGCAACGGGAAGTTATATAAAAACAAATCCGATCTGTTTTATTTTTCTGAAATTCATATACGAGTTCCTCTTTTGACCTTATCATAGCCGTTCTCAAGATAATACGCATTTGCAGATTTCTTGTTTTTATGAGTCGTACATGTGGAAATTTAAGAAATAATGGTACAAGAAAGTATGTCCTTTGTTAATGACTTTCCAGCAAACATTGATACCATGATAATGTCTTGTCGTGTTTGTAAAGACAAGCTATCGAGAAGGTTTTAAAGTAAAATTGTAGAATCACGTGCACGTGTGTGAACTTGACAAATAGAATGGGTCGTGTACTCAATACCCGGAATAGCGCCGGAAATGGTGAGAATGAAAAGAAGCGATCCTAATATTATAACGGAATTTTTCAAATATGTGTAGAATCATTCTGTACTAATCTGGACAACTCTATATTTGATTTAAAATAAATAGAACAGTACAAATATTTCAAAAAAAATGTGGAACCCTGTCTTGTCGAGAAAATAATGAGTAAAAGTCTATACAGAAACTTTCTTTGACTTGCATTATAGAGTCGGGCGCCCATATTCGCCACATTAAACAGCCTTTTTGTAAGCCCAGCGGATGCCGCTTCTTGAAAACTAAAATGTTTTGCTGGTTAAATTTATTATATAATAAAGTTAAACCATTTTGTAAATTGTTCCGAAATCATAATTATTCAGGAGTAAAACACGTGCAAATATGGGTCCCCCACACTATTTAATTACCAACTTGCATTATTTTGGCATCAGAAATATTCTTCAACATTTTTCTATTTGTATCATTATCAACCATGTCAACCGATCATGCTTTTCTCTTTTTAGCATTTCCAATACTGAGGAAAATGTGTTAACCACACTTACGATTTGTTTGACAATACTGTACGGTACAATGGGTATAATAGCGTTATAGAATAGAATTTGTGGTGACGTTACAGTAAACATTAATAACGTCGGCGAATATTTTATGATTCTCCGCTAAAAATCAAACTTCAAGAGAATATAGCTTGAAAACCAGCACGGTTGTTAAGGACTGTCTTGCACCAATACATTCGTCGTATATTTTTGAATCGAATTTCGAATTTAAAAAAAAATATGTTGCCCCAGCTAATTAGAATATCATTAAAAAGTAAAAATATCTGCCGTTTTTTATGATTTTTCCCTATATATCCTTCGTATGTATTGCGTATCATGCTGTTACACATGTAGTTTCAACAGCTTGTATCTGGAAAACGAAAACGTTACCCCCTTTTTTTTTTTTTTTATATTCTGATGTTTTTTTACAAGCAGAATCCACATGTAAAATTTCAAAAAATTTCATAAAAACTCTGTAGAAAAGTTATGTTACGCCTTAACGAGCTTTGGTATATGATTGTTTATATAAAACTAATCGTGTTTAATATATCTAACTCGTTTTTATTTTCAAAATTACATGTACAAATACAATTGTATTCACGTTTCTCAACATTTAAATCCTACATAAATTGTTGTAACTAATTGGGATAAAACATGTTGTCTCAATTGTCAATAAATTATCATCCTCTTTCAAAAGCACTATGTTACATTGGAATAAAATTAAAATAACTCGTCAAAATCTCGTATGTATTTGATTCGGCGCTGATAATTTATGTTTATTATGGTTTAGATAAAAGTCACGTTTACTAGAGTCTACCTATTTTAATTTACAATCTAATCTTTACAGTTTGATCTTTATACCCATGTATGATTTAAATTGTCTAATATCTATATTTCTGAATGACATCCAATATCTAGTATGACATCCATTGCGTCATATTTGTACTTGAGTATAATACTCACTTCCGTAGGAGGATTTCTACTGGATGGAAACACTGCCACTGTACAAAAACAATATCTGACACTTTCTGAATTCTATAAAAATAAGAATGAACAGCAGCATGAAACAGACGAAATCCGTCATAAAATGGAACAAATGAAGAACGATAACGCGAAAACACTGGCTTTACTGTCTTCTCAACTCCAGCAGAAGTTTATTGAAATTCAAAATAATATAACTGCAGCGAGTCAATACAATGAGACATCACGACTTACAGAACTTTGGGAATTAAAGTATCACGAATTACAAAAAAAACAACACCGAACTTTAAATCAAATTCAATGATTTAGAAGTTAAGTATACTGCGTTGAAAAATGAGATAAATTTTCGACCTACAACACTTGAAATGAATATTCAGAATGCGAAATGTCACAATGCTAGTAAGGAACTCTTTTTAATGGCGGAGAAGGAATAAGTTTATATGAAAAATAAAACTACCGTATTGGAAAACAAAATGGATACGATTAGCCAATTAAAGGCCGTTCAACAACTTCAAGATTTGCATTCCGTACAGAATCAAATCCAGGAAATAAGCACTCAAACCCAATCACTGTCTGTTAATGAGCAAGCACGAAACCAGGATTTTTTCGCTTTGTATAATCTGACCACAGTATACGGCATGAAGTTACATGACCTAGAAATTCAAACGGTTGACAAGTTGAAAAAACATGCAAACGATCAAAATGAAACCATCATCGGCTTTGAAGATAAAATTCTTAAACACATTCATACAACAGACATGAAAATTGAATCTTTTGCAAATACCTTACAAGAACGATCATCAAATATTAGTAAAACAGGTAATTTTCAACTTTATTTTCTGTTCTATTCTGTTAAATCATACCAATCATTCATTAAAAATACTTTTGACCCTTGCTACACTATGTGTAGTAATTGTTTTTATTGGTATAAATATTGGTTTTGTTATCAGTAAATTAAAAGCAAACTAAATATTACTAGTATGATCATGATGATACATACATCTACACATTCATGGATCTACAATCTGTAACCGGTAACTTGGCATTGCACAAGGTCATGTGTTTATGACGTCTTTACACTAAATTCATTGGATGTTGGATGTGTACGGGTTGATAGTTTAGTTTTAGATGCATGACTTTTTTTTTTTATTAGTTGTTAGTGGCTTTGAACTAGCTGGTAGATAAAAGAGGGACGAAAAATATCAAAGGGACAGTCAAACTCATAAATCTAAAACAAACTGACAACGCCATGGCTAAAAACGAAAAGGACAAACAACAGCACACACGACACAACATAGAAAACTAAAGAATAAACAACACGAACCCCACCAAAAAACTAGGGGTGATCTCAGGTGCTCCGGAAGGGTAAGCAGATCCTGCTCCACATGCGGCACCCGTCGTGTTGCTTATGTGATAACAAATCCGGTAAATAGTCTAATTCGGTAGGTCACATTCAGGAAAGGGAAGGGGATTGTAGTTACGACGTAAGGAACATATCCGATATCATTTGTGATACGGTTATTCCATAACGGTCAACCAACTCGTGATGGCGTCCGTAAAATTTAGATTACTGCGAGTACTCTCAGATCTGTTCATAGTGTCTTTTCGTTTTTGGGATGAAAAAGTACCCGGCTACGTCCACTTGTATTTGTGTCCATCTGATGAGTTAAGCCTTTTTCAACTGATTTTTATAGTTCGTTCTTATGTTGTACTGTTATACCACTGTCCCAGGTTAGGGGGAGGGTTGGGATCCCACTCACAAGTTTAAAACCGCCACATTTTTTTATGTATGTGCCTGTCCCAAGTCAGGAGCCTGTTATTCAGTGGTTGTCGTTTGTTTATGTGTTACATATTTGTTTTTCGTTCATTTTTTTATATAAATAAGGCCGTAAGTTTTTCTCATTTGAATTGTTTTACATTGTCATATCGGGGCCTTTTATAGCTGACTATGTAGTATGGGCTTTGCTCATTGTTGAAGGCCGTACGATGACCTATAGTTGTTAATGTCTGTGTCATTTTGGTCTCTTGTGGACAGTTGTCTTATTGGCAATCATACCAAATCTTCTTTTTTTTATAGAAAGCTGTATATATAGAAAGATATAATATATTTATGGACCCATTTCCCATGTTATAACAGGAGATCTTAACATCGTTCAAGACCGAGAGTTAAAAATCATTCCTCAGTAAAGGACCTTAATATCGTCCCCCGTCAATTATTAATTGGAATGAGTGTCGTAATATCATCCACGACTCACTCCATACTTACTGTATGAAATGGAAAACGGGAAAAAGCTGACAAAAAATCTTTGGACTCTTTTTTTAATTCAGTAATGAAGATAGTTGATATACGTATTCAACATTTTAAAGAACATTTTGCTATTAACAATAACCACAAAAACCTATTTCTCGTATCAAACACAAACTCAAAGAACTAGCCAAGAAATTTGTTTTTGTCCCGGCCGATAAAGCTGCTTATAATATTATTATTGTTTGACGTGAATTTTACATTGAGGTTCTGAAAAAAGAAATCACCAATCCACCAACATTCCAACTGACTCCATTTTCAGAAAACGACATCTGTAACAAACATAAACTTTTAGCTACCGCTTTACAAGCAGAGCCAAATACAATGAAAAACTTGGTATTGCACAAGGTCATGTTTTTCTCTGACTGTTTATGACGTCTTTACACTAAATTCATTGGATGTTGGATGTGTACGGGTTGATAGTTTAGTTTTAGATGCATGACTTTTTTTTTTTAGTTGTTAGTGGCTTTGAACTAGCTGGTAGATAACTGCGAGTACTCTCAGATCTGTTCATAGTGTCTTTTCGTTTTCGGGATGAACAAGTACCCGGCCACGTCCACTTGCATTTGTGTCCATCTGATGAGTTAAGCCTTTTTCCCTTTTTTTTTTGTCCCGGCCGATAAAGCTGCTAATAATATTATTATTGTTTGACGTAAATTTTACATTGAGGTTCTGAAAAAAGAAAGTCCCAACTATGTACTGGCTTCCGAAGCTACACAAAACACCTTACAAATATAGATTTATTTCGTCTTTAAGCCATTGTTCCACTACTAAATTGTCTATTCTTCTTACCAGCACACTTGGTACAATTAAAAACCTGATAATAAATTGTTCAAATAAGGCCTTTGAAAATAGTGGAATTAATTACTTTTGGAGTGTCAAGAACTCGTTGGAAGTACTTGATAAATTGCATGCTTATATTGGTGATTTTAAATCTGTTCAAAGTTTTGATTTTTCTACCCTGTATACCACATTGCCTCACATTCTCATTAAGAAAAATTCACACACCTAATTAAATGGGCATTTAAAAAGTCAGAATGTGAATATATATGTTCAAACTCTTTTAGGTCAATTTTCAGTAGCAATAAACAAAAAAACTATGTCCATTGGACATGCTTTGATACTATATATGCCCTTGAATTTTTACTAGATAACATTTTTGTTCGCTTTGGGGATTCCGTATATCGTCAGATTATCGGAATTCCAATGGGGACTAACTGTGCACCACTTATTGCGGACCTGTTTTTGTATTGCTATGAGTTACAATTTATGACAAAAATAAGCAAAGACCCATCGAAACAACATCTTATAAACAAATTTAATAATACTTTTAGATATTTGGATGATATTTTGGCTCTCAATAATGACGACTTCAGTATGTATATTAAAGAAATTTATCCTGCTGAACTTACTTTAATAAAGCTAATACTAAAAACAATGACCACTGCCCTTTCCTCGATATTGATATCTATATCACTAACGGAAAGCTGAATACTAAAATTTATGATAAAAGAGATGATTTTTCATTTCCTATCGTTAATTATCCATTTTTAGATGGTGACGTTCCCTTGTCACCATCTTACGGTGTTTATATATCTCAACTTGTACGATTCGCTCGTGTATGTAACAATGTTTTAGATTCTAACGAGAGAAATTTATGTATTACTGAAAAATTATTACACCAGGGTTTTCGATATCACAAACTAGTCAAAACATTGGTATAAGGACATCATTCGTAAATATAGCTCAACATGCAGACTTCTTATACGTTCAGGTATTTCACATCAATTTTTTTATGGAAATATTCTTTATAAAGCACAAAGGTGTCAGTATTCACCTCAAAAACTAACAAAACCTTTGAATAGACTTATTAAGAAGAGATATAGTTGCGAGACTGTTGTCAGATCATTAAAGATTGCATATTTTGGTGTTAATATTGATTCACTTATAGGGTCTTTGCATCGGAACTAAACACATTTATTCAAAAACCAGTTGTTGGCATGACACGGGTTATGTTCTTCTCATGGTATGATGGTATGATACTAAACCTCTAACGGGAAGGATTGTGCCTGATGTTCATATGATGAAATCATAATCTTTCAGTCAGTTTAATTGAAGTCTGGAACTGGCATGTCAGTTAACTGCTAGTAGTCTGTTGTTATTTATATATTATTGTCATTTTGTTTATTTTCTTTGGTTACATCTTCTGACATCAGACTCGGACTTCTCTTGAACTGAATTTTAATGTGCGTATTATTATGCGTTTACTTTTCTACATTGGCTAGAGGTATAGGGGGAGTGTTGAGATCTCACAAACATGTTTAACCCCGCTGCATGTTTGCGCCTGTCCCAAGTCAGGAGGCTCTGGCCTTTGTTAGTCTTGTATTATTTTAATTTTAGTTTCTTGTGTACAATTTGGAAATTAGTATGGCGTTCATTATCACTGAACTAGTATATATTTGTTTAGGGGTCAGTTTAAGGACGCCTCCGGGTACTGGAATTTCTTGCTACATTGAAGACCTGTTGGTGACCTTCTGCTGTTGTTTTTTCTTTGTTCGGGTTGTTGTCTCTTTGGCACATTCCCCATTTCCATTCTCAATTTTAGTTAATGATTATAAGGTGGGAGAGGTATCCTCTGACGATGGTATATTTTCTACACCTGTTTTTGAATGACAGTCAATGAATTCTGACATTTTCTTTGTAGGGTGGTCAATGGCAGAAACAATTGGTTTACTGGATTATTGACTTTGTGTATTTTTGGGCAGATGATAGAAAAGCCCCAGATTTGATTGTTCATGCTTCAGATATTTTATTGTGTCTTCATCAATATGTCTCTGTTCACACATTTGTTTTCCAGTGTGTGGTGACCTCTTTGTTTAATGGAGGGGTTGGGTCAGGGTATTATAAAATCTGACCATAAAGTTGATGTCCTGTCTCATGTATTTTCTTTCGTTTGAAATAGGGGTTTTCCCGTTTGCTATTTGTAGTTATTATTTATAGATGGGAACTAGTATAACTGGTTTTGTAACAGTATGTACATTTTATAAATTTGAAGTTAGGTGCAGGAGGCATGAGGAAAGTTTTGGCGGTTTTTTATGGGTGGGGTTTAATGGTACTATATAAAGTTTGGCATTTAAATGTATTAGTATCGAAGGTTCTCGCAGTTACATCGAATTGAAGTTGGTCACATAGGTATATGTGCAGTTGCTGCTATGTTTATTGTACGTACATCCGTTGGAAGTATTAGCCGAGGAAAAAGAAACGATGCGAAAGAGGAACAATGTTGATATGGAACATGTGGAAGCCCATGAACGGAGTTGAGTGTAATGTTGACTTTATTTACAATTCTAAAATCATGTCTAAAGATCATGTTAAAAATTTAAAAGCGAATATCAAATATTATGTTTTCTTTTAAAAACCGTTTTACAGGTTTATGATTTTATTTTAAATACTACATAATTTGGTTATATAATTCCATTCAATACTGAACCACGCGAACCATGTTGGGTTCATTAATCTGATAACAAATCAGCTTTTAAGCATGCAACTTTTATTTAAAAGTTGATAGATGAAATGTTCATTTTTTCAATTTTTTCAAAACAGCATTTTAACAGTTACGTGTTGGTACTGTTAGTTGATTTTAGTTAATGTTTATTTCATATGAAATGTATTAATCTTCTCGCAGCGAGATAAATTTGTCACACAGAGTGATATGTGTTACAGGTGAGTTTGAAATGTTATGTATGAACATTATTTTATTAGATCGCTTGGAGCGATGTTTTTGGTCGCGCAGTGCGACAATAATTCAATCAGGGTGAATTGAGTAACAGTTGAGTTTAAACTGTTGTAATGTATGGACATTATTCGTTAGGTCGCTGGGAGCGATGTGATTGGTTGCACAGTGCACCATGGGATGTTGTCGCTGGGAGCGATGTGATTGGTTGCACAGTGCACCATGGGATGTTGTCGCTGGGAGCGATGTGATTGGTTGCAAAGTGCACCATGGGATGTTGTATAGTTAAATTAATATATAGAAAACAAAAGGTTAAATATGAAGGCATTAACTTTTGCACATAATTCAATATATGTATACATTTGATTTGAAGCATAGATGAGACTTGTAATCATCATCAATTTTATAGGTTTTGTCATAAAAATACCACAGTTTTGCTTTTATTTTATCAGCAGGTCGCATTTACTATAAAACGATCAGAGTTTTAGTACCATATTGGAGACCTAATATCTGAAAGAATTGTTTTCCCGGATGTCAAAAAATATGCAGGTGTAGGTATAAAAAGTAGCCCGTTTTATGCGAGATAAATCGGACAGAACCAAGAGTTTAACTTGGAGAGATTTTAAAACGGTAAGCAGTAATATTTTACGATCCGTACACATGGTACATAATCTATTGAGTGGAAAACTTGTTTAATTTACACCGATAATCAAAATGTGACAAAGATAATAAAAAAAAAAAAATTGTACAAAGTCGGCGCTTCCGACATAGCTTTAGAGTTTGTTTTTTTGTTGTTGATAAATAGATATGAGATATATATATATATATGTTTTGATTTTCAGGAATGTAACAAAAAGTTCACACAGTGTGATTAGAAGTTGATGTAGGTAGATATGAGATGTATATATGTTTAGACTTTCATGAGCTATGTTGCATTGTGTAACATAAAGAATCACACAGTGTGATTACAAGTTGATGTATATAGATATGAAATATGCATATATCTAAATAAGTTTAATGTTTATCTGATTAAGATACATGCACATGTATATATGAAGTTTTGAATGTTTTCTTCTATTTACAGAATCAATGAAAACAGTTTGAGAAATTATCCAACGATTCAAGATTTTCAAAAGATTTGTCTGCATTACCATCTATGGCGGAAGCGTCCGGTTCAATATGTCGTATTTGACGTTCCGATTGTCGACTTGAAATTGATATTGGTCCAGTTTAGTGGTTAAAGATTTATTTTCAATTAGTAATATCTTAAAGACTTTTCATATTGGCATCTTATTCTGAACTGTTTCATTTCCTTTGTTTCGATGTTACTGCGAGCAACTAATACTACATCTGTGTTTGTCTTGTTTATAGCCTATTGAATTTAGATATAAAATACTTTAAATTCGGACGAGCAGGTCGAGGGAGAATTTGAATGTATTTTATTTCGTTTGAAATAGGGTTGTCCCGTTTGCTATTTCAGTTATTATTTATATATGGGAACTAGTATAACTGGTTTTGTAACAGTATGTACTATTTATAAATTTGATGTTAGGTGCAGGAGGCACGAGGAAAGTTTTGGCGGTTTTTATGGGTGGGGTTTAATGGTACTATATAAAGTTTGGCATTTAAATGTATTAGTATCGAAGGTTCTCGCAGTTACGTCGAATTGAAGTTGGTCACATAGGTATATGTGCAGTTGCTGCTATGTTTATTGTACGTACATCCGTTGGAAGTATTAGCCGAGGAAAAAGAAACGATGCGAAAGATGAACAATGTTATATGTCATGTATTTATATATAGTTTCAATCGAATAAATATGTACATTATAGTAAAATAAAATATTGTATCGCAAGAGAAAATAAGATGTTACTGCGAGCAACTAATCCTATATCTGTGTTTGTCTTGTTTATAGCCTATTGAATTTAGAGATTAAATACTTTAAATTCGGACGAGCAGGTCGAGGGAGAATTTAATTGAATGTAATCACACTTGACCATATACATGACGACAACAGAGCTACCTGTAAATATAAATCTCGAACCACGTTACATTAAGGTTTATGACTAAAACGAAACTAAAAAAAATTACCATTTTACTCGGTATTTATATTAGCTAAATAAAGTGGCATTACATTCGGTAGTGTGCTTGGTTTTGTTTTGTTTGAGAAGGTAAATTTTGTTTACTAGACTAAGTATATTGTGTATTTAATTGACGGTATTTAAACTTCACTGACAAATATCTTCAAATATTGATCAATTTAAATATACACATAATAAGACAGATCAAATAACAGATTGAATATATTTTATTCTTAAAAACAAATTACACTCCAATCACACATTAAAGGTCGACATAATGAACACACCTACTTCATATAGGGCTACGAAGCCCTTGGAACAGTTATTATATCATGATCAGATATTTCATGTGTGTCTAGTGTGCATATTAACGGCATGTGGATTCCTATATATCAGATTATCGGAAAAACATTTTCTATGGTTGGTATTGAACTACATCGTCTATGTTATGCTAGTTTTATTTGGTTTTAAAATTGGTTACGCATTGTGCAAATCTGAAATTAGAAAAGAATCTGCTGAAATGGAGGAAAGCCGTGAGATAGTGCGAGAAATCCGCCAGTCTTTGAATGAAATGAAACGTGAGTATAACATTTAACCTTAACTGACCCAAACAAAAGATGTAAGAGTCTTATTAAAAATATTGATCTTGAGTCATGCATTTTTCATTGTGGTAAAAAGTAAAATCACTAAAATACTGAACTCAGAGGAAAATCAATTCGGAAAGTCCATAATCACATGCATGGCAAAATCAAATAACAAAACGCATCAAAAACGAATGGACAAGAACTGTCATATTCCTGACGTGGTACAGGCATTTTCAAATGTAAAAAATGGTGGATTGAACCTGGTTTTAAAGCTAGCTAAACCTCTCACTTGTATGACAGTCGCATCAAATTCCATTATATTGACAACGATGTGTAAACAAACAAACAAAAACAATAGGCAAACATGTCACAAATAGGGGTAAATAGTCTAAATCGGTAGGTCACATTCGTGAAAAGGGAACGGGATTGTAGTTACGGAAGTGTAATCCTTCAAGAGAAATTATTTGCATGTGATTTAATCCTAATCGATCGGTGGTATCCCGATCATGTGCATGTGGATATAATGAACTCTCACACAACAAAATAAAATACACTGCAACAAGGTTTATATCGGTCAACACGAAACGAACAGTAGTACTATTGTGTGACAAAATAGTAAAAAAACAGTGTTGTAATTTGAATTAAAACGTTCAAATTTAATATTTTTTTGTATTTTTACGTTATCAATGATTTTTTTTATCAACATTTTTATATAATAAAAAAAATAAATCTACTGAAAATTAAAAGAGACATTTTACAAAGAAATGAATGAATTTATTATAGTGTATATAAATGTATACGCCTATATAAATCCTGTTAACATTATTTCTTTTATTCTTCAGATAACCATGCTGACTGAAATACAAAAGGACAAAATAAAGACATCAGTTGTTCCGATATTTCTTTTTGTTTATATAGAAAATATTTATTCTTGTATATCTGTAAAAATCTTATATATTCATTCCATGTTATGTAATTCTTCAAGAAAAAAACAGATATATTCTGAAGTTTATTTTCGACGTTCCCCTTCCGTTTTTATGAATGTGACCTACCGAATTAGACTATTAACCGGGTTTGTAATAACATGAGCAACACGATGGGTGCCACATGTGGAGCAGGATCTGCTTACCCTTCCGGAGCACATGAATTCGTCCCCAGTTATTGTTTGGATTCGTGTTGCTCAGTCTTTAGTGTTGTATGTTGTTGTTGTTTGTTGTCTTTTGTGTACTTATTGTCTGTTTGTCTTTTTCATTTTTAGCCATGGCGTTGATAGTTTGTTTTCAATTTATGAGTTTGACTGTTCCTCTGGTATCTTTCGTCCCTTGTTTGCTTCTTTTGCTTGTTTTCAATTTGTTATGGTTTTTTTAAAGGACAATCATACCAAGGGTTGGAATAAATATTTTGCATATCCACATATTAAAATGTTATTTATAAAGTAGTAAATTAGATTTCTAGACAACTGCTTTGTATCGAATTCTATTTTATCACCGAAATTATCTGATTTTAAGTACAATTTGAATTTCTTTTAACATTTTACAGAGTGTATTGCATAATTCAACTAAAACTAAAAAAATAAGAATATGTGATATGAATGCCAACAAGGCAACTCACAATGTATAAAAAGAATTTGGCACAACGTTTTTTAAATTGTTGGTCCTCAATAGTCTTTAACTTTATACCTTTTAGTTTAAACAGTATTTCTTGATTGTTTACAATTTACGTCAAATTGATATACTTCAGTTTCTATATATAAAATGTGTTTTACCGGTTATAAAGATCTAGTTGTTAATTAAATATGGTCATAATAGTTATCAAAGGTACCAGCATTATAATTTAGTACGCCAGACGCGCGTGTCGTCTTCACAAGACTCATCAGTGACGCTCACATCAAAATATTCCTAAAGCCAAACAAGTACAAAGTTAAAAAGCATTGAGGATCCAAAATTCCAAAAAATTGTACCAAATACGGCTAAGGTAATCTATGCCTGGGATAAGAAAATCCTTAGTTTTGTAAACAGGAAATTTATAAAAATGACCACATTATTGATATTCATGTCAACACGGAAGTGTTGACTACTGGGCTGGTGATACCCTCGGGAACGAAACGTCCACCAGCAGTGCCATCGACCCAGTGGTTTAAATAGTTATCAAAGGTACCAGGAGTATAATTTAGTACGCCAGACGCGCGTTTCGTCTACATAAGACTCATCAGTGACGCTCATATCAAAAGATTTATATAGCCAAAAAAGTACAAAGTTGAAAAGCATTGAGGTTCCAAAATTCCAAAAAGTCTCGAATAATCAAGAAGTTATACATCCATGTCTTTCAAATATTTTTGATTGAGAGGTCTTGGGAAAGGTAAACGGTTCGGAAAAATCATAATTGTACAGTGTTCTAGATCTGTTTGCTACCATTGTAAGCTTTCAATTTAGATTATGATAAAATAATTAATTAAAGTGTTTGAAGCGCCAATATCCTCTAGTGTTAGAGTTGACAAAGCGCAAACGTTCTGCGTCTGTCTTCTTTTCATTGTCTCTCACGACCATAATAATGCGTTGCATGATCTTTCACGATCAATTTTGATGAAATTCAACAAAATTCAATGTTTTTAAAAATAAGACGAAAAGTTCAATTAAAAAGAAACCACTTCTTTTTAACTGTACTGTTTAGCACACGAGGAATTTAATTTCTAATATATCATTATGTATTGTTATTTGACCATTATAGGGACGCAACGTGTTTTTTTAAATAAATCCCATAGACTAATGTTACGCCTTTTGTGTTTTCTCATAACGTATTGTATATTTTCTTTATCTTATTGCACTTTTATTGAGTTTCGCCTTCTTCTAAGAGTGCTAGCCGGCGTAAAGGTAAATCCAGAAAACAAATAAACTGCTTCGAAAGTCCCCGAAAAGACAATTGACGAGGAGCTTATGAGTCGATTCAACAGTATTCTGACCACAGAACCTGTGAGTGACAATGAGGACCTAGTGGAGATCTCCTGCGACGACCAACCTTGTTCATCGCAATCATCTAGATCGCTCAAACCAAAGGAATCAAAAAGATCGACAGGAACTTTACTGATAGGTAGCTCAATTATACGAGCTATAAACAAGAACAAATTTATCCTAGATACGGATCCTATATGTGTCCGTGGATGTAAAACCAACAATATTACCGAACGTCTATTGGCGCTTCCTAAAGATACTGAGCTTAAAAACATTATTATTCAAGTTGGTAGTAATGATTCTTGTAGCTCCAACTTTGAAAGTGACACATTTAACGAAGACTATAAAATACTTGTGGCCACAGCAAAGTCTGTCTGTGAAAATGTAGTAATTTCTGGTATGTGTCCTCGCTTAGATGATAGCCAGGGAAACATTGTGAAAGGCAACGAACGTATAAAACAAATTGCTAATGACAAAAACTTTTTATTTATAGATAATGATTTCAATTTCAGATTACTGAGTGGTGCTATTGACATGTCTCTGTACAACAGAGATGGAGTTCACTTGAACACGAAGGGAGTAGCCAAGCTTGTCAGGAATTTGGATATAACCCCAAAGGAAACGCCTAAGATTCAGGATGATTTGCGGAGAACTCCTGCGTATCAAAAACAGAGAAGACAAGACAACACCAACTGGGTATGTCTATGATATTGATAACTATAGGGGGATTGCTTTAAAGTTTAATGTGTACAAGGTATATTCGAAAATTTTGAAGGAATCTGTAATGACCTACTTAGAAGAAAATAATACTTTAGGCGAGGTTCAGGGGGCATTTAGAAAAACTAGAAGAACAGAGGATCATATTTTTACTCTACAAGGTATTTGTTCCATTCGAAAAGCTAAAAAATATATAAAACGTTTTTGGCTTTTCTAGATCTATCAAAAGCTTTCGATAGAGTCTGGCGTGATGGCCTTTTCTATTTATTGTGGAAAACTGGCATTCAAGTTAAGTGTTGGAAACTGCTGAAATCACTTTACAGTAATGTATCAAACAAAGTTTTGTTTGGTGATTGTGAAACTGACTTCTTTGATCAAGAATTTGGCTTGAAACAAGGTTGTGTCTTGTCTCCGGCTCTTTTCTCTGTTCTAATGAATGACCTCGTAAGTATTCTCGGAGCCAACAATTTTGGTGCCGAACTCTCCTCACAACTAGTGAATTGCCTTTTATTTGCTGATGATGTAGTCCTTATCGGGAAGTCCGAGGCGGAACTACATCGTCTGCTTGATATAACAGCTAATTTTGCTTCAAATTGGAATCTAAAATTTAACCAAAACAAATCCAAGGTTATGATAATAGGCAAGCGTTTAGATAAAGATAAGAAGTGGCAATTAGGTATCCTTCTCCTGGAGAAAGCCAATGAATACAAATATCTCGGTGTTTATTTTACCCGTTCATTGACTTTTGCCTACCATATAAATTGTTACTTAAAAGATAACTTCGAGCGCAAGCTAAATTATATGACAAAGTTGCTAAATGAGCACGGATCTTTCAATCGCATATCCTTCGGAGATGCCCTCTGGAACTCTGTAATACGGCCTTCTATCGCACACGGTTGTGTTGTATGGCTGCCGTTGTCAGCTTCAAGCAAACATATTCTTGAAACTTGGCAATATAAATCGGCGAAATTCATTTTTAGTACTAATATGAATATCCATAAGTCGGCTCTCTTCGTAGATTTGGGTTGGGAACCGATAAATGATTTCCTAGATAGACAACGGGTTATTATTTTGCTAGATTTCATGACCTAGATATTATATGTCGAATAATATTTGACGAGCTAAAGGGCTTAACGCTACATCGAGGATGGGGATATCCCCAGTATATGAAAAATGTGTTTAATTCTGTTGGTCTTGATCATTTTTACAACTCAAATGTTAACCTGAATATTTTCAAACAGATTTTTTGAAGGTTTGTTCGTGAAAGAGAATTTCAAGTTATAAGAAATAAAAGCAGTTTTAATGCATTCTCCAAATTCAACCTTGCGTCTGGTAGACAGCCTTATTTGTCAAACTTGCTCGATTTTAAGTCTACAAGGTTAAAATTGTTAGCACGAACAAATTGTCTACCCTTAAATCAAGTTTTGTATAGAATGAATATGTCCGAGACTCCCATTTGTCAAATGTGTTCATGCAAATCTGAGGAGTCCCTGGAACATTTCGTTATTAGATTTTTTAGATGTTTAAATACGCAGTCTCTGATGCAACTGCCCTACCGTTGTCATATTTTAAATATCACCAGTTTAGATCGGTCAGGACTGTTTATTGGGACTATATTTCCACGCAGTTGTTTAACATTTCAACTGTCAACACCTTTGGGAATTTAGAGTTGTGCCAGTTCACATCGTAAATAACTTTTTTTATTTTTGGCATATTTTTGTTATCTTTGCGGTGTGTTTGAAAATTTTAAAATTGTTCCAGCGTTCGCTTAAATTGTATAAATCAAGATTTTGATAGAGTCTTAATTTGAATTGACATGATTCATTTTTCATCGTGCAATTACCGAAGAAGGATATCTGTTATCCGAAATATCTAACATATTGTTCGTTTTATTGTGTTTTGGTGATGTTGTATTCTTTTAGACTTGTTATATATTATATTATGTAGTGTACTGCATCATGTTTATATGATCCATCGCCCCGTAAGATTTATCGTTGACTATTTATTCAGTCATTTTATATATATATATATATATTGAGTAAGTTTAATCATTTTGTGTATGCCAAGGATATCTAAAACGGAAGAAGGTATGCAGCTATCATTTAGCAATTTTCAGTTATATAGTGAACAGTGGAAATTATAAGTAGATTTAAATAAAACAAACAGAAAAGTAAAAAAGATATAAATTTTTTATTACTAAACTAAAGTACTTCAGATTGTTCAAAATGTCTTATTTAGACGTAATCATTTATATACACTATAATATTACGTTATTTTTTAGATACAAAAAAGACTCATTGACCAAGCGCAAAAAAAAGAAACATTTTTCACGTCGAATTGTTAGAAACAAAAACGTTCCTATAGATTTTCAACTCAAATTATTTGTTTCTTAGATAAAAACAATTCTTTTATACAGGTCTGAGCTTTAGGGGTTTGAAAATTTCCAAAATATTCAACAGATGCATTTGAAACTTTGGGAAAGAATTTTAAAAGTTCGAAATACTACATCCAATTTTATGGTGTATGTAGAATTGGGAAGAGTTAAATGTATAATGATTTCATACTGTTCAAAAGTTCCATACAATGGCAGTAAACTCAGTAGTGCTCTATACTGGCTGATGTTATCTTCGACGAGTCATTATGTTGTCAAAGGGATTAATTCTGTTGAATCAATATTTAACAACATTTGTCAAAGACGTATTTTCATGAATTAGATCAGCTTTTGTGAAACAAATGTCTCTATCGAATATTAAGTTATCTGTTTTTTTTTCTCTTGGTTTGACGATATAGCAATTTCTTCTCGAGCACAATTTTATGGGACATTTAAAAAACAACTTTGGATTAACATATATATGATCAGACTTTATCTGAACGGAATAGACGCTAGGTAACAAACTCGACATCGAACTTACGTATTCTAATCGAGACGAGGCGTTGGCAAAATATACCTAGACCAGAGATAATGTGTGCTTTATGTTCATACATGTATAATTCTTACATCATTTGCATATCTATAAATACTTGAATTGGATTGGTCAATTAGAATTTTTCTCCTGGTTTACACTTCGATAAACCATTTTTCTGAAACTTCTTTCGTAATCTATTCATGCACGATACACATTCTTGCAGGGATACTTGGATTTTTAGCAAATTGAGATTACAAAACAATTGCAAAACATTTGTTTCTATTCTAATGCATATTTAACCCAAAAAAAAAAATGCACTAAAGCTTCGAAAATGTATAAATATAAAATTTAATAAAATTCCACGAAATTTCATGAAGGATTTGGCGAATTAAAGTCATGGCAAAACATGACGTCATACGAATGAAAATTCAAGGGAAATATTATTTCGTTACGTGTACGCTTCAAATTCGGATAACATTTAATTAACATGAAGTTTTTTTTAGGTAGGTGCTATTTCATTATAGATTCTGTTGCATTTATCGGACATTTATTGTTTTTAGAAAGTCAAGATGGCGGCTTACTCATTAGTTACGAAATGCCTTGTGCTTTTGATGGTTAATATAGCAGCCATCAAACAATAATGTAAAATTAATAATCGCGTATGTTTGGCTAAAGAATTATAAGGATTAAACACATTTTTTCGGACTTTTATTTAGTTTGTGAGTTAATCGCCCCGGTTTACACATCAGTATCCTCTAGAAGTCTACAAACGACTTTCAATTTTTATTACGAACATTGCTGGTATATTCTAAAATATTTACACATTGACTTGTGTTTGAATAGTAGTGCATGCTCATATTTAAAACAACATTATTTTCTTTAATATTTTTATTCATTTTAATTAATCTTTTTTTATTGAATTTAGCTTATTGTATCTATAGATGGGTTTGTTTTACTTTTGTCTTGGGTTTTTTTTTTTTGTCTCTGTTTTATGTCTATCACCTCAGGTTTCATATTTCAAAAACAAATGCAGTGAATTTTATTTTTTTGAGATTTTTTTTCAATTAGTTATTTTGTTATGTCATTGCATCTTCTTGCAGTACTTTCATGTTAAACGACTACAGTCTGTGTGTCTATTTATATAGGATTTTTATTATGTTCAAAATTTGTAAATTTTCTTATTTTCTCTGATTGGTTTACATGTATACAATTTTCAAAAAACTAAATGTCAAATTACAACTATATATTTCTTCTCAAAGTATATAAAATATAATTATAATTTATGTATTTATTTATGTTTAATAAATATATATCTTGATAAATATTTCTTTTACGTTTATTTTTTATTTCATATCTTCAGTACTGAATTAATTTAGAAAAAAAAATTGTTACTTAATTTTCACGTACATTAATTTTGTAATTGACCAATTAGTTTTTATTTTATTTTATTACTTATCTAATTTTAATTGAATCCTTTCTGTAATTAATAATTATAATTGTTTTTAATTACAATGTACTACGTTATTGGGTTTTGTTTTCTAGTTCAAATTATATTCCTGTTACCTTCGATAACTATTATGTATATCGCCTATGTTAACATGTACTTCAATGAATTGTTTTTTAATAATTAGTTGTAATGTTATGTTATAAAAATGTAATTACGTCATCATGAACAACCATAAAGGGAAAACTTGACAAGCTCAATGGAAATATACAAACTACTACTATTAGTAAAAAATTAATGTATTTTGAACAAGAGCACAAATAATTGACAGTGTTAGATAATGACAAATATATTACTTATATAGTTAAAATAAATTATGTTTTGAATAAAAATCAAAAATCACAAAATCCAAATGGCTTCAAAGGAAAATAGGAAACTACTGACATTTAGTGCTAAAGTCAATAGAAATTAAAGAAATACACACCTTAGCGTAACGTTACCAATATTTAACCGAATACCGCGCGTTACGTCTGTACACAGGCCCCATATGGATCCTGCAGAAAGTCAGCAAAATATATTATAGAGAAGTATCACAAATATAATTTAGTCCGGTTCCGCAATAGTTTTTCCGGGTGTTTTTCCGACCTTGTTACGGCCATTAGTTTTCATCCGAATTCAACTTCCGGGGAGTTTCAGGTAAACAATGACAATGATAAATGTCAAATGGAGAACTTCTAGTCTGAGCTTCTAGTGTCCTGATTGATTTCTTAAGATAGTAAGTATGAAATATGTGATGTAGACGTACATGTACTGTTGAATTCGAGGATACAAAATTTGTATACATGTAGGAAGATGTGGTATAAGTGCCAATGAGACAACTATCCATCCAAGCAGAGACATATTATAGTATGGTATTATAATTTATATGTCTCGGATCCAAGTAACACTTTATAAAAGCAAACCATATAAGTCAGTCAAGATATATATGGCCTTCAACATGGAGCTATCACTCAGACCTAACAGCAAGCTATAAATTAAAGGATTAAAGGGCCCCAAAATTTATAAGTGTGAAACTGTTCAAGAGGGAAAAGCAAAGGTCTAATCTGTATAAAATTTTAATACTTTTTCCTCTTGGCTGTTGAAACACCATCACCCCACCCACCCCTATGAAAATTTCTTGATCTGCCACTGGCATATGCTCAGTTTTCAACTATTGTTAGCCATGCATTGTGATTAGGAAATGATCATCCCACTAGCTACACTTCTATAAAAACAAACAAGATGTGTTTGCTTCAACCAAAGATGTCAAATATTAAACATAGGCAGATCCAAGCCCCCCACCCTTTTTGTGTGAAAAAAATGGTTGACTATAATGGGAATCACTGAAGCATGAATTGAGCAGGCCCCCCTTACATAAAAGTTCCCATACCTAATAACTCATATTGTATTTATATGTATATAGAGACTACAGTTATTTTTAAACACAGAAATCTTGAACCTATAATATTAAACAAAAATTGACTTTCAATAAGGGTGATGCTGTACATTTATTTCCTGTGCCTGAGGCAGATGTGAAGATATGTTGACCCAAGAATATATTTGATATTTCATGAGGGCTCTGTCGGAGGGAAATATTATTTTTTAAGGGTGAACACATCTTCATATCTCCCGAGGCCAAGGGAAATAAATGTTTTATCCCACTGATAATGCTTTGTTTACTATCTGAACTTCATATCCCATTTTCTTGCTTAATAACATTTATTTGATACCGGGTTATGTTGGAATCTCAATGAAACCCACTCTACATGATATGTTCCTGGTTACTATTTGCTCCATCCCTTTCAGATGTCAAATGCAAGTGATACAGATTCAGAAGATGCAGAGTGCTTCCTGTCTGTGCAAGAACTTAAAAATTGGAAGATAACTGATCTGAGAGAATGGCTTCGAGCAAAAAATTTGAAAATAAGTGGAACCAAGGAGACTCTTGTAAACAGGGTATATAGAGCATTGACATCTGGTCAAGAATCTGGTGAAGATGATGGGATAGATGCAGTCACATGTAATATTCAGGATTTTGAATTACTCAAAGATGATTGGAAAAAAATAGACACATGTGATATTCCACCTCTACAAGTAAAGGATGTAGATAACTACTTTCACTATCAAAAGAATCCTACAACTGGGACTAGAATAAGTTTTGATAAACACATGATTAAAGCAAAAAGATTTTGCAATGAAAATTTTATTTATGATATATTTTATAATAAAATAGATGTGGACAGTGATCATTGTTATTTTAAGGCCAATTGCCTGCCATCAATGAGACTAAAGGTTCAGGTTGGAAATTCAGGCCAAATGTCTACCTTTTACTCATTACATGTGTGTCTTTCAAAAAAGACAGGGTATATTTTATCTGGACATTGCAATTGCAAGGCAGGTGATGCTGGTTTTTGTGCACATGTTGGTGCTCTTTTATATACATTAGAGAAAACAAAAAATTCATGTACCAGTGATGCTTGTCAGTGGGATCGTCCCAGACCTATAGCAAGAAAACCAAGTCCAAAAAGAGTCAAAGATATAACATTTGCAAAAACCGATAAAGATAAAACTGATAAAGTAAAACCATATCCAGGAGCATATAAACCAAGTTCTTGTGACAATGATGAAAACGAGTTCTTAAGTGAAATATTAGATGGACTTAAGGATATTTATCCCACCTGTGTTTTATATAAAACCTTAAGGACAGAATGCTCAATTGATAAATTTTTAGATACATACAATCCTCAATTTGTGTACCGTGATAAAGTTGACTTAAAGTATGAAACTTGTAAAAATGTTTTCTCAACATTTTTAAATGATATGGTTATCACCATGGATACATCAAAACAGTTAGAATTGTCAACAAGAGGTCAACACATCAATATTAACTGGATGAAAGCCAGATCAAAATTATTAACTGCCTTTGTATTTGGAGATGTTTGCAAAAGGATAACTGACAAACCAGACTGTTTATTCGCCGTATTCTAAATTATGATGTGTCACAGCAAAATTTGAAAGTTAAGAGTTTGGAATGGGGTCGTTTAAAAGAGAGGGTAGCAGTTAAAGAATATCAAATTAATCACCTGAAAACTTGTCAAAATGTTACAGTGGAAAATAAAGGTCTACTTGTGAATCCTAATTATCCATATCTTGGAGCCAGTATTGATTCTTTTGTATCTTGTCAAGTTTGTGGTTGTGGCATAGTTGAAATTAAGTGTCCTTATGGTTCAGACAAGGATGAAACACCTTGGAGAAAGAGACAGCCTCAGCAATGTGCAGTTGATTTAAAATTCTGCTGTGAATTAGAGAATGGGAAGTTGAAATTAAAAGGAAATCATAAATATATGTTCCAAGTTCAAGGACAAATGGCATTGTATGAAGTATCATGGGTAGACTTTGTTGTATGGACAACAAAGGGAATTTCTGTTAAAAGAATATCATTTGATGAAGCTTTATGGAATGATATGCTTTTCAAACTTAATTCTTTTTATTTGAATTCAATTATACCTGAATTTTTTTCATGCAGAGTGAAACGAGGAAAAACACTTTTTCCTAAATAAAAAATGATTAAAGAATCATAAACTGATTTAAAGTGTTCTGTATTGACGATTAAAAAATGGTAACGGGAATTTCTCGCTACGTTGGTGACCTTCTGCTGGTTTTTTTTCTATGGTCAGGTTGTTGTCTCTGACACATTCCCCATTTCAACATTTTAATTGACCATTTATTTACTATCAATTCTGTGTGTTAGTACCAAATATTCCTTTTAGGCTCATATGTCCAAAAAGGATGTGTTATTATTATACAAATGTAGTTTTTGCAATCACTTGGCATCCATCTGTAGTCTGTTTGTGGTAAACTTCTTTTTTTCTAAATCTCCTCCTTTGTAAGTATGAAAGTACCAAAAAACAAAAAAAATATCAAATGAATATGATTATCAGACTTTAAAATTACAGACCAGACTGGCTTCTGGTAAACACTAGAGACTCTAATTCATATTAAGACATTTTCTTACTGGTCAATTCAGGATGTTGTGACTGTTCTAATTTTGTTTTCAAGGAATCATCTATAGTACCCACATGTATGAAAGATATGTTATGAACGTTCTTTAATTATTGTATGGATTTTGCTCATTGTTAAAGATTTTAAATGAATGAATTCTATTTTAGAAGCTCAGTGAATCAGATGCTTGAAAACTAAACAATTCATACATATAAAAGAGGAAAGTGCACACACTTTAAAATATTTTGCATACCTTACTGATTTATCAGTACCCTATCAACATCATTGGTCTTGAATGAATGTTTATATGTACTATTCAACAAGAAAATGTGTCCACCAATACACAGATGTCCTATTTGAACTAAATATCAATAGAAGATGTAGTATGATTTCCAATGACAACTTTCCACAAGAGACCAAAATAACTTGGAAATTAACAATTATAGGTAATCGTACAGCCTTCAACAATGAGCAAAGCCCATACCGCACAATCAGCTAAAGACCCGAAATGACAATGTAAAACAATTCAATGGAGAAAACAAAGTGCCTTATTTATATTAAAAAAAAATGAATGAAAAACAAATATGTAACAAATAAACAAATAAACAAATGATAACCACTGTCAGATTTACAGGCTCTCGACTTGGGACGGACACATACATAAAGTTTGTATTATTTACTATGTTCAGTGAACCATAAATCTGGGTCGAAACTTTAATTCAACATACAATTTAGAAAGACCTAGTCATAAATAAAATTTCACCGAGTCTCTAGTTTGATGTGAATTCATCTTCATTATAGAAAACCTTGGCCAAATTTTTCACCAGTGAATGTACTGTTTTACACAGTCATATTTTAAAGTTAAGTGAACCATATACATGTAATCATATGATAATTGAGATAAGAAATTAATACAATAAAATTTTGTTATCTTTAATATTCATGTACATCATGAAAAATGAAAACAAAATTGCATGTCATGACAACAGCTGTTTGTATAATTTAAGAGCATATCCAATAGTTTCAAGTCATGCAAGTGAAGAAAGGTAATAAGAGTCACTAAATGATTGAAAATAAATATATTTTCCTGAAAATTTTGTTACATATTCAAATGTCAAAATGAGGTTTTGTGGGACATGTCACTTGTTTATTTTTGACAATATATATGACATTGCAAGTTTGACACACATTTCTTTGGTTTAATTTTGACCTACATTATTTTGTACACTATTTTTTTTAGCAAAAAATTGTTCTATGATAACAGTCATGACAGTATGTGCTGAAAACAATATTAACATAACTTATGTAAAAATAAAGAAATTATCACTGTCAGAAATATACTGTTGGATATGCCCTTAATGTTTAAGTTATTGCAAAAGAGGAGGCAATAAGTTTGTCCAAGATATACAAATTATAGCTATTTGTTCAGCCAGATGTGCTTCTGAAAGTGGTAAAATAGAATTCAAAATCTGAAAATTTTTCACTTGCTCCATTTTCATCTCGACAACAATTCTAGCTGAGGCAATGTTAGCTGTTTTGAAAAATTCTGAGGATGACATCGGATGTTTTGTTGATACACGAGGTGGAACATTTAAACCAATGTCTGGGGAGAGTAAGTCTTCAATAGTAAACCCCTTATCTGCCATTATAACATCTCCAGGAGACAATTTAGGTATCAACCCATCATGTTCAACTATATGTCTGTCAGAAACATTTCCTCCCCAAAATCTTGACACAAATGTTACCATTCCATTAGGTGTTACTCCTATTAAGATTTTAAATTTATTGTGATGCTTATATTCAGACCATGTCAGCCACTGTGACACAAGAGAAGAAGGTCTTTCAGTAAAAAATTCTGTGCAATCAAGTACAATTCTTGTATTAACATGATCATTAAAATGCTGAGGTAGATTCGCAAGTATTTGTTCTCTTGTAGGCCAAGCAATTAAACCTTTGCTATGGTCATATATAAAGTTAACCCAAGTATTGAATGTTCTTGAAACTGTTGTTTTTGAAATTCTGAATATGTCGGCTAAATGTTCTTGATTCAATCCAAGTCTCAATTACATACATGTTAAGAGAAATTCATCTATTGGTCGTAAAAACCTTTTTTTTCCTGGCTTGTCATAACTTTCCTGGTGGTACAGTTTATCCCCCATTGATCTTTTTTCTCCTTCCCAATAGTTTAGTTTCTCTGCACCATGTTTAGTTAGTGTCAAGAAGAACAGCCAAAACACTTTAAAAGTTGGGAAGCCAGTATAAAACTTGACTTTGCTGTCATCATCTTTAATATCCTCAAATATCATCCTAGGTAAGTCACACTGTATTCCTATATCCTTCACCTCTTTTGTGTGGCCCACTTGTGTTTCCACATCAACATATTCAGGTGTTGCATTCATACCTGTGTCCATAGTTTGTGTAGCAATCGCCAGTTTTTCAAAGTTATGCATAGCATGTTCATTCTCATTCAAACCTTCTAAAATGCTGGTATCATTAATATGGCTCATTTGTGTATCACATGGAGGAATGTTATTATTGTTGTCAACATTTACTTCATATTTTAAAAGAGGTCTTCTTGTCTTAACTTCCTTTTGAGGCTTTGATGGAAACCTTGTTGGTAGTGATTGGTCTGTGAATGGACCCTCAAAATGTTCACTGCAAATTCGAGAACTATCATTCACCACGAAATTAGCCCTAACATTATTAACTCTGGTTCTTTATGTAAGATTTCTTTTCTGACATTGGAAATCTGTGGAGAATCACCTTTGAGCCATTTTCTGTAACAGTGTCTGATGTATTGTGACATAGTGGGACACAGCAATACTTCTTCCCCATACTGCAAAAAAAAAAGGATGGATATTTATAAATTAGTCATAGATATACAGGTAGGAAGATGTGGTATGAGTGCCAATGAGACAACTCTCAATCCAAGTCACAATTTATATAAGTAAACCAAGGCCATGATAAATCAAGGTAGTCTTCAACACCGAGCCTACACTCGCACCTCACAGCAAGTTATAAAGGGCTTAAAAAATTACTTGTGTGAAACCAATAGTCTAATCTCTATAATAAAATGCTCTGCAGACCACAGCTGAATACGATTGCAGAGGTCAAGCCCTGTTTCTGACACAGAATGAATGTGGTCTAAGAATTTCAAAATTTTGAATTTGATATAAACATGTACCTTCTATGGTCTATTATCCAAAATTTAAATACTTGGTTAGATTCAGCATATCAAAGAACCCTAAGAATTCAATGTTTGGTGAAATCAAATTAAGTTCAATTTTTGACCCTTTAGACCTCAATGTGGGCCAATTGGATAATGGGGTCAAAATGTCAAAAATCTAAATTCATGTGTAGATTCAGCATAGCAAAGAACCTCATGCATTCAATTTTTGTTGAAATCAAACAAAATTTAATGTGGACCAATCACCCTGATTTAGACCAATTTGAAAACTTTACTCATAATCAAAAATCCAAGTAAATGTCCAGCATATCAAAGAATCACAAGAATTCTTTTTTTGTTAAAATCAAACCAATAAAAATTTTGGACATGTTGGACCTTGATGAAGACCAATTTGACAACAGGACCAAACAATTAAGAATCTAAATTAAATGCACCATTTAAACCCGTTAAATTTGACATATATGAAACACTTATGAACCCCTAAAACAAAGGAAAACGACTGAACATCAGATTACTGCGGGACAATGAACCATAATAAGGTCAAGATCATATGGAATTGGCAAGGCAAACAAAACGACTGATAAGCCCTACAAAGCGTTGTTCATTATATAAACCAAATAGAGTTCACCTTTTCCTTATAATATTTTATCATGTATATATTGGTTTTCCGGTTTGAATGGTTTAATTTACACTAGTAATTTTGGGGCCCTTTATAGCTTGTTGTTCGGTGTGAGCCAAGGCTCTGTGTTGAAGGCTGTACATCTGTACATTGACCTTTAATGGTTTACTTATTTATTAAAATTGATATTTGGATGGAGAGTTGTCTCATTGGCACTCACACCACATCTGGGGCAATATGCGCAATTGTTATTCCATAGGCCGTAATGGTAACGTTTTCTTCTGTTGCTCAGCCCATATCGTAAACTTGTATATGTATGATGGCTTGTTTCGAAGCTGAGACATTTTTACATATGTGTTTAAATTTTCAGGGTACGAATTCGAAGTGTGATTCATTTTTCTGTAATTTAGCAAACCCCGAGTATCCTTTTGCGATGTCGCTCCTCATGGTAAAAAATCCCAATTTTAACACAATAAGTTCTTTGAAATTTTAATACTTTGAACACATTTCATAGCTCCATGGTTTTTACACATTTATTCTGTGTTCCCTTATTTTCTAAATTAACACTTATGGTTCAGCTCAGTTATTTGTTTATCATAGAAATGTGTCAAATATCACTACACAGAGATTTTTTGTTTACACGTGACTTTTGTGTTCCTCATTTCAAGGCGCATTAGGGGTATTGTCCCATCTGCCTATATCTATATATGTATGTAAATGTACAAAAATGTATCAGTTCAAACAAGAAAAAAATTTATTGATAATAAATTATATGTGTGTAGTTTATAAGATATAGCATATATACTACAAAAAAAATGTATTCACTATTAAAAATAGAAAATGAGGTTAAAAACTGTCTGACAAGCATGATGACCTTGCATTTTGCAAGGTACAATGTACATTGATTGCAAATACCAAATATACATGTAGTTACACATATATGTAACGTACATGTATAGTCATATATGCATGTATCCTGTTACTTATAATAAGAGTTACATCGCAGCTCCTTTGTTATAACAGGGGTGATCTGGCTCAGATCACCCCAGTTTGAGTTTCTTTGTTTTGCATGCTTTCCTTTGTTCTATAACCTGGTAACATTTTGGCAAAACTTCAAATCCACTTTATAACTTATAATTAATACAGAAAAGACTATCCATCAAAATTTACTTCGAAAAAATCCAGTGTCTATGCTGGGATTCGAACTCAAGCCCTTTAGCATATCAACCCCCTACTACACCAGGACGACTGAATACCAACTACCAGTTATTTAACATACTTAGAGGAAGCAAGATTTTTCTATAAGTGGGGAGAGTTTGTATACCTTTAATTTATTCAGTGGGGTTAAAACCCTTTTTGTTAGTAAGTAAGTTGTGGGACTGATTGTGCAATTTTATTTTACACTTTTTCAACATGGGGCAAACAAGAGTGGGACAATCTAGTGTGGGATGATTGGCCAGTGGGGCGAATTGACATTGTGTGATATCGACTCATCCGTTCAGGGGTCAAAAAGGGTTTACATTATATAGTAATATATAAAATATATTATAATGGTTGTGTGGCGTTCTAAACTTAGTACATTTTAAGAAATATAAGAGATTTTTCATCTAATCTAAAACAGCTGGGATGTAAAATAGTTATAATATTTATAGCTGACAATGTGGTATGGGCCTTGCTCATTGTTGAAGGCCGTATGGTGACCTATAGTTGTTGATGATTGTGTCATTTTGGTCTTTTGTGGATAGTTGTCTCATTGGCAATCACACCACATCTTCTTTTTTATAACCCACTCGTACTTTGGTGTGTCAGTGTCAGATCACCTACTGGCCTCCAGCGATCTGGGTGATCTGACACTGACACACTGCGTCCTCATGGGATAACTATTAAAGAAATAATAACATGTTATATTTTCGCTACTATTTTTTAAAACTCATGTATGCACAATTTGGTTACAGTACTGTGATTTGAAATGAATCTACATTTGTACAGTATTACTTAAAAAATAAAAGTGTTTGGTATTTTAAATGTAAAATGCCTGCTAAATTTTTATTCTCAGGAAACAACAATTAAAAATCATTAACATTTTTTTTTTTAAATATGTATCAATGTGTATATGTTGCTCTCCAAGGGGATTATATTATTGGCAATCATTTTGAGTATAATTGTGTAAATAGCACTTGCCAAAATATACCCTGTTCTGAACATGCTGAACACAAACATTTTGAAACACATACCCTGTTCTAGACATGCTCCTGTTTTGGACAGTTAATATGTTGAAAGAAAAGCCCTATTCTTACCAGCAGGACATTAAAATTACCCTTTTTTGTGGCACACTCATTCTGGTAAACATAATTATATAGCCTATGGAGTACTCACTAGCCCTTATAATATAATAATTTTTAATACATAATGTACAACATGTACAATAGTATATAAATTAATATATTAAAAATAAAAACAATAAATGCATCTTGCAAGGATATTTTTTTAATCTTTACTTGAGATTGGTGTCATATGAAAAAATAGCCTTGCAAGTACATCCTGATAATGGCATGAATTGATTGAATGGCTAAGGTCTTTACATAATTTGCTGTTTTGTATATGTAATTCTACACTGGGCAAATGGAAATTAAAAAAAAAAGGTTATTTTTGTTAATCCAAAAGTCTCATGTTTCAGAAAGAACTTAAAAAGTCCCAAGAAAATTCTCTCTGCAACGCAAAAATTATATGTTTTGTTCACAGGCACTTGTTTCTATGCATTGGAAGACCCAGTATCAACGTAAGTGCCTGTGGTTTTGTCATGATTTATCATTTATAGATTTTAAAAAGACCGCCAAAAACAGACATTCCGTATAATTTATCTTTGCGCCGTTTAAACTGTTTGGTATACCAGTTCCAAGTGCATATTAATTGTTAGATACAAGATAATATATTGAACACAAATTACCTGTGGCTATAAAATATAATTGATGACCTTCTTTGTTCAGTTGTAGTTGTTGTTGTTGTATCGAACTCCCCGGAAGTATATAACGGATTGTAAAGTACAAAACGAGTACGGAATTATCCTATTCCGTGCGATTGCGGAACCGAACTATTATACCGCTACAGTGTGTCCTAATGTTGGACAAGTCAAATTCATATTTCAAACATCTGTTTTAATTTCATCTGCAAGTCAGTTTTGGTATGTGTTTTTTATTTTGCTGTACCTTAATATTCTTTACTTCGAATTTCCTTTGTTTTATGGGAGTAATCAGCAATAACAGATGAGCAGAATACTGATCTTTAGACCTACTCATTTTAGATTGTCTATTTGTCTGGGAGAAGTACAGATTGCAATTCAATTTCTAGTAGTATAATAACAGTAACCCGTAATAAATATATCTTTCTTTATGTGCAACTTTACGAGTAACAGTATTTACCCTGTATGAAGGGTTATTATTAATCAGACAAAGTTATAGGCCAATCGATCGTTTCTTCACAATTACAATGATGAAAATGTCAAAACTTATTCTATAAATATGATTTATAAGAATGATGATGAAAGTGTAAGTATGCTTTGATTTGTAGTTTCAAGCTTACTTTTTATTGGATACAAATATACTATAACAATATTAATCATAATAATATTCATTAGTATGTTTGAAAATAATCATAATTATGATTTGAAAATAATTAAAACACATGTAAAGGGTTGTTTGTTTTTATTTTAATTTTTTTATATTTTTTTTTTTTTTTTTTTTTTTTTATCTGATTTCAAAATGGTTCTACCAATATATTTACTTAATAAACATTGGGAGAAGAGGGGCAGGGACAGGACATTTAGTTGGTCGCTCTTCTTTTCGTGAGATTAGTTCATGACCTCTTGCTTTTTGTTAAGTTGTCGTTCAATTTCCACAAACATTAATACTGTATTATTAATGTACTTATTGAATTGAAATTATTTCTTCCGTTATTATCCGGTTCTAAATATATGATTTATAAGAATGATGATGAAAGTGTAAGTATGCTTTGATTTGTAGTTTCAAGCTTACTTTTTATTGGATACAAATATACTATAACAATATTAATCATAATAATAATCATTAGTATGTTTGAAAATAATCATAATTATGATTTGAAAATAATTAAAACACATGTAAAGGGTTGTTTGTTTTTATTTTAATTTTTTTATATTTTTTTTTTTTTTTTTTTTTTTTTTTATCTGATTTCAAAATGGTTCTACCAATATATTTACTTAATAAACATTGGGAGAAGAGGGGCAGGGACAGGACATTTAGTTGGTCGCTCTTCTTTTCGTGAGATTAGTTCATGACCTCTTGCTTTTTGTTAAGTTGTCGTTCAATTTCCACAAACATTAATACTGTATTATTAATGTACTTATTGAATTGAAATTGTTTCTTCCGTTATTATCTGGTTCTAAATATATGATTTATCTTGTATTACAGAGGTTAACAAGATTGATCCCTATCTAGTAAATCTTCACATTGAGTAAGTAAAAATCTTATTTTTTCACTTCAAAAGCAAAATAAAACTGAAGTTACGTAACATTAATTAGAATTTAAATGAAATATTTGATAGAAATTAGAAGATAGGTACATGTATTGTTGTCAGCTCTTTGGTCGGGTTGTTGTCTCTTTGACAAATTTCCCATTTCCTTTTTCAATTTTACTTGGTCGTTTTAATTATCAGAACTTTGTTTTTTATTGAAACAATATAAACGGTAACCTTTAAATTCAGTGTTAGCTCTGTTTCATCTGAATGCACGTAATTTAATAGCTGTTTAATCCTTTATTATTTGAGAAAATTGGAAATATGCTCATTAAATAAATATTATCTAGGCTAGGGTTGTTTGAATTTATTTGTTCAAAGGCTTTAATTATATTTCGTTTGGTTATCAATACTAGCATTCGTGTATGAATTTTTTAAGTAAAGATTATTTCAGAGAATAAAATAAACAGTGAATTGAAATTGTTTCAAATACTAGTATAGTTCTGCTAGACTTAATGGATGAAAAGGTATATAGATGTAATGACCTTTACAACTTATGTAATCCAACCTTCAATTTAGCATATGCAGAAGTCCAATTCTGTTTAACGTCTGTTAAAATTTGCAAATGGAAATGGGGAATATGTCAAAGAGACAACAACCCGACAAAAGAGCAAATAATTGCCGAAGGCCACCAATTTGCCTTCAACGCACCGAGAAAATCCGCATCCAGAGGTGGGCATCAGCTGGCCCCTTAATAAAACGTGAACTAGTTCAGTACAATGGACGTCATACTAAACTCAAAACATAAAACTGAACTAAAATTAAAATTTTACAAGACTAACAGGCCAGAGGATCTCAACCATCTACCTATACCTCTAGCTAATGTAGAAAAAAGAAACATACAAAAATATGCACAGTAAAACTCAGTTTAAAAGAATTACGAGTCAGAATAGGTAAGCAACATGTCCATGGTACATAAATAAACAAAGGACTACTATCAGTTACTGACATGCCAGCTCCAGACCTCAACTTAACTTATTGAAATATTTTATGCATATGCAAATCAAGCCCAATTCCTTCCGTTAGGTGTTACATTTTAAGTATCATACCATCAAAAAATATATGAGAAGAACATAACCCATATCATGCCAGTAACTGGTTTTAGAATGAATGTGTTTACTTCCGAAGCAACGACCCTATGAGTGAATCAATGTTTATACCGAAATATGACATCCTTAATGACATGACAACAGTTTCGTAACTATATTCCCTTCTTAATAAGTCTGTTTAAAGGTTTGGTTAGATTTTGTGATGAATACCGACACGTTTGTGCTTTGTAACATGTGTAAAGAATATTACCATAAACGATTTGAATCCCTGAACGTATAAGATACCGTTGATTTATATTTACGAATGATGTATAGTATCGATGATAACATTAAGTAAATGTTTTGACTAGTGTGTGATATCGAAAACTCTGGTGATTTTTTTTTTAGAATACAGAGATTTCTTTCGTTAACATCAAATACGTTGTTACATACACGAGCGAATCGAACAAGTTCATATATATAAACACCATAAGATGTATAGTGACAAGGGACGTCACCATCTAAAAGTTGATAATTAATGATAGAAAATAAAACATCATCTCTTTAAATATTTGTATTAACATTCCAGTTAAAGATATAGATATCAAGATCCAGGGAAGTGCAGTGTTCATTGTTGGTATTATCTTTATTTAAAGTTAGTAAGGCAGGACAAATCTCTTTGGTGTACATACTGAAGTCGTTATTATTGATATATCAACCAAATATATAAAGTGTTAACAATGTTTTGAACCAGATGTTGTTTCGATAGGTCTTGGTTGATTTCAGTCATAAATTGTAACTCAAAACAATTCAGAAACAGGTCCGCAATAAGTGGTGCACAATTTTTTCCCATTCCGATAACTTAACGATATACGGAATCAAATATCAAATACTTCCTACAAATTTTCGACACTCCAAAAGTAAACAATTCCACTTTTTTCAAAGGCCTTAATTGAAACTTTATTACCACCATTTTGATTGTAACAAGTGTACTAGTAAGTAGAATAGACTGTTTAGTAGTGGTACTAAGGCTCGAAGACTAAATAAATCTATATTTGTAAGGAATTTGTGCAGCTTCGGAAGCCAGTTCATAGTTGGAACTTTCATTGTATTAGGTTCTGCTTGTATAGAGGAATCTTAAAGTTTATGTTTGTTACAGATGAAATTTTCTGCAAATCGAGTTAGTTAGAATGTTGTACAAACGAGAGGTTTAGCGCTATTAAGCTATAGGGATTTTACGTTTTGAATTTTTCTCGGAGTTCAGTATTTTTGTGATTTTATTTTTTGGTGCATTCGTGATTAATTTTTGCTGAACCTCAATGTACAATTAACGTCAAACAATAATGATATTCATAAGCAGCTTTATCAGTCAAAAACAAATCCCTTGGCGCTTGATTTTAGCTTATATACTGAACGGCTTTAGAAACGCAACACTCATTTTGTTGATTTTTTTTTACCAAACCTTGTTTGATTTTCAAAAAACTACTTTGCATGCTTATCATAATTCTTTCTCCGTACAAAAAATTAAAATCTAACTTACCTGTTGTTATTGAACATACCGAATTTTTGAAGTCGCACGAATTTCTTAAAGCGAAATTTTGGACCAATGAAAGATTGTTTCAGTTGTTTTGCTTTGTAAAACAGTTATTTCAATCCTTTGCCTCACTTAAACCACTGAGTTAACCCTTAAGAATACTGCAAACATTAAAACATAAATGTGCTGCAACTATACTGTATGACTTCAGAAACTCGTCTAACTGTCCTTCCGACAGCGATACAAGTAGACAAGATTTGTTGCTGGCCATCAATGAACAGATACACGTTAAGTGACAATGAAACGTCAACAAAATTTGATTACGCAACGTCATTTGCCAGACATGTTTACGGCCGCAACGTCAACTGCTTATCAAATTGCCGAGTGCCATTGAGTACAGATTCATGCCATAAATGTTTCCCATCAACTGAATTGCCAAAGAATCGACTGAAGGAAAACCTTAAAAGCCTTCAGGTTCCAACCGCATAATTGCGAAAACCAATTAATGGGTTGAACAAATGCAAAACCAGAAGGTGTAAAACAAAACCCAAAACATGTCAGACAGAATTTGTTGACCTTTCTGACAATTATTTTGGCGTTTGTAACATGCATTTATCGCTTTTGACGGAGACACATTCATTCGAAAATAACACAAAAATAATCGAGTGTTGCGTTTCTAAAGTCGTTCAGTATAGTTGATGAGAAATTATGGTTGTTGTTAGAAGGAAAATGTTCTTTAAAATGTTGTATACGTATATCAACTATGTTTAGTTAGTCTATTGGTAACATGTTAATTATGACAGTAATTGTTATCTCTCTTTGTTCGACTGTTTCTGTTTCGCTGTAACTAGAGATCCATTTTATACAAAACGTAGTAGATGAAACCAGCTGGAAAATGGATTGGATTGAATAATTGTTTTCATTTTGTTTTTAATTTTACATCGTCAACTGGCAACGTACCGACTAAAACGGTATTCATCTTTTAGCTTCCTTACACCTTGTCAATCAAAACTGTTTTACTAGATTTATTATATTTCAAATTGTTGCAAGTCAATTATCTATTCTTTCTACTTAATTGGGAAAATATTTGAAGGCACTGTATAAAAAGCTCCAGTTGTAAATGACATTAATTCAGTAATACACATTTTAATATCTAAATTTTATGAAGGAAATAATCAGTATAAGTATGTTATTAAAAAAACTATTAAATTATTAATAATAAGTGATTGTGGAATATTGACAATGGAAATCAATTTTATGTAAAAAGTACCAAAATACTGAACACCGACATGACCTAGGAAAATTTTTAAAAAAAGTCCCTAACCAAATGACAAAAGAAAAATCTCATACACATCAAATAAAAGGACAACAACTGTCATATTTCTGACTTGGTACAAGCATTTTCTTATGTAGAAAATGGTGGATACAATCCGGTTTCAAAGCTAGCTAAACTTCTCACTTGTATGAAGGTTACTTCAAATTCCATTCTATTGACAACGATGTGTAAACAAAACCAACAGACAAATTAGGTAAAAATGTAACAAAACAAGGGTTCAACGTTTGATAATGTGCTTAAATTTTAAATACTGTAGTTAACTTTAATATTTGTTAATTCTGTAAATTTCCAGGAGGAGTTTCTATTACACGAATTAAATTCAAGAGGATCTAATATGTTTTCAACCCAAAGAAGTATAGTTCTGACAGCAACTTTAATCTTTTTATGGTTGATAGTGTGTTCATTAATTATTGAGGATTTACATTTCGGGATAAATGTCTTGTACGGTGGTTTTGCTCTTGTAACAATATTTTACGTCATGGAATTTGGTCGTAAATATTAGAAAGGAAGGTGCATTTATCGGATGTGGAAACATTCCGAAAAGTTATAAAAACCAGCGAAAGAAATGTGAGTAAACGTTTGTATTCATTCAATCACACGTAAATTTTGGAATTTATATTCATATACTTTTCAGTGGATTTATTTCAGATCAATATATCCATTTCAATCACATAGCTAGGGTATGAATATCACAAATGTATAATTTTATTTTTAACGTATGTCTGAAATATAAGTAAGATGCCTGTTTAAATGTTGCATCATTCATTTATAATCACTTAACATTACAGTTTCGTCATACTACGTTATTATGATTGGCTAACTGCACATCTCGCGTTATTCCTTAGTCAATTGCATTACACAATAAAATTTATCATTCACGATGACACGAGGTCCAACACGAAGTGCACAGGTGAATTAAATAACAACTTGATAAAAATCGTGTTTTCATGATCCTAGCTAAAAAAAAAAAGTAATTATAAGTATAGATTGCTTCTTTTTGTAACTTCATAGGGTTTTAAAAGCGTCGACCGTTGGCACATATTAAGAATGAAGCGTTCCGCACTTCATACAAAATGTACTTCGGTCAACGCTTTTACACCCCAATGAAGTTACAAAAAGAAGCATTCAATTCTTAAATAAACGTGGATTTTTTAAATGGTTATGACATAAACTCCCAAAATTAAAATAAAAGAGGCGAAAGATACAGAACGATACATAAAGGACAATGAAAATGCATATTAAGTAAAAGATATTACCGACAACACATTGGCCAATACAAAAACATGAACGACCAACAACAGTCTCAAAACACCAAATATGAATACTAAGCAACACTTACCACACAAAATACTAATTGTGATCTCAAAGTTCACCAGGATGTTCCTGTTCCCAATGTGGCACAACTCGTATGTCTCATGTGAAGTGCCAATGTTATGTTATTCTCAGATAAATTATACAATATCCATATCGGTCAACCAAAAAAAATATGTTGGCATAACTTACGAACGGATGGCCTCACTTCTTGGGCGTTTGGTTCAATAGCTTCATTATTAACAAAATCCCTGTTTCAAATCATGATACCACATATAAGCTCTGAAATATCGTATGAAATTGGGAATATACTAGAAAAACCCGCATTAGCGAAGCTTGAAGACTATTTACAATGTTTATGTTGATACACAGCTTGGGTTCGGTTGTAATAAAATTTAGAATGGTAATGGGGAATGTGTCAAAGAGACAACAACCCGACTATAGAAAAAACAACAGCAGAAGGTCACCAACAGGTCTTCAATGTAGCGAGAAATTCCCGCACCCGGAGGCGTCCTTCAGCTGGCCCCTAAACAAATATATACTAGTTCAGTGACAATACCTTCTTTCTAGAAATCAGTTTCTGTGTTGGTGTGATTCTGTCTGGTAGCTTTTTCGTATATTCACAACAACCGCATTCCTGTAAGTGGATGACAGAATGTTGTTCCAAAACTGCACAATGCATTACTCTAAGAGTGCATCTAACATTGAAGACACTCCTGCTGATAAATCACGGTTCTAGAACTGTATCCTGGTAATTGTTTTTCATTGTTTTATTTGCAGATTTTTCAATTGGAAGATGATTTTGAACCTTTTAATATGGAAATTTGGAGATGCTTATTTACTGATACAAAAAAATGGAATTAATATATGAGCCAGTCCATGCGAAAAGGTACAAAAACGAAAAATTTACGAAATTCTAAAAAGTGTGCATAATTATTGGTAGTAGACTTGTGATTTTTAAAACACATTTACTTTCCCTCATATCATCAAGCTGTGAGCTACACGCACCTGCGAGTGTTGAGACCCCCCCCTAGTTTTATCAAGATTTTTAGTGAATTATTTCATATATTTCAATCATTTTCAAAGTACAGTTTAAATGGCTTGATTTGCCAATTGATAACGTTAAACCTGGTAGCAGTGGGGATAAGGCTCTCGCTAACGATGCGGATATCAATGCAATCAAACCGGGCAACGGTTCGAATCCCGTGCAACTAAGGTTGATTTATATAATATTAAATAACTTAGCTTAACTTAAATTTCAATTTCTAAAACACAAGATGTCATAGTTTTTGCATTTTCCCTCATGTTTTAATGTTGTCTTTTTTCTTTAAACCTGTAGATCTGACGGAAATTATTGACTTTTGTCTCTGTAGTGTCATAATTTTTTGTAGTTTCTGGTCGGTATAGCATTAGTCCGGGGAACAAATGATATTACACTTGCTCAAATACCAAAAATTCAGATATTTCTACGTCTTTTTCGGTTTTAGTTGACAAATTTGGGATAGAATTGACAATCTTATGAATGTTTACATTAATGTAATTTTTTTTCGGATAAAATCGTTTTTCAAAAATACTATAACAAACTTTGATAACGTGTCCTGTAAAGTTTACCAAAAGGACTTTTTGTACCTTTTCGCATGGACTGGCTCATATGCGAACTTGAATTTAAACATTTAGGTCATTAATGTCCTCTTTTTTTGTTATTTCATTCTAAATATTTTATTTACAAAGGGACAACTATGCCAAAGTTTCTATGTCTTATCTTTCATTATGAACGCTAACGAATATGAGGCACCTTGTTTAAGGAGGAAGACTTCAGATATGGGAAACAACTTACAAATATATTGAAATCTATTGGTGCGTTTTAACCACGCAGTGATCGAGTATTGGTGTTGTTTGCAGGAGTATCAAGGACAGTTGAACAAGTTTAAAGTATTTAATTAAGGAATTACATGTATTTTGTTCAAAAGCGGAAGATTCTAAAAATATATTACACTGCAACAAGTATTTCTGAACTCGAGACAGTAAAATTTAAAGCGCATGGCTTGCCGACCTTTAAAATAATTAAGATTTAAATGTAAAGAGTGGGAAAATATTGCAATATACGAGTTAAAGAGGGAAATTTGTTTCCCTAATAATTATTTTCCGTTCTTTTCTAAGATTTGCAGAAAGTTGTGTCCTCATATGTGACGTCATCAGACATGGTCACCTTTTTCATAGCGATTCATTACGAAATTCAGAAGAAATCAAATTCATTTGACGTCATAATTACATTTCGTCCAATCATTTGTCGAGTACAGATATTTCACTACTGAGGAGAAATATTTTTTTTTCACACCGATCAAAAAATGTGAAAAATACACAAAAATTTGAGAATTAACTTTCTTACATGACATAACTTCAAAGTTATAAGCGTTGTCAAAATGTGTTACCTGACCTTGTCAAATGTCAACTGTTTTCAATCATTTACAGGTTACATTTATTGCTATAAATTACTTTAAAATATGGTTCTTCAACGCATTTTGCCACTCATAAAAGTACATAAAGAATATATGCCTACTATGGCGTTTTAGGCCGGTGTTCAAGGTACCTACACACTGGACATATTCATTATACTGTAAGCATTAAAAGCAATAGTGAATTTCAAGAAGACATTGGCAGATGATGCATGGTTCCATACCCGTATCATGGTATAAACATAGAAAGAAAATAATCAGACGTCAATTCTAAATGAACATTAGTCTGAAACGGAAAATTAAAAGTGCTTTCTATATTAAATCTGGAAGTTTCGATTAAATATGATGGTTCAAAAACAGATGAAGTAATTTCGAAATTGAAATTTAAATAAGATACTTTACTGCTGATGCTTATTGATTACAACATTAACATCACCGTAAAATTTCGGATGTGATATTCCGTTTGATATAAGTTTTTAACGGGCACAGCCAAACTTGCAAAGCAAGTCTTTGTGTCTTTAGAGAAACATATTTAAGGTTTTATGCAGGTTGTGATAACGAATTCCCTTGACTTAGTTCTTACATTCATTGGAGACAAATACATGTGTACTTCAATGATAATAATCATTATTATGATATCAAAATAATTAAAAATACATATGTACGAATCTGTATATTGTTCATCAAAAAAGTTTTGTTAATATATATACATGATAAACATTTTGGGAAGAGGGGTGGGTACAAAACTTATAGATAATTGTTATTCTTTTCGCGTGGTTAGTTCGTGACTTCTTGCTTCTTGGTAAATGTAAAATGTCGTTTCCATTCCCCAGTATATTAATATCTAGTTCAATTTAAATAGCTTCTCCATTTGACGACTCCTAGGCTTCGAAATATCTTATTTATCTTGCATTTGCGAACTGGCATCAGATTGGTCCCTATCTACTAAATATTTACATTAAGTAATCAAAAATCTTAATTTTTTTACTGGTAAAGCTAAAATAAAGTAAGAAATAAAACTAGAACTTATGTAACATTGATAATAGCTTAATGCAAATTTTTCACAGAAAGTGACAGATGCATGTAGAATCCTGTCTTTTTATTAATTAACAGTTGTTTGTACACGAAATATTATGAACTGTAACTTTTTAATTTAGTTTTAACTCTGATGTTTATCTGAATGCACGTAATTAAATTTTGGTATAATCCTTTATTATTTTAGGAAATTGGAAATAACCTCATTGACAACATATTATGTTGTCCTACGTTGTTTAGGTTTATTTGGTGTTTGTTTGTTCGTGTATGAAATATAGAAGTATATATTATTTTAGAAAATATAAGAAACGATACATTGAAATAGTTTAGAATATTTGTACCAGAACTATCAGTCTTGACTAGAATTGATAAAAGAAAAGGTAAAGACCAATGTCCTTAACACTCACGCAATTTTATCTTAAATAAATTAATAACAAAAGAAAATGAAATGTCGCATAACGATTGACACATACTTGTTTTTTATGATTTGTCATCGTATGACAATATGGGTTACCTCTCTTTACTCGATTGTATACAGATTTCTATAAGCTAACGATACTTAATAGGCGAATCTTGCAGAATTGCAGGGAAAGATGATTGGATTAAGTTATTGTGTTAAAAAACATTTAAAATTCACATCATCAACTGATGAGGTACTAGTACAGTTATTTTGTTATAGTTAAAAAAAAAGTTCGGAAACTTTTTCCATTAAGTTTATTAGTTAAAGGCTCATATTTTTATTCTCAAATATAAATTTTATCGTGTTTATAGTGCGTTATTACTATTTTTATTTCTGACCACTAGTCATCTTTTTTGAAAGTTATAGTTCATTGTTTAAAAATGTTGTTGATTTAAGTTTATTTTCAGTTATCTATTGACCCAAATTTGCTAGAAACAGAAACGATATTGGGTGTTGTAGCCTGAACAATTTTGTTAGACGGCACCAAGGACATGATTCCTCCCTTATTATCATTCTTGACAAATACCTCATATATGACACATTTAGATCATCATACTAATGACAATAGCCATAATTTTGATAAACAGTCGTGTTCAGTTCTTCTGAAAGCCATTTTGACTTTAATGACAATGAACAGCACTGTCACATTTCGAAATGCGAAAACTAAAACTGAAAATCCTGTTAAATAATATCAACAGATATTCAATTTATAGAAAATTTACTTTTTGTATTCCCAACCTACGATAGTAGAGGGGCATTATGTTTTCTGGTCTATGCGTTCGTCCGGCCGTCCGTCCGTCTGTCCCGCTTCAGGGTAAAGAATTGGTCAAGTTAGTTTTTCAGAAGCTGAAGTCCAATCAACTTGCAACTTAGTAAATTAGACTTTTGACCCCAATTTCACGGTCTACTGTACATAGAAAATGAAAGTTTCGGGTTAGAATTTTTGGTCACGGTAGATTTTGATGAATTTGATGTCCAATCAACTTGAAACTTAGTGCACATGTTCCTTATGATATGCTATGTCTAATTTGAAAGCCTTAGTATTTCAAACATTTAAACGTTTTTGTAAACAGTTAATCTATAAATATGACCATATCAATGGTAATTCAGAAGTGCTGACTATCCGGCTGTTGGTATCCATGGGGAATGAAAACTCCACCAGCAGTGGATCGACCAAGTGGTTGTAAATATAAACTCATCATAGATACAATGATAACATTTTATATTTACGCTAGACTCGTGTTTCGTCTATAAAAGACCCATCAGTGACGACGATTGAATAAAAAAAAAGTTCGAAAGGCCAAATTAACATGATTAAGTACGAAGTTAAAGAGCATTGAATATGAAAATTCCGAAAAGTATAAAAGTATGCCAAACTCAACTAAGGTATTTCAAAAATTCGAAAGTTTTGTAAAAACGCCTTACTTTTATGCAAGATCTTGGTACTATATACTTTCAGTTGTTTTCAGTATAAGCATGATATTTTTGACTAGTTTAGTTTAATGTATATGCTTAAAGACTTCAAAGCTTCACTCATTTGAATATATTCTTAGCCGTAGACTACAGCACTACAAATATTTTCTATAATTGAAAACCATATATTGGGTAGGGCGATGGCTCATATACATAAACCTGACTTAGTAACGAGCTAGCATTTACCAAAACTTTGAATTGGCATAATATTTTGAATTAAATACAGCTATTACATGTTGTTACAATTTTCATCATATTTTCAAAGAAAGTATCGGTTATTGTTTGGTGATGAAGGAAGCCGAATGTTGCCCGTGCATTTACTCATGACTTCTTTAACCCAATATTTCAAAACTTAAAATGTTGTTACTGACAACAAAATAGAGGTCAGGTTCATTTTATGACGATTTTTACTATTACCGTTCAGGAGTTATGTTTTTTAAAAGATTGGAAAAAAAGCGTTTCCAGTCGTGTCCTTGTATTTACTCATGAGCCGTTCTTACATCTGAAGCTTTTCAAATTTAATATATTGTAGCTGATGACAAAATGTAGGTCATGTTTGATATTATCGATTTTCACTTTTACGGATAGTTATGGTTCTTGAAAGATTGAAAAATTGTGTTCCAGAACTCGGAAACGTAAAATTTAAAAGGGAGCTCACGGCTGACATGTTGACGATAGAGGCACGCACACAAGGACAGATGTGCAAAGGTATATCATAATATGTCTCGTAAACTAGCGGATAAAAGTTTAGATTAAGATCAAACAAGCTGCAGATATACATGTATATAAGTAAGTTACAAATGAAAGAAAAAATGTTGGTAACTATTTGAAGTTGGATTTTGATTTATACACTAAGTGATAAGATAACGGACATATATGTATGTTAATTGTCAATGCCATCACACAATTATAATTTGAATGACAGATTTATTGAAAAAACTATCAATTATATTTGCTTAAAATTTGAAAAATAAATATAACATTACATCTCTTTACATTAAATCTATAATTTAAGAGTCTTTGGTTAAATCATATTTAATTATAGATTTACATTATTGGTTCATGGAAAGAAAGTTTGAGTTTTTTTCCATTTGAAGAGAAATTGTTTAACTCAGTAAGAAGTATTTAACCAAAAATTGAATATTTTGGGTTCTTTGATATGCTGGTTTTAGCAATGTGCTTATACTTTGTATATTTTATTATAATAGGTAAATGTTTAATTTTTTTTCAGTTCTTTGACCACATGTTTGATGTGTCACATACCCATGCTGTATGAAATATTCAATCACAATTCCAGTTCAAAACTGTTCTAAGCTTAAACTATACTTGCTGAACTGTTCAGTGTTGGGTCTCTGCAGGATAATCCAGTATATTGTCTCTTTAATAGCCTCTTGTTACAAATAATATATACAAATCACAATCGACAAGATAACAACTATGACCAACCAATGCAGATGTCATCGTTCATTTATCTGGTAAAGGCCATGGAAGATTGTGACTATCATTTTTTTGAAATTATGCTGAAATACATAACAAAAAAACAAAAAGAAAACAACACGTGCTTAGTCGAGATATATTGTAATGTATTTACAGTTTAATAATCTGATTTTATTTAAAGCATCATTGCCAAGAGTTTGTCTTTAATAATATTTTATGTTTTACAATCTTGAAAGTTTTAGATCGTTGCGACTCAGGACAAATGTGAAATGAACATAGCTGATATATTTACAGATGTGGGCTTTAACAAATACACTATGTGTATGCTTCCAGATTTTACCACGATTAGTTGATTATATCAAGACCTAAAGTAAAACTTGGATTCAAAATCAGTGTATACCAAGTACTTAACTCTAGTTTGTCGGTATAAAAAAACATTAAAAACTTACAAAAATAAAATATGACCGCTCCATTCCAGTAGTCGACTTTTGTTCGAAATAGTAGTGTGCATTATTTTCTCATGGTTTAACAATTTGATATGAACAATTATATTGAATCTTGGTAATTATTGTCCTATCTGAAAAGTGTCGTGTCGTTGTTTTACTGTGTAGTGTTGTATTCTGGGTTTTTTTTTATGTCAAAGGTTTGTTTATTTATCTTTGACTAATGAGTTTTGACAGTTCCTTGATGTTTTCCGTCTAGTACCCTTTTCTTTATACCTTGAACAACGACTTCATTCATACGATTTTCATACAGCTGATACATTGTAGTCCATCCATATATAAAGCAAAGTGCATTATCAACTCAATATCTTTCTTAACCTCAAATGTGCTCCTCTTCAGATATAAAGATAATAAGTGTATCAAGACTTAAACAATAACAAGTATTTTCAGGAACATTTCATTAATTTTTTATCATCATCTTCGCCTCGATTTACAAAATTCTTTGTATACAGTCCGCCAAAAGTTAAGCACAACCTACTTTTATTGTTACGATTTTTTTTCAAATTTAAAAAATCAATTATTCCTCGAAATATAGAAAACAATCATATAGCAATTTTGCTAATGTATAGCATAAACAAACCACAAATATAATTTTGGTCACTTATGAAGGTTCTATGCATGTAGGTTTTTCGTTCATAGAAATAGTGTAAATTACTCAATTTAGAAATGGAATTTAAGTTTCACTGTGATTTTATATTTTTACAACAATTAATCACCCAATATCATTAAAATTTTCTACACATAATCTTTGGTATGTTCGGCAAATTAAATGTCAATATTTGAGTCAATAGCATGTGTAACAACCTCATTTCCAGTACAGTTTCATAACACGACGTATCTTTCTCGGTACAAGCCTTCAACACTTTAGATGGGGAAATCTGTTGCATTAAACAACAAATGTCACTTTTAAATCGATAAACTGTTGTAAAGATGAATCTCTACGATTGAGAATTCCGACAATGGCATCTCAGACATGTTTGATAGGATTTATGTATGGAGTCAAGGAAGGCCAAAAATTAGTGTAAATGGTTGGTTGCTCTTTGCACTCGGTTAAAATTCTTGCTCTGTGTGGTATAGCGTTGTTTATCAAGTACAATAATCTTGACAATGTTGATGCAAGTGAGGGGTTATTAAAAAGACGGACTACAATGTGTTAAGGCACCGAATCTCTGTATGTCTATCCGTTTATTTTCCTGCAGAATATGCATACCCAGCTTATAACGGTATAAAAAGCAACCCCGTACTGGAACACAACCAGCAATGAATGCAGTCCTAGTGCAAACATTGTATTTGGTCATAGGCCGTTTTTTCCCCTGTGAAATTCATAAGATGGGGTCTACTGGCAGTAAAGGAAACTGACTCCCATCTGACCAAAGAGTGTTTTGTCAGGTTCTTATGTTCAAGCATAGATGGTCATGATCATTATCCCATTTAAACCTGACGGTAGAGTGCCTACTTGAAGGTACAGGTCTCTATACACCACGACTTGCTCTTCGTTTGCATCTATGAAGTCGACGGACCAATGTACGAACACTAACACGACCACCTGGAGAAACAGTGTATTTGTAAACGCACAAATGATCTTTGATAAAAGGTTGCTTGACTGGTTTATTGGAGTTTAATCTTTTTGGTCGTAAAGAATTTTCTTAGTGAATGTTCAAGGTAATTCAACACCAAAAATTAATATTTTTTTTTGCAATAGTTAAAAAATATTGCCAGTTATATTTCGGTGGTGCTTAACTTTTGGCGGACTGTATATTTGTTACATCTGGTCTACAATTTGTCATGAAAATTTGACTTTAGGTCAAGTCCAAAAATTTGAAATATTTTCTGGGTGCAGATCAACGAATTATATTATATATCAAGGTCACATAAGAGTCCATTATAATCACCTATTGTATGTTAACTTATCACCAGGTATTGATATAATTTACCATTGTATTTTATATTAGATATCGATATGTGTCATATGTTTAGCATGATCCATATATATTCCTGTGCGGCAGCTCACTGGTATTATCCCAATTTTCAAGAAGTTCGGTTCGCTAATCTATCATTTCTATGTTGTGTTTTATGGACTGTTATTTGAGATTTGTACTTTTTCATGTTTGCCATAATCATGACCATTGAGTCATGCTTTACATTAAACACAACTATTTGCGCAAGTGCACGTGTCTAATTTACTTGACTAAAAACAGATAATGACGATAAATAAATTCCAATGAATGTTACCTTTTTGTCTTAAATTAATTTTGTTTTGTGTATGCAATATTATTGAACCTATTTATTGTTGTTGACTTGTCTTTATTTTTTAACGTGCTGGTGATAAGAAAAATGTCTTAGTGTCGTAGTTTTGTGTATTGGTGGGATTTAAACCCTACTTGCACAGACATCAAAGTATTTATCTACTTAAAGATATACAATATTTTTAAGGTAAACGATTGTAAATACGTACAAAGAATTCACGCTCCAGTCAAACCAAGGTCAACATAATGAACACTTCTACTGGGTTAAGGGATGTATATACAAGGAAGCCTTTGGAAGATTTATTGAACTATGATACGGTATTTCATGTGTTGATTGCATTAACAACAGTTGCATGTTTGGTCAACTTGTTTAATATTTATTTGCCATTGATAGTACTGAACTACGCTATCTTTATAATGTTAATAGCATTGGGATATAAAATTGGTTACGCAATATCCCAATGTAAGATCAAACAGTATTCTGCTGAAATGGAGGCCAGCTACAGTAAAATAAAGGAAATCCGCCGATGCTTAGATGAAATGACACGTGAGTATAACTATTAAAATCATATATCATTAACAAAAACTGTAAGAATTTAGAAGTATAGATTTCAAGCCTTTAAGAGTGTAATCCTACGTGTATTATGCTTATGAGATAATCCCAATGGTGCAGATGGGTTCTGATTCAGTGCTGGTAGGTTTGTTTACATTGTACTCATCAAGCACATATAGTATTGCTCAATATTCTCTTTTAAGTTATATATATATAGGTACCTCGCGAGATATTTTGCAACGATTACAAATGTCGTGCATATTCGCACACCAACATTGTTCTGATAGCGTGCTAGTGATAAAAAAAAACATTTCTGGAATCCATTCTTTTTTTATTTTCTAGTTAAAAGTTGTCAATATGCCCGATGATTTACGCAGAAAATTTGAATAATTGATAGTGATTTTTGATTGTATCATATCGGATAGAGAATCGACCAGAACATACTAGAAAATAATTAAAAGTAGACAAATAACCTGCGTCATCAGGTAGATATTTGGTATCCGGATCTACAATTTGTAATATTATGATTCAAAGTTTGAAGGGATACACGTTATAAACATGATAAAATATCATTGGTTTGCCATATTCATACTCATATTGATTTGTAAAATTTTCCTCAACTATTCCTCTTCCTTTACATATTATCTTATGTGTAACATGATAATTATATAAACGCAAACCTTTCATTCAATGTTCTCCTCTGATTGAAGGAATTCGCGTGTTTGTTGGTTTACATGTATTTGTGTGCAACTTATATGTTACAAATTCGCTGAATTTAATCATCAGGTCGGTATTATTCAAATATACCATGTATTTGGTTATGACATGAAATAAGTACATGCCAAAACAGAAGCAAAAGAACCATGTTTTAATTGTGTGGTAATTGATTTTACTTTCACACAACTGAATAAAATACAATGCCAAAATATTCATGTCGGTTTCCACTAAAATGCAAGTCACTAGGATCTAGACTTATCACGAAACTGACAAGAGTTTTATCGGGTGATAAAAAAGCTAACATACTTGTGTTGTTGTTTAAAAATCAAACGTTTTTATCCCTTATTTGTTTGTATATTTATATCATGAATGAATGAATGTTCATATAAATTATGATAGATAAGAAAAACACTTTAGACGAAAAGAAACATTTATCGTAGAATGAATTCAATTAATTATCATGTATTTAAGTGTATATATCTATATAAACATTATTAATAGTGGATTTTTCTTACTTTTTCAGATACAAGTACCTGAAATTAATCTGGTCTCGTGATATCATTTTGTGGTGAATTTGATTTTAAAAACTCAAGGACATCACACTTACCAATGCTTCTGATATTTGTATTTCCTTTTTTTTAAATAATTATTCTGGTGTATCTGTAAACATTTATGTATCCTTTCTATGTTTTGTAGCTCTACGAAATTGCATCAACTAAATTCTCGTCCATGAATAAATAAAAAAGAATTTCAAGACTGGGGAGAAATATCTGCCACATATTCACTCATAATATAACCCCGAGGATTCGGACGACGTGAATATAATCTTAATGGCAAGAAAAAAAAATCATGCATTTAGAATATATAACAAATTACAATAAACGCACAGGCAATGATGACACCCATAACATGTTATCAATACAAATCACAAAAAAAAAATCACTAAAACACACAACCGTAATAATAAAAATTGAAAATATCATTTCTAATCAGCTGCCATATACAACAGACAAGTACTCATTATAAAAAAATGACAGATATTAAATAATCGGATCATGACTTTATTGGCAGGCAATGCTGACCGAACCAGTGTACAAGATTTCATTACTAAATTGACAATTTTGCAATCTTATATATTTCATAAAAGCATTCGATTTCTATCTCTCTATCCTATGAATCACTAGAGAAGGGAGTTTCTCTAGCTGAACATGTATCCAAAAAAAATATTTTAAAAAAGCATTGAAATAAGACCAAAAACTGGTGCTCCAGACATGCAATATTTTTCACACGCATCTGAATATAAAATGTTTTTTATGCAGATCATTGATTTATGATATGTCAAGGTTAAAGACATACCTTTTAATTCTATTCCAATGATCAAAAAATATATCGGCATATCTTTAAAAATAAAAATGCTATGACGGAGCTTCTTATAATGAAATACATTAAAAGCCAGCACAATCATAGTTTTAATGTCAATTGGTTGTCTACTTTAACAATAACACACGGATTAAATTGATTTTATATAGATGTCCTTTGTTATAGGAAGTCTAGGATCATTTTTTCCTTTAAATTTTTTTACACCTATCCATATTTTGTGATTTTTTTTATTTATGTACATATCTCAAAGCTGATATATGTTGATGGACCATTATTTCGAAATAATTAATTAGCCAAAAATGAGTAAGGAGTATGTGGGAAATGAAATTGGTTAGCATTCTGCAAACAACGTCTCAAAAATACGTGAAAATCATTTATCATTCTATCGTATGATTTGTGTGCAGCACCCGATAAAGATGCTGTGAACAACTTATCAACTACAGAGTTATGAAATCACTGGAACTATTGTCTATTCTGTAGATAACCACGTGGCAATCAGACAAACTGTCTGGAAAGAAAATCGAGAAAGGAGATAACAGACGACATTGTGAAATCCCGGAGCAAGGACCAAACCTTTTACAATTCTCATAATCCCAATGACCCTCATAGAAATTTTAACGATAATTTCTACTACTGTGGAATGGTCAGAAAATAACAAAACTTAACGATTTTCTACCATTTTACTCTATATCTTTCAGGCGGTCGACTATTTGTGAACCGGACCTTACCAAAGACAGCCGCAAGGCCTCCATGCACATCCGGTTGTTAAATAGAAGTCATATTTTTTTATAAAAATGTTCGTTCTATAAAGTTGAACAAAGCCCTCAATCTGCTCGTGCTTCGAATTATTGTGAAACCGAAATGAGGACATGTGAAACCTAAATAAATCTTCACAAGAAAGCTCAACCCGGTATGATTACACTGTATGTCAAATTTAATGAGAAAATCAAAGATTGCTTGTCTCGTAGAGTCACACTTCGAAGTTGTTTGGCAGAAACGAACATAGCAGATATTTCTCGATTTTAACTGTAGTCAACCTGGCTATAAATTCAATTTATTCAATTTCAATGACATAAAAGACTAACACCGTAGTAAGAAATCTTTTTTTTCATGTTTAATTGACACTCAAATTATTTTATATAATTTCCAAAAGGAATGCAGTGCATAATCTGAAACTTTACTAACAAAGACAAAATCATCTAGAATATTGAAAATATAAGAATACTGCAAAAACTGGTAAAAATCCATCGAAAGGCAGTAACACAGTTTTCAAAAAACTAACACGACGAAGAGAGGCAAATGGTTAGACATTATATACCATTCTTGCAAAGTCAAGTAAATAGCAATCTTTTGGAGTTATGGGCCAAAAACGAAATGCATTCTTAACGTATTATCGTGTCATCAGGCCTTTACGACCTTGACTTTGAACTAAATGAATGACATTTTCGATATTATAAGATAACGAAGTACATTCAGAAAGTCTACTGATAATTTAAAGTAACTGTACTAAAATTACACCCTTGTTTTTTAAAACCAAAAATTCAATATAAATATGATAAGACAACTACCGTAGCAACCCTTGATAACTTTTAAATTACTTAAGTATTTTACCGTTAAAAAGAACATCCTATTTTGCCTATAACTCGCGTATAACTTATCACTATTATTTTAAAAGGCCTTGTGATTTAAGTTTTACAGATAGTTAAAATGTTCAATGCATTTTATTTATCATTTATCATTCTTTGACGATATGTTATAGTTTTAATAAGTATGCATGTTCCTCAAGCAGGATGTATTGTTTTAAAGTTTATATCTAATCAGAAAAACAATTTCATTTATGTCATTTGTTTTCTTTTCAGATTTTAATATATACATATATATAACCAAATTCAAATAAGAGTAGACATATTTCTGACAGAAGGTTACACAATTTTAGTGATTTTGTTAATAAGGTTTATTACCCTCAGCATAGGCGTGGTTATAATGTTAAAAAAAATTCAAAGACGATTAAGAACTGTAGATATAGATAATTTAACTATTTCTATTTGGCTAATCTTAGAAGCATGCAAGTATGAAAACATCTATTTTTAAAAATATCTTTATTTTTCGTGTAGCTATTGTCATATTAGTGAAAAAGAAATAAACTCAATATAGATACCAGGATAGCAATTTTTTATTGACGCCCGATGCGCGTTTCGTCTGCAAAAGACTCATCAGTGACCCACGACAGTGATTTAAAGAGTCAAAAAATTTAAAACTATAGGTTATTTGGTAAAGTATGGTTCAGAATGGTCGAGTATAATTCAGACCTTATGGTTCAGATTAAACAAAATAGGTGGACAACTAGTCAAGTATTGGTCAAGTGATAGATCAGACTATTTTCATTAGCAAATATAAGGGTCAATTACAAATCAGTACAGGCGAGTATGGTTAAGATTAGGGGCGAGTAATATTACGTAAAATTCAGACCAATTCAGACGGGTCGAGTACAAATCAGTACAGTCGAGTATATATATAGCACTTTTGAGACTTCTACTGGTTTGTAGTCATTAATATACCCTATTTCGCTTCTTATTGTGTAAATGGTTTAAAAACGGAGCCTGGTCTTTCTTGAATATTTGTCTTATTTGTTCGAATAAGTTGCTAAATAGAAATTCGTTATCAAAAATGTATATGCTAAAGTAATCAATATCAGTAGTATACATTCTTGCTATAAACACCCCCAAAAACGTTGCCATTGAAAATAAGAAGTAAATTATAGCTTAGCAGGCCCTGGTTTTTAAAGGTAAAATGACTGAGATGGACATATTTCAGTCTAACGTGAAGTTAAGAAATAGTCTCGATGAAAAATTTATAAGAAAATAAAATGAAAATAACAACCATAAAACACTTGCCTAAAAGTGTAACAGGATGGTCAACAAAAAGTGCAATAACAGAAAATAACCTAGTCAAAAGAAAGTTAAAAACGAAAGTCCTTAATATAAATGCTAAATCAAAAGCCCAAACATATTAAACCAAAGTAAAACAACTTTTCATATTCCTTACTCGGTACAGGCACTTTCTTGTAAAAAAAACCCGGCAGGTTCAACCTGGTTTATAGCTAGCTTCGTGACAGTCACATATAACTCCATGATATTGATATCAATGTGTGGGCAGACATATGTCAAATATGACAAATATAGTGGTACCGTAGTAAACATTGTGCTTTAAACTACATTTCTTTACAAACAAATAACTAATACAAAATTTGAAAACAATTTGCAGATGAACTCTCTATAGACAAAATATTTAGGCAAATATGAAATACATAAAAAAAAACAGACAATATCACAATAACACAATAACACAATGGCAAGATAAAACAGTTAGTGTATTACCCGTTAAATTTTACTGGTCCTAACGCGTTTTTTAGCAGACTTTACATAGTACTGAAAAAGTAATACTGTCGAAGGCAATTGCGTTTATGTTATATACATATTTCCAAAAAATCATTATGTAAGTCAAACCATTATTGTTCTTGACTCAATAGGACTTTCTTTACTCATACTTATAGTCTAAGACAAACGTAAGATGATTATACGATACTTTGAACAATCAAGCGAAATAAAAGCGGTGAAAAAAACAATCATTGAACAGTGGAAGAGCAGGAACGACATCTTAAACTAAGCCGATGACAATAAAAGATTGAATAAATCCCTACAAGGATTTAATATATATCCAATTATATGCTTAACATTGAAAAAGCTGAAAACTGTTAGTTTCCTCTAGTGTTTCATGACACGAAATTATAAAACATAATGTAAAAAGAAATGTTTGGGGTGCGTTGATATCTAATTTTATTCTACTTCATATGATAATAGACTTTTGTCACTGCCGTAGTTCAAGGTTACTAGTATAGACAATAAATAATCAATTTCGATGACTACAATTGAGTTCACATTTATTTAAAGGAACACAGCACACTCAGATTGATAAAAACCTACTTGACAGTCACATGAACAATGATGCAGTACAAGCTCGTTTTCACGCATCATTGTAAATATAACAATATAACGGAATTTGATGAGACTGTAATCAAAGTGAGAGGTTGAGCGCTATAAAACCAGGTTTAATCCACCATTTTCTACATTTGAAAATGCCTGTACCAAGTCAGGAATATGACAGTTCTTGTCCATTCGTTTTTGATGCGTTTTGTCATTTAATATTGCCATGTGATAATTGAACTTTCCGTTTAAATTTTCCTCTGAGTTCAGTATTTTGGTAATTTCATGTTTTTAATTTTTTCATTAGGACAACAGAAATACAAAATGTATAATCATTAACGGTACTAATTATCTGTACTTAATATAGTATCTTCAGTAATACTGTAGGTCTTTGAAACTAAAAAAAGATATTTGGTTATTTCGGGATGAGTTGATCTCGCATTTAAGTATACCACATATGACAATAGACGTGTGTCACTGACATATTTCAAGGTTTCTAATATAGACAATAATTAATCAATGGGGATGATTACAATGAAACGCACATTCTTTGAAAGGAAATCAATACGCTTAGATTTAAAAAAAACAAATACTTGACAGTCACATGAACCAGTAGGGCACACGTTTGTTTTAAATGGTAAAGAGGACAACAGAAAAAGACTATGTATTAACATCAACGGTACCAAAGCTTTGCATTACTTTGCATAGATTTAAAACAAATTTTTTCACACAAATTCATATAACACAAAACCGTTGTTTACATGCCGTTACTAAAGTACAGGCTACTATAGCTAGGCTGACAATACCCTCGAGGATCAGCAGTTCGCCAGCAAAGAATTGATCCAGTGGCAGTGATAACGGTACGAATTTTCAGCAACAGATGCTCATTTCAACAATAGATGTCTTACGTTATACGTTTGAGTCTTACAAAAAAAAAAAATAAGACCATAAAAGTCGGGAAAAAACAGACGACTTTAACTTTTATGCACAATAGATGACATTGACTTGTCGTTTCATGTTTCAGTCATCTTTTGTCAAAACAAATAAGAGATTTTATTATTCGCAATTGGCCAAATGCAACCCTTCAAACATGTTTAAGATTTAATCCATTCATACAGCCATGTACGCTTTAAATAAAACGATATTTATTTAGCTTATTATAAATTATAATAAAGATTCATGAAAATATTGACCCGATTGCCTGGTTTAGGTAACATATTTTCTTCTTTTTTAAGGACATAACTGTATCAAAACCATGAGTAAATATGACAAATAAATGTCCAATTCATGTTTTATCATCATATATTCAAATTGCTTGACCTGGATACACACATACTTTCATCGATTTCACTTTTGTTCGTAAACTGTTAACAATGTGTATGTTCCATCTTTTATTTGTATGCTACTCATTGGTAGTTATAATATTTTTACTGACATCTGCTAGACTGCTAAATACTATTTAAATGCTATTAAGCCTTTTTAACTTAACCATGTTTACGCTTTTGTGTAGCATTAAGGTAACAAGTTCGGGGGAAATCTTCAGCTTATCTAAAAAAAACAACGGGTCGAGGATGAAAACAAATATTAGTTATTGAAGTATTCTGTTAAACAATACAAGTTTAAAATTGAGAATGGAAATGGGGAACGTGTCAAAGAGACGACAACCCGAAAAAACAACAGCAGAAGGTCACCAACAGGTCTTCAATGTAGTGGGAAATTCCCGCACCCGGAGGCGTCCTTCAGCTGGCCCCTAAACAAATATATACTAGTTCAGTGATATGAACGCCATAATAATGTCATAATTGTACACAAGAAACTGAAATTAAAATAATACATGACTAACAAAGGTCAGAGGCTCCTGACTTGGGACAGCCGCAAAAATGCGGCGGGGTTAAACATGTTTGTGAGATCTCAACCCTCCCCCTTTACCTCTAGCCAATGTAGAAAAATAAACGCATAACAATACGCACATGAAAATTTAGTTCAAGAGAAGTCCGAGTCTGATGTCAGAAGATGTAAACAAAGAAAATAAAGAAAATGACATTAATACATAAATAACAACAGACTACTAGCAGTTGACTGACATGCCAGCTCCAGACTTCAATTAAACTGACTGAAAGATTATGATTTCATCATATGAACATCAGGCACAATCCTTCCCGTTAGGTTGTCTTTATAATACATTTTAGTGTGGTCATTTCAAGTTTCACTTGATATTTTTTTTTCTTGAATTATTTTCTGCATGCCAGTAACGAAACTTGAGCAGTAGCATATCTTTATTCCGTTAGACATACATAATCTTAAAAGTTTTATGTTTTATCGTGCTTTTCGTTATCTCTAAAATTCATAGTGAAATTGACTTTATTTTTCTATAAATCTTTTCTGTATGATTTACCTGTGTTGGCGACAGCTGATAAAGTTTGTGTATTCCCTATGCATGTATTCAGAGGATTTATACTTAAAACGAGACATAATATTATTGATCTACTTACACATACACACAATCCGTCAATGAAGTAAAATGAAAAAAGGAAAAGATATACAGGGACCTTGGGGCGAACTATTCTATACTGATAAGATATTTCAAGTGTTGGCTGCATGCGTTTTAACTTTATTTGCAATTATTAATATCGTATATCTGATAGGCCGTTGTCCATGGCTGACACTGAACTATGTATTCTATGCTATGCTTATAGCCTTTGGATATTATATTGGTTACGCAAGGTGCAAATCTAATATTAGGAAAAGCCAGAATACCTTAAAAGAAATGATATGTGAGTAGAAATTTTAAGATCATTTGATAAAAATAAAAACAGCAGCAGTCTAAAAACAGTGCATGAATAACACTGGACGTAAACAATCGGAAAGAATTTTAAATAATATTTTATATTCAGATATTTTAGATTGAATTCATATTAATGTGACCCCTAATTTTAATATCCTCAATTTTCCGACAAAATGCATGCACCATACTTATGTTTAGAGTGTGCGTTCTCATTGCGGGTATTGATTTATCGTAGAGAGTGATTGTTTTGTGTACTACGTGTCCCATTTGTGTGTGTATTGTGATAACCATGTTCAACATGTGAATGCAAGCATTTTTTGTATTAGAGGTAGATCATTCAAAGACGTATCTACCGTATCATATAAGTTGACGTATCCGCATCTGCAGATATACCAAAAAAAACAGTAGTGATACCCAGCTTTAATTTTATGAACTTTCAATAATGTAAATAGGCGACTGATTAATTTCTAATGCAGAAATAAAAAAAAAACAATTGGGAAATATCGATTTTTTTGTGCAATATGTATCCATATCTTCCGAATAGTTGGATCATTTTACAGGCATGATAGGAGTAAATACGGTAAAATCGTTTGTTTGTGTATGAACTTGTGCTCACGTAGAACTAAATTGTTATTTGACAAATAGAGTGATACTCAGTACTTTTCTATTACCTTTTGTGATAAAATCGCAAATGAACAATATTCAAAGTTCCTTACATGTATATAGATAGTACATTTGATTTTTTTTGTGTTTATTCACAATGAGATCTTGATTTTTTTTTTAACTAGATTATTAAAGGATTGTGTACGATATTCGTGTACCTGCCCTGCATTGGCTCCTTTTAAGGGCAAGGAGTTGATAGAACTCCTTATTTTTTTAAAAACTCCACTTTCACAAATATTGAAAGTGTATGTTACGAAGAAATTATAACCATTAACTATACATAGAATAATACCCTATCGTTTGGAACTGTCCATTAAAGTGAGATTATATTTGTATAATGTTTTAAGCCATTGGCCCATATGGGCGTAAAGTGCTTTCCAATAAAGAATTAGAATACTTTCTGATTGACGATAACAACATCATCTGTATCAATTTGTGTGCACCGGATAAATAACTCAGCTCTCCCCATAAGTATGAACATATTGAATATATATTTTTCGATATACAGTTAATTATTGCCTTTATATAATTAGAATATTTGTACATATTGTTCAACTATAAGGTCAATAATAACATGAATGCAGGGTATAAATAAGTGAATTCATGTAAATTATATTAATGTACATCTATATACTATTTCATTACTATTTTTTTTTCTTCAGATAACTGAAATACATCTTTCTGTGATGTCTGCGTAAATTATATAAATGTGCATCTATACATTTCATTTTTTTTTTATTTTCAGATAACTGAAATTCATCTTTTCTGTGATGTCTGCGTGTGATAAATTTGATTGTGGAAACTCATGGATATAAGACACAGTCTTTAAGCGGATCATTGTTATTTTGGATTAAAAGAAATATCATCGTGGTGTATGTGTAAAATTCGGTTCCAATAATTCCTTTGTTGTTATGTATGATTGAAAGAATACTTGTTGTGATACTCATCCAGCCATTGAAACAATGCAAATCAGATTCAAATTAATAATAAGCATAATATGCATTATCAAGAAAGACAATGTGTATTATCCTTACAATAACTTCATAAGATTTTTTGACAGAGCTTTCTTGCTTCTATTTTGTCGCCTGAAAAGAAACAACCATATTTGATGAGAATTGACCAGTGTTTCCTTTTCATTTACTTTCGATAGTTTGAAGTACTGAATCAATTATAACAGCTGGTTCGGCTTAATGTTACAAGGGAAAATGTATAGAGCAATGCTATGACGAGAATTATTTCATTTGTCAGATGTATCAAATTCATTTTTTTTATTTACCTCGCAAAGCATATTTTATATAATTTTGGTGAAAATATATCTGTACGATTAAATGTATAATACAGCGCTTTTATTACAATCTCCTACATTTTGTGTAGTTTTTCAGTACAATATATACCTATTTAGCGTGCAAGAGTTTCTTTGACGTGGTCACCGTAAAATTTGAGGATAAAAACTGAATTTTTCCAAGTTCTTTATGAAAAAAGAGGGGTCATCGAGATTTCTAAGACTTTATACAGTTTACGACAGGAACCTTGTTTCTTCTGATTAGATACTTGTGGAATACAGGTTTGACTAATGAAACCTAAATTTATTATTGTCAACAAAGTGACAGTTAATGTTTTAAATAGTCTTTATTACAAATTTCAATTTGACAGCATTGTTTTTCAAAGTGTTAATATTTAATGGGATCATGAAATTAAAAATTTATAAATAGGTTGTGTCTTAAGGATGTACACCTCTGAGAAGCCAAATACTTCTAGACTTTTTTTTTCTTAACCTGAATTTTGGGTTGATATGACTATAATCAAATAATTGGTGAAGAAAAAAGCATAGGGTGCGCACTTCTTATTTGGCTACGGCTCTACGAAAGTACAAAAATTTGATGATGTTCCCATTTTTAATCCATTTTTATATATTATTGGGTTATTATCATGGTTCCACAATCTACCTTTTGTTCATACTTCCAATAAAGATGAAGTGGACCCAACTGAATAAATTTTACTTAAAAAACTAAAGGTAGGAGTTAAAATAAGATATATCTTTCTGCACATCTCACTTATTTTCCCAAACGTTTTGCTAAACAATCGGACTTAATTGGTCGTAAAACTTGAAACATGTATTATTACTCAAAAATTATTCATTGGCAATACACAATTTGTTCACAGAGTTAGGTTTGATTATAACACTTTTAAAATTCATTGATATTTTCTACTTGTAACACATTCTTTGAAAATAATTCCAGAACGAGACTTCAATGAGACCCAAACGTCAGAAGAAAAACATCCTTGAGCGCTTTTCTTTATTTACCTACATCAATTACGCTCGTATTAAAAAATTAAAAGTAACGATGAATAACAATCTAAACAAATGGGGCGCTATAAAATCAAAAGATGCATAAGAGATAGACCAGATACAGATTGCTTGAAAAAGGTAGCTTACACTAATTGTATTGTTATTTTTTTTAATGTAAATTAAAAGCAATGATCTGAAAAATGGCTAAATTGACAGTATCTGTGAGTTTTAGATACTACGTTTATTACATCGATGGGAAGAATAGACCGTAGACATTGGAAATCCATAACTCTTTGGTTGTATGAATTGTCTGAGTCATCATCATGATGCATGCAATATAAAAAAAAGTATATGTTGTTCATACATACATTCATATAAAATAATTTTGATATCACTTGAAAAAAATGAAAACAACATGTTATAAATTGTATTCGCCTTAAGTGCTATTATGGATGAATCTTCATCAGGAACGCTCAAAACCGAATATGTGAAAGCTAAAGATGTATAAGGATGGAAAACGTAGAAGTTGTTCATAAGTGTTTCTTTTTTTTAGTTTTTTTTATATATTTTATAGTTTGAAATAGTTTAACCTAATAATTTAGGGGACCTTTATAGCCTGCTGTTTTGGTATGAGCGGTACTTTGATCTATTATTGTTTACTTTTCATACATTTTGACTTGGATTCCATTGTCTCATTGGCACTTATACAACATTTTCTTATTTCTACAAAGTTATGTTTAGTTGATACATTTTATTGCTATTTATTATGATGGTATATTTGTTATTCTCTTGGGATTTTGTCTGATGCTTGGTGCGTTTCTATGTGTGTTACATTTTAGTGTCGTTGTTCTCTTCTTATATTTAATGCGTTTCCCTCGATTGTAGTTTGTTACCCCGATTTTGTTTTTTGTCCATGGATTTATGAGTTTTGAACAGCGGTATACTACTGTTGCCTTTGTTTTCAGATAACTGAAATACATATTTTTGTGATAATATCGAATGATCAATTTATTTTAGAAACACATAAAATAGACACAATCTTAAATCGAATCATATTTATTGCGGATTTCAAAAAGTTTTATTATGTATAAAATCTGTTCAAAATAATTACATAATTGTTAAGTGTGACTTAAAGAAAACTTGTTGTTATACTCATCTACCGAAAAGAGTACAAAAAGGATTAAGATTAATATAAAGCATATTCTGCATAATCAAGAAAGAGATTTGTAATTCCCATTTGATATCTTAATACTATTTGTTGACACAGCTTTCCTGGCTGTATTTTGCTGTGAAATAATACCTGAAAATAAACACACTTTGTGTTTTAATCTTTTTTTCTATAACAAGTAACCAGTGTTCCTCTTCGTTTACTTTTAATATTTTGTAGTACCGAATCAATTATCAACGATGCTGCTCAGCTTAACATTTTTTATAAAAAAAATCTACGTTTTAATATATGTAACAATGTATGACGAGATTTATTTTTCATTTGTCAGATTTATTGATTTTCTTTTATCCCTTTGCTACGTATAAAATACCATACTATCAATATATTGAACCGTGTGTTACAGATCTACATTTTATTTATAATTCCTGTGTGTGTGTCTTGTTTAATTATGTACATTATTTTCTAACATAAGGAGAAGGCAATAGATTATTTGACATCTTCAGATTTTTATTTGAGCAGCAAAACTATCTTTTCATAATTTCATCACCCTTAGTTTTTGGTGGGGTTCGTGTTGTTTGTTCTTTGGTTTTCTATGTTGTGTCGTGTGTACTGTTATTTTTGGCCATGGCGTTGTCGGTTTGTTTTAGATTTGTGAGTTTGACTGTCCCTTTAGTATCTTTTGTCCCTCTTTTGTCTCTGAAGAGTGGATGGCCGAGAGTTATGTTGTCATAATGTGAGGCTCAATGAACATAAATTTTATAATCTAAAGACCTGCATTGCATTTGTATCCATCATATGAAAACAAAAGGTAATGTCTGTAAATATTGATAATGGTCTTTATAATAAATTTGCATTTTGTCAATATTGCTAAAAAAAAGGAATACTGAAATCAACATTATTATTTTAAATGCTTGCTTCTGAAGCGCTTTTCTGTATTTACCTACATGAGGAACGCCCATATCATAAAGTACAGAAATCAAGGGTGTATATACGGGATATGATATGCATTCAATATATTGGCTTCTGAAAGTAAAATGGAAAAAATACCAATGCATATACGTTGAAACCTTTACCCAAACCCTAGAGTGATAGAACGAACTGTGCAATGTCAAACATATATTGAATCTTCTTCGTGTTGAACACATATTGTGTTTTCAAGTTTCATAGTCATAAAAGGTTCTTACAAAAGAAATTGATCGTAAATCAAAGACAAACGTCATGGCCACAAAAATGTATTACTTTGTATATGTCGTTTGACCGTGAAGTTAACTCCTAAATACATTATGTAACATATTTATATCTTTTATGTTAAATTTGCCCTAAGCTGTAAATGCATGTGTGAATTATAGATTTTACACTTAATACATAGATGGAAAAACTAAAATCAACAGCTTGCTATATTTCCTCTTTGACCTTGGCAGTCAATAATGCGTTAAGTAAATGAATTTTCTGATTCATATATGGAAAGAATGCCAAATGATATTTTATACATGTTGTTAATACATATAAACACATTAAATAACTTTGAGATCAATAGTAACATACATTCATAATAACAGTAAGTAACTTGATAAAAATGTACATATATATGTGTTTATTAGCAACATTGAATAGATACTTTTCAGACAACTTAAATACATCTTTGTCAAGTTTCTATGTATGTTTTTTATGTCAAATTCATTTCTGGAAATACATGAATGTAAGACATTCTTTTTAGTTGAATCGTTATTGTAATGGATTTCAATACAGAATTATTATCCTGTCTTATGTGCAAAAACTTATTCCATGCATTTGCATATTAATATGACAGAAAAATTATTACGCAACGTGCACCCAGATATAAGCTTGAAAATGTGTTAGATCATTATGTTGCATATTATGCATTATCAAGAAAGATATTTGTAATTAAGTCCGTTATGACTCTTTGAATAACCTTCTTGTCTCTACTTGATTGCCTAAAAAAAAAACTTAAGCTATAAGGGGTTGAACCTTGGACATCGTAGACATCTAATACATATGAGTTGCGAACGATACCAGACGGACATTGAAACTAAAAAAAAAGTCAAAAAAAATAAACTTATAACTCCATCGCCAAAAACAGATAAGACAAACAGACAAACAACAGCACAACAGCATAGAAAACTTAGGACTGAGTAAAACGAGCCCAAACAATAAAAGGGGGGTTATGACAGGTGTTCCAGAATGGGAAAGCAGATCGTGCTCCTCATGTTGCACCCGTCGGTTGCTTATGTTAGTACAAACCCGGTAATAAGTCTTATTTGATAGGTTACATTCAATAAACGGGACGGGATAGTAGTTATGACTTTATTCCAAATAAAAAAAAAATATTTGTTAAACAGCCAAACAACTTGAAACCTTGTTATTCAACTGTAAAATACATATATCGACTCGAAAAATAATTGAGAATGGAAATGGACAATGTGTCAAAGAGACAACAACCCGACCGTAGAGCAGACAACAGCTTAAGGCCACAATATGGTAGACTAAATATTTTGATGTAAGTATATATAAAGGCTTACAGTAAACATTTATCTTTTTTTGTTTAAATAAATAAAACTAATTAAACAATATCAGTTGCGTTCAAGGATAAACCAGAAAATACCATGAATAAGATAGTCCAAACTACAAATATAAGTATATGTATAACAATTGACTTGTTCCCGCACAGATTGCAGATGTGAGGAAATGCTGAAAAAAAACTTTTTCATATGATTTTAAATACAAAATGATAAAATGTAGCGCTGTATCTTTCAATCACGGAAGAAAGCTTGCTTTGCAGTTAGAGTTGTCATTCTTATAACAACATTTTGAACAAAAGCTAGGTCATAACAAAACTATATAAAAGTAAAATTATGATCGAGTCAGTAAGATTCTTTAAGGGTATATGTCGCTTAATTAGGTATGCTTGCATCTTCAACAATGGCTACGCTTCAATAGCGTTGACAAGAATAAGATTAATAACGGATTTTTCTTTGATGCTGTTCTTTTATTGTTGATATTTTTTTCTGAAAACAGTATCTCTCGTCGTTGTTTTATAGGAAAATACCTCTTAAAATAGAACGAAGGTTATACAAAAAGACAACACCTTAATAAATAACGACGAACACACAAACAGACATCACTTGGTCATAAACTTAAACTACAAATGTACGGACGTAAAAACAGACACACCTATATCAGAAACATAAAATTCAAATATGCATATAGACCGCTTAATAAAAAAAATGACGGATAGACAAACAGAAGTCAGACAAAGTGGTTGTCGTTTGTTTAGGTGTTACATATTTGTATTTCATTCATTTTTTTATGTAAATAAGGCCATTAGTTTTTCTTGTTTGAATTGTTTTTCATTGTCATTTCGAGCCTTTTATAGCTGACTATACGATTTTGGCTTTGCTCATTGTTGAAGGCCGTACAGTGACCTATAGTTGATAATTTCTGTGTCATTTTTGTCTTTTGAAGAGTCTTTATCTGATCAAAAACAAAAACAACGGGCATCCAAACACTTTGATCATAAACATAAACTTCGGACAAACAAACACACAACACCTATATCAGAAACATAAACTACGGAAAAACAAACAGAAATAATCTTTAACAAAAACAAAGACTAAGGGCATACACTTTGATCAAAATATTAACTATGATAGATAAAACTGACAACACCTATATAAGAAACATAAACTACGGACATCCAAATAGACAACTTGAATAAAAACATAAACGACGGATATACAAACAGACAAAACATCTGTCATAAACGACGAATAGAAAAACAAAAGTACCTAAACACTAAAAAGACAACTAACGACTGAACAAACACTAAAATAATTGGCTCCAAGATTGTAGACAGATTTTGTGTCAACTGTGTCAGAAATAATGTTAAACACAGCAAGTAACATTGAGTCGCATTCAAGATGTTCTAATTATGGCCATGAATGCGGGATTGTTCTTCCAGCAATGCAAATTGCTCTTTTGCGTGAACCAAACTGTTTGAACAAGAACTATGGACCCTTTCTAAACATTTGATACCCATTTTTGAAAGCTGAAGCAAAAGCGTCCAAGACGCACTTCATTTGGTTTGTTTAACGAGGATAATTTCTTTCTCAGAAGTGGCGTGTACTAGATATTTGGATGATGTCAAAATACATAACGAATGAACAACAATACATACAAAAAATCTCAATATTTTATAATTCAATTTATTTTTCGCAAATGTATCCGCCGAGTAAATCACCCATTGCACACCAAACATTGTGGAATCTGTATCCCCTTGCAGCATAGAAAAACATGCAATCTTGTGGTGCACTTAGTGATCCATTTGGTTCCGCTTTATCAAATGCAAAGTAAGTCATCTTGACCGTGTCTCCGTTCTTCTTGATCCATCTCCAATCTCCACCGGGCTTATATCTATTGATGTTACGTCCACCTACATAATAGTGAACACCTGTGAAATAAACAATATTCATAAGTTAATGTATGAAAAGATACACACAAATGTCTGAACATAAAACAGTCTCTTATGTTTTCAGTAAGAATAGGATGCATGTCTCTCCCCTCCAAGTTGTAACAAGTGGAATATGCCTAGAATGTCTTCACTAATTGGGTGTTCTGCTTTATAACGTATCTATGATGTATAGAGATAGTGTATTTTTAATACCTGCTGTGCGCACAATCAGTATATGATTTACATATTCATTTAAGTTTAAGCCCATGTCAGTTTATTGCAGTTACCATCTTACAGTATCTACGTTACCTGAGTTCATTTTTAATAGTTCATACTTCATGAGCAATGCTTCGTTTAGGGTTTCAAAGTTCGCCAAATATGCGCCACGCCGTAAACATTTAGCCTGAAATCATAGAAGTCCATTACTGTATATAGTTGTAGTTGTGCTATAGCCAAAACTCATTACAGTCACTAAGTACAGTTAAAGTCAATAACAAATTATATTAATACTAACTTCGATACTAATATGAAAGCATCCAAAACAGCTCACACATTTTTCATTTACATATGTCCAATGATAAAAGAGACTCCGTGCAAATTTTTCTAAAACTAATAGATTCTAAAAAGTAAATGTGTAATCGTGATCACTCAAACTTGCAATATAAAAGTAGATTTCAATAACACTTTCCGCCAGTTTCCCAACCCAGTTCTTATATGATTTTCTTACCCCAGGAGTAGATTACCTTAGCCGTATTTGGCACAACTTTTTGGAATTTTGGGTCCTCAATGCTCTTCAACTTTGTATTTGTTTGGCTTTTTAACTATTTTGATCTGAGCGTCACTGATGAGTCTTATGTAGACGAAACGCGCGTCTGGCGTATACAATTATAATCCTCGTACTTTTGATAACTACTTATACTTCGCTCTACCTGCCTTTTTGCAGAAAATGTGAATACTTACAAAAGCGTCATCAGCCGATATATTATCTTTTTGTATAAGATAACATCCTTTACCAACTCGACGGTACGGGTAGCTGCAATCGTCTGTAAATACATACACTGCTACTTTTGCATAGGTACTTTTTCTGTACAAAAAATCTGTGGTACTGGAAAATTACTTTTAAAATATAGTACTTTTTTAGTACTTTAAATTTATTGTAATATTTAGGTACCTGTTTTTTACAGTACTTGATTTGTACCTAATATTTGAGGTACACATTTAGTACCTCACAATTAAAGTACAAATTGAGTACTTAAAATTTGAAGTACAAATCAAGTACTGTAAAAAACAAGTACTTAAATATTACAATAAATTTAAAGTACTAAAAAAGTACTATATTTTAAAAATAATTTTCCAGTACTACAGTTTTTTTGTACAGAAAAAGTACCTATGCAAAATTAGCAGTGCAGGGCCGTAAATCTCAGTGAAATCCTAAAATAAAATGTCCGCTCCTAGATTAAAATACTTATCTGTGTTACAAACTGGTGCTGAAAAATGTACATTACGAGAAAATAATCATGCAACGCGTGTTTTAAAGTTACACCGGATCAATGAAATCCAAATCATGCACTGCTGGTGAACTGTGACTGAAATGTCAATTTCCTACAATGACAAAAGAAATTACATTGTGTACATTCCATCTCTATAGATGTTGTCTGTTCAACGTCCCCACCTGAAAAGAAATAAAAAGACTGAGTTTTCGTTATTAACAACCCGCGTCATGTGATGTTTCCTCAATCTGGCGCGCGCGCTGGACCTGAAATAGAATAAAAACTTTCCGAACTAAACATGAAACTTCCCCGGAATAATATAGACCCCTTACAGAAACAAACAAACAAACAAACACACACACACACACATAAATAACAATCAATCATGTTTCAAAAGGGGGGAGACCGTTTACAATTGCTTTTTAGAAGCAATTGATTTAAATTGTAAAATGGCAGTTTTAACCATTCTGTTCCGTTTATATAAAAAAAAAATCCCTAGGACCCCCCCCCTTTTTTTACCCCCCACTTACAAATGAATGTGTTTGATCAACCAATCAACGTGTTCAACAAACCAACCACCCAACCAATAAATCAATCAATCAATCAGTGCATGTTTCCGTCTCATGTGTTTGATATGGAGTCCACGATCTCATTTGTTTCTTTCTCGCTTGTTTCAAGAAACACTATCAAACGTGTTTAACCTACCAACCAACCAACCAACGTGTTTAATCAACCAATCAACATGTTTAGCCAACCAACCAACCAACCGATCAATCAATCAATCAGTGCATGTTTCCGTCTCATGTGTTTAATATGGAGTCCACGATCTCATTTGTTTCTTTCTCGCTTGTTTCAAGAAACACTTTCCAACGTGTTTAACCAACCAACCAACCAACGTGTTTAATGAACCAATCAACATGTTTAGCCAACCAACCAACCAACCAATCAATCAATCAGTGCATGTTTCCGTCTCATGTGTTTAATATGGAGTCCACGATCTCATTTGTTTCTTTCTCGCTTGTTTCAAGAAACACTATCTAACGTGTTTAACCAACCAACCAACGTGTTTAATCAACCAATCAACATGTTTAACCAACCAACCAACCAACCAATCAATCAATCAATCAAAAAATCAGTGCATGTTTCCGTCTCGTGTGTTCAATACGGAGTCCAAGATCTCAGTTTTTTCCGCTTGCTTCAAGAGACCCTATCCCAAGTGTTTAAGTAATAAATAAACAAACCAACCAACCAACCAAGCAATCAATCAATATGTATGACCGTTTATTTATGACAGTTTCATTAAAACAATATGGAAGGAAAGATCTATGATCAATTATTCAAGAAGAATTGAATTTCAATATTGTTCTTACATCTCTTCTGAAAAAACAAATCCACATCCTTCTTATCAGTTATACTCTGAAACTACAAGTCTAATCGACCCCAAAATTTGCAGTCATCAGGGCATACATGTACTAAAGGTTCATAAAACAACATGGTGCAGATATCTCTCAAGACTTTTCCTAGAGAAAAGAAATGGCAATGCCGTAAAAATCGCTTCCTACACTGCTACTTTTGCATAGGTACTTTTTCTGTACAAAAAATCTGTGGTACTGGAAAATTACTTTTAAAATATAGTACTTTTTTAGTACTTTAAATTTATTGTAATATTCAGGTACCTGTTTTTTACAGTACTTGATTTGTACCTAATATTTGAGGTACACATTTAGTACCTCACAATTAAAGTACAAATTGAGTACTTAAAATTTGAAGTACAAATCAATTACTGTAAAAAACAAGTACTTAAATATTACAATAAATTTAAAGTACTAAAAATGTACTATATTTTAAAAGTAATTTTCCAGTACTACAGATTTTTTGTACAGAAAAAGTACCTATGCAAAATTAGCAGTGTATAACTGATTAATAGTAAACTCATTGGCACTCACACCACATCTTCCTATATCTATCATCATAGATACCAGTACTAATGATACCCGTTACCTGTTACCTAGTCTGTAAATTCCGCCTCTGTCAGGCGAATCACGTGGGAGTTGCTATATACAAGCGCTCAATCTCACCTTAGTCATATGATTGATTATGGGTTTCATCATGAAAATTATGATCCATGCACCTTGGTGAATGAAAATGAACATAGAGTATAAAAATGTAAAAAAAAATCATAACAAAGCATGACACATGCTTGTGTAAGTGTGTGAATACGAATATATAATTTTTTTCGCTCAAACAATAAATGCATTAGACCGTTGGTTTTCCCGTTTGAACGGTTTTACACTAGTAATTTTTGGCCCTTTATAGCTTGTTGTTCGGTATGAGCCAAGGCTCCATGTTGAAGGCCGTACATTGACCTATAATGGTTAACCATTTTTTTAAATTATTATTTGGAAGGAGAATTGTCTCTTACACCACATTTCCTATATCTATTAACAGTATTACATACCCGCAAAACATCGCACCAAAAGAAGTACAAACAGAACGTAAGTTACAAATATCATAATGAATACCGCAGATATTCTTACATAAAACTCGTTTCTAGCAATTTTTTTTATACAACACAACATATACTTAGTATCTTATTTCATTTTAAGTACTGATACATGTTTTGTGAAATTTAAATCGATAGTCCACGTACTAAAATTTTCCGGTTACAGTTAATGGTTACATTTTCACCTGCCATATGTGCGCTGTCACGTACATTTCACTCAAATCTAACTTTACGTTGCATGGTTAAATCATATCGTTACATAAACATGTTAAAAATATTAGTTTCGTCAAACTAATTTGAGGTTGATTATACTATTATGAAATTTGTACTGTCTAATTTATCATAAGTACCGGATAACTTAATTTGTCCAGTATATCAGAAATAGGCAAAGTTCTTCCGTTTTAGGGCTAACAACTACCGATGGTGTGTGTACCTGGTGTTGTCTTCGTGTTATTCCAATCCTTACCAGTAAAGGAAAGCATATCAAAATATTTATAAAGCCAAACAAATACAAAGTTGAAGAGCATTGAGGATTCAAAGTCCCAAACAGTTGTGCCAAATGCGGCTAAGGTAATCTAGGCCTGGGATAAGAAAATCCTTAGTTTTTCCGAAAAATTCAAAATTTTGTAAACAGGAAATTTATACAAACGACCACATTATTGATATTCATGTCAACATCGAAGTGTTGACTACTGGGCTGGTGATACCCTCGGGGACGTAACATCCACCAGCAGTGGCATCGGCCCAGTGGTGTAAATAGTTATCAAAGGTACCAGGATTATAATTATACATTGATAAGACATAACATATAACATAACTGAAGAAGTGACAACGTATTCATACGCTTTCTGTTCTTTATATGAGTGTGTTTGTTCTTTTCGTATTCTGCTCTCAACCATATCATACATTAATCATTACTTTTCATGGTAGTCTTTTACTGGATTTGATTTCCAGTGTTATACTATAATATACAATATATTATTTACAAGCCTATACTTTGAGGAACATATATAGTATTTGAAATCAAAATCAGTTTACCATTATTAAAGAGCTGATCAACCAAAAGCCTACGCGTTGCATTAGGACATCTATAATTGTAACTGAATTTGACCCAAAAAAAAACATTTAGGACAGTTGTTATCCTTTCGTTTGGTGTGTTTGAGCTTTTGAGTTTCCCATTTTGATTAGGGATTTTCTCGGAGTTCAGTATTTTTGTGTTTTACTTTTTAGCAATTTTTTCAACAAATCATAAGGACATATTTGTATTGGTTAAATAACATTGCTTACACAATGTGAGTTGAATAAAAGTTGCGTTATAAGAGGTTGTGTCATAACTGTTATGATAAGTGAAATATCTGTCAATATACAAAATATCAGATGGCTCTTAAACCAATTTTAACAATTTTGTCAGTTTGCAATTACGCTTTATATATTACACATTTTTCCATAGATGGTTTCCTGCACAAGTTAAGAAAACTACGAAAATAATTGATCATTCTTTTTCTCATTTTTCCTGCATATTGATATCATCCATAAGTAGTATAAGATTTTATTAATTAAATAGAAAGCTTAGATAAGATGAATTTTGTTAAAGATTTATGTCTGAAATATATGTGTCAAACATATTCCTCAGTGTAGATAAGTATCACAATTAAAATGCTTATTTTTAAAAAGAAAAAGAAGTTCCTGGTCATTAACCAATCAGACGATGAGACAGACTCAATGTCCGAATCTTAATTTCAATTTCAAAGCTATTCAAACTAACACGAAGAGACCTCGACACTTCCATTTTATCTTCATTTGTTTGAATTTCCTCCACATTTTCCTTCCGTTTCACTATATTCAAATTGATTGACATTTAGTATCTTATTGATGTCCTCTTATTTCTGTCTAGACTGGTATTTTTGTTTCCAAGTAATGAATTGTTTCCTGTATTGTCTTTATGGTTTACAACAACTTAAGCTACTTTATTTTGACCTGGTACTTTTATTTTTTTTGAAAATCAGAAGGTTGCTTGTTTCGAACAAACTCGGCACAATTATAATTTTTTCCTTTGATATTTTATACGAAACCTTAGCTTGAACTCTCGCAGTGACAATACTGTTGACCACACATAGTTTAAAGAAACAAAAGAATTAAATTGTCATTATTTTGCTTTTGGATAATATATTTTAGGGAACACATAACAAGTAAGTGAGTGTCCCTCCTTTGAAATTGTTTTACTCGCGATTAATTAGATTATAACAAAATGTTAATTACTGAACCTTATTTCTAAATAAGGAAATGCCTGTACAAATCGGAAGTAAAAAATAATGACTGTTGTTTTCCATTCTTTTGCTGTGTTCGAGCTTTTGACTTTGCAATTAACAAAGGACTTACCGCTTGAGTTCAGTATTTGTGCTACTACATTTTTAAAGATAATATTTGTTTAATGTGAATAAAATCAAATTGAAACATTGAAGAGTACAGAAGTAGTGTGTCGTAAATTTACTAAATTAACGAATAGCCTATACCGTCATGTATGATTGAAGTGTATATATATATCAAATTATATGTATTATATGTATACCTTTAAAACAACTAATTGAGGTAAGTTCTTATAAAAAAACGAAACTAACTGGACTTTTTAGTACTTCCCTCTTGGCCTTATTTCTTATCGTAATTGATCATGAGCTATATAAGTAATATTCTTCTCATTGGTTTCAAACATTTTTTTTCAAATCTTTTAATTATCATTTTAAAACAAATATTCGTCTTCAGTTTCAATTATACTGTTTCAAATGGGGTCAAACCCGCCGATAACACTTGATTTTGTTGCTAAATATTCTATATTGTCAAAAATTAAGCAAGTATACAATGTTTCTCAATATACTTTTAAAGTAAAACAATTGACATATTCAGCAATGCATACACACTCGATTTACTCAGACAATTAAATAAAAAACCTTTACATGGCCGTTTATTTGATTCACTTGTTTTACACTCCTTTGAATAAAAACGATATCTTTATTTTAATGGCATTGCCGTAGTACTAGGCCAATGTACCAGCCAGTGTTTCGCAGAAAATCAACCAAGTGGAAGTAATACTATCAATTGTACCACCACTGATACTGCACGACATGAGGATTTCCGCAATAAATGTGTCTTCAATAATCTACTTGAAAATATCGGTATTACGGTCGTTATAAGTAAAATAAAATTATGACGCTATCAAATCATGTGTCAGAATTTGAAGTGAGACTATTTCATTATTCCAATTGTTTTAATCCAAACTATATGTGTCTAAATTTAATATCGAGTAAGTAAAAACAAATTTAACTGTTCAAATAATAAACAGTAGCTTTTGTGTTTTCAATTGGCAGTGTGTTTTTTATGTTTTATTGTTGATACAACAAATACACATATATGTCGTTATCTGTGAAACAGATATTCTGTAACTATCAATTTCGATCATCCCACAAGTGTGCTTATTTGTTGGTAAAACAACACCCGTTTTATAACACTTATGCTTTGAAGAACGGAGTCAATATCAAATAAAAAACAAATGTGTTTTGAACAAAAGATACTAACATGAACTAAATATGACATACATGACATTGACCTACAAAAAAGCCATAGAAATCACATTTGTAAAAATCAACCAATTAAAAATGTATTTCACATAAGACAAAGACATAAGAGGGAAAAGATCTTCTGAAAATAATTACACATTTGATTTACTTCAAAAATTAAGCTTTTCGTTGCATTTAAAACAACGACTTCATCCATTGTTCTTGTAAGATTTCGATTAACTGAGATATTTCTTGAAGATATATTGATTTTATTTTATTTTTGTTTTTCGTGAAAGATAATGCATCATTATAATCACATTCACGCTAACTGATTACAATAAAGTGCTAAATCTTTGGGGATAATAAATAAATCGTCCCATGAATGAAAAAAGAAAAGGAAGAGTACTCATTTAAGGATTCAATTGCCCTCAAACTTATTTGAAAATTAAATTTTAATCTGAGCATGTCGGTTTTTTGATATCATAGCCGATCTTCTTGTTTTGAAAATCTAGTTAAATTACTACGATATAATAAATTTTTGGACCCTAGATTCTTAAGTATCTGTACAGCATTAAACTCACCATGACAAAGTCCATTTGAATTTTTTTTATAACAGAGTGCATATATAAGCGATCAATAGATTTTTGTAGTTCTTGACCACATTACTTAAACTACCATTTAACTCTGAACAATGATTGATCTTTACCGTTAAATTGTTAAATTTTGACATTTTTATTCGAGTCTGAAATAAGAATTCAGTTGAACTTTTGTTTTTATATCTATTTGTAAGATACAATACGTCTTCACGAGTTGATTGGCTAATCTTAATGGTATATCTGTTTCACATATGACAACGAATATGTTTCCATTATCGTAACTTTTTGAAACTTTTAACTTTTTGGGCTTTATAAATATTTTGATATGAGCATCACTGATGAGTCTTATATAGACGATACACGCGTCTGGCTAACTAAATTATAATCGTGGTACCTTTGATAACTAACTACAATAATCTTTTCACCGAATGTGACCTATCGAATAAGACTAATCCCAACATTTTGACATGTACATCAGGACGAGTGCCAAATGCTGAAAAGCATTTGCTTACCCTTACAGAGCATATTACATCACCTCCATTATTTGGTGGATACGTCTTGCTTTGTCTTTAGATATGTATGTCGTGTTATTTGAACTGTTGTTTTTTGTTGATATTTTTAATATTTAGCCATGGCCTTGTCAGTTAATTTTCGACTTACAAGTTTTAACCTCTCTTTTGGGAAATTGATATCATAAAGCATATTTCAAACATGATATTGTTAACATAATTATTCGTCGATCTTATTCGTATTTTTTAAAGAGATTTTTCAAAATAGAGACTTTAATTGAGTTTGATTTCAGGTTTCGCGAGATCTGATTTTTTCGGCATTAACCAAGGTCATGAATTCTGGACCTTCAAAATTTGAGCGATTTGTTTTAAATAAATGTTTGTCATTTTATGCTGTTTCAATGATGATAGTTGCCCTTAAAAAGAAAAAAAAAGAAAGATTAGATCAAATATTTTATTGGTTTAAGTATAAGAATTTAATATTTTTGTTAAGAAAGCTCATAACCAAACAAATATTCCTACTTCCATTTTACAAATTCAAAACTGAAAAATAATTTGTCCAAAAACATTTCCATGACATACAGAGCAAATATCCAAACAATAAACACAACAAAGATACCAGGATATACAATTTTACCATGTTATTTCACTTTAATAATTTTACGCACACTGTATGACAATTGACTGTCGCTTTTGATATCTTTCGTCCCTCTTTTAAACCACAAGAAACATAATGGTCCGAAATTTATAAAAAAAAATGAGAAAGCCTTTGCAACGAACTAGATAAATAATTTCATATCAATCATAGCCTCCAACCAGCGAAAGAAGTACGTGACCACTCTGAACTATAAATATTATCTACAATGTATGAAGGATTGGATGAAGTTCTTAATAAACACGAATCGCCTTTGTTCAAATGGACAACACAGGTGTTTGAAGCAGAGGAATATGGGTTATCGGATCGGCTGTCGGCAGCTGTTGATCCAAGAATTTGATTGTTTTTAACGAATTCAACAGACAATATGTTTCCTCTTTCAACAACAACTGTGTAAGAAAATGTGTAAAATCCTTCTACAGGAGCCACAAAAGTTCCAGATTGCTGATTGTATCCATTCCCTGTATTTGTTTCAACATAATCAAATACAATTACATGATTATGACCAGGGCCTATTTCAGTTTTAGACAAGTAAGCGTAGAATGCAGTGAGTGTGCTGTTAGGTGTTTGTCTTCTCATTTTCTGAACTTCTGGAAAGAAACAATACAAAACATATAGAAGTTGATCTTTCATAAACTTTAGCAGTATAGACAATTAATTACATATGTTATTGTAGTTCCTATAATTACATACGATGTATACAAGATTATCTCAGGATAATTGTTATCGATCTCAGAAATGCATTGGGGAACGTTTACTTTCAATCTTTGTCAAACTGGGACATATTTATGCTTTATATTTATATTTCCTGACTAGTTTGACAGCTGGCTTAATTTCTCATTTGTATTAATGTTGCATGGATTACATTATATGAACAACATTGTTTGAGCAAAACAAACAACATTAACTTATGTTTTGATCCCACTATGTTTTACCCCGTCAAATGTTTAAATGTGTATGCCTATTCCAAGTCAGGAGCCTCTAATTTAGTGGCTGTGATTTCGTTCATTCTTTTATATATTAATTAAGCCGTCCAACTTTTATTGTAAAAGATATAATTCAATGTGCCTATGTGTTTCTTTTATCATATTCCTTAAGGGACAGTAGTAAAAGCATTAACGACATACCACTGCAATCAAAAAATTAAATAAAGTCTGCAACCAGATACAATCTTCTTCGCAATATTAAAGCATGTTCAACAAGGATGTGTTTTTAGTACACGGATGCCCACTCGCACTATCATTTTCTATGTTCAGTGGACCTTGAAATTGGAGTCAAAACTATAATGTGGCATTAGAATTAGAAAGATCATATTATGGGGAACATGTTTACTAAGTTTCAAGTTGATATGACTTCAACTTCATCAAAAACTACCTTGACCAAACACTTTAACATGGAACGGGACAGACGGAGAGACGTACGAACGGACGCACAAACCATAAAACATAATGCCCCTATACTATTGTAGGTGGGGTATACAAATGCAGGGGATTTCACAGACTATAAAAGCTCTGCCATCATCGCTAAATCCATTAAATAACAAAATACGACGATTTAACAGGTACATGAGTATGTGTCAGTATGAAACTAGAGCTTTACAATTTCTCACCTTTCTTCATAAATTAAGTTTGCTTTGCCTTTTTCATTTCCGGATTTATAAAATACCTGATACGACTTGTCCTTTTACCATGCAATATCCTGTCATTCAGTACATTACTAGCAACAGTCTGCAAGGCTGACACACGTTTCTGCGTCCTGGTGTATGACTCGCATTTTTCCAATTTCCGTTTTAAATCCTGAATTTCAAAATTTTGAATATTCCGATCATTCATAAGAAAAGCAATTTGAGAACTTTGTTCTTTCACTATGGTCTTTAGTCTTAACATTCTATCCTCAGAACTGTCATTTGGTACAGCAAATACACAAATCAATTGCAGTAAGAATGAGCTAACAAGCACGTATAGTGACATTGTCGAAATGGATAATGAATCAGACTGAATAAATGTCTATAAGGTTAATAAGGAATAGATTTGATATATATATCTATCGTGTGCAAAAGGTGAGAAATAGTCTTAACCCTTACCATGCTGAGTTGTTTTCAGAAATTGTCTAAATTTCGAGTATTTCCAAAAATATGCAAATGATATGCAAATGAGCTGTACCCTGATGCTGATGCATAATGATTGCAATAAATCTAAAATAAGGGATCACGGGGTGGGGTGGTCAGGGTGAGGAGGCGGGGAAGGGTCGGCGGGAATTTGCCCCAAAGAAGGTCCTCAGGTGCAAAAAGCGTCAATTTTGACGTTTTTGCGTTCTTTTTCTCGACCTGTAATTCTGAGAGATGCTAATAGATGCATCCATCTGTAGTTTACATGTAGCGTTGACACCAGTAAACACTTTTATCACAACAGTTGTTAGGTCGGAGTGAAACTGATCTGGGTTCATCAGTGTAAAGAAGGTCTTTTGCACCAAAATTCACAAAATTTCGGAATTTTTCCACTTTTGAACTTTAACTGGACTTGCAACCGGAAGTAGTCGTTTCCTCGGCGTATTTTGATAATAAACACGACCAGCCGTTATGTGCCTTTAGGTTAACAGTATTTGTCAAGGTTTTAGTCCTCTGAACTCCGTGATTCAGAGCTTGAAGGTAAGCCTACCCCTCCAAAAAAAAACAATTTTGTCCGATATCAAATTTTGAAGTTCGTATTTGAGCTCAAAATGATTATTAAAAGTGAGAAACATGACGTGAATAGTTTCAGATTGAGGAAACGTGTGTACACTAAGAATTAAATGGTATTACGATGACCTCTAAATGTATGGAGCGCCATTGATGCCAAAATAACGGAAATCTGGGTACGGCCGTAATATTACGGCCCCCGCACGACAAGCGTTAAGTTGTATGATAAGTTCGAAATTCATGCGCATATTAATGCACATTATCGTTCATGGATTTGTGTTACTACACTTGTCTTTAGACAACACATAGAAATAAGAAAAATGTAATATGATCCAGTTGAAGATATGAATTATATTTTTTTCTTATTTGTATTTACCAAACAAATGAGATAAACATAGGAAGAACATGATTATAACTATATAGTATCTATTCATTTCCAAAATATTATTTTTGATGAACTGAAATGATTTACTTTAAAAGAAGGACAGTCGAAAACAAACTGACCACGATTTGTCTATAAAAAATAAGACAAACACAAATAATAGTAAACAAGACACAACATGGAAAACTAAATACTGGGCACTACTAACACCATCATGAACTGGGAAGGATCTAAGGTGCTCCAGACGGGTAAGCAGATCCTGCTCCTAGTCTTATTTGGTAGGTCACAATTGTGAAAAGAGTAAAAACCAACTCGTGATGACGTCTGTAAAATTGACATATGAATGATTTGAACCATTTGAAACTCCTTTAACCAACTGTGACTAGGTGGAGAGGTGATCATTGACACTCATACAACATTTTCTCAGGTATATTTTGAAAATCTTTTAATCATCTGAAAACACCCATTTTAATCAGCTGTCAAAAACCAATTTCACATCGGTACATGAACTGGTAGGTTTGTGTTTTTTTTTTATTTCTATGGCTATAATTAAAATCGAGACAACCGAAGCTGTATGTACGACATCCCTACATAGATCGCGATGTATTTTGTTCAAAGTTATGATTGTCTTTCTGAAATTGTATAACATCTCACCCTTTATTTTATTGATTTTGTAATAACATTGTGTCAGAGATCAAATGTGTCCGTTCAATTGACGTGTCAATATGTCTTTTGATTGAGTTCACCCATTTCAATTGATAGTTTATTGGGTGTCATTCTATGTTGTTAAGTTACACTATTGTTTCAGGTAAGGGTGAAGGTTAGTACATATTAAAACGTTTAAGCCTGTTGCATAGTTTGTATCTGTCCTAAGTCAGGATCTTATGTTAGTGGTTTTTGCTTGTTGAGGTTGCTCATAAACGTTTCTCGTTATTCGATTCTTATATATGGGTTTTTCCGTTTGACAAGTTTTACACTAGTTATTTTGTGGGGTCCTTTATAGCTGCTGTTCGGTGTGAGTCAATGCTTTGTGTTGAAGACCTTACTTTGACCTATAATGGTTTACTTTTACAAATTATGAATTTGATGGAGAGTTGTCTCATTGGCACTCATACCACACCATTTTACATCTATAAGAAGCTGTGGTATTGGCGCCAATTAGAGCACTCTTCATCAAAGCAATGATATTTTGTGACATCAACTATGTTGCTACTTTCAAATCATGTCTTGTGATTCATTCTTTTATGGTCTTTTGCTACTTATCGCTCATTTTAAAAAAAAGAGTGTTACAAAAACATCAAAAGACTTTGTTCTCTTCTAGCTATTTTTTTAAGATAGAAATATTTGATATTGAGGTAATTCTTCTTCTATGTTGAAATCTATTCACTGACAAACTTGTAAATTGTTTATAAATATGAGCAATGACAGATTTTTTCAGATAAGTTCTTACTATTAATCGAGATTTGACATTGCATTTTAAGAACACTTATTTTGTACAATCTGAAATGACACGCTTCTATAAAATGTTATGAAATAAAATAAAAAAGTTGGCCACTTCTAGCTGAGGCAAATATGTCGTTTGTGTGATATATGATTGAAAGAGCAATTCTATACATTATAACAATCTGCATTCAAATAAAAATGTTGATGAATAAGTTATATATTGATTCATTTAATTCTTATTTGATTACTAGTATCTAATTCTGTATTTAAAGAGGATTGCCAACAGCTTATGGTGTATCTTCTCTTTACGTTTAAAACATACATTTGTTTTTTTAAACGGCATGTTAATATATTAAACGTGTTTCCTGTTATATTGAAGCCAACAGAAGCGTATCATCCTTTTCCACTTGTAATGATACTTTATGATAGCTGCTTCCATTTTGAACATTACTGTTTCCGGTTAGTAGAAGCATTAGTGGATATTTTTCTGAGGTCGCCAGTTCATTCAATACTATTAATGCCATTACCGTAAACAGCAATGATGAAAACGTATCTATCAGGGTTCATAGACATGTATTATCTTTAACCACATTAATCGTCTGAGAAATATGTCAATGCTATTTACAATAAAGGATTCTGATGAAACATAACTCAAAGAAGTATGGACAGTCAGAATGAAAAAGGGCGATATGGTATGATTACCAATGAGTCGAATATCTAACAGAGTGCATTTGAATCGGATTTAAGCAACAAAAGGTCACTGTACGGCCATATCAAAGGACAAAACCCGTACCGAAAGTATAGCTATAAAAGACTTTTTTTTTGGTATCATCTAAAAGGTTTGAAACTATATTTTGCTTTCATATCGTGTATGGAACTATGAAATATCCGAACAATAACTTTAAATTTTGAGTTAAATGCAATTACGTAAAGATGACTCAACAGTGCGCCTTTTTTTTCGCATACTTCTTACGAAGAAATCCTTAGAAACGGTTGCTTTTAGGAGTATTCTTAAAATCCGTTTTTTGCAACATTGAAACTCTGGCGTGTCTGAGAGCACCCTTTCTTGATGTCAACAAGCGGTTCAAAACGTTCAACAAAACAGAAATACGTACGGTCAATACAGTGTGTATTGTAGCTTAAATATTAAATCGACAGAAATATATATGGAATAAGCATAACATTAAAAAAAAAAAGATATTGACATGTACGACGTTGACAGTATCTGGAGTGTTCGCTCCCAAAACACATTCTAATCAGACACGTTCGCCCATTGGGTCTGTTTGCACTCTATTTTAATTAAGATACTGGTTGAATTAAAAGATGTCTTTCAGATGAATACATGAAAATATTTTCCCTATAACGCAACATTAAACCGTAAACAAAGGATAACGATATAAACAACTGCTTTTCGACGTACGGCTTTTAAAAACAAGTTTAACTCATTAAGTATGCTATAAAGACATCGGGGTTCATCCTCACGCTACCCGTTTGGCGTGTTATAACATTTTGTTACTGACATAAATTTCTTTTTTACCTGAATGATCTCATTTCTAAGAACTGGCAGGATTTTATTTCGGAGTAACTGAAATATTTTCCCACTGCCATATTTTGATGATATTTTTCTTTTCACATAACAACTCCGGAGTTTGTAAATATTTAAGCAGAAATATTTAGAACGCGAGAAACCGTCTAGTTACACTGACATGTCTTCGCGAATTGTATTTCGTGACTAGTTGTAAGTATGAGAATAAACACATAGGGAGCAGTTCAAATGAAAACGAGAATGATATCCAATTGTAAAACCTAAAAGATCAACATATTAAAACGATCTTATACAAAGATTGCCTATTTTCTTGTAGAAAATAAGTCTAGTTGCCTGTGTGAGAATTGAATGTAGAAATTGTATACAGGTCAATTAGTCAGTCTAGAAACAGTTCAGTTTGCAAGAAGTTAATCAATCGTTTCAGTTTATATTCGGTTTTCATTTATTAGCACTAATGAAGATGCATATGAAATCCGAATCAAAAATTTATCAAATGCATTACTTTTTGTCATGATGAAATCACTTATTGTTGGTTACTTGATGACTTGATTTGAATAATTTAATGACATTAATTCAGTGGCTAAGATATTTAGGACAAACCATAGATATTATATATTTAAAGATATGTCACGATTAAAGTGCAAAATATAAAGTCATGCACAGGCTTTGCACGAAAATGTGAAACATAATTCGAATGTTCAGATAACTCAATTATCTATTGCTATAAAAGGATATAAAAATCGAATCGTTTTCTCAAAATATTTTGATTGATTTAATTCGTTCCCTGCTTAATTGTGTGTTATGACAGGAATCATTTCTATAATTATATTGTCTTTACTTTTAAGAATCATTTAGTGTTATACTAAATACTTTAAATTTCCCTTTTTTTTATGCCAAATTCATTCAAAAGTCACAGCTGTTAACCTTAAACTACAGGATCGGCTTTCTATCCTAATTATCTGTTATTAATAAGTTTTTCTACGTGCAAACAGTTCAAGATAAATTCCATAAGTATTTTCCCTCTGTTAATAGTTATAAAAGGTACCAGGATTATAATTTAGCACGCCAGACCCGCGTTTCGTCTACACAAGACTCGTCAGTGACGCTCATATCAAAATATTTATAAAGCCAAACAAATACAAAGTTGAAGAGCATTGAGGATCCAAAATTTCAAAAAGTTGTGCCAAATACGGCTAAGGTAATCTATGCCTGGGATAAATTTTGTAAACAGAAAATTTTTGTTAATCAGTTATGGATCAACTCTCCATACTTGATTATGTGCGTAATGAATATCCATTTGCTTGTAATTGTAACTCTGTGAACTTGTCCTTCTTTGTGATTTAAAAGACTGTAACACAATGTGACCACTGTACCTAAAAAAAATTCATATTATGTCTGTTGCATGTTACTAACAAATTTTGTCAATATAATGAAATAAAAGACGACTGTCATAGAAGTGAGAGGTTCAAATGACTTAAACACGAGATGAAATACACTATTTTCTACAGGAGAAAATGCCTGTACAAATTAAGGACCATCACATATTTTCCATTCGTTTGATGTACTTGAGCGTTGGATTTCGCTATTTGATATGGAACTTTTTGTTTTGAATTTCCTGGAGGCTTTTTTTTTTTATTTCATTTGTCCGGTTTGGAGGGGGGTCGGATTTTTTGGTGGAAGAGAGAGGGAGTGTTTACATTTTGTTTGAGTATTAGAGTGGTATATGTTTTATTTCATAGTGCCTTAAACTGCGTTATCAATTTTATGCTATATTAGCATTTACTTCTTTGTTTGTTTGAATCAAATTAGTTGTGTTGCTTTTGGTATTTGAGTGTACGAACTTTTTGCTTCTATTAATGTCCGTAATATGGCTTTTATTGTTCCGTAACAAAAGATCTAAAATAAGCCATACTACATGTTTTAGCAGGTTTTCCAACCATTGTTATTGGTAAATTATAACTAATAAGCTAACCAAATGTTATATCATATGAATCGTGATGCATTTGTAGAGCTTTTTTAATTGAAATGTTCTTATATAATCTATGCTTTTTACTTGTCCAATAAACTTCCTTTATAAATCTCTTTGCAAATCATGGATATTTTTGTCTAAAAAATTGTATGTTTTCTTTTCGAATTTTCTTTTCATTAAAATATTTTTAGAATACATTGACACTTTCGATCTAAGAATTTATTTTATTGTGTTACAAAATGTACGTACGTACAATTATTTGTATTATTGTTTGCAGTCATGTCCCTTTAAATGTTATTAATTATTTAACATAAAATAGAAATTGAAAAGCTTTGTCACTATGTATCATCGCAACCAGAAATTGGGTACTAACGAAGCGGAGAGAAATAGAAAAGAAAGTAAACAAGTTAAGAATTCATTCAATTTAAAGCATTTCCACTCATTTGATGAGGGTGCCGCTTTATGAATGATTTTCTGATATATATGTCTTTTAGTTTTTAGGCCGATAAGTACAAAACTAATACAAGATTTTGTGTAATACTCCAAAACTTGCCACTAAGTACAGGATAATTTCGAGGTCGATCGTCCTTTGTTGCCCCATTTTCAAGACATTGAACTGTTTTTCATTATTTTTCCAGACACGTTTTTAGATTATTATAGTGTGGCATCATATTTACTGAAATTTGTTGTCAAAAACGTGTTTTTTTAAAGAACATGGACAAAAATATTGTTTGTTTGTTGTACGGCGAATTGCAGGACGTTGTACGGCGAATTGCAAAATATCAACTTTTGTCTGTACGGCGTCTTGCAATATATATTACAATTTTAAGAGGAAATTAATCACTGTTAAGATAATATCAAGTGACGCTACTTTGTTGATATCAAAGCTTTACAGGCTTACAAATATACAAAATGTCTTACTTATCAAATACTATTAAATACATGCCGTTAATTCAGTTAAGAAGGCTTCGATCGTTGCGTACCGCTTTTCGATTTTGTACAAAAAGATTTTTTTCAACCGTATTATCCTAAATACATTAATATATCGTTATACACCTTTATACTACTTACGACTGTTGTCTTATTTGTTGTTAGGGTGAAATTTTGTAAGTTCAATAAAATAAACCGTCCATTCATCTTTTCTGGTTCTAGCTTTTTTTTAGATAAAAACAGTTGCGATGTGGTATGATAGCAAATGAGATAACTATCAATCAGGATCAAATAAAGTTTATGTAAGCAATTATATGCTATCATACTGCCTTCAACAACCTTATAGATGGCTATAAAAAGCACCGACCGTAAAATGTAGAAGGACTCAACAAGAAACTAACGGCCTAACTCATAACAAAACAATTTATGAAAACAAAAAATAAGATAGAGATGAAGCAACGACAACCACCGAACCACAGGATCGAGAATTCGGACAGACACATAACATTGTTTAATTACTTAATTTCTGAAATGATTCATTTATAAAAAGAAGAATTAAGAAAATAGTTTGTTTTCATCGAAAGTAAGGAGAAACAAATTGTGAATTGCATTTCGAAATCATGTTCTTGTCAGTTTCTTTTTGAAAATATATATTTTGTATATACATCTTAAATGCTGTGAAGCAAACGGTATTCCTATCTAATGCAATTTTATATATAATGCATAATTAAATGGGGTATGCGTTATATGGGGGAGGGGGTCCGTTAGCATGTTAACAACACCTTGATTTAGGCAAAAACCGTTAACAAATTTTAATTTCTGATAAGAGTTAATAGCAACTTTAATTTACCCTTTTTTCTAAACGAACTCAAAAGCAATGAAAAGGGGAAGTGCATATCTTCAATGTATTCAAAAGTTTGAAAACCACTGTACAAAGTCGCAGAAATGCCAAGCTCCATAAGGAATCTTTTATAACGCTGACTAATTTTCAGAATACACACGCAAGTACCATATTTCTTTTATTGACACATGGACAGGCAATTGAACGGATGGAAAAGCAGACGAAGTGATTGACTCCAAGAAAAAGGACTATGTCATGAATAATCGAAAATGCTTCAAACACAAAAGGGAGGCTTCTTCTGGTTATGTATATTGTTGAGCAAATGTTTTATATCAATCAGTCATAGCAAACTTTGGTTATTGTCATGACGTAGGAAAGTGTGTAACAAACAAATAGAATGAGTGAATACTATATAGGGCGCGAACATTATTTTTTTTTATGGCGGGGGCTCTTATAAATTATGGTTACATCTCAGTCAGAGTATTCATACGACTCATTGCTACATGATTTTATTAAAGGTTACGAAGGTTTACTGATTTTTATTTTAAATCATCAAAACCAGTGCGTAAATCAGAAAGTAACATGTAAGGTGTCACAAGTTGAAGCAGTTTTATATCCCCAAGTCCCAATTAGGAACTCTGAGCTTATATAAAAAAAAAGCCTTGGTCCATCTTTACATTTCTGAAGTCTTAGACTAACAAATTTGACATCAATTTGCGAACCAAGTCCTCATTTTTCGGCCTCTTCTACCAGGCCACACGTTAGCTGGCTAAGAACTGGCATTCCCTTTTAACGTTTTGGATACATTACAAATAGAAGCCAGAGGTAACTACGTTGGTTAGACGTATAAAATCGTATAAAGAGGGACATGCGATATTCCTAAACAAGTTTAACACTGCCGCATTTGTTGCACCTGCGTGACACAACTTGAGTCCGTAACCTTTGTTATATACAGTATTCTTGTATTGATTTCATTTTTTAAATTTTGGTTCATTTATATGTTTCAAGAAACAAACATTGAATGTCTACCCCCTTTTTGTAGTTAATTGATTGCTCACTTAGGAGACAGCTACAGGTATACCAATACACAGTTACAAGTTTAGTTTCGCATTATAGCCATGGTGAAATTTCCAAATATGAAAGTTTTGTACGAATTGATTTTTAGATCGTTGAATAATAATATAGCCTTCCAAGTGGGTTTATATGAACAAATCATTGTTGTAACATGTTTTATAAGCCATTTTTCAGTTTGACCGTCCATACATTCCTATCCGTACCGCCATAGATTTAGAAATTTTGTATTGTTTTTCAACAAAGATTTGACGCTCGATCTTTTCAATTCAATTTTATGGGGAAAAAAACAGCAGAAACGCCTCTTGATATATATATATATGTATGTCTATGGTATCAGGAAAGGTATCACTCTTGTTGATTGAAATTTTCCTTTGGACCAAATTTTTGAGATCATCTTTGTGACATGTTCAAACCCCTACATTGCAGTATTTGGTATCAAATAAATGCTGATTGTTGCCATGGTTACACAAAAAAAAATATTATATTTCACCATTATTACAATTGGAAATCTAATCTATGGACGATTCTCTTTCCATTAATATACACATGCATAATTCAAATATTAAGCCTTATTTATTAGGAAGGAAGGGAAAGAGGGTGTTTTAAAAAAATGATGAGTGTCAATTTCTAAGTTTTTTTCCTATCTGTGAATTGACACCCACCCTAGTGCATAATTTTCTCGCTGCGTTGGGTTGTTTCTCTATTTGGTCGGGCTTCTGTTTCTTTGACATTTTACTCATTTCCATTCTCCATTTTATCAAGGATTTACTATACTCAATGAATTTTTAAAGACATGTACAGTTACATATAATTATGCTGTTTATGTCACTCCTTTGCGGAAGCAACGCAAAGAAAGAGATGGACAGCAAATTTTAATGTGATTCTTGTAAATAACAGTTAAGATCAGTTAACAGAGAAAATAATGTCAAAAACAGTGAACACTATAAGTACTGAGTAACAGATAACAGGAATCCCAATTTCAAATAAACAGTTAACAACGTTGCAAATTTTAACAAAACAGAATACAGACAGTGGGTGGAAAACAGTAAACAGTTTTTATAAATTTATCAGTCAAATAACTGTTTCAAACAAATTTAAACCTTGAAAAGGGCAAAAACAGTTTAATATAAAAAGGTACCCCCTTCCACCTTTGATATTTGAACTTAAGACTTTATTTTCTTTGAAAGGACGGTAAATAACTATTCTAAAATTAACAAGTTGCCATACAGTAAATTTGTCAAAACAAGCAAGTTGCCGTACCCTAGACTTTATTTTCAATGGTCTATATTCTTTAAAATACATCTTTTTGACAACAAATTTCAGTAAATATGATGCCACAGTCACTATAATAATGTAAAACGTGTCTGGAAAAATAATGAAAAACAGTTCAATATCTTAAGAATGGGGGGACAGAGGACGATCGACCTTGAAATTTTCTGGTACTAAGTGGCAAGTTTTGGAGTTTAACACAAAATCTTGTATTAATTTTGAACTAATCGCCCTAATTATTAAAAGAAATGTATATCAGACAATCATTCCTAAAGCGGCACCCTCATCAAATGAGTGGAAATGCTTTGAATTGAATGAATTATTAACTTGTTTACTTTTTTTTATTTCTCTCCGCTTCGTTAGTACCCAATGTCCGGTGGTGTTGATACACAATGTTTGTACGAAATCTCAATTTATTGCACGAATAAAAGTCATTTGAATAAGTTAATCAATCAAATTTCATTTCGAATTTTTGTATTTTCTATGTAACAGGTGAAGAGGTACTAAATATTGAATTATCCTTTAGAATTGACTCACGATCGGTACTTATGAATCCCGTCAAAGAGTTGTTGTCAATTGATATTCTTGTCCTTTATCTGAGCTTCTATGTCTCGTCTACATGTCTTTTTGTTTCTTTGTTTAACTACTATTATATGTTTATTTCTAAAGTGATTAAGATAATAGCACAATGTTGATTTCTGTACCTCTATGTTTGACGTGATTACCTATTTTGTCCGTTTGTGTCGTTCACATCTTGTTTTCTTAAGATAGTAATTTTATGCGACTGTCATATAAGTGAAAAATGTAGATAGCTATAAAACCGGGCTTGTATAATCCCTCATTTTTTACAGAAGGATATGCTTGTACCATGTCAGGAATATGACAGTTGTTTTCCATTGATGTGTTTGAGCTTTAGATATTGCCATTTGAAAATGGACTTTCCATATCGTGTGTTTTTCTATGTTGTGATGTTTAGCTATTGTTTCAGAAAAAGGGAGAAAGTTTGGATCCATTAAAACGTTTAATCCCGCTGCAAATGTTTGCACCTGTCCTAAGTCAGGAATCTGATGTACAAACGTTTGTTTATGTAATATATATACGTGTTTCTCGTTTTGTTTCTATAGATTAGACCGTCGGTTTTCCCGTTTGAATGGTTTTACACTAGTAATTTTGGGGCCCTCTATAGCTTGTTGTTCGGTGTGTTGAAGGCCGTACTTTAACCTATAATGGTTTACTTTTTAAATTGATACTTGGATGGAGAGTTGTCTCATTGGCACTCACACCACATCTTCCTATATCTATTTCCGTTTTTAAATTCTACTTCGAGTTTTGCACATTACGAATAGTTTAGAAGTATTTATAATTTTCTATCATACAAACTTTAAAAGGTATGAATACATAAGACGGCCATTTTATGTCTTCATTATCTAAGGAATAATGTTACAACATATGAACATTTGACAATTTCACAATAACCTTGGTATTTCTATAAATATAGATAATTAAACATGATCAATAAAGCAATACACGTCACTACTAATATACATATAGGTTCATGATGTTGTCACATCAGTTGGATGAATTAAATAATAAATGCTATGGTTTGCATAAACAAACGCTGAAAACTGGTCCAAAATTGTCATTGACAATTCCGTGTGACCAGCAAGATTTTTCTAATTCTTAAGAAAACTTTTGTCACCACTTTGTTTGACATCAGGACTTTTGAAACATATAAACGATATCTAATCAAACCGGGATGCCTCCGGTTGTCTGCATATATGGCACAGCTGCTAACAGATTCTTAACATTTTCGTCAGGCAAATCCTTCTTTGTTTATTTCGGTATATGTCTTAGAAAAAACTACAGATGAAAATTGTACATAAAATATAATATATATTTAAACGTGTATAGTACTATGATTTTAAATTATAATTAAACATTTATCAATTGCAATGTCTGGTAATCTCGAGATATATTTCGACAGAAGGATATGCTTGTACCAAGTCAGGAAAATGACAATTGTTTTCCATTGATGTGCTTGAGCTTTAGATATTGCCATTTAAAAAAGGACTTTCCGTTTTAAATTCTACTTCGAGTTTTGCACATTGCGAATACTTTAGTAGTATGTATAATTTTCTATCATACAAACTTTAAAAGGTATGAATATATAAGACGGCCATTGTATGTCTTCCTTATCTAAGGAATAATGTTACAACATATGAACATTTGACAATTTCACAATAACCTTGGTATTTCTATAAATATAGATAATTAAACATGATCAATAAAGCAATACACGTCACTACTAATATACATATAGGTTCATGATGTTGTCACATCAGTTGGATGAATTAAATAATAAATGCTATGGTTTGCATAAACAAACGCTGAAAACTGGTCCAAAATTGTCATTGACAATTCCGTGTGACCAGCAAGATTTTTCTAATTCTTAAGAAAACTTTTGTCACCACTTTGTTTGACATCAGGACTTTTGAAACATATAAACGATATCTAATCAAACCGGGATGCCTCCGGTTGTCTGCATATATGGCACAGCTGCTAACAGATTCTTAACATTTTCGTCAGGCAAATCCTTCTTTGTTTATTTCGGTATATGTCTTAGAAAAAACTACAGATGAAAATTGTACATAAAATATAATATATATTTAAACGTGTATAGTACTATGATTTTAAATTATAATTAAACATTTATCAATTGCAATGTCTGGTAATCTCGAGATATATTTCGACAGAAGGATATGCTTGTACCAAGTCAGGAAAATGACAATTGTTTTCCATTGATGTGCTTGAGCTTTAGATATTGCCATTTAAAAAAGGACTTTCCGTTTTAAATTCTACTTCGAGTTTTGCACATTGCGAATACTTTAGTAGTATGTATAATTTTCTATCATACAAACTTTAAAAGGTATGAATATATAAGACGGCCATTGTATGTCTTCCTTATCTAAGGAATAATGTTACAACATATGAACATTTGACAATTTCACAATAATCTTAGAATTTCTATAAATATAGATAATTAAACATGATCAATAAAGCAATACACGTCACTACTAATATACATATAGGTTCATGGTGTTGTCACATCAGTTGGATGAATTAAATAATAAATGCTATGGTTTCCATAAACAAACGCTGAAAACTGGTCCAAAATTGTCATTGACAATTCCGTGTGACCAGCAAGATTTTTCTAATTCTTATGAAAACATTTGTCACCACTGTGTTACATCAGGGCTTTTGAAACATATAAACGATATCTAATCAAACCGGGATGCCTCCGGTTGTCTGCATATATGGCACAGCTGTTAACAGATTCGTAACATATTCGTCAGGCAAATGCTTCCTCATTTATTTTGGTATCTGTCTTAGAAAAAACTACAGATGAAAATTGTGCATAAAATATAATATATATTCAAATAAAGGCAACAGTAGTATACCGCTGTTCAAAACTCATAAATCCATGGACAAAAAAAGAAATCGGGGTAACAAACTAAACCCGAGGGAAACGCATTAAATATAAGAGGAGAACAACGACATAGCACTAAAATGTAACACACATAGACAAAATTCCACGAGAATTACAAATATAACATATGTATAACATCAAAACCAAATACATGAATTTGGGATAGACAAGTACCGTGACACGTCTTATTGCAATGTAAATTTACACTTAAAAATAAGAGAAAACAAACGACTTAACGTTATAATATAATACACACAGAAACGAACTATAATATAACAATGGCCATATTCCTGACTTGGCACAGGACATTTTTAAAGGAAAAAATGGTGGGTTGAACCTGGTTTAAACGTGTATGATACTATGATTTTAAATTATAATTAAACATTAATCAATTGCAATGTCTGGTAATCTCGAGATATACGTTTTAAATATGCCCTTGGTATCGAACACTTCTTTTGTAAAACAGTATTAGTTAAGTGCTAGTGACTTGATACAATATATATGGGGTTGGTTAATTCCATATGAGTGAGAGCGAACCTGGAATCTCTATATGGAATTTACTGACCCCATTTATATCGTATCAGATCACAAGCACACTAAGTAACTAGTTTATCTTACCGACTGTTTTGGCATGTGGGATTTAGACTAGTGGCCTATGAAAGTGACAAAGTTTTCAAAATCGTTAATATTTGGAACCTACGTTCATTGACCCTATACAGAAACAAATTCCAACAATAACAACTTGTTTACTTTAAAATGTGTTTTATAAATTTATTTAAATCGTTCCTCAGGAATTTCTTCGAAATCTTTTAGATTTTTCCTCAACACCGTGTTGTTTTTACGAAGACATGTGACGCAACCACAAACCTTGTATTGAAATCAGTCCCGCCTAAAACCCTAGTATGAAACCCTACTAACCTGATATGGAATGAACGCTGTCTGCACGTGGTTGCTTTTAAACAATCCAAAAAAGAACGTTTGCTCTTTGCGATTACTATTCATGGACGTATAAATGCTTTTGGAATCAGAAATTTAAATTGAAAACATCTACTTTTTAGTAGCATATAGATAGAAGTTTTCAATTAATTGCTGGCATGTGTAAGATGAAAAAACTGCTTTATTCATGAACTTTACTTTTTAAAGAATACCCCGCCAGTGAGAGACAGATTATGAATGTATGTTTTTCTTTAGAATATATACATATTTGGTCATCCACTCTGTTCATGTGTTTATCAAATAAAAGTATAAAAACGTTCAATAGAATTAGATATTATGACATGCCTTTAAGGTTGGTTTAATAGCAATGACTATAGACAACCATTTGTTTATTTAATTTTAAGTTAATTCATCAAGCGTGTTTCCTTATAAACCAATCCAGACATATGTCAATATGTGTTTTTCTCCTGCTTTATGATAACTACTTCCTGTACATTACTGTTTCCGTCTGGTGAAATGGTTACCGGTTGTGTCCTAAAGGAGTTCATTCCCTATTTAGTTTTCATCACCGGTATCAATAAATGTCTTTAGAGGTCTCATGAATTACAAATTATCTTCAAACACTCAATATTAATTTAAAAATATTTGAAAAAACGAAAGATTTCGTGGCAATGAGTTCATTAAACAAATTCCAATTTACATGAGTTTTTCCAAGTCTGTTTCTTTTTCTCTATTAGGATTTTCATATTTTACAAATTCAGCTTCGATTAGTTCTGTTGATTTTATTATTTTCTAAATTCAAAATGGCGCCTTTTTACCTTCTCTTCATTTCTTATATATTCTGTTTTCTTTTTCATCTAATGAATCAATTGGCTTAGAAAAACTATACGTATTTTTAAATATTAGCTATCAAACCTGTTCTGGCCACGTTTATAGAGATTTTGTCATTTTCCTGTAATTAAGATTCTTTAGATTACTGGTTTCCGTCTTGTAACTGTAACAATTTATCTTTTTAACTTTCCCGGTTTCTATGTGCTTGAACGTTTATTCGTCCATATTTAAGATTTCGTAATCATCTCGTATTACCTCAATAATATTTTACATGGCAAAGTAACAGTACAAGCTTATGATACAAATTCCTTTAAACTTTAGGCATTCTTTTTATCAAAAGTCACCAGATGCGCATTCCGACAATTAATGTCTCCTCCGAGATGCCGTAGGCCAATAAATATTCAAGTCTAAAACACAAAACACTGATGAAAAGCTGATTAAACCTTCATCACTTTAGAGTAGAATTGTCGTGCTGCATGATATAAAGTTTAGCATTATTATTTTTTTTTTAGAATTTTGCAAATATTTGGTGAAATTTGGCAGCATTTATTTATGAATCTTAAAGGACATAATTCCCTAATATACATGTATGAGTAATTCTTGTTGGCGTAATTTAATTACACAGACTTATTTTAGTAGGTTGTCCATAGCATAATGTCACTATCAAATAAGATTTTTAACTGACATCAATGTACCAATTTGAAGATACAGATACATTTGAAAAATAAGTACTAAATGAAATGCACAACTCTGACATGTACAAGACCGGGTTTATCGACCGACTTAGCGCTATACATGCATCATCCACCCTAATAATCCTCATATAGTCAAAATTTCCCACTCGGAATATGACACTACCGTTAAATTAAGAAATCAGACGACTATTCTAATCTCCAGGTATAAGTATTAATCAAAAGATAATAACAACATGTTACGAAAGTGTTAATATAGAGACACCGTGGATCTGCCAACCCATTGGTAACCCTTAAACTTATGTAATTTCGAATTTCAGTCTTTTATTTGCTTAACTGAAGCTATTAGAGCACATTTTTGCCCTTCGATGAAACCTTTGTTGCCGAAATCCGTTTGCAGTGAGTATACAGGAGTGTACATGTAATGAAATAATTGAGATATGTTAACACTTTTCATAGGAAAAATAATATCTTACTTCAGAATAATGAGAAGTTGACAAACAGATATTTTAAGATCATTCTATTTAAATAAGTAATCAGTTTTAAAGTCTTCGTCCATCTGTGGCAATATCGAGAACAATATCAAAATACGAAGCTGAACGTCTATTTCCTTCATATAAAGAAAGATAAAATTGCCTATGAGACAACTATACAAATAGTCTTTATGAGGCAAATATATGCACATAAAGGGCATCGTACGATAAAAATTATGAGCAACACGTATACTTATATAGGACTTCAACATAATAAAGGTTAAATTCAATTTAATCGAATATATATATGAGATTCAAGGACACACTAGAATAAAAAAAAAAAGAGACAGGAAATAATCAATACATCAGAAAGTGAAATAAGAAGACGATCATTTTTTTGAATAACCTCATTTGATACATTCGTTTAAGCCCGAATCTCATCCTGGTGTGATTACAGGTTAACTTTTATCGTTTGCACGGTCTTCTTGTAAATGGAGCTCCGGTGGTTGCGTGATTTATGAAGTTCAAATTATATTCAACTAGCCTGTCAGCACTAACTTGACTAAGGCTATGTGTTCAACCATGCACATGTCAGATGCGTTCAACTCCAAACTTTATTGCAAAGGATTATCAGTTTTTCTTGCAGCATGTCAATGGTTTTTCCCGGAAATCTGGTTTCCTCAACCACTAAAAACCTACCGATACGAATATCCAAAAGTTACGTTGAATATTAATTAGTCACTAAATAAATTTCTTACTTTTCTTCTCTAGGTTTAAGGACTTTTGTGTGTCTTTTTGACATTTCTCTTAGTTCATGGGTTTATTTTATTTTTATTTATTTATTCATTATTTTTTTTTTTTTTTGGGGGGGGGGGGGTTTTCTACTTCGACTATTGATGGTTATTTGCTATCATGATATTGTGTTCGCACTGACAGAAAATTGCGCGAAGGTATTGTTTACTTATTTTGATTTCGGTAGAGTTTTACTTTTTATGGTTTTATTTTCTAATGTAGAGTTGCAGCTGCATTAGGCCTACATTCTACATATGGTTTAGAAACATCGTACATGTAGACACAATGTGTTTAAATATAACCCCGATGCTATATAGATACAATCGCAAAAGATACAGTTTTGTTAGTTTTTATAGGTATAAGCTTTGAAATTAAATTAAAGGCTTATTTTCATACAACTTGCGTTATTCTATTTCAAGATCAAGATAAAGATGTGTTAAAAGACGATAAGTTAAGTTATTAAAAATAAATCAATTTAGTAAAAAAAAATTGATGTGTGTTGCCTTATCAATTTTTTTGAGAAATGTATAGTTTATAATATCACTGAAAAAAAGAAAACTATTTCCGATTGACCATAGGGTCATATATATTCAAGCGGGTTCATAATGGAAAACCTTATTTTCGAAAAAGCAAAGTACGTCATATTTGATAAAAATATATTTCAAAAATACATTTTACGTAGTTTTCTTCCTTTGAATAAGCTATAGTTTTTAATACACTATTAAGTGATTTATACAGTATCACATCTTAAGATCCATCTCTTTGAACATTAATGATCAAATGTCATAAGAATATCACTGGTTTCCTTCTCAATAACCAATTGCTTTATTATAAAAGGAATATTATCGCATATCTTAAAGACAGATTGGCTAATTTTGAAAAGCATCACATTAAACAACGATACTAGTTTTGAAAATCCAATATCTCCGGTGAAAAGTAATGGCTCCTTTGCGATGACTAAAGAAAATGAGAAATGACTTTTATTATTTAGATGGAATACATTTAGTCTTAATTCAGAAAGATCAAAAACTAAACATTTTGAACGTTAGATGACATACAGCGTGATGAAATTAATATGAACTGACCTTTTATGAAGCATGCATTCATAGGAAATACCAAAATGATTTCCCAAAACAGATTACCTCTTAAACCGAGATTTTATTTGTAGCATATTCTGATCATTTTTAAGTATTCTAAAAAGTATTGAACTTGTGAAGTTTTATCACGATTAATAAATTACAACTAGGTAATTATAGTTATATAGAATATATGAGTTTGTGTGGATAATATGTAAGAAATGACATATCAGTACTTATTTTAAAATTATCATGTGAATTGAAAATATGTTACTAGATTTAAGACAATCACACACACACAAATTTTGAAATTACTGCATTACAACGGACAATTTTTTCCTCGATAACATGTAAAGATAGAAATGAGAAAATTCATAAATATCTAAGATTGATGTAAAACAAACTTACATACCTGCCAACTTTTCGAAATCCCCATGGGTGTTTTGCGTGCATAAGGACTCTTGTGGTCCCACAAAAACTTCAAAGGAGGCCTTTAAATGCATCTTGATTGTGTTTTTTTTTTGGCTTCTTCATACTTTTAAAAGCTTATAGCATTTATTATATTAACTGCTTTATTTAAGATTGTTGGCAACATTGTTCTTTCAAAATTTCCTTTTGGCAGCTTTCATGGGGGAAATCAACCGCAAATAGTGACAATTGGCAGGTATGAACTTACGATGAATGCGAAAGATAATAATAGAAATACAGTAACTAAATGAAATCTAGGAAAATTCTTTTAGCATGCTTTTTTCCTTACTGGTGACCGACCAATGAAATCTTGTACATTTTGTTTACTATTCCGACATTGGACTCGGACTTCTTCTTTAAGCTGTGTTTTACTGAGCGTATCGCAGTTTGTTTGTTTATTCTACATAGGCTAAAAGTATCGGATAGGTTAGAGATTACATTTTTAACCCCACTGCATTTTTGCGCCTATCCTCAGGTCTTTGTTAGTTTTGTTTTATTTTCAATTTTAGTTCATTTATATTTCTAGAGTTTGGTGTCACGTTTCTTTAAACTGAACTAGAACACAATTTCGTTAAGGGGCCAGCTGAAACCCGCATTCAGGTGTGGTATTTTCTCGCTGTGTTGGAGACCCTTAGACTGTTTTCTGCACTTTAGTCATTTTTTTTTGTCTCTTTGACAAATTCCCAATGTCATGTTTTCACAAATTTCATTGACGCTATAATTGATAACACTTAAATGAACAAGAAAAAGAAATGACATATCAGTACTTATCTAATTATCAATCTCATAACACAAAAATCATAAAACAGAATGCCATCACATTTACAGTGTTGTTTCCATTTTTGTATCCTCTGTGAGAGGGTATATATTATTTATGATAAGCACTTTCACATACAAAATCTTTTATCTGAGTTATGATCAATTTACTAGCAACTACAAACACATTTTTTCTCATTAATTGCAATGACTAAACATACTAAAGGTAGCACATGATTTAAATGGCTCATCAGCTGACTACATTCTACAGATCAACGCTTGAATGGATTAAAGAAAAGGAAAAATAATGTGACTGTTCGAAATGCCCGTTAAGCGCAGGGGCCGTTTATTTCAAGATATCGACACGACAGTTTAGGTGTACCTGAGATAAACCTTTGAATACATTCGTCTACATATACTATTCACATAAAGCAAATGGAAGACAAGTATATATGTTAAAAGTATGCATACGAACTCTTGAATTTGAACAATTTCAATGGTTTCCTTTTTTTTATGTCATAAATCTATTTTCTAACTTAAAATTTTTTGCAATGAATGTAGACAATTGTGCGTAAGTACGACAGCTTATTTCTGATAATAACTACGTTATCATATCAAAATTTCGAAATATTAAAAATTTTTGCGATAGATGGTATACACATGTGAATCGAAAAATATGTTACTAGATTTAAGACAATCACACACACACAAATTATGAAATAACTGCATCACAACGGACAATACTTTCCTCGATAACATGTGAAGATAGAAATGAGAAAATTCATAAATACCTACGATTGATGTAAAACAAACTTACATACCTGCCAACTTTTCGAAATCCCCATGGGGTTTTGCGTGCAAGAGGACTCTTGTGGTCCCAAAAAAACTTCAAAGGAGGCCTTTAAATGCATTTCAATTGTGTTTTTTTTAGCTTCTACATTCTTTTAAAAGCTTATAGCATTTATAATATTAACTGCTTTGTTTAAGATTGTGGACAAAATTGTTCTTTCAAAATTTCCTTTTGGGAGCTTTCATGGGGGAAATCAACCGCAAATAGTGACACTTGGCAGGTATGAACTTACGATGAATGCGAAAGATAATATTAGAAATAACTGAATGAAATCTAGGAAAATTCTTTTAGCATGCTTTTTTCCTTACTGGTGACCGACCAATGAAATCTTGTACATTTTGTTTACTATTCCGACATTGGACTCAGACTTCTTTTTTAAGCTGTGTTTTACTGAGCGTATTGCTGTGTGTTTTGTTTATTCTTCATTGGCTAAAGGTATCGGATAGGTTTGAGATTATATGTTTAACCCTAGTGCAAGTTTTATTAGTTTTTGTTAGTTTTGTTTTATTTTTAATTCTAGTTCTTTTACATTTTTAGAGTTTGGTGTCACGTTCATTTTCACTGAACTAGAACACACTTTCGTTAAGAGACCAGCTGAAGCCTGCCTTTAGGTGCGATATTTGTTCGCTGTGTTGGAGACCATTGGACTGTTTACTGATCTCTTCGACAAATTCCCCATTTTATGTTTTCACAAATTTCATTGACGCTATAATTGATAACACTTAAATGAAAAAAAATTATCTTGTTTACGTAATTATTCATTTGATGCATTAAACAAACTTTTAATGAAACCTTTAGCGATTTATTCTGAACTATTCTAACTAAAGATGTCTTTAAACTTAACATTCATTATCAAATGTAAAAGACTATCATATTATTTCCTTCTTTATCATGAATAGTCAGATCATAAATGTGGTATAAACGCAGATAAATAGGCTAATTTTGAGAAACATCACATTCAATTACAATAGTGCTTCTAAAACAGATATCACAGATAGCAGTAATAGTTTCTTTAATGATAATTGAAATAACTTAGGCATGTTGTTTGAATATTTCGATTAAACACGTTTCTGCTTTGCTCAATATAAATTAACTACTTGCCCTTTTCAATTAAGGTTAGATGACAAATATAACCTAATAAAAATTGTTTATAAATGCAAAAATTCGGATTATTTAATTCTATAATCAAAGATGGCGAGATACACATGGTTTATTTGTTTTCTTTAAAAATGGGGTTTCTTCGCATTTTGCAAATGTTTTATTGTGTCTTTAATTTATGCACTTTATAAGGGCTATATATTCAACAAAGTGCACCTATAGTTCTACGAATACATAATCATATGTTTTGAAATATATGTATCTTTACCACTCCTTTATTTTATTGGTAAACATTTTATGCTTATTTCACAAAAAAATCTTAGAATGAAAATTGAAGAAATAGCACCTTCCTACTAAGCTAAATTGTCAGAAATATCGCGAACAAACATTTTTTTATTGTGTTTAATAACTAATAACTCAAACTCAGAAAAACGATATCATTTTTTTAAATCAAATTTTCATGCATAATTATTGATACCTTCTTCAATCTAAAGTTTTATGTACGTTGAATTTTTATCAAACATGGATTGCAATGCTTTCCGACTTCGCTGTCACTTAGGCCTTCCATCTGTCCATATGTTAGAGTCATAGTTGAGGCATATGTCAATGTTTCTTTTTATTTGAGTTTTCTGGAGTTGGTTTTTTTTTTTGGTTATTTCATTTGTCCGGTTTGGGGGGGGGGGAGTCGGGGTTTTTTTTTTTGGTGGAAGAGAGAGGGGGTGTTTACATTTTTTTTTTAGCATAAGAGTGATATATGTATTTATTTCATAGTGCCTTCAACTGCGTTATTAATTTTTATTTTGCAATTTTGTGCTATATAAGCATTTATTTCGTTGTTTGTTTGAATCAAATTAGTTGTGTTGCGTTTGGCATTTTAGTGTACGAACTTTTTGCTTCTATTAATGTCCGTAATATGGCTTTTATTGTTCCGTAACAAAATATCTAAAATAAACCATACTACATGTTTTAGCAGGTTTTCCTACCATTGTTAGTGGTATTTTAGAACTAATTAGCTAACCAAATGTTATATCATATGCATCGTGGTGCATTTGTAGAGCCTTTTTTAATTGAAATGTTTTTTATATATAATCTGTGCTTTTTACTTGTCCAGTGTACTTTATTTAAAAATTTCTTTGCAAAACCAGAATATGTTTGTCTAAAAGGTTGTATGTTTTCTTTTCGAGTTTTCTTTTCATTAAAATATTTTTAGAAGACATTTACACTTTCTATCTAAGGATTTCTTTTATTGTGTTACGTACGTACAATTATTTTGCAGACATGTCCCTCTAAAGTTTATAAATCATTTGAAAAAACATAGTAATTGAAACGTTTTGGACATTGTAAGACAATTTTAATTTATTGCACTAATGAAAGTCCATTTGAAGAAGTAAATCAATGAAATTTCATTTCGAATTCTTTTATTTTCTATGGTACAGGTTAAGAGGTACTAAATATGGAAATATCCTTTAGAAATGTCTCGCAGTCGGTACATGTACTTATGAATCCCGTCCATGCGTTGTTGTACTGTTGTCTGTTATTATTCTTGTCTTTTATATTTGATTATGTGTCTCTTCTATTTGCCCTTTTTTGTCTTTGCTAAACTATTTGTTTATTTCTAAAGTGATTAAGATTTTAACACAATGTTGATTTCTGTACTTTTATTTTTGACATTTTTACCTATTTTGTCCTTTTGCGTCGTTCACACATTGTTTTCAAAACATTCGAATTTTATACGACTGTCATACAAGTAAAAAGTTTGGCTAGCCATAAAACTGGGTATAATCCCTCATTTTTGACAGAAGGTTGTACAAAATTAGGAATATGACTGTTATTTTCCATTAGTCTGATGTGTTTGAGCTTTAGATATTACCATTTGATAAAGGACTTTCCGATTTAAATTCTACTTGGATTTTTTTCACAATTACGAATAGTATTTATAATGTTCTATCATACAAACGTTAAAACGTATGACTAAATCAGAAAGCCATTGTATGTCTTCATTATTTAAGAAATAATGTTACAACTTATGAACATTTGACAATTTCATAATAATCTTGAAATTTCTATAAATACCGATAATTAAACATTATCAATAAAGCATTACACCTTACTACTAATATACCTATTTCCTAATGTTTTTAAAAGCGGTTGGATGAACTATTCAATAAATGTTATGGTTGGCACTACGTACCAAACGCTGAAAACTGATCAGAAAATGTCATTGACAATTCCGTGTGACCAGCTTGTATTTTTCTAATTATGATGAAAAATAGACCAGCTTGTATTCTTTTAATTATGATGAAAAAAAAGACAAGCCTGTATTCTTCTAATTATGATGAAAATCTAAAGCATTTCAAATGCTGCCCTAGGCAAAGTATTTTGAACTGCGTGTTATTTGAAAACATGTGTATGTAATGCGTTTAGATTTAATTGAAGCGATTCATGTGGAAAGTTTTTCTCTCAATTTATTTGTGACAAATTCAAACTGTTATCACCATCTTTGTTTTACTTCAAGGACTTTTAAAACATATAATTGATATCTCATCAAACCTGGATGCATCCCGTGGTCTGTATAAGTGGAACAACTGTTAACATTTTGTCAAAGAAATGCTTCTTTATTCTTTTGTATCCGTCTTAGAAAAAGATACAGATATGCTAAATGTGTTAAATGTGTAAAATAGTATGATTTTAAATCATAATTAAACATTAATATATTGCATTGTCTGGTAATCTCGAGTTATGCATTTTAAATGACCCCTTGGTATCTAACACTTTTTTTGTAAAATAGTATTAGTTACATAGTGTGATAGTGACCCAATACAATATATATGTGGTCGGTAAATGCAATATGGGATGAGAGCGAAGCGGGTGGGGTCTCCACTTGTTTGATTTTAACCATATTCCTAACAATGTATGGGTAGTAAGATAATTCTTTTTATTTAATATGCATAGAACTATTCATTTTAGGTAGAAGCTAATATTTCACAAGTCAATTCTACAAGTTCTTTTGCTCTTTGAGATTACCATCTATGAACGTATAAATGCTTTTGAAATCAGAAATTGAAATTGATTATTGTTTTTTTTAAGCAGGATGTAGATAATAAGTTTCGAAAGATTGCTGACTAGTTTAAGATGAAATAACTTCCAGTAACACGCAGGTTAGAAATGTATATTTTTCTTTAGAATAAATACATATTTGGTCTTCCACTTTGTGCATGTGTCCATTAAATAAAAGTATAAATGCATTCGATAGAATTAGATATTCTAACATGCCCTTAAGGTTGGTTAAATAGCACAGAATATAGACAACCATTAGTATCCTTTAATTTTAAGATAATACATCAAGCGTGTTTCCTTATAAACCAATCCAGACAAGTGTCAATATATGTTTAATGGTTTACTTTTATGATTTGTTATTTGGATGGAGAGCTGTCTCATTGGCACTAATACCACATCTTTCTATAAATATTTTCTCTTGCTTTATTATAACTGCATCCTGGACATTACTGTTTCCGTCTTGTGAAAAATTCCCGGTTGTGTCCTAAAGGAATTAAATTTTCATCACCATCATTAGTAAATGTCTTTAGAGGTCTCAATAATTACAAATTATCTTAAAACACTCAAAAGTAATTTAAAGATATTTGAAAAAACGAAAAATCTCGTGTCAATGAGTTTATTTAACAAATTTCACTTTACATTAGTTTTTCCAAGTATGTTTCTGTTTCTCTGCATTTTTTTTAATTCAGATTACATTGAATATTATCAAATCTTATTTAATACTATTTCAAACATATGTATAAATGTTCTTTTTTCACCGTATTTTTTTCAGGATTTTGAAAGGTTTTACAAATACTGCTTCGCTCATTTCTGTTCAATTTATTATTTTGTACAAATAACAAGAATTATCGAGTTTCAAAATGGGGCTCGTTATACCTCCTTTTCATTTATAATACATTCTGTTCTATTTCATCTAATTCATAAATTGGCTTTGCAAAACTATCTGTATCTTTAAGTTTTCCATCTTTAGATATTAGCTATCACAAATGTTCTGACCACGTTACTAGAGATTTTCAATATGTTTCCTGTTATTAAGATTCTTTAGATTGCCGTCTTGTGACTATAACCAATTATTCGTCTTAACTTTCCCGGTTTTCATATACTTGAACATATATTCATCCATATTTAAGATTTCCTTATTATAATCTCTTATGTACCTATATGGAGTTGGGTTTTTTTTCAGAACAATAGGTCATTCTTTCGAAGAATTAACCCGGACGATACCATGTTTCAATGAAATATGCTCGAAGGCATAAAATATTGACCTGTGTGAGGTTTTTATTTTCCTTGATAATTAAACAAACTATAATTTACTTCAAAATTATATTCGTCTGATAGTTTTTTTGTTGCCGATCTGAGATTTTTTTTTTAAAGTTCAATCTATGATAGGCTTTTAAAAATCGTCATTTCCCCCATTTTAATTTTAGAAAGTATTGCGGCCATTTATAACATGTATCACGATTTCTTGCTCCCTTCGTTTCAGTTCTTAATTTTTTAATATATATGTATAGCTTTTACTCTATCAAATGATCAACTAATAAAATATTCTTATTTTTTATTGAATAACATAATGGGTTCGGATGGGGGAGAGGGTATACAATTATGTTTTGATTATTTGTTAAAAATGTTTCATAATTCTATACCCTCTCCCCCACCGGAACCAAGTATGTGGATGTTATTCAATAGAATATAAGAATATTTTACAATTCGCGAAATGTTCACGCAACTCTTCGAAATTTATATTATTAATTCAGTATTGGTTGACATGACTGTCTCTATTTAAAATTTGCATACATATTTTCAAAAGAATATGATGTACAGAAATGTCCCATCGGAAATTTAATTTGGAAACTTGAAACATTTCAGTTCAAAAATATAATTTTGACAGATAGTTCATTAAATTGTAAGCACCTTCGTTTTGTACTAAGTGTTAGCTCCCAAAATGCGAATTGAAAAATAAATTGTGCTACATATTCAATTCAAAACAATAGATTTGTAATGTCTTGCGGAAATGTCCAAGTTAAACTTTCATGCCTTCACAAAACTTTAACGGCCAAAAAAACAGAGATTTGATTTCGTGAAGATTATTTTTCGGCTTTGATAACTATACCAATAAAAAGTACTTTTAAAGTTGAAGTTGGTACACCAAATAGCATTCAGATTACAGTGTTATCTATAAAAAATACGGATTAATGAAAATGTCTTGCAAGTTTGTCCGTTATCCTAATTTGACGTCGCCACAAGCGTAATATGATAGGGACGACATGAACTGCATTCGTCTGTTCCTTCCTCCACTAAATATAAATGTCCTGCTTTCAACAAAACGAAATGATGCACGCATTACAAAAATACAAATCGATAAGACGATCAAAAAGTAAGAAAACTTCAGTATCATAATTATAAGCTATTGTATGTCACTGCTTGAATAAAATCATACTCGGGTTGAATACATAATGCAGGAATATTACTATAAAATCACATAATTACTAGCAGTAAAATTGAATATCCTATGTTTATTATAAAATCATATTGGAATGGATGCTCACAGCATTTATACTTGTGTGTTATACTTTGCATTTACCCAAAAAGTAGAGCATGAAGAATTAGATAAAGTGCAATTCCAATTTAACGTCATTTTTCTGTTACACTAAATGGTAGCAACATCTGACGTTGCGTCATTATCAATGAAAATTATAACCTCACATAGTTCATTATTTCATGCCTTCGCGCATATTTCATTGAAATATGGCATCGTTGATTCTTCGAAAGAATGACCTATCATTCTGAAAGAAAATAACTCCATATAGGTATATAAGAATATTTTATTCGATTCAATTAAAAATGTTGAAAAAATTAATCACTTTTATGCGATAAAAATGTCATAACAAAAAGAAAGGAAAAAACATAGCATCCCTTTCAATAAACTAAGTTTGTACAATAATTTACTTACAAAGTGTCTTGTATTTTTCATACACCGTTATCGGATGGTAACAATTCATTCGTATCTTACTTCATACAGTTACAGTATTTTTCTATTGTGCATGGTCATGGATAATAATTTTAATGTTTATATCTAGATTAATTAGTGATTTTTGTATCACATTCTAAATGAGCTTTAATCTTAGGGCATATGCGCATTCTGACAATTGATGACTCTTCAGCAATGCCCTAGGCCAATATATATTAAAGTCCAAATCACACAAAAGTGTTGAAAGCTGATAAAACCTTTATCTCTTTAGAGTTGTATTGTCATGTTGCATGATAACCTATAAGTTAAACATGTTAAAGAACATTTTAGAATTTTGCAAATATATGGCTGATATCTATACCGCATTTACAGTTGTATCTTTGAATCATTGAAAAGGACAGAATTCCTTGATATGCATGTATGACTATTGCCTACACGAAGACTAGAACAAACCTGTGTTTAATTCTTGTTGATGTTATCTCTTTACACAGACTAATTTACTGGTTTGCTCATAGCATAATGTCAGTGTCAAATAAGATTCAAATGAAGTTAATATATCAATCAGAAAAAATAAGTACTAAAGGTAACGCACAACTTTACAAGGAGCAGGACCGGGTTTGTCGTCAAACTTCGCGTCGCCAGCTATTCGTGCATCATCCGCCATAAGAATCATCATCTAGTCAAATTATTCCATTAGAACACTTGGAAATAAGATGTTACCGATTAATTTACAGATCAGACGAATTTTTTTTGGTGTCCAGATATAACCATTGATCTAAAGATCGCAACAACAACTAATGCGTTTATTAACAGATGCATCGGATCTGCCAACCAATTGGTAACTCTTAAACTTATGTAATTTCGAATTTAAGTCTTTTATCTTCATAACTCTGTAAAAACAGGTTTTTGCTACAAAAGGAACACTATGTTAATAAAGTATGTTTGCTATGGACATGCACGAGCTTAATGTATTAATTGAGATATGTTAACGCTTTCAGTGGGACAAATGGTATTACTGCTGAAAAATGAGAAGTTAACAAATTGAAACTTAAGATCATTGCATTTAAAGAAATACATTGTAATCTGTTTTAAAATCTTCGTCCATCTGTGGCAATATCAAAAACAATATCAAAATACGAACCTGACCTTGTAGTTCCGGTAGTATCCTTCATATAAAAAAAGAAAATATTGCCTATGAGACAACTATACAAATAGTCTTTGTGAAGCAAATCTAAGCACCTAAAGGTCAACGTACGATAACAATTATGAGCAACACGTATACTTTTATAGGACTCCAACATGATAAAACTTAAATCCAGTTTAATCGAATATATATGATATTACAAAACACATCTGAAAGTGAAATAAAAAAACGACCAAAGTTTATACAAAAACTACCACATATGATACGTTTGTTGTAGCCAGAATCTCGTCCTGGTGTGATAAATGTTAGTTTATTTGTATGTTTAATGTTTTGCACGGTCTTCTTGTAAATGGGGTTCCGGTGGTGGAGTGATCTATGAAGTTCAACTTATTTGTCAACACTAGGGCTATGTGCTTAACCTTGCACGTGTCAGCTGCGTTCAACTCCTCTCTTAATTGCAGAGGATAATCAGTATTCCTGCAGAAGGTCACTGGTTTTTGCCGGCAAATCCGGCCATCCTCAACCACTAAAAACTTACCGATACGAATATCCAAAAGTGGCGTTGAATATTAATTAATCACTAAATAAATTTCTTATTTTGCATTTCTTGGTTTTAGGCCTTTTATTTGTCATTTTGACATTTCCTTTTGCTCAAGGTTTTTTTGGGGGTTTTTTTTCTTCTTGTTCTTCTACTTCGACTATTGATGGATATTTGCTATCATGGTATTCTCTTTTGCACTGACAGCAAATTGCACAAAGGTATTGCGTCCTTATTCTGGTGTCGTTTGAGTTTTACTTATTTATGTTTTTATTTTCTAACGTTAAGTTGCAACTGCATTTAGCTTACAGTTTACATATGGTTTAGAAGAATCATACAGGTAGACACAATGTATTTCCATATCCCCACGATGCTATAAACATACAATCGCAAGATACAATTTTGGTTCGGTTTTATAGGCGTAAGCATTGAAATGAAAATAAAATGATAACTTTGTATAACACTTTTGTTATTATAGATAAAAGTTTGGTGCTAAAATGTCAACAACAAGTTTTAAAAGTCCTTTTTGAAGGAATCAATTACTTACAAAACTTGATTGGTGGCCCCATCCAGGTTTGACAAATGAAAAGTATATAGTTTATTACCAAAAAATACCCATTATATACGATTAAACACAGGAAATTAATATTTAAAGGTGTTCCTAGTTGAAGACGATATAATATCATGAAAAACGAATTACGCAACATTTAATCAAACTTATTTTTACATTTTTTGTAATTTTTCCCCATTGAATTAGCTGTCGTTTTTAATGAAACATTTAGAGATTTACACTGAAGTATTACTGTTCAATCTATCATTTTGAACATTTATGATCAAATGTCATAAGAATATCACTGGTTTCCTTCTCAATCACCAATTGCTTTATGATAAAAGGAATATTATCGCATATTTTAAAGACAGATTGGCTTATTTTGAAAAGCATCACATTTAACAACGACACTAATTTTGAAAATCAAATATCTTCGGTGAAAAGTAATGGCTCCTTTATGATGACTAAAGAAAATGAGAAATGACTTTTAATAATTAGATGGAATACATTTGGCTTAATTCAGAAAGATCAGTAACTTAACATTTTGAACGGTAGATGACATACAGCGTAATGAAATTAATACGAACTGACTGTTTGGGATGGGTTAACTGTGTCTAAGGAGATACCATGAAACCCTGTTTTTTATTAAGCATGCATTCATAGGAAATACCAAAATGACTTCACAAGACAGATTACCTTTTAAACCAAGATTTTATTTGAATCATATTCTGACCATTTTAAGTATACTAATAAGTATTGAACTTTTGAAGTTTTATCATGATTATTAATTAACAATGTAAAAATATGAAAATATAAGTTTTTGTGGATAATATATTAAGAAATTGCATAGCAGTACTTATTCAATTATCAATCTCATAAACAAAAATCAGAGAAAAGAATGCAATTACATATACAGTGATGGTTCCTTTTTTGTATCCTTAGTTGAGATGGGATATACTATTGATGATAAGTACATTTTACTTTCACATACAAAAACTTTTATCTGAGTAATGTTCATTTAATTATTAACTACAAAAACATTTTTTCTCATTATTTGCAATGACTTAACATACTAAATATAGCACATGATTTTAATGACTCATCAACTGACTGCATTCTAGAGGTCAACACTTAAATGACTTAAAGAAAAGGGAAAATGATTCGAGTGTTCAATATGCCCGTTAAACGCAGGGGCCGTTTATTTCAAGACATCGACACGACAGGTTTTGCTGTACCTGAGAAAAACCCTTGAATACATTTGTCTAAATATACTATTCACATAAATCATAATCAAGACAGGTATATGTTAAAAGTATGCATACGAACTTTTGAATTTGAACAATTTCAATGGTTTCCTTTTTTTATGTCATACATTTTTCCAACTTAATATTTTTTGCAATGAATGTAGACAATTGTGCGAAATGCGAAAGTACGACAGTTTATTTCTGATAATAACTACATCATCATATTAAAATTTCGAAATATTTAAAATATTTGCGATAGATGGTATACACATGTGAATTGAAAATATGTTACTAAATTTAAGACAATCACACACACAAAAATTAAGACATTGCTGCATTACAACGGACAATATTTTCCTCGATAACATGTGAAGATAGAAATGAGAAAATTCATAAATATCTACGATTGATGTAAAACAAACTTACATACCTGCCAATTTTTCAAAATGCCCATGGGGGTTTTGCGTGCAAGAGGACTCTTGTGGTCCCAAAAAAAACTTCAAAGGGGGCCTTTAAATGCATTTTAATTGTGTTTTTTGCTTCTTCATACTTTTAATAGCTTATAGCATTTATAAAATTAACTGTTTTGTTTAAGATTGTGGACAAAATTGCTCTTTCAAAATTTCTTTTGGGAGCTTTCATGGGGGAAATCAACCGCAAATAGTGACAGTTGGCAGGTATGAACTTACGATGAATGCGAAAGATAATAATAGAAATAACTGAATAAAATCTAGGAAAATTCTTTTAGCATGATTTTTTCCTTACTGGTGACCGAACAATAAAATCGTGTACATTTTATTTACTATTCCGACATTGGACTCGGACTTCTTTTTAAGCTGAGTTTTACTGAGCGTATTGCTGTGTGTTTGTTTATTTTACATTGGCTAAAGGTATCGGGTAGGTTTGAGATCACATGTTTAACCCCACTGCATTTTTATGCCTGTCCTCTGGCATTTGTTAGTTTTGTTTTATTTTTAATTTTAGTTCATTTTAGTTTCTAGAGTTTGGTGTCACGTTCATTTTAACTGAACTAGAACACACTTTCGTTAAGGGGCCAGTTGAAACCCGCATTCAGGAGCGGTATTTCCTCGTTGTGTTGGAGACCCTTAGGCTGTTTTCTGCACTTTAGTCAGTGTTTTGTCCTTTTGATATATTCCCTATTTCCATTCTCAATTTCATGTTTTCACAAATTTCATTGACGGTATAATTGATAACACTTGAGTGAATAAGAATTATCTTGTTTACGGAATTGTTCCCGTGATGCATTAAACAAACTTTTAATGAAACCTTTAGCGATTTATTCTGAACTATTCCGACTAAAATGTCTTAAAACTTAACATTCATTATCAAATGTAAAAGACCATCTTAGTTTGTCCTTCTTTATCAAGAATAGCCAGATCATGAATGTGCTATAAAAGCAGATAAATTGGCTAATTTTGAGAATCATCACATTCAATTACAATGATGCGTCTAAAAACAGATATCACAGATGGCATAGTTCCTTTAATGATAATTGGACAAACTGAGGCATGTTGTTTAAATATTTCGATAAAACAAGTTTCTGCTTAGCTCAATATAAATTAACTACTTGCCCTTTTGAATTAAGATTAGATGACAGAGAGATAACGTAATAAAAATTGTTTATAAATACGTTATTCGGAATAATTCAGCTTTCATCATAGATGGTGAGATAGACAGGCTTTTATTGTTTTGTTTTTAAAATACAGATTATTCGCCTTTTGCACATGTTTTGTTGTGTCTTTAATTTATGACCTTAAGGTGGTACCTAACACTACAGGGAGATAACTCTTTAAAATCAGCTAAACGTTTTAATTACGTTGTGTTGTTATGGGAATTTTAAGCTTCTCAACGATCAAAATAAGTGTTTTTCAAACGGCTATATAACCAGTGTATTTTTTCTGATAAAACGGTTGGTCAAATTTTTTGAAATTTTTATATTTTTGTCAAATGGTCAAAGTAAATACTTTGTCAAAATTTTATAAAAAATTAAACGAGCCAAATTATTTAAGCGAAGGTGTTGGGTACCATCTTAACAAGAACTATGGTTTCAACAATTTTTTTCTTATAATGCTACGAATACATCAATATATCTTTTGGAATTATTCGTATTTACTACTCTCATTCAATTTGTAAACACTTTATGTTTATTTCACGTAAAATCTAGGAATAGAATTTTAAAAAATGGCACCTAACTTATAAGCTAATGTATCTGCCGATTTAACGCGAACTTTTTTTTCATGTAATGTGTTTAATTACTACTTAGACAATAACAATCAAAACCAAGGAGTAAACAAAGACTCACAAAACTAAAGGACATATACATCAACAGTTATAAATAATAAATAGGAAACTACACGAACTCCACTAAAAACCAGTAGTGAAATCAGGTGCTTTTCCTGCACCGTATACCGCACCCGTCGTGTTATATATTTGTTCTGTTCGGTAATGATGGAAGGTTATTATGCATTAGGAAGAATATCAGATATTTTTTCTGACACAATTTTGTCATAATGGCCAATCAGCTCATGATGGCGACCGTAAGTTTCTTGAATGATGACCTTTTTTAGATTGATGCATAGCTCTGTCTTAGCAACTTTTGAGAAAGAATTAGTTCTCGTAACGTATCAATTGAGACATATATACCCCATATGCAGGTGCCGCTGGGACTAACAATAGAACTCTGAAACAAAGATATCAATTTTCTATAAAATCGAATTTACCTGCATAATTATTGATATATTTAAGCTGAAACATTCTATGATATAAGGTTTTATGTACGTTGAATTTCTACCAATCATGGATGTCAATGCTTTTCGACCTCGCTGTCACTTTGGCCTTTCACATGGCCATATGTTAGCGTCCCATTTGAGGCATATGTCAACGAAAAAAACACGTTTGGCGTAGTAAATTAAAAGCCGGATATCTTTGGCGTGTTTCTACCCGGTGGGTCATGTTATTTGTTGTAACAAGACAAACATTTATCTCATGTTTCTATCACACATTTTTTTTTTCAATATAGAAAAAAATAGAATTTAAAAATCCCGCTACAATAAAAAAATTAAAAAAACACTGTACAGTTTTATTTAAGCATGATATATGTAATTATGTCCACCCACCTGCTAGATAAATGAATACTCTCTGATATCATGATCAAATTTGTACTATTTTTTGGTGATTAATAAAACGATCATGAAGCATTTTTTTTTAGAAGAGATACTTACACTTTAAAAAAAAGTCTTTTCGTGTCACATAAAATCAATTAATGCGGTAATGTTTGACTTTTGCAATGTTATTGTAAAAAGATTTATATTCGCGAAAATGTATTTTTGAATTGCTGGTAAATAATTAGACCACTATATCACAGTAACATGTTTATTAGCTCTTTAGACATACCTTAACTTTTCTGCTTTAATCGTGCTGTTTTTGTTCATTGCCTACAAGAATTACTTTTCCATTTTAAGTGTGTCTTTCAAGTTTTGAGTATTTCACGAAGTCGTGCATTTTTTTTACTTTCATTTTTATATATATTAATGATGTTCTGTCGCACAATTGTTCCCATTTAATGAGTTCCCACTTGTCATTTGTTCCATTGATTTTGCGATTAAGGATAACATCGAAAGAAAAACGTAAGCTTGTCATTTCATATTTACCTATTTATGGACACAGAGAGACTATAACAAAGATGACAATTTCAACTTTCAAATTGTCAACTTCACATTTTCAGCATAAACATACCCTTTGCTACAGTAAATGGCGTTGCTATATTTCAGTTAAGAAGTTTTGCTAGGGCATTTTCACATTTCATAGACATCCTTGACAGGGAAGTGATCCTTTAATAAATCAACTGAAGATGTTTGAATTCAAACTTTCGTGATCTATATGTACTTTATTTTTTCTTAAGAACTTATCTTGAGTTTCGACATGAGATATAAAAATTTGAAACAACTAAATAAACTCTTTCAGATTAAACTTGCATAATTATGCTTTGAAAACATACATTTTACTGAACTGAACATGCAAAATTTTAATTAAAATAGTGTTTGCCTAACATATCACTACATAGCTGTATCAATTTAAATAATCATTTACTATAACAAAACTATAAACAGCTGTGATACAATTGGGAAATTTAGCTAGCTTTTAAACTAGATTTAACCTTCTGTTTTCATCAGAGAATGTCTTTACAGAATGCAACTGTCATACACGTTACAGGTTAAGCTTGCTATAAAACCCGGTTCAATCCACCATTTTCTACATAACAAATGCCTAGTCAGAAATATTACAGTTGTTATCCATGCGTTTGATGTGTTTGAGTTTTTGACTTTGCCATTTGATGAGGGACTTTCCTTTTTGAATTTTTCTCGGAGTTCAGTTCTTTTGTTATTTTACTTTTGCTGTACCAAGTCAGGATTATGATAATTGTTTGCAATGATTGATAAATCTGAGAGTATGTCAGGTTTGAAGGACTTTTTCATACCTTGGTTAATACAGTTGTATTCTTTTTTGTTATGTGGTTTAACATTTAGAAAGTATGAATAAATATTTGTTAATCAGTCTTGTTCATATAACGTGTTTGATGGACTGTTGTGTGGCTGTGTAATGCTTTTGAACTGTTGTTCTTTTGGTATCTTTCGCATCTTTATGTAAGGAATAGATCATTTCGGGATAGAACAATTTGTATGATGACTTTTAAATCCTTGATAAAATTATGATAGGCCTTGGGAAATACAAAACACACTAAAGCATTGCATAATGAGATCAATGGTTCGTTCGCTAATGTGTGAGGGTGTTCAATAATAGCGAGAAGTAATTGCTAGTATATTAATTTGTGCATTCGTTATTGTAAATGTACTAGTACTTAGTTACGGTGAATTATAACTGAGAGATCATCCTCTTTGATTAGTTCATCTCATGAGTCAATAACATTATGCCAGAGTCTGTCTGCGGACTAGAATGTATTAAAAAATGGCACCCTCGATCGTATGTAAAAACAATCCTCCTGTAGATTTTGAGATAAATCCGCCGTCGAGGTTTACTTTCCCCTCTCTACCAATAACTTTCTGTTTCATGTAATAATTAAAGTTAATGAAAAATAAACTGCTTCTATAAAAAAAAAAATGGCTTCTATATCATCATTAGATGCTTTGAAAATATACATGTACTTCATGTAGTCCATCGCAAGTCAGCGTTGCCACCATCGCTCTTTTGCTTAACTATAAACAAGATGTCTCTACAATACCACCATCACTCTTTTGCTTAACTATCAACAAGATACCGTGACAATACCGCCATCGTAGATCAGCGTCAAACCATCAAAAATACTATCGAGGTTCAGAGTCCTAATATATGTAATATGTAATGCAGTTTACATTAATAACTTCTTCAGGGTTAACAAGGTTTAATTTGACCTGTGTTCTATGTTTATTTTACTTCTTTTAATAGTAAACATTTAATATCAATTAATGTTATGGTTTATTTCAATGCAAACATTTCTCATAATTATCATTCAACTACCATAAAAAAAAAATACACAACATGCACTACCTTTAAATATGTTCTGATGTGACAATAGCACTAACGACTTGACACATAACACTTAGGAAGAAAAGGATAAGTATAAACATGTTCTAATGGTCTAAATCTGGTCTTGCATACAAATAAGTATGCAAATCAGTCATGTGTTTTCTTAAGTCGCTAGAATTGTATAGTATGACCTCAATCGTTTCATTTCGCCAGATTGTTGTACTCATTCTTTTTCATCACTGATATTGTATAATCTTATTCATAAAAACATATTAGCCCTGACATATAACTTAGCTAAGTACTTGGAGTACAAAAGTGTTCTCGAAACATCAAATCCAGCGTTTTGATTGGTTAAACCCGAATCAGAGTGTGATAATCGTACTCCAAATATTTATGACCGCAAGTCCAGGATAATGTTTAATATTCGAGTTAAAATCTAGAGTTTCGCACTAATAAGTTACTTCCGGTTCTTTGTGGATTTAACTTCACAACAGCTGAGTTGCCTTCTTTTATTGAGGGACTTCTATAGCGCCCATCTGATTCTGTTCCGGTTGTGAAGGTATAAGCTGACTGCCGAGATGAAAGTTTGACTTTGGTACACATCCGTCCACTAAACGCTAAAAATAACCACGGATTGACGCAACTGTTTAATCCAGATAATAATAAAATTACCACCATAGCAGAATCTGAAAAAAAACAAAATTAAATCATTTAAAGTTTCAAATGCTATGAACTTAACCTGTTTACAACTGTAAATTGTAAGATAAATGGAGTTGTAAATGACTGGTGAAATGGCCAGAGTACTAGTTCTAAAACATATAATTAGGAGTTACTTGTTTTGCATTTCAAATCTGCAGACATGAACTGTCAGTTTAATTTTGACGGTCGAAATCACAATCTCAATTCAGTGAGACCTGTATTTGCAATCATCGACCGTGGAATTAATCCAATGAATGAAATATGTCGTAATGAAAAACTAAATGAACGTAAAAAACAGTTATTCTTTACAGCATGACTTCGTTAAACATTTTAGATTCAAGTGGTCAGCTTTGGTATCAGCATGTCTTAAGAGAAGAGGGGCGAGGGATATCAAAGGGACATCTATTACTTTGTAATGAACTGACAACGCCATGGCATTTTTCGGTAGATTGTCTAGTTCTATATATCTTATCATTTAGACTTAAATGCATATCGAGATTTCATTAACTATTCCAGTTTATGATTGCATCGGAACTGGAAACAACAATGTAGGACAAACATACAAAACACAGTTTAACTTTAGCTACACAGCTACTTTAGTACAAGTAATCTTGATACACAGTTCTTAAGATGCGTATCAAATGTACATCTGTAAAGCTGTAAAGCTGTACATAAACTGTACATATGTAAAGCTGTACATAAACTGTACATATGTAAAACTGTATATAAAATCGTTTCTCATTTTTTATATAGATTAGGTCGTTGGTTTTCCAGTTTGAATGGTTTTACACTTGTAATTTTGGGGCCCTTTATAGCTTTTTGTTCGGTGTGAGCCAAAGCTCCGTGTTGAAGGCCGTACATTGACCTGTAATAAATTACTTCCATTCTTGTCCATTCGTTTTTGATGTGTTTTGTTATTTGATTTTGCCATGTAATGATGGACTTTCCGAATTGATTTTCCTCTGAGTTCAGTATTTTTGTGATTTTACTTTTTACTTTTATGATTTTTTTTCATTTACACTCACACCACATTCCTATATCTATGTATATTTTTAAAGTTATATATAAACTGCAATTAACTCTATATAGAATGTGCTTTAACAGTTTTACAGATGTACAGATTATATACAGCTTAACATATGTACCGCTGTACAGTTTATATACATCTTTACAGATGTACAGTTTATATACAGCTCTACTGCTGTACCGTTCATATGCAGCTTTACAAATGTACATTTGATATGTATCTTTATAACTGTACATCAAGATTACCTGTACTAAAGTAGCTCTGTAGTTAGTCATTACTATTTAACCCAAGCGCGTTCACAAAAACATTTCTTTTAGTAATTCGAGTACAATTGTGACTTTCGATATCATGTACTATTGTGTGACACTTGAGTTCTTCAGAACAATTGACATCTTAGTATATGTAGGGGATTGTGCTAGGTTCTCCTTTCAACTTCTATATAAAAGTGCGAAAATGCACGTTTAATGTTAAAACTTGCCTATCAATTTAAGTTAAATCAAATTGAAGTGTTAGTTAAGAACTTGAGAAATGAGAAACTGTCATTTTCAAGAAAATGATGAATTTAGTGCTTAAAACAGAAGTAATTGCATCGGCTTTTAATACGGAAAACATTACACTTTAATTCCCATGGAATTTCCCAAATATATTACGGTGCATATCAATGCTCAGCAAATGTATTTCGAATACATCTCTTTAGATTATTCAGTAACAGCTTCTAAGAAAATAACATAACTTATAAATTTTGTATAAATCCTTATTTATTTTCCCAATTACGTGCGGTATTTGGTAAATTAGAAGGAATTTACGTTTCTATTGCATTTTTTTCAAAACATGTTTTTTTAACGGTTATCTAAGAAGCGCATAATTGCAGTGATAAAGATCGATGACAAATCTTATAATGTAAAGGTCTATTGAAAACGAATATAACAAACCTTAATTTTTCTAAAGTATCGTGTTGATAAATCTTTAGTTTTTCTATGTTTTGTCTTCTGTACTATTATTTGCCTGTTTGTCTTTCTATTTTCAGCCATGGCTTTGTCAATTTATTTTCAATCTATGAGTTAGATTGTCCCTCTATTATCTTTCGTCCCTCTTTTATATAAAAAGCACAAAATTGCAGTGATTAAGGGCGATGACAAATCGTTCTGTAATCTTATTATGTCCATGTCTATTGGTAACGAATCCAAACAAAAAAAAAAATCGTTTCTTGTTTGACATCCTTAGTACTAAATCAAATAACTTTAAGATTGTGTCCTTTTATAGTGTTAATGAAAGTGTTGAATTGTACATGTGAGTACAATACAGCGAGCGATATAAACTCATTCAAGATATCACTCTAAAAATTTAGTTCGCAAGAAGCATATTTCGTCTGTATAGTGCACATTAGTTGCATCAAAACGCGCAATCAAATTCGAAGAACAAGATCAACAAACGCACAACAATTATAAAGTAATGCACAAAATACGACTAAGGTAATCTATGACCTAAATAGAAAAATTTCGTGTCTCGAATAATTCGTTTTTGTATAAATAGTAAATTGATAAAAGAGCATATAAATCATACCTTAGATTAACATAAACCCTCAGGAAACAAAAGTACTAAATGTATAAGCAATCTCATTATTCGAGAAAAATTTGACAATGCCATCACAAGAATAAACAAAAATGATTAAAATACAAACAACAGTATACAAAACAAAACATAGCATAACGAGCTCGCCAAAAATATAGGGTGTGATTTCATTTGCATCGGAAGGGTAAGCAGATTCTGCTCCAAAATATGGCACACATACGTACGTGTTTATTCCAGTACAAATACGATGCGCTTGAATACTAGTTTGTAATTTCTGACTGACTAAAGGTTACATTTCTGACAATGTAATTTTTCATAGGAACTCCCTTTGCGGCTAAAATTGTAACACTTCTACTATGAAGTTTCTTGAAAAATTATATCCTAGAATGCAGAGTTGATATGCACTACTATTTAATCAAAGGTAAAAATATAGGGCTGTGCGGTATATTTTCAATATTTATATGCCCTGAACTTTTAACTTGTACTCAATTTCTATACTACTCCTACCCTCATTTGTTTGCCTACTTCTGAATTTATTTTCACCGCAATAGTATTTTATTATACTGGTAACAGTCTCAAGTTATGCTTTTATGAGCTAAAACAAGGAAATCAAATCTGAGAATCAGTATGTCAACAAATCAAATTATCTATGAATATTATATATCGCCCCAAAAGAGGCGTGGTTTGAGAAACAGCTGTATTTACAAAGTGCGACCAAAAGGACCAAAAACTAATTTTAAAGCTGATTAGTTGTGAAAATTTACTCTGACTGCCCTATTGTAACCGCCTTTCAAAATTTCTTTTAAGTAATGAATTCGGGAATGTTTTGAAACAAATTAGGTATCACAATGTACAATATATAGCAATAAACATTGCACAAACTTTAACGAAAACAATACGTTTTAAAAAAAAATATAGATAAATTTGAGTTAGTACTTTAAAGACATCTGTACCGTTTATCTTTGCACGAAGATGACAACATATAAAGGCAGAAAGCGACACAAGGGATTGTTGTGAACATACTTTCATTGAAAAATAAAAGTTTGGTAATTTTGAAAAAAAACATATTATGTATCTTAGATTTAATTCCTGAATTACAATTAATCTTTGCAGACCTACTAAATCTTAATATGAAGCAACTAGATAATTACTTTTGCCTAATAGATAGACTATTTAAAAGTGTGGGTGTTTCATTGATAAGAATCTTTGATAGGACATAATAAAAATCTATAAATTACTCTAGTTTTAAGAATGAACACATTCTATTACTCGAGTTTCAAGAATGAACCATATTCGAAGTCATAATATCAGATATTTCGATATCAACGATAAATGAGTCAGCTTCCATTCCCAGCATTTATCTATCTCATTGAAAAATAAAATTCGAATTTTGTAATTTTGAATAGAAAGATATTATGGATATTAGATTTTATTCCTAAATTACGTTTTGGCATATAAAAGAGATAGTTATGGCTTTTGTTTGAAATGTACTTATTCGTATACGAAACGACAACTGAACAAGCAAATCAATTAAGAGGGAGAAATTTTCACAATGCAAACTCAGAAATAAGTACTAAGTTTTTAGTATTAACAAATGCAGTCAGAGACAATGTCCTTGACAAACCTAAAAATGCTGGCAACTAACGTTTAACTATAGCATGTGTATGTATCAAATTTATGGAATCCCATACTTAATTAAGGTAAAAACTTAATGCAAATCTATTTAATTTACATTTGCGGTCGTCAGGTTCCAGTTGGATGCAAGCAACTTTTCAAATTTATACTGTTCTTCTGTTTAAAGCACTACAATAAAATTCCATTCGACTAAAAAAGGAATATAAAAATCAAATAAAATTAGTAAAAGTCGAATGCTTTAAAAAAAATCATTCTACAAAGCGACGGTTATTCCGTTTTTCCTTCAAAACAAATCTAAAATTGAAACGCGCGTCTTGCGTATTAAATTATGAGCCTAGTACCCGTAATAACTAATCAAAATGATCTTAACAAACCAGAGTTATTGAGAAAGATGGTAATTTTTTGTTGGAATGTGTTTTATAATGAGAGGTGCCTTTATTTGTATGTAAGGCAATAAGATGGATTTGTCGGTAAACAGAAGCATTTGAAACAATTTTTTTAAATGTTACATATAATTGTTTAATCGTTAACAAAGAGAATAAATTTTTGTTCAAAAATATATGTTTCAGCCGTAGAAGATTTGAGTGAATGAATGAATTTCAAAAAACTATTTATATATTTTACTAAAATCAAACCGGAAGTGCATATTTTTTGTTGTATTATATAAAATCAGAGATTTGTTTTTATGATTTTTATGAAATTCCATAGAACTTGTTATAATAAAAAACTTTTTCACTGAGGATTGAAACTGCACCGAACTCTCAATGTGTCTAAGTATTCAGTATCCTATGTACGCGCTCATAACCGCCAAATGGCTCAATAAAGCAACCAGGTTAAATATATTTCGGACAAACTAATGTTCTATATCTTTTTACTACGCTTGTATACAGATTAACAAATAATTGTTCTCAATAAGTTTATACGGAAAGCATAGACATTTATTTCCTGTCAAAAGTTCCGATTCATCATTCTGTTTATAAAAAACAAGTTTTTGTGGTCTGCATATTGACCAGTTAATGCTTCATTAGACGAATATCACTATCACAGGGTAGGGAAGGGTTTGGCTGCTTACATGTTTTACTCCACTGCAATGTGTATGTACAAATAAGTTGTATTTTGCGTGTCAATGACACAACTCTCCTTCCAAGTCACAATGTGTTAAAAGTTATAGATCAAAGTACGGCCTTCGACACGGAGCCTTGGCTCACCGAACAGCAAGCTATAAAAGACCCCAAATTGACTTGTGTACAACAATTCAAAGCGTTTGTCCAAAGTAAGGAGCATGTCATTTAGTAGTTTTCGTTTGTTGTTGTATATCAATTATTTTTTTCATTGTTCTTGCATCAGGTCGTTATGTTTATTGTTTAAATTGTTTTGGACTCATCATTTCTAGGCATTTTACAGCTAGCAGTGTGGTATTGTTTTTGTTCGTTTCATCAGACCATACGGTGACTGATAGTTGCTTTCTTCTACATCAGTTGGTAAATGTTGGAGAGTTGTCTACATATTTGTTTCACAAGTCATTCTGATTTCCGGTCCGTCATTATAAGTCTACTTATCCTATGCAACTCCTTAGTTAATGTTGACTCTTAAGTTCCGCATATTTTGAACCTTAAATTATCGAAACTGCACAAGTCCATGTACACATGTAAAATACGTGATCTGAAGTGTATATTTTAAAAACTGTTCGTAACATTTTGTTTCACTAGAGTAAATCTTGAAGACGATGTTTCGATGATTTGATAAACTAGATAATATCGTTTCTGTAATTATAAATGCATTCAAAGAAACTGCCTAATGCCTTATCATTCAAAATTCCATCAGCCTTGTTTGACCTTTGGTAGTTTTAACCAATCTATTTTGTAGAATGCTCCTGAGTGATGTACATGCAGCTTAATTCTTGGACTCGAACAAACCTTATGAGGAAAAGTCTAGAAACAACTGTAATTCTCACTGAAATTTGTATCATTCATTCATATTTGATCAAATGTTTGATTCTAAGATATGATAAACCCTCGGTTAGATGACAATGATTAATGGTGTTTTCCTTCTTTTGAATTAATTGTAAGAGATAAATTCATAACTAGAAAAGTGTCACTCCCAGAAGATTATATCATCTCTTTTGTGAACGATTACAAGATTTTTTTTTCATAAACAAAATTTCATCAACCATTATAATTAATGAAATAATTTCTGTTTCAGTTCTAATACCAGTTTGCAATACACTGCATGAAATATATGTTTTATTATCTTGAAAAGGTAACTGAACCCATCCATATTTTAACTTATAATAGCTTAATTGAAAGGAAGCCTACTCTTTTAACTGACTGCGTTCGTTCGCAATTAAACATGTATTTTGGTAAACAAATTGGTATTTTTTATAAAACAACTTTCATTAAATAAAAGCAAATCAAAGGTTATATGATATTAAATCCATTTGCAAAAAATTTAAGTGTTAGGAAAATAAAATTACAGATCAATTCGGAACTTGTGTAATGGTGCTCTTTTCAGTTGATTCTACTTTTGAATAGGATGATTTTTATGTAATTAGGTCTTTCCACCTTTCCTTTCTTGTATATTTTGGTTGAAAGGGTGCGCAGACAATTAATGGGAGTTTTTGCAAATCTTACATTTAGAATAACGCGTAAAGTGATATTACTCATTAACCAAACATATTAAAGACCTATGGTCTTTTGATTTAAGGTCCTTGGTTTGTGACCTTGAAATTGAGATCAAGGTCATAGGTTTATAGGACGTTCTAGATTTTGACCTTTGCTTTAAATTCATATCAATACATTATAAAGCCATAGTAACTAACATTTTAAACTGATTTTTCATATTTCAATATTAAAATAAATCTTTACTAGTGGAAAGACCTTCAATTGTTCTAAGAAAAATTGGTTTTTAATATTTTTATTGTTTTAGTTTTAAATTTCTTTATTACATGTATTACCGGTATCTTTGATGATTATTTGTCAGCATTATTGTTTGCATGAAACTTTCTTCAGTATCACCAATTTTGTCCTATTGAATGCTTACTATGCATAAAAGAGGGACGAAAGATACCAAAGATACCAAAGGGACAGTCAAACTCTTAAATCTAAAACAAACTGACAACGCCATGACTTAAAATGAAAAAGACAAACAGACAAACAATAGTACACATGACACAACATAGAAAACTAAAGAATAAACAACACGAACCCCACCAAAAACTAGGGGTGATCTCAGGTGCTCTGGAAGGGTAGGAAGATCCTGCTCCACATGTTGCACCCGTCGTGTTGCTTATGTGATATCAAATCCGGTAAATAGTCTAATCCGGTAGGTCACATTCATTAAAGGGAAAGGGATTGTAGTTACGACGTTAGGAACATATCCGATATCATTTGTAAAACGGTTATTCTGGCGTACTAAATTATAATCCTGGTACCTTTGATAACTATTCCATAACGGTCAACCAACTCGTCATGGCGTCCGTAAAATTTACGAAGGGACGATTTCAACTTCACCATTTGAAACTCTTGGTTTAATAGCTTCCTTGTGAGCAGTAACCCTCTATCAAGAAAATCATGTTAGGAAACGCAAGCACGGGAATATCGTATCAATTGGGAGATATATACCCCGTATGCAAGTGCAGCTGGAATGTTGCTACTTAGAAATGGAAAGTTCACAATTGGAAAGCTGAAATCATCTCTTTTGTCGTAAAGTTTTGTTTTCAACCGACCCTCATGCATGAATCGAGAATGGCACATTATTACTTTAAAATAATACCACATTCAATGTCTCCATCCCATATGATCTGTTGGAATTGCTTTATGCTCGATATTTTCAAGAAGAGGTATCACCCAAATACATTGTGTATATGGTATACATGCATACGTATCTTTCAAATTTATACAGTTTTATCTGGATCGGCTAGATATCTCGATCACACGAAACATATGACCTCTTAGCTTCGTCACTAAAGACTTTATTTAATAATTTCATATATTTAATTCAATTATTGTGTGATTCACTTTATTTCAAAATTCATCCCTTGTCCTTTTCATATAAGAATGTGCGGAACTTATTGAAAATTTTTACAAACTACTCTAGTTTCAAGTGAAAAAAAGTGTTCTAGTTTCATAATTAAATTCACAACATAAAGTGTTGCATTACAAGTTAACAAATGTTAACCAATGTGTTAAACAAATGTGTTTTTGATGTATCAGCATCTTTTCTATGATTTTGATTGATCTTCAATATCTCATTAACTGAAAAACGAAATCCCGTTACATAATTTGAAAAATGACATAATGTTTGGATTTCTGAAAAAGACTCATTTATATTCCTGACAACTGCAAAATTTAAAGTAATGTAAAAAGAACATTACAGTTTCTTAACTGTGCCACATAATAACATTGCGAAAAAATAATAATGTCTGCTGTATGTTTGACAGAGAAATTCATATGCGATGTGTTCACAACACAGACCCATCAACATTAACAAGTAATGAACATGCTTAATAAAGGTAAAAATGAGTCATCTGTTTTAAGGATTCGAACGCGCTTCTTTGAGTTCCGAAAGAAACCCTCATCTAATGAACTAAAATTAAGAAGCTGGAAAAGCAAAGAAAATATGCATCTTGTTTATTTTAAGTTGACATTTATGTTGTTAAATATTCATTTAAATAAATGGTTCTTTTAATTTGGAATTATCTACGACATAACATATTAAGCAGTTGGATGACATTGATAAATATTACTAGCATCTCACAATGAAACCAAAATTACAATTCGCCTTTTCATAATCTAACGCACAATGGATAATCGCATTGTTCGTACACCAAAAAATTAACATACCGTTACATAATTAGTAAAATATTCATTGTGTATCACGTTGTACACCAATCACAACGTGTTTGGTGTACGCTTTTGAAAATATAAATCAGAATGCATTATATTCTCAAACGGCGAATTAAGTGTCATATGAATATATCGTTCCCAAGACACCACCATTTGTATTAGTATAGCGATTTTAGGTAATGTTCTACATGTAAAGAATTATTGTCTATACAGCAAGTCTTATCAATCAAATAGTTATCAAAGGTACCAAGATTATAATTTAGTACGCCAGACGAGCGTTTCGTCTACATAAGACTCATCAGTGACGCTCATATCAAAATATTTATAAAGCCAAACAAGTACGAAGTTGAAGAGCATTGAGGATAAAAAATTCCAAAAAGTTGTGCCAAATACGGCTAAAAATAGTTCTCATTATGAAAAAACATCCATTATATTGCCTACGCAGCCAAATAAATCTAAACTAAAATATCATGCAATGTTTAGGTGTATACTTCTTACATTGAGTGAATGTAATAATCTGCCATAAACTGAAAAAATATCAAAATTTAAAAATTGGTTAACGAATATTCCAAACTACTAAAGTAACTTGCATATACAAATCAACAGAAACAAATATTGAGCCCCAACGCTCGCCATAAATATTAGGACAAGTTTATTTACATTTATCTAAAACATTTATATAAATTTACATGAACTCATTTTTGTCAATTTTTTTATTTTTATATAGATATGCCAGCTTTGCCTCAGATAAGACTTGTCCTCTATATATTTATATTTGCTTTTCTATGAAGGCTTATATTATAAACGATTTTTGACAAGAAGCAACATCCGCAAGAAAACCAGAATTGATCACTCTCATATAAGCTTAAGTATATAATATTTTGAAGATAAAATCATTAAAAAAGAGCATCAAACCGTTCTTCAAGGAAACATTTTGCGTATTCATAATCTTTCATACAACACTCCCGTCGAAGTGGGGCAATGTCTTATTATACAGTGATGTCTTTAAAGCGGAAGAAATATCTTCGAACAGCTAAATGGCTGTTGAAAAGGATCAGCTATTACTTATGTCATACAATGTAATCATTGTATACACTAATAAGAGAAAGATATGACTGTGTTTTCAATAAAACCGTATCGAATTAATCTCTGACACTGAAAATTACAGTTTAGAGACGGTAAAGTCTTTCACTTTTTTTTATTTCCTTACAACATACCAGTTTTTTGCCTCAATTATGGCATATCTACCATTTTTTTTTTATTTGTCTTTTTGTCGAGTCCTATGCTTGATAAAAGAGTATTTAGGCTAAATCCACAAGAAAAAAAAATAATTTGTCATTTTGATTTAATCTTAAGAATATGATAATTGGAGAATAAATTCGTTCAAAATGTTACATCATTACTTCAGTGAAACATTTTCTTATTCATAGTATTTCGTATTGCACTCCTGTCTGAAATCAAACAATGTCTTATTCTACAGTGATGTCTTTGAAGCGGAAGAAATATCTCAGAAAAGCTGAATGGCTGATGAAAGGGATCAGCTTTAACTGCTGTCAACTAATGAAATCATTGTATACACTAATAAGAGAATTACATGATAGTGTTTTTCAATAAACCCGTATCGAATTAATCACTGAACCAGAAAATTACAGTTTAGAGACAGAAATGTATTTGGTGTCTTTCCATTATTTAACGCATATGTCATCTACTTTACAAGAATAGAAGATAAAATACGAGGTATTAACGTGTTATGCTGCCATTTTTTACATCAAGAAAGTAAATAAATTTTTACGTTAAAAAAATGTTTTTAATCAAACAGTGAAAAGCCATCATCACCATTTTTCTTGTTAATTTATGAATCTGTTAAGGAAGCTTGCTTGTCATGTTTTGGAATTTTGGTCAGATTTCCGGAAACCTCTGGTTTTATCCATTTGACAGCCTTAAGAAATTTTGCCCTTTTTTATATTTTTTTTGCATGGATAATGATAAACTGTTTGTCAAAGTCTTTTAAAATTTTAATTACTTTTTTATAGTTTTTTAGGACTTATACTTGTCAATGATAAGGCAATGAAAAGTCAAGAGATCACATTTTCCCGCCAAAATTTCAATAGCTAATATCTCGAAAACAAGCACGGTGACCTATATATTTTGTTTGCTCCTTTGATTCCTTTTTTAATTCCCTATAAATGTATGCTAGTGTTTTGAAAAGTTAATTACTTTGAAACTGAGAAGCCAGCACCCTTAACTAAGTTACGAATGATCATACTGATCTATTTAGGGTACCAACATTAAATCAATGTAATATGTGTATACTGTAAACCAACTTATTTTCGCGAGCGATTTATTTTCGCGACTTTCGTGAATAAAAAAATAACGCGAATATTAATTGTCGTGAATATGTTATACATTAATATTTCCTTATTGAACTTCAGAAAATCGCGAAATTAAATAGCTGCGAAGTGGTCTAAAAAGGGTAAAACGCGAAATTATGTATCCGCGAAATTAAGTTGGTTTACAGTATCTATTTCCTAAACAAAATTAAAACTCATATTCAAATATTATGAAGACAACCATTTTAGCAGATTTCTTGCAGGTTCGTTATCCTTTTGCGGTTGTTTCTATGTTTAATGTCTAAGTTCTCCCACTATTGTTCAGTAGAATTACAAAAAAGATACATAACAGAGCGTACAAAATATTTAGGGAAGGAACTTAACTATATAATGGCGGTATAATGTAAGCAAAATACAAATATATTAAAATCAAAAAGAAAAATTAAGTACAAAGCAACAATTCACATATGTATACGGCAACAATAAACATACGTACAGAGCAACAACAACAAAATATTGATAAAGCAACAATAAAAATATGTACAAAGCATCAGTAAAAAAAAAGAATCAAGTAATGCTAGCATTTATTGAAACCAAACTTGTTGTTCAGCTCTTGCAGTGCATTTAAAAAACTCTTTTTAACATTGGCTCTGGGTATTCGTAGATTTTATAAACCAAATCATAAAAAGTGCAGAAAAACGCGATCGTTTGAAATGCCTAGCATTTTTAATAGACTTTCGTTATTTTCAATGTATTTCACACAGTTGGCGGTTAAAACGAGGCAAACGATCCCACGGAAACACTCAAAAAAATAATGACAAAGTAAATTAAACGCCAAATGTCAAATGTGTCCAAAACACGACATAGAAAATTCATGACTAAGGAACACGATAGTCAATACCAGTAAATGCATCATCATCATTGTCATATTTTACTAAGCAGAAATCTGAATGGAAACGGTAAATGTGTCAAAGAGACAATAACCAGACAAAAGAGCAAACAAGGCCGAAGGCGTGAATCTGTGATCTGGATAATACGGCACATGCGTTAAATGTAATTAATATTGTATAAGATTGACATGTTGGGGTTTTTTCTACATGCAGCTGTAACTTATTGAATTAAAATCACTTCTGATCTTCTGTAGTCGATATCGCGGATTTAAATGGTTAAAATTTGATAATCACCATATTTCGATTACTGTGACATTTATTTTTGCAGCACTGCTTTAGTTCTTCGTGTCGGTTTTTAGCATGAAGTCATCACCAAATTATATTGATATTAAGAACAAAAATCTGAACTCCGAGGCAAATTCAAAAGGAGGAAGTACATAAAAACGACAAATCAAATACTAAAATTTGATTAAGATAAAATTGTCATAAAGGTTTATTAGTGTGTGAACTCGTTCAAATCACTCAAAAAGCTAAGTTAACTCATGAGGCTGAGTTCATTTAACTTCAATAAAAAGACAGAGATAAGTCCTGTTAAATATGTCATCAACCCTTAATGATCTTTTGTGCCTGTAGCTGAATTTTCACTCGATGCGTCTTGAAACCTGTTCCTGCGTGAAGAAATTTTTCGCTTTCCATGACGCTCACCAAATTTTCTTGACATATAACATTAGATACTAGTAATATGAATGATAGGTATTTATATATTAAGCAATGTTATGCACGTTTTTACTTAAGGGGGTTCGCGGGTCTAAATCATTTATATAGGATTTCTCTATATTTTCTCTAAATGAAATTTATCTTATAGTTAATAGAAAATTAAATAAAACAGTGGGGTCACCGTTCATTTGCGCTCACAATCTGCCTTCGAAAGAAGCATACATTTTTGTAAAGGTGTTTGTTTTGTCTGATGAAGTAATAGGAGAAACAAAGGTTATATCGAAATAAAAAAGAAATTTATTACAGAAATCGATCACATTTTACAATAATTTAGTTTAAGTACAGTTTATATGGAAATAATATTAAAAAAGATAGGTCACCGATGAGTTGAAAAAGATATTATAATTTTAAAGCCAAAAAATGGCATTTTTCCACCTTGGGAGATAATTTGGAACTCTTTCAATGATGTATACATTTTAAAAGTTATCTAGGGCCAACACGAATTGATTATTTTGAACTAAAAGTTGATGTAAGTTATTGAATACCTTTAAGGACATAAGAGCTAAATTAAACGTGTAGTTAACTCATTTTTGTAGTGGTTTCTTCGAACACTTAAGATTTGCAATGTTGTAAGGGAAACAACAATATTTAAAATATCAAATAACATAAATACCGAACTCCAAGGGAAAATTCAATTCAAAGTCCCTAAGTGTTATCCAATGGCAAAATCAAAAGCTCAGACCCATCAACCATTGTAAAACAACTGTCACAGTCCTTAATTGGTACAAGCATTTCCTAATGTAATAATATGGTAATCAACCCTAGTTTTATAGCAAGCTGAACCTCTCATTTGTATGACAGTCGCATGAAATTCCATAATATTTTCATCAGTGTGTGAACAAATCAAACAGACATGATAGGTAAAAATTATAGAAATGATTTAAATGATGCACAGCTCCATGTGGTTGTATTAAATCGTGCTTCTAAGATATTTTTAAATCGGATAGTAGGTGTTGACATTCTTAATAAATATAATTTGCCTACACATAAATTCCGCTTATATTCATTTGATTTTTACGTTTAATATTCAGTTCTGCTCCACTCGAGAACTTTATGTCAATTCTCATACTCTCGTTAATATTACCATAGTAGATCAACGCAATAAAATAACCGAATTATTTGGATTTTGATGTCATATGACCGTAATTATTTACAACTTAGTCTTTGTTTATACGGTCAATTACTTTAGCTTATTTACCCCAAAGATATTCGATTAATTAGGATGGTCAAAACTTCAATATAGAGAAACCTTTAATTGCGTTATATAAAGCATCACAAATGATACAGTATGATTGTCTGACAGTAAGACCTTGTTTCTTATTAATCAGCCATACATGGTATCACACTTCGTTAAAAATATTATGAGACGCCGTTGTTAATTTTGATAAACTTTGGAAGCAATGAGGCAATACTCACCCCTAGGATAAATTGGCAAACTTGATTTAGACCATCGGAAAAGTATTCAATGAAAAATGGAAAAAAGATACCAAAGTGACAATCAAACTCATAAATCGAAAATAAACTGACAACGCCATGACTTAGAATGAAAAAGACAAACACACAAACATTAGTACACATGACACAACATAGAAAACTACAGAATAAGCAACCCGAACCCCGCCAGAAACTAGGAGGTGATCTCAGGTGCTTCGTAATGGTAAGCAGATCCTTCTCCACATGTTGCACCTGTCGTGTTGCTTAAGTGATAACAAATCCGGTAAATAGTCTAATTTGATAGGTCACATTCATGAAAGGGAAGGGGTTGTAGTTACAAAGTAAGGAACATATCAAATATCATTTCTGTAACGGTTATTCCATAACGGTCAACCAACTCGTGATGGCGTCTGTAAGTTAAAGAAGGGATGATTTCAACTTCACCATTTGGAACTCTTTGTTTAATAGCTTCCTTGTGATCAGCAACCCTCTATCGAGAAAGTCATGATAGGAAATCCCTGCACGGGAATATCGTGCTTGCATTTCCTAAATGACGGGATTGTACTCACGTCAATTGAAACAGATATTTAATAACGGTCAACCAACTCTTAATTGTTTACATAAAGTTTACATGATGATAGCGTAGCTTACAGTATCAGCATTGTAAGTCCACGAGTTGATTATATTTCGATATTTCAGTTCTTGAAAAGGCTATTTTGTCATTACATGAACCATACATGAAAAGTAAAATAAATTAGAAAATGTGTATGTTTCTCTTTGCGTTCTTAAATGATTAAATGCAATAATTATAAGTGATATAATACGATTGTTTTCATATAATATAATGAAATATGCGTGAAAAACATATTTTGTCATCCGTACATTATATCAATCACTTTGGTAGTTCATAAGAATATTCCACTCCTTTCATCCGATTTGTAGTACTCAATACTTTTATTCTGACCGTGTACCTAGGGTTTGGTATGGAGAATGATGCATGCATAGCATGAGACGGTAACGCTGTTGTCTGCCCCGATTTTACTTTTTGTTTAACATTCTGTTTTTGTAATCCTTGATTTGAATGTTCAGAATTCAATTATTTAAATTAAGCATCGATAAAACTACTGCTGCACTCATTTTGAATATTGTCCGACAATCCCAACCGATATTTGTGAAAACTCTCCCCGCCACAATACAAATCATTATAAATAAGTACTATTGACGTAACTACAAGTATCATAATCTGATAAATTTGTAAAGTCTTACAAATAACATTGTACTCTTAGCCTTCTTCAGTATGTTTATTTTTGTCTGAAGTATTATTAGTCAAATTACAGGGTACTGCAGATGTTAAAATGGAAAACTGTCGTCATATGTTTTTACTCCTTATGTACTTTTCCTTATTGTTTTGATTTTTTAGTACGATTCATGTTGACAATTGAATAGTAAGATTATGTTTATATCCTTACCGAGATAAAACGGTCAATTGTTTTTGTTTTCATACGGATTTTCAACCTTATTACGGTTTCGTGATATTTAAAAAGAGTTGTCAGTTCATCCCCATATGGTATATTGTTTGAGTTATGTTATGTTGCAAATAAAAATCAGTTCTTTAGCGAGTATGTTTTTTACTTTCCTTTTCCTGTAAAACCTATAAAAATGGAACATTCTTTTTGGTATAATTATGTAATTGATTTGGTTTGATTTTTTTGGTGATTTAACGCCACTTTTAAACACCGCATTTAAGGTATTTCGTGGCGTTTTATGTGTAAATTGTTTCAATGGCATTTGGTTATAGTTATCAAAGGTACCAGGATTATAATTTAAAACATGGAAAGGGATAAGCTTGGTGTCTTTTATAGTGAAATCAAAATCTATTTGTCTAGATATGTCTCATGTAATGCCGCTTATCCTTTGCATGTATTATGTTTTGTACCCTTATTAACTCCAATATGTATTAATCTGAAAGTTTAATTTTGCTACTGATTTGAGGTTTTTTATTATGTATATTTTCAAGATAAAAATATTGATATGTTCTCTGATTGCAATGAGACAACTATCTTCTAAAGACAAATGACGTCATTGTAAACAGGTAATCGTATAGACTGCAACTGAGAGCAAGACAATAACAATCAAAACCAAGAAGTAAACAAAGACTCACAAAACCAACGGACATTCACATCAACAGTAATAAATACTAATTAAGAAACAACACGAACTCCACTAAAAATCCGGAATGAAATCAGGTGCTCCGGAAGGGTAAACATTTCCTGCACAGTATACGGCTTCCGTTGTGTTATTTCTTTGTTCAGTGCGGTAATGATGAAAGTCAATTTAAACAGTTACCAACAAAACGGTAAAACATGACAAGTAGGGAAGCAGTTCGAAGGAAAAACTAGAGGCTCTAAAGAGCCTGTGTCGCTCACCTTGGTCTATGTGCATATTAAACAAAGGACACAAATGGATTCATGACAAAATTGTATTTTGGTGATGGTGATGTGTTTGAAGTTCTTACTTAACTGAACGATTTTGCTTCTTACAATTATATCTATCATGAACTTTGCCCATTAGTAACAGAAAACTATATTTGGTAAAAATTTACATAAATTTACCAAATTAATGAAAATTGTTAAAAATTGACTATAAAGGGCAATAACTCCTTAAGGGGTCAATTGACCATTTATGTCATGTTGACTTATTTGTAGATCTTACTTTGCTGAACATTATTGCTGTTTACAGTTTATCGCTATCTATAATAGTATTCAAGATAACCAAAAACGGCAAAATTTCTTTAAAAATTACCAATTGGAGGGCAGCAACCCAACAACCAGTTGTCCAATTCATCTGAAAAATTCAGGGCAGATAGATATTGACTTGATTAACAATTTAACTTCTTGTCAGATTTGCTTTAGATGCTTTGGTTTCATAGTTATAAGCAAAAAACTGCATTTTACCCCTATGTTCTATTTTTAGCCATGGCGGCCATCTTGGTTGAATGGCCAGGTCATCGGACACATTTTTCAAACTAGATACCCCAAAGATGATTGTGGCCTAGTAGTTTCAGTGGACATTTTGTAAAAGATTACTTAGATTTATGAAAAATGGTTAAAGATTGACTATAAAGGGCAATAACTCCTAAAGGGGTCAACTGACCATTTTGGTCATGTTGACTTATTTGTAGATCTTACTTTGCTGAACATTATTGCTGTTTACAATTTATCTCTATCTATAATAATATTCAAGATAATAACCAAAAACAGCAAAATTTCCTCAAAATTACCAATTCAGGAGCAGCAACCCAACAACCGATTGACCGATTCATCTGAAAATTTCAGGGCAGATAGTTCTTGACCTGATAAACATTTTTATCCCATGTCAGATTTCCTCAAAATGCTTTGGTTTTTGAGTTATAAGCCAAAAACTGCATTTTACCCCTATGTTCTATTTTTAGCGGTGGCGGCCATCTTGGTTGGTTGACCAGGTCACGCCACACATTTTTTAAACTAGATACCCCAAAGATGATTGTGGCCAAGTTTGGATTAATTTGGCCAAGTAGTTTCAGAGGAGAAGATTTTTGTAAAAGATTACTTTAATTTTTACGAAAAATGGTAAAAAATTGACTATAAAGGGCAATAACTCCTAAACGGGTCAACTGACCATTTTGGTCATGTTGACTTATTTGTAGATCTTACTTTGCTGAACATTATTGCTGTTTACAGTTTATCTCTATCTATAATAATATTCAAGATAACAACCAAAAACAGCAAAATTTCCTCAAAATTACCAATTCAGGGGCAGCAACCCAACAACTGATTGACCGATTCATCTGAAAATTTTAGGGCAGATAGATCTTGACCTGATAAACATTTTTATCCCATGTCAGATTGCCTCAAAATGCTTTGGTTTTTGAGTTATAAGCCAAAAACTGCATTTTACCCCTTTGTTCTATTTTTAGCCGTGGCGGCCATCTTAGTTGGTTGACCAGGTCACGCCACACATTTTTTAAACAAGATACCCCAAAGATGATTGTGGCCAAGTTTGGATTAATTTGGCCAAGTAGTTTCAGAGGAGAAGATTTTTGTAAAAGATTACTTTAATTAACGAAAAATGGTAAAAAATTGACTATAAAGGGCAATAACTCCTAAACGGGTCAACTGACCATTTTGTTCATGTTGACTTATTTGTAGATCTTACTTTGCTGAACATTATTGCTGTTTACAGTTTATCTCTATCTATAATAATATTCAAGATAACAACAAAAAACAGCAAAATTTCCTCAAAATTACCAATTCAGGGGCAGCAACCCAACAACTGATTGACCGATTCATCTGAAAATTTTAGGGCAGATAGATCTTGACCTGATAAACATTTTTATCCCATGTCAGATTGCCTCAAAATGCTTTGGTTTTTGAGTTATAAGCCAAAAACTGCATTTTACCCCTTTGTTCTATTTTTAGCCGTGGCGGCCATCTTGGTTGGTTGACCAGGTCACGCCACACATTTTTTAAACTAGATACCCCAAAGATGATTGTGGCCAAGTTTGGATTAATTTGGCCAAGTAGTTTCAGAGGAGAAGATTTTTGTAAAAGATTACTTTAATTAACGAAAAATGGTTAAAAATTGACTATAAAGGGCAATAACTCCTAAACAGGTCAACTGACCATTTTGGTCATGTTGACTTATTTGTAGATCTTACTTTGCTGAACATTATTGCTGTTTACAGTTTATCTCTAACTATAATAATATTCAAGATAATAACCAAAAACAGCAAAATTTCTTCAAAATTACCAATTCAGGGGCAGCAACCCAACAACCGATTGACCGATTCATCTGAAAATTTCAGGGCAGATAGATCTTGACCTGATAAACATTTTTACCCCATGTCAGATTTGCTCTAAATGCTTTGGTTTTTGAGTTATAAGCCAAAAACTGCATTTTACCCCTATGTTCTATTTTTAGCCGTGGCGGCCATCTTGGTTGGTTGACCGGGTCACGCCACACAATTTTTAAACTAGATACCCCAATGATGATTGTGGCCAAGTTTGGTTTGATTTGGCCCAGTAGTTTCAGAGGAGAAGATTTTTGTAAAAGTTAACGACGACGGACGACGACGACGACGGACGACGACGGACGACGACGGACGACGGACGACGGACGCCAAGTGATGAGAAAAGCTCACTTGGCCCTTCGGGCCAGGTGAGCTAAAAAAGAAAAACAAACATGACAGATAACGAACACAACAGTATTACAGTCAGACGCATACAAATTGTGCCGGGTTGAACATATTTGTTAACGCACATTTCATCATTAAGCTTGGACAGTGGTGTAACTGCACAGTTCAAGTACAACAAAAGGTTTAAATTAACAGATCGGTATGTAACTACAACAAAAAAAAAGAAAGACACTAAGAAACAAAGAAATGTTTATTCGAATTCACTGAAAGACAGTCAAAAACCAATAACAACTTAAATAGTTTGTTTCGCCTATTACCGCGGTCATTTGATATATTTGATGAAGCCACAAACATATTTTACCTAAAAGACATTTTCATTAATTTCCTTCTAACTTTCATGTACTTCTATATGTTATTGAATTTATGTAATCAAATTCTGGAATAAGTATTGATAAGGTTAATTTGTCGTTCGCCAAATATTGTTTTTTAAGAAAGTCCATTGTTCAAGGTCGTCATTAGAGCAAACATCTCAACTTGCCATTTTATTATTGTCCAAAGTCTGAAGACATTATATTGTTTCTGGTCGAAAGTTCTTGTAGAGGTCAAAGCTTTTAGTTTCTAAATGAATATATTGCAACAAGTTAATTAATAAATGTCCAAAGAACTTATTATTTCATCTAGTTTCGCAATAAGACTAAAGATTATTTTAGCAATACAATAACTTTATAATACTACATACAATATATGAATGATTGCGCAATCTCTTTACATATCATTCTTAATTATTTATAATCAAGAATATCCATAATTTTCTTATTTTCTTGAATATATATAAGAAGAAATATAAGTATGGTCATTTGCTGAACATCATTTTGACACTAGGAACCGAAGGATCATTTCAGCGTCTGACCAAACCGCTTATAAATATGTCATAGTGTTTACACTGATTCTCCAGCGCTTTTAAGTCCGTTTTGTGTTTTGAAAAATGACAACATAATTGAGAATGGAAATGGGAATATGTCAAAAAAACAACAACCCGACCAAAAAGTCGACAACAGCCGAAGGCCACCAAAGGGTCTTCAACGAATCGAGAAAACCCAGCACCCGGAGGTGGTCCTCAGCTACCCACAAAATACAACTGTGTTCTAGTTCAGTAAAAAATGAACGTCGCACTAAACTCAAAAACATATAGATGAACTAAAAAGCTAAATACAATCAATTCAAAAACGTCTGCATATGGTAAACAGTCTAATCGTTTACCAAAAGATGCCTTGTTTAATCATAACATTAATGTAAATGATATGACCCGATAACCCAGTTATTTCGTAATGAAAATTAAAAAAAATATTATTTGCTCTTTAAACAAAAAATATCAAACGTTATTTTTATCTTAAACGAGAGAACAAAGACAAGACCTCTATAATAGCATCTTACGGCATAGCTTTAGATTTTAGTTTTTTTTATGGACCACTACTTTAATTAAATAATTTTTAAAGCGACAAAATGTATTATTGATAACAAAAATATGATCAGCTTTTCAATTACTGCTGTTATATGTGTCAAAAATTATTCCTTCAAGCCTTTTCCAATTTCTAAATTGTATTTAATAGATAATGTCTGTTATAAATAATAGCTGTCTCTTTTGAAATCCAATGGTCTTGTACTTATTACCTTTTTTCTGTAAATTATATGCCGTCTTTTAACCCTTAGGTATTATAATATAACATTGGTATCTACATTCTTATTACCTTTTTTCTGTAAATTATATGCCGTCTTTTAACCCTTAGGTATTATAATATAACATTGGTATCTAAGTTCGTATTACCTTTTTTCTGTAAATTATATGCCGTCTTTTAACCCTTAGGTATTATAATATAACATTGGTATCTAAGTTCATATTACCTTTTTTCTGTAAATTATATGCAGTCTTTTAACCCTTAGGTAATATAATGTAACATTGGTATCTACATTCGTATTACCTTTTTTCTGTAAATTACATGCCGTCTTTTAACCCTTAGGTATTATAATGTAACATTGGTATCTACATACTTATTACCTTTTTTCTGTAAATTATATGCAGTCTTTTAACCCTTAGGTATTATACAATTACATTGGTATCTGCATTCTTATTACCTTTTTTCTGTAAATTATATGCCGTCTTTTAACCCTTAGGTATTATAATATAACATTGGTATCTAAGTTCATATTACCTTTTTTCTGTAAATTATATGCAGTCTTTTAACCCTTAGGTATTATAATATAACATTGGTATCTAAGTTCGTATTACCTTTTTTCAGTAAATTACATGCCGTCTTTTAACCCTTAGGTATTATAATATAACATTGGTATCTAAGTTCGTATTACCTTTTTTTCTGTAAATTATATGCCGTCTTTTAACCCTTAGGTATTATAATATAACATTGGTATCTAAGTTCGTATTACCTTTTTTCTGTAAATTACATGCCGTCTTTTAACCCTTAGGTATTATAATATAACATTGGTATCTAAGTTCATATTACCTTTTTTCTGTAAATTATATGCAGTCTTTTAACCCTTAGGTATTATAATATAACATTGGTATCTAAGTTCGTATTACCTTTTTTCAGTAAATTACATGCCGTCTTTTAACCCTTAGGTATTATAATATAACATTGGTATCTAAGTTCGTATTACCTTTTTTCTGTAAATTATATGCCGTCTTTTAACCCTTAGGTATTATAATATAACATTGGTATCTAAGTTCATATTACCTTTTTTCTGTAAATTATATGCAGTCTTTTAACCCTTAGGTATTATAATATAACATTGGTATCTAAGTTCGTATTACCTTTTTTCAGTAAATTACATGCCGTCTTTTAACCCTTAGGTATTATAATATAACATTGGTATCTAAGTTCGTATTACCTTTTTTCTGTAAATTACATGCCGTCTTTTAACCCTTAGGTATTATAATATAACATTGGTATCTACATTCGTATTACCTTTTTTCTGTAAATTATATGCCGTCTTTTAACCCTTAGGTAATATAATGTAACATTGGTATCTACATACTTATTACCTTTTTTCTGTAAATTATATGCAGTCTTTTAACCCTTAGGTAATATAATGTAACATTGGTATCTACATACTTATTACCTTTTTTCTGTAAATTATATGCAGTCTTTTAACCCTTAGGTATTATAATGTAACATTGGTATCTACATACTTATTACCTTTTTTCTGTAAATTATATGCAGTCTTTTAACCCTTAGGTAATATAATGTAACATTGGTATCTACATACTTATTACCTTTTTTCTGTAAATTATATGCAGTCTTTTAACCCTTAGGTATTATACAATTACATTGGTATCTGCATTCTTATTACCTTTTTTCTGTAAATTATATGCCGTCTTTTAACCCTTAGGTAATATAATGTAACATTGGTATCTACATACTTATTACCTTTTTTCTGTAAATTATATGCAGTCTTTTAACCCTTAGGTATTATACAATTACATTGGTATCTGCATTCGTATTACCTTTTTTCAGTAAATTATATGCCGTCTTTTAACCCTTAGGTAATATAATGTAACATTGGTATCTACATACTTATTACCTTTTTTCTGTAAATTATATGCAGTCTTTTAACCCTTAGGTATTATACAATTACATTGGTATCTGCATTCTTATTACCTTTTTTCTGTAAATTATATGCCGTCTTTTAACCCTTAGGTATTATAATATAACATTGGTATCTAAGTTCATATTACCTTTTTTCTGTAAATTATATGCAGTCTTTTAACCCTTAGGTATTATAATATAACATTGGTATCTAAGTTCGTATTACCTTTTTTCAGTAAATTACATGCCGTCTTTTAACCCTTAGGTATTATAATATAACATTGGTATCTAAGTTCGTATTACCTTTTTTTCTGTAAATTATATGCCGTCTTTTAACCCTTAGGTATTATAATATAACATTGGTATCTAAGTTCGTATTACCTTTTTTCTGTAAATTACATGCCGTCTTTTAACCCTTAGGTATTATAATATAACATTGGTATCTAAGTTCATATTACCTATTTCTGTAAATTATATGCAGTCTTTTAACCCTTAGGTATTATAATATAACATTGGTATCTAAGTTCGTATTACCTTTTTTCAGTAAATTACATGCCGTCTTTTAACCCTTAGGTATTATAATATAACATTGGTATCTAAGTTCGTATTACCTTTTTTCTGTAAATTATATGCCGTCTTTTAACCCTTAGGTAATATAATGTAACATTGGTATCTAAGTTCGTATTACCTTTTTTCTGTAAATTATATGCAGTCTTTTAACCCTTAGGTATTATAATATAACATTGGTATCTAAGTTCGTATTACCTTTTTTCTGTAAATTACATGCCGTCTTTTAACCCTTAGGTATTATAATATAACATTGGTATCTAAGTTCGTATTACCTTTTTTCTGTAAATTATATGCAGTCTTTTAACCCTTAGGTATTATAATATAACATTGGTATCTAAGTTCGTATTACCTTTTTTCAGTAAATTACATGCCGTCTTTTAACCCTTAGGTATTATAATATAACATTGGTATCTAAGTTCGTATTACCTTTTTTCTGTAAATTATATGCCGTCTTTTAACCCTTAGGTATTATAATATAACATTGGTATCTAAGTTCGTATTACCTTTTTTTCTGTAAATTATATGCAGTCTTTTAACCCTTAGGTATTATAATATAACATTGGTATCTAAGTTCATATTACCTTTTTTCTGTAAATTATATGCCGTCTTTTAACCCTTAGGTATTATAATATAACATTGGTATCTAAGTTCATATTACCTTTTTTCTGTAAATTATATGCCGTCTTTTAACCCTTAGGTATTATAATATAACATTGGTATCTAAGTTCGTATTACCTTTTTTCAGTAAATTACATGCCGTCTTTTAACCCTTAGGTATTATAATATAACATTGGTATCTAAGTTCGTATTACCTTTTTTCTGTAAATTATATGCCGTCTTTTAACCCTTAGGTATTATAATATAACATTGGTATCTAAGTTCGTATTACCTTTTTTTCTGTAAATTATATGCAGTCTTTTAACCCTTAGGTATTATAATATAACATTGGTATCTAAGTTCGTATTACCTTTTTTCTGTAAATTATATGCCGTCTTTTAACCCTTAGGTAATATAATGTAACATTGGTATCTAAGTTCGTATTACCTTTTTTCTGTAAATTATATGCAGTCTTTTAACCCTTAGGTATTATAATATAACATTGGTATCTAAGTTCGTATTACCTTTTTTCAGTAAATTACATGCCGTCTTTTAACCCTTAGGTATTATAATATAACATTGGTATCTAAGTTCGTATTACCTTTTTTCTGTAAATTATATGCCGTCTTTTAACCCTTAGGTATTATAATATAACATTGGTATCTAAGTTCGTATTACCTTTTTTTCTGTAAATTATATGCAGTCTTTTAACCCTTAGGTATTATAATATAACATTGGTATCTAAGTTCATATTACCTTTTTTCTGTAAATTATATGCCGTCTTTTAACCCTTAGGTATTATAATATAACATTGGTATCTAAGTTCATATTACCTTTTTTCTGTAAATTATATGCCGTCTTTTAACCCTTAGGTATTATAATATAACATTGGTATCTAAGTTCGTATTACCTTTTTTCTGTAAATTATATGCAGTCTTTTAACCTTTAGGTATTATAATATAACATTGGTATCTAAGTTCGTATTACCTTTTTTCTGTAAATTATATGCCGTCTTTTAACCCTTAGGTATTATAATATAACATTGGTATCTAAGTTCGTATTACCTTTTTTCTGTAAATTATATGCCGTCTTTTAACCCTTAGGTATTATAATATAACATTGGTATCTAAGTTCGTATTACCTTTTTTCTGTAAATTATATGCCGTCTTTTAACCCTTAGGTATTATAATATAACATTGGTATCTAAGTTCGTATTACCTTTTTTCTGTAAATTATATGCCGTCTTTTAACCCTTAGGTATTATAATATAACATTGGTATCTAAGTTCGTATTACCTTTTTTCTGTAAATTATATGCCGTCTTTTAACCCTTAGGTATTATAGTATAACATTGGTATCTACATGCTTATTACCTTTTTTCTGTAAATTATATGCCGTCTTTTAACCCTTAGGTATTATAATATAACATTGGTATCTAAGTTCGTATTACCTTTTTTCTGTAAATTATATGCAGTCTTTTAACCCTTAGGTATTATAGTATGACATTGGTATCTACAATCGTATTATCTTTCTAATTTAAGAATGGAATGCTTCCTTGAATACGTTTTAGGGCATACAAACGTTTACCTAAAGACATTTTTGTGATGCGCTTCATATTTAAAATACATGCATGTTCAACACTGTATAACCCGAAGAAAAATTGTATCATAACAATTATATTTAAATGTTACATCCATTTTGTTTGAAATGCTATCCAATATTTCAACTTATGTCAGGGGTAACATGGACAATATGAGACACTTAATTTATTGAAGAATTGAATTCGTATTTCTGTTCAATCTTGCACACAATTAAATCCTACATTTTTTTTACCGGGCAGAATATTGTTCATAGTTTAAATTTATATCATGCATTTTGTTTGCTGGGCAGAATATTTCTTTTCGTCCGTCTTATGCAATCTTGTTAATACTTACAAGCCCAACAATTTCATCTCAAAACATTTCCTGTTGCGAAATACGCTGTGGTGTGTACTCAAATGTGTAATTAATATTCATTTGTTTTCGTTGTCCATTAAAAAAGTAGAAGGGTGGTTCGAACTCCAATGAAAGGTAAAACGAGTAACTATTTGATAATAAACTTACGAGTAAATGGTGCGTTGAAATCATAAGCTGACCACATCTGTGCAACAAAGAATGGTCCCCAGCACAGCAGGTAACAGAGTATTACAGCAAGTGTCAGCTTGATGGTCTTAAGCTTGGAATTAGATACTGCTTTCCGATGGACTCGGGGTTTATTGATAGCATTTTCAACGTTCGAATCACGAACAGAGTATGTTTTATTGAATGATATTTTTCTGGGATATCGTTTTGTTTCGGGAAGATTCGAGCTAGATCCTACACTGATCCACACAACGTAACATATTCTTGAATAGACAGCTGTTAATATACAGAACGGAACAAAGTAAATAGACACAAATATCCACGTGACATAAATTTGCAGCTTCCATATTGGACCGGTACTAAGGTTCTCCCAGCAATCGTACACGTCACTTCCGGACTCAGTCTCCTGATACGAAAATAAGACTAACTGCGGAACTGCGCATAACAGAGACATAATCCAGGCCAGTGATATCATACAATGAATTCGTTTGTTTGTCCAAGTTTGGCTTGTGATCGGGTAGCAAATAGAAACATATCTATCAATGGCTGTCGTTACTAAAACATACGAAGAGGCATACATGGCAACGACTTGAAAATATTTAACAAATTTACATAGGAAATCGTTTCCTTGGAAACGATAGGTAATGTCCCATGCCATTTGTGGTAATAGATTAAAGAATCCCATCGAAAGGTCAGCTATACACAAATGAAAAATAAACCATTGCATTCTTGTTAAAGTACTGCATTTAAACTTTAATACGAAAAGTACGACTGTGTTTCCAAATAACGAAAAATATAACAGAACTGCCAAAGTTGAAATCTCTATTTTAGCAAGTTCCTCGTTTCTGCCCAATGGCTTTATACTTGTATTATTTTGGCTGAAATTAGTAAAAGCATGAATATTTGTCATATTGTTGTCTAGGAAAACGTGGTTTCTTTGGAATAACAATCCATCCGTCTTTTTACTTGGGTAGATATAACTGGTTACAGTTGTGTTTAAAATGTCAGTCATTTCCAAATCTACTATTGTTTCTCAACTGAAGTTTGGTCTGTGATTAAAGATCTGAAAAATTTAAAGTTTGCGTCAGAATTTTACAGAAGTAATTGTTATTCATTAAATGGCAAATGAAGCGAAACGACTTGTTAGTTATATAATAAAAAAGAATGATAGTCCTATCAAATAACTAGATACCGTTAAACTATAAAACTTGTTCAACGGCTTCGGTGTGCAGTTTTCATAACGAAAGTCATGCTTACAACACAAAAAATATCTAAACGGAATCGAGGAATATCAGATATTGTTTAAATATAAAAGAATGATAGTCCTATCAAATAACTTGACACCGGTAAACTATGAAACTTATTCAACGGCTTCGGTATTCAGTTTTCATAACAAAAATCATGTTTTCAACACAAAACATGTGTGAACGGAATGAAGGAATATCGGATATTGTTTTGCCGAGATGGAAATGGTCCATTACCGATGTGTAATCTGAAGATTAATGACCTGATTTATGACCTCATGATGCAATCACATTAACACAAATAAATAAAATAAATCCCTCTGATGATATATGGTAAGGATTTGTTGTTGCGGAATGGTATCTTATTTGTTTCGCTGTGAAAACAAATGAATAAACTGAATAATAACCACTTCAATGGATTTTATCTTATTATTTGCACAACAAGGCTCACGAAACGAACTGTCCAAACTCAATTTATCAAATCTGACATAAGTTCGTTTCGTTTGATAGGGTTATATACATATACTTCATTATATTGATATGTATAGCAGTTGATACATAAACACGACATCTCATTCCAAACAATTGTAAAATGTTTTCTTATCTCAATTGCATCTTCTTTGTGGTAATATTGGTGAATTAATGCGCCTTTACAAGTACAATTCTAGTTCATTCTATTTATCCAAACGTGAGGCCCTTACGGAGGTTGTTTATTACTAAAAATTACACTTTTAACATTTTGTTCTTTACTTATTACTTTTTTAGTAATAATTTAAGTTCTAGTTTTACTAATGTTTTTTTTTTTAATAAATCTCATTTTCAAGAGCTCTTTAATTCATATTTCAATTACGATAATAATATTTACATATTGGACATGTAATCAAAAACTGTTGGTAGTCTTCGTTATCATTTATAAGAAAGTCATATGGTGAATAGAAAATTTAAAAAAAAAATGGCCATTGAAAATAAGTGTTTCAAAATAAGGTCAAAATATCCTATGTTAAAATAAGAAATTTTAGCAAACCCTCAATCTTGTGTTAAAAACTATGTTATCATATTGCAAAAACAGTATCCGAAATTCCATATTAATATGTGGGGTTCCCGTCAATTGGACGGCATTAAAACAGAGTACATTTAGATATCAAAATACAGACGAAATGTCTGTCTCTGAGTAGTCGAGGGTTGCAGAAAGTAGTTCATCTGCAACTCACACTAAAAGGCAAACGTGATAATGTCTTAAAGAGGTTTGTTTGTAACTCAGTTAATCAATAATATGTCTTTTACAAACACGTTGGTCTCCAAAGACATTGTCAAGAATTCCAAAGAAACACTTATAGCTGTTTTGAGACTAATTAAGTTATGTAAATGCCATATGCTTTTAGAATATTTACGGAAGGATTCTTAAAACTTGATTAATATGCTATTGAAACCAGAACTAAGGTAAATGGAACTCGTTCGCAAAGTGTACTTCCCTTGAGGGCAAGTGAACTGTCTTTCCTTTTGTCCTTTCCATAATGTCTGCCGTGCTTGATCAGTACAGTTTCTATCGAACAAAATAATGTTTTCGTAAATATCACAGGTTTCCTTCAAGCAAAGTCAATATTCAAAACCTTTAGTGGTTTGTCTAATGTATCATAATTGGTTTTTTTAATGAAAAAGATTATCAATTATAATAGCATTATATACAAACAAACAAAAAGAATGTGTCGAAGGACACGAATGCCCTGCCCCCACTTAAGATTTGTTATTTTTCAAATTATAAAAGGGGCATAACTTAAGAATGGTTATTGACTCACAACCCAACGTTGGACTTCTACGTATTGTAGTTTTTAGCAATATGCAAAAGTTTTATAATATTAATTGATGAGTCAAACTTAAGTGAGAGTGCGTAAACGAAAAAAAAATGCAATTTTTGAAGTTATTATGGGACACAACTCTAGAACGGCAAGTGCCTCTATTTCCTTACTGGAATTCTGTCTAGGTGCTTTAGTTCTTAGTATAGTGAATGAGTTTTATTAAATTTGTATGAAGCAAATTTAAGTTTGACTGCCGAGTCGATAGTTGGACGGCCGGATAGCAAGACGGACGGATGTCTGCATGGAAGGATGGAAGGACAGTTAAGAATAACACCTGATGCCCCTATTGCCTACAACGCAGAAAAATCCCCGTAGCATGCATTACAAACGTACTGTTAAAAGACGGAAACTCTTTCTCGGATGGTTGAGAGCTTGACATTCAATTCACATTTCACGATCGGTTGATATTCACGCTACTACTAGTATCTTGAAATCATAACCTAAGAAACATCGATTCTGATTGGTTGCCTTATGATTTGACAAAGGTTCTATTGGCTACTATCTATAGAATGATTTATAGAATAAAGGGTTTTTCCCGAAAGGAGAAGATATTACAAACGAAAGATAAAAAAAAAAACTTACAATAACGGTATTCGTGACACGCTTATAAGTAATGCTTCATATTAATTAATGAAGCAGCGAAGGACTCAATACCATTTTAAAAAGTAAGTTTAAATTATTAAAAACAATATTATTGGCATGCTTTTCGAAAGGGTTAGGTGCTGGCGCAAAGGTTGGGGAATACCCGGCATGAAAATATCAGAAGAATGAAAGAAAAAAATTTGGACATAAAAAGGAAATCAGGAGCTATCATTCCCTCTTCTGTTCCAAAAATCACACATAGTAGGCACAAGCAATCTGGGGACAGCGAAAAAATAACTGTAACGCTTCCAAACATTACGTCTTTTGTATTATCTTGCATTATTTTTTTTCTAAATGGCTTATAATAATACATTTAATAGATTTATAAAAAGAAATCTGGGGGTCCATGGGCAAATTTTTTAAGGCATTCAAATTGATAAAACCAGAGGATTTCGAATATTTGACAAAAATTCCAAAACATGACAAGCTAATTTTATAACGCATTTAAGATTTCAAAAAAAGAAAAACAAAATAAAGTCTCCGAAATATTAGTTGAATCTTCAAATAAATCTATTTTTCGATTGAATATTAGTGCAGGGTATATGTGTTCGAGCAAACGTTTCTTCTTATTCTATATACTTCTCTTTCAATATTAGTCAGAGCAGTTTTACACGATGAGCTTAGTAGATCACCTAAAATAACACTTATGATTTTAATAACAATTTCTACGTTATCTGTTTTAAATGCCTTAATCACATCTTTGCACTCAAAACTTGATATAAATTAATGTAAACTGCATACTTTATTTAAAATTAAAGTTAATTTGTGTAATTATATCTTGAAATCTAGATTAACAACCTCAACCTCTACAGGTGCCCTTGTTTTCCTCCAAAGATTAAACAACTGTTAATACTTAGTACCTTCCGTTGACGTGGTATTGTACTATTTGCATGTTAATTAGGAAAAGCATAATAGATTCTGAATGAATTTAGGGATAAATATGAAGTTATTCAGTGGCTATTTGTAGTTCAAAATCATTCAGGTGCTTAAAGATCATATTTAAACACGTGTGGATCATATGAGACATTCAACATGTGTTTGGCATTTCTCATTTTCCTACAATTGTGTTATCCCTCTTACGCTGACACTTACGATTTCTTTATTATTCCATCCATAATATTTAAGATTTCAGTATCATTCTTTGTTACACATTGTTTAACAGTTAAATCACTATCGTTACGTGATTTTACAGAATATTCGGTTCAGGAGTTTGCACTTATTTATTGAGCACCTTTTTTCAATAGAACATAGTCGCTATCAAAATTTACGTTCACTAAATTACTTCCTGTTATATCTTTGCGTGTGATCGTCTGGATTTATGGTATTCGGATGAAAATTGATGTTTTTCTTGATTTTTTTCTATAATTTTGTTTTTAATTCTTGTTCCATTACTTTGAGTTATCAATGTGTGAAACGAATCGAAAATCAAAATCTTTAAATATGTTTAAATAAGAATATTTCTTATTCCAGATCAAAATGGCCTACTCAATATCCGAACTACATTAAATTATATTAAATTCGAGGCCGAAAAAAAGTGTAATAATTTAGAAATGTGTTCAGTTGCATTTAATAAGCCATCTGAATTGATGTTCGCTACTTAAGCAAAATTTAGCCCTCTACAAATATTTGCACTAATGTCAACTGCTTCTAAAAAATGATAACTATAGATTTGGTATGCACACCAACATCGAACCAACAGATAATATGAATCTACATGTGGTAATACTACCAAATGTTTTAGAGGCAAACTAAGTTTTGGTAAAGAAAAATCCTTTTCCGTTTTTCGATAATAAAAAAAATATATATATATGCTGTAGCACTTAATACCAGAAATAAATAATGCGTTACAAAAATCATTATAGATATCCAATCATGTTTATAATCAAACGAATATAAAATTTGTCAATGCATGTCTTTGCTATAAATCTAAATTTAAATTAACCATTCAGGCCAGGCAACCAAAATTCAAAATTTAGTAAGCTTTAAAGTTTAATTACATATACAAAATAAATTGGCTTACCTTATTATCTAGAAATACCACCAACAAATCATCTAAATTATTGTCGCATAACTTTGTATCACTTTTAATATTCTTTGAAAAGTAGAACAATTCTTGTTTTCTTGAACGCCAATTTGTAGTTAAAGCCTTTATTGTCAACATGCATTATTCTTGTTTTAATTAGTGTTAATGATCTAACCAAGCATTTAATCATCATCTCACCCTACAATCGAATGTACTTACTAACCAAGCATTAAATCATCCCTCCACCCTACAATCGAACGGACTAATAAGTCAATAGGATATCTTCTCGACCGCGTTTTGATGAGATTCAATTAGGGAAAAATCCTTGTATTCAACCTTCTCATTTAGTCAAGAGGATGTTTGTTCAACAAGAAAAATAATTAATATGGAACCGAAATAAAAAATGACCTTCTTGCCCCTTATAGATATATAACTTTACTATTTTCTCATATATATTTTCCCTTCTTGAAAATTCGTTTGTCCTAAAAATGCCGAAGCCCAGAAAAACTAAAACGTTACGAAAAAAAATTATTATAGATATCTCGGCACTCATATTTATAATCAGACGAATAAAAAATATCAATGTATGTCTTTGCTATAAATCTAAATTTCAATATATAAACCATTTAGCCCAGGCTAACAATCATTTAAAATGCATTAAGCTTTACACGTTGACCACATATACACAATACGGCTTACCTTAAATTGGTATTTAGAAATACCACAACAAAAATCATCTAAATTGTTATCGCATAACTTTTCGACACTTTTAATATTCTTCAAAAGTAGAACAATCTTGGTTTTCTTGAACACCAAATTGTAGTTAAAGCCTTTATTGTCAACATGCATTGATCTTGTTTCAATCAGTGTTAGTGATCTAACCAAGCATTAAATCATCCCTTCACCTTACAATCGAACGGACTTATAATTCAATCGGAGATCTTCTAGCCCCCCCCCCCCCCTTTCGATGAGAATCAATAAGGGATAAATGCTTGTGTTCGACCTCCTCATTTGGTCAAGAGTATATTTGTTAAAGAAGACAAATAGTTAATATGGACTAGAAATAAAAAATAAATGATCTTATTGCCCCCTTATAGATATATAACTTAACGATTTGCCTAATATATGAATAAACATTTTTTATTCTTTTAAAGCATGCCTTGACAAATCGTTTGCTGATTTTTTTTTATTTTTAACAGCTATGTATGTTCTTTGGTCGGGTTGTTGTCTCTTTGACATATTCCACATTTCCATTCTCAAATTTTTGTATTTTCTATTAATCTAAATTTCAATATACAATTCAAGCTTTGCTACCAATCATTTAAAACGTATCAACCTTTATAGTTTAACCACATCTTAACCAATTAATTTGGTTTACCTAATTATTTAGAAATATCACAAAAAAATCATCGAAATTGTTGTCGCATATCTTTTTATCACTTTAAATATTCGTTAAAGTAAAACAATCCTGGTTTCCTTGAACGCCAATTTGTAGTTAAATTCGTTATTGTAAACAAGAATTGATCTTTTTTAATCATTAATTTTGTTAGTGATTTAACTAAGCATTAAATCCCTTCACCCTACAATCGAACGTATATACTAACCAAGCATAAAATCACCCCTTCACCCTACAATGGAACGTATATACTAAGCAAGCATAAAAGCATCCCTTCACCCTACAATCGAACGGACTAATAATTCAGTATGAGATCTTCTCGCCCGCGTTTTGATGAGAATCAATTCGGGATAAATTCTTGTGTTCAACTTTCTCATTTAGTCAAGAGGATGTTTGTTCAAGAAGAAACATAATTAGTATGGACTAGAAATAAAAAAATGACCTTCTTGTCCCCTTATTGATATATAACGGAACTATTGCTCTTATATATTGATACACATTCTTTATTCTGTTAAAGCATGCATTAACAAATCGCTTGCTGAATATTTAATATTCAACAGCTATGTTTGCTCTTTGGTCAGGTTGTTGTCTCTATGACATTCCCCATTTCGATTATCAATTTGTTTGTCTTTGTTATAAATCTATATCAAATAAACCATTCATGCGAGGTAAGCCAATCATTTCAAATTCATTAAGTTTGAAAGTTTAACCACATGTAATGACCTATACACAATGAATTTGCTTACCTTGTTATGTAGAAATGCCACCCAAAAAAAATCATCTAAATTGATGTCGCATAACTTTTCACCACTTTAAACGTCGTTCAAAGTAGAACAATCCTGGTTTTCTTGAACACAAATTTGTAGTTAAAGCCTCAATTGTCCATATGCATTGATCTTGTTTTAATCAGTGTTAGTGATCTAATCAAGCATTTTAAAAATTATCCATTCACCCTACAATCGAAGGGACTTTATAACCAAGCATTAAAGCATCCCTTCACCCTACAATCAAACGGACTAATAATTCAATAAGATATCTTCTCGCCAGTGTTTAAATGCGATTCAATTAGGGAAAACGCCTTGTATTCAACCTCCTCGTTTATTTCAGAGGATGTTTGATCAAGAAGAAATATAATTAATATGGATTAGATATTAAACAAAAATTACCTTCTTGCCCCCTTATAGATATATAACATAACATTTTTCCTAAGCTATATGTTTACTACTTGAACATTCGTTTGTCCTAAAAAAAAAAAGTTAGATAGATTGCGATTTTTTTTAATTTTTTACTTTTTTTTTTGTTATTCTCATTTATTATTTAATCTTGGAATTGTATGGAAGCAATACATATGAAAGTTAAGACTTCAAATCTTCAAAAGAAATTAATTATAAAATTGTCACAATCTATTAATAAACTATGCAGGATGCAAAATAAAATAAAAAGATGAAAACAATAATGTTCAAATATATATATTTAAGTCCTTAGATTTAAGGATTATTTTTTTAAATGTATTTTTATTGTTTAATGTTGAACTATAATGTATAAATTAAGAAACGATACTTACAGTTACGCACGTGTTTCTTTTGAAAAACAATCTCTCGAAATCTTAGATTTTGACATTTTTAGGTTAAAGCTCCGTGTCAATGTAATATAAGTTTGTGTGAACTTTTATTTGATAAGTGTTTAAGACGTGTTAGTAGTCTCATGAAGCATCCTTTATTCTAGTCTTAGTTTGATGATATTCATATTAAAGATCAATTATGTTACATCACCCAGTATTCCCAAGCTAAAAATCGACGATCGTTTTATAGCAACTTTTTAATACTAACTGATTAAAAGTCACATTCCAGTGAATAATTGGGAATTCTTGGATAAATCTGAAAAGTGCATGGAGTTATATATCACTGAGATAGCTGTGTCAGTGGAGAAGTTGTTAACAGCGTGTGCAATACTGTTGTTGAATAATACAAAAAAAAAACGTTTGCAAAATCACAATGAATAGAATTTCGATGTAATAAAATGCCGTTTGTCTGGTAAATGTTTTTGCTTATCGATAGTGATTTGTTATTTTTAAACTATTAAAAATGTTAAGGATAAGGCAAACATCAACAAAACGTCCTCAATTTTTGGTTTGATTAATTTTGACTAAACATCGCGGTGGCGCCATACGGCTATTGTGGCAAGGTATAATGTTCGCCTTATTAAAGTTCCCCCGAAGACCTCGTTATAAGCAATGCAATAATATCTGTTGCTTTGGAAACAATATTCTATACCGTTTATTCCGTTTGGAAAATACTTTTTTATCTGTTCCAGCGGAAAAAAGCATTCTAGAATATTTCTTCCATGTGGATCTAATATTATGAAGGCACATTAATTTCATATCAACTTGCGCCGAACGTTTACATTTAAAGTGTGCATTTTTCATCACGTGACGTCTGTCATCGTCGTCCGTCGTCTGTCATTCGTTAACTTTTACAACTATCTTTTATGAAACTATACTGGAACCAAACTTGACCACCATCATCATTGAGATACTAGTATATAGTTTTAAAAATGTGTCTAATGATCCTGCATGTCATACAACATGGTCGAGATAGGTGAAAATAGAACAGAGCTTCTGTATTGAGTTACTGTTGTCAGTACTTTGCTGTTAATTTATGCTAACTGTTTGTCACAACAGAGAACTGATAGAAAATGGACGTCAGAATTTGCGTTTTTTTTGTCTTCGTTTTTTTTTCAAAACACATTTTTATGGCCCCACAACGAAATTGTCGGTGCCATATAGTTTTACACTTGTCCGTAGTTCCGAAATTTCGTCATTCCGTCATTCCGCAACAAACCATGCATTATACGTTTTTTTCTAAACGCCTTCGGATTTTAGGCTGATTTTTCGGCATGTGAGTTAAGCAGGACGAGTTACAGATCAAGTTTAAGTTTTGTTCCGCTCCGCTAATTTTTGTTGAAATTACTGGCTTTGGACTTTGATAAATTGTTGAAAAACACAGTTATACAAACTATTTTTCTTAACACTTTCAGATATTGGGATGCTTTTTGGCATGTGAGTTAACCAAGATGAGTTACAGATAAAGTTTTAGTTTTGTTCCGCTCGACTAATTTTTGAAGAAGTTACGGGCTTTGGACTATGTAGCTCATATGTAGTAACGTAGTATATTGAACGAAATCGGAGATCTATATTTTAATAAGATTGTGTGAGATTTAAGTTTTATGTCAATAAATGTCAATAAATGTTTTTTTTCATTCGAAAGCTATCTATCATATCTGACGAATAAAAATGTGTCATAGATGTTGTCTGCTGTTTGATAGGGTTGTTGTCTCTTTGACAAATTCTCCCCTTTAATTTATAATTTTATTTATATATCAACTTCCAAGGTATACATCTGGTGTAGAATTTTAATTTTCCGATTCGGTCAATTGAAAGCAAAGTAATTATACCGGCAATTCTTATTTTCATAGTTTAAATTTTTCATTTTTTATAATGCAAATATAGTACTTTAAGCAGCATACGCTGCAAAACTATTCAGTACAAATCTTTACCGATTTTTATAACCTTAATACTTAAATCTTTCCTAAGAGTTATGTCCTGATTTCATTGATATGTGTCAAATCTTTTTCCCCCTTTAATTACATCGTCTATATAATATGTATTTTTCTCATAAAGAAAAGATGAAGACAAAAAATGCGTGAAAAGATATTTATGTTTTTCTTTCCAATTTCATCTTTTGTTATTAATCTATTATTAAATTACGATTCAGAGGACGAAAAGGCATAACGAACTTGACTTGTAATTTATAACTCCTCGATGACTAGGACAGTGCTTGTATCCTTTAAAAAAAATTGAAAATAGAGTGTCCTGGATAAATGTCTAAAAGTGTAAATGATAAATCAAAACAGATATTCTGTCGAATTTACGTGAAAACCGCGGCTAAACAAGAACATTTGCATGTTTCATAACCATAATTTTATGCATTTTTAAAGGGATTTAATGATGAACTTGTTACATCCTTAACGCAACTGGTCTTTTAAAAAAGCGAAACAATTAAATGTGAATTCCGGTATTTGAGTTGTATAAATTATGATTGACATTTTTGTCGTTGTTTTTTTTTTCTTTTCCTCGATTGTGACAGTAACGAAACAGACTGATTAACAAATGTGTACTGACCATTATCAATATAACGGGTGTCACTAGTGGAGCTGGAACTGCTTACCGTTCCGGAGCACCTTGCATTACTTGTGCGCATGGCATCTTTAACACGTGATATCACAAGCTGCTATATATATATTAAAATATATATTTGTAAGGGAGACTGTTGAGAAAATAAAGGCTGTAAAACTAACTTAACGACACGCGAGTCAGTTAGACTACATGTATTAAAAAGACTTGACGACCCATTGGTGGACTTCGGCTGCAGTCTGCTCTTTATGTTGGATTGTATTCCGCATTTCCATTGTCAATTTTATTCAAAATATGATGTATGTGCTCTATCAACAGAAGATTTCTTATTTCTTGGACATTTTATCATAATTTATTATTAAAACTGATTGAAAAATAACAGTTGTAAAAAGGGGTAACATTTCTTGTTTCGGTCTCGAAAATTATGCACACTTCTAATGAAAACCTTTCAAAGAATTAAAAATCTTACAAGTAGTATCTTTTAAAATGGTAACAAGAGAATAATTACTTATAATTCAAGAAATATTTTAGTAAAAGACTAAATTTTAATGAAAAACATGCTCTGAACAGTGCAATCTCCCGACCAGATTTACTTTTAAAAATAATCTGGCTTAGTCAAGTTACGTGGGGTCAAACCAAAAACTATCCAACAATTCAACATTCAAAAAAGTGCAATGCTAATTTTGCTTATCATAGTACGACTCAACTACGCATCTGTATAATTATGAGTCAATACGTTTTTCTCTAAACTTATTATCCTAGAAATTCTATTTATTCTCCTATGCAATAGATTTGTACTACAAGATCTACACTACATCGTAATCAAAGACTTTTTTTAATTTTTTATTTACTTGCTAATAGATAGAATTGTATTGTTTTGTTTCTTATTAAATTAGTCAACTGAAGTTTTCTCTACTGTGTTATAGCAAGTTTTTGTTGGGGTTTGTGTGTCTTAATCTTTAGTTTTCTATGTTGTGTCTTCTGTACTATCATTTGTCTGTTTGTCTCTTTATTTTTAGCCATGGCGTTGTCAGTTTATTTTCTATCTATGAGATTGACTCTCCCTCTGGTATCTTTTGTCCCTCCTTTATGTTAGACTACTTAGTTGAAGTCCTCTAGATAGCTTTCGGCTGTTGTCTGCTCTTTGTTCGGGTTGTTGTCTCTTTGGAATATTCCCAATTTCCATTCTCAATTTCATAAATACTTCATTCGTTTTCATTTTTTTTATAATCATCAAAAGGAAATAATCAACAAAGGAAAATAACTTGTTTTTCAGTTTAAATAAAAATAAATTGCGAGAAAACATACAGAGAGATCCAGTTTGGTATACCAAAGCGATTATTTTTATATTTTTATTTTTTCGGTTTCAATAATCTGGTGTTTTTTCAGTTGGACATGTTTTTATTAATGGGGTTTTTAATTGTATAATGTCAATGTTGTTTTTCAGTTAAAATTAAGAGAAAACTAAATTGAGAGAAAATATACAAAAAGATCCAGTTTGGTATTATCAATACGATTATTTTTTCCTTCTTTATTTTTTTCTGTTGTTTTTCAGTTTGTGTGGTTATTAATGTGTTTTGTTTTTATTGTATACATATGAATGTTGTGCTTTTCTTAAGATTTCCAGTGTTATCGGGTATATATCAGACTCTTCCAATATTTATATGCTATTTCGAACATGCATGATTATTCGATATCAAAGATTCATCTAATCTTTCTTGATTTCATAACACATCAATAAATGTTCAACCTTAAACAAAGTTTTGGAAGTGGAAGCATACTTATCCGTGAACTGAAGCAACAGCTGTGATATCATGTCGTGTATGCACCGTAATAAGTAAACAGCCGTTGATGATTTCGCACATCCTAAAATATCTATAAAAAAAACACTTCCGTACATGTTCCGTGTTCAAATCACATTTAAGCGAGAGTATGAATTATTTAAAGGTCAAAATTTTTACTGAATGAAAAAGTTCTTGAACCCAATAAATAAATTGAAAATTAGATTTGAATAAAACCCGCAGATCGTATTACAGAGCAATTGACGTATCTATTTTCATGGACACGAGCAGCTTACACGATTTATTGAATTTATTAAATTTAGTCTTTCCATGATAAAAATCTTTTTTCGTAATCGTACTGGTATTGAGCAAGAATGGAATTCGATTTATAAATTGAACTTATTAAGATTGTTTTGTTTCACCTTAAGGAAAAGTTACATGTAAGAATAGGTTTGTATGTATCTTAATCGGTTGTATCATTACAACATACAAAAACTGTTGAATGTACACAAAAGGATGAGGGTTGAGCTATCGATACAACATCGCAACTGATTTATGTAAAATCCAGAATATAAATGGCAAATGTGTTAAAGAGACAACAATCCTACAAAAGAGAGAATAACAACAGAAGGCCACGAAAGGGTCTTCAGTACAGCGAGAAAATCCCGCACCCGGTGGCGTGCTTCAGCTCACCCCTTATCAAAAACTGTGAATAAGGCCAGTGCAAATGGACGGCATACATATACTTTTAATCACAAATAAATAAAAGAAACTAAAATTAACAATCACACAAGACTAAAAAAAATCAAAAGCTACTGGCCTTGGACTGGCGAAAGTTTAGCGATGTTAAACATGTTTTTGAGCGTCAATGACGAGTCTTATGTAGACGAAACGCGCGTCTGGCGTACTAAATTATGATCCTGGTACCTTTGATAACTATTTAAGATCTCAAAACTCCCTTATAGCCAATGTAAATAAAACACACACACAGCAAATGTTTAAAAGAAGTCCGAGTCCGATGTCAGAATAAGTATCAAGAGAAACTAAACAAAATGGCAATGATACATAAATTTACAAAGGACTACTGGCATTTACTGACATGTTAGCTCAATTAAACTGATTGAAATATTCTGTCTTCATAGTATGAATATCAATTACAATCCATCCCGTTAGCAGTTCAGTATCATACCATCATAAAATATATGAGAAGAAGATATTCCGTATCTCGCCAACAACTGGTTTTAGAACATTTAGAACAAATGTGTTTATTTTCGATGCATAGACCCTATAGGTGAATCAATATCAGAGCCAAAGTATGTCATCTTTCATGACCGCTTTGTTCTGGTTAAACTGACAACAGTATCGTTACTATATCCCTTCTGAATAAGGCTGTTTAAATATTTTAATAGCGTTTGAGGTAAAATGCCTTTGAATATTTTCATAAAAGATTGGATAACTTTATATCCCTTTCAACAGTCTTTTAAAACTAGAACAATCCTGATTTTCTTGAACACCAATATGTAGTCAAAGACTTTATTGTCAACATACATAGCTCTTGTTTAAATCAGTGTTAGTTATCTAACCAAGCATTAAATCACCCATTTACCTTACAATCGAAATGACTTATAATTCAAAAGCAGATATTCTCGCCAGCGTTTTGAGGAGAATCAATAAGATATAAACCCTTGTGTTCAACCTCCTCATTTAGTCAAGAGGATGTTTGTTCAAGAAGAAAAATAATTAATATGGATTAGATATAAAAGAAATACCTTCGTGTCCTCTTATAGATATATAACTTTACTATTTCCTTATGTATCAATAAACATTCTTTATTCTTATAAAGCAAGCAGCGACATTTATCTTGCTGCATATTTTTATTCAACAGCTATGTATGCCCTTTGGTTGGGTTGTTGTCTCTTTGAAATATTCCCCATTTCCATTCTCAATTTTACGTTTTTGCTATAATTCTAAATTTCAATATACCATTCAGGCCAGGCCGGGTTAATCATTTAAATTCATTTAGCCATAAAATTTAACCATATATAATACACAATAAATTGGCTTACCTTATTATGTAGAAATACCACCGAAAAAATTATTTAAATTATTGCCGCATAACTTGTTATCACTTTCAAATTTCTTCAAAAAGATTGTTAACATGCATTGATCTTGTTTTAATCAGTGTTAGTGATCTAACCAAGCATTAAATCATCATCTTATCCTATATTGCAACGTAACCATTAACCAAACATTAAATCATCCCTTCACCTTACAATCGAACGGACTTATGATTCAAAAGGAGATCTTCTCGCCAGCGTTTAGATGAGATTCAATTAAAGATAATTTCTTGTGTTCAACCTCCTCATCTAGTCAAGAGGATATTTGTTCAAGAAGAAAATTAATTAATTTGAACTAGAAATTAAAAAAATGACCTTCCTGCCCCTTTCCCCCTCCTTAGATATATAGTTTCACTATTTTCCTAATATTTATGAATAAACATTCTTTATTCTTTTTAAGCATGGATTGACAAATCGCTAACTGAATATTTTTTCTTTAGCAGCTATGTATGCGCTTTGGTCGGGTTGTTCTCTCTTTGACAAAATCCCAGTGTCCATTCTCAATGTGTTTGTCTTTGCTATGAATCTTACTTTTAATAAACCATTCAGGTCAGGCTACCAAGCATTTCAAATATATTAAGTTTTAAAGTTAACCCACATATACACAATAAATTTGCTTAGAACAATCCTGGTTTTCTTTAACACCCATTTGTAGCTAAAGCCTGTATTGTCAACATGCATTTATATTTTCTGATCAGTGTTAGTGATATAAACAATCATCCCTTCTCTCTGCAATCGAAAGGACTTACTAACCAAACATTGAATCATTCCTTCACCTTACAATCGAACGTACTAACTAACTAAACATTAAATCATCCCTTCACCTAAAATCGAACGGACTTATAATTCAATAGGAGATCTTCACGACAGCGTGGATAAATCCTTGTAGTCAACCTCCTTATTTCTTTAGTCAAGGGGGTGTTTGTTCAAAAAGAAAAAAGAAAAATAGTTAATATGGACTAGAAATAAAAAAAGACATTTCTGTCCCCTTATAGATATATAACTTGACTTTTTTCCTAATATATATTTTCCCTTCTGTGACCAAATATACTCAATAAATTGGCTTACCTTATTGTCTAGAAATACCACCAAATAATCATCTTAATTGTTGTCGCATAACTTTTTAATCAGTGTTAGTGATCTAACCAAGCATTACTTAATTCCTTTACCCTACAATCGAACGGACTAATAATTCAATAGGACATCTTTTCGCCAGCGTTTTGATGAGATTCAATTAGTGATAACTTCTTGCATCCAACCTCCTCATTTAGTCAAGAGGATGTTTGTTCAACATGAATATAGTTATCAAAGGTACCAGGATAGTACGCCAGACGCGCGTTTCGTCTACATAAGACTTATCAGTGACGCTCATATCAAAATAGTTTTAAAGCCAAACAGAAACAAAGTTGAAGAGCATTGGGGATCCAATATTCCAAAAAATTGTGCCAAATACGGCCAAGGTAATCTACTCCTGGGATAAGAAAATCCTTATTTTTTTTATAAATTCAAAGTTTTGTATACAGGAAATTTATAAAAATGACCACATAATTGATATTTATGTCAACACCGAAATGCTGACTACTGGGCTAGTGATACTCTTTGTGACGAAACGTCCACCAACAGTGCCATCGACCCAGTGGTGTAAATAGTTATCAAAGGTACCAGGATTATAATTTAGTACACCAGAAGCGCGTTTCGTCTACATACGACTCATCATTGACGCTCATATCAAAATAGTTATACAGCCAAACAAGAACAAAGTTGAAGGGCATTGAGGATATAATATTCCAAAAAGTTTTGCCAAATACGGTTAATATGGACTAGAAATTAAAAAACATTACCTGCCTGCCCCCTAATAGATATATAACTGAACTATTTTCCTAAAATGCATTTTCACCACTTGAATATTCGTTTGTTAAACAAGTTAAATAGATTGCATTTCTTCATAAAATTGTTTCTACTTTTTGTTTGTTATTTAATATTTAAAATTTCGGTATCAATAAATATGATAGTTAAGACTTCAAATCTGAAGTTTGGAAATTATAAAAAATCGTAAAATTGTCACAATCTAAAAATATACTATGGAGGATGCAAAATAAAATTAAAAAAAAAAAGTTATGCTTAAATAATTTTTGCCAATTTCTTTCTTTCTCTTTATCCATAAAATCTTTAAATTCGTTAGATTTCCGTATTTTCTTTTCTAATACTTTCCTCTTGTATAATATAGAAATGATATGTATAGTTAGGCACATGCTAATTAGTTACTTTTTAAAAAATCTCTCTAAATTTCAGATTTTGACTTTTTTAGGTTAAAGCTTTGTCTCCATGCAACACAAGTTTGTATGAACTTTTATTGACCTACATTGATCCCTAGCTTAAGATGTGTTAGTAGTCTCTTGAAACATCCTTTATTTCAGTTCCTCTAGTCTTAGTTTGATGATATTTAATTAAAGATCAATTATCTTACGTCGCCCAGTATTCCCAAGCTAAAAATGAAGACCGTTTTATCGCAACTTTTGATTGCTATTAATAAGTATTGCAATATGCATTTTGTTTTAATGAATTATCAGAATTTAGTTTTAATATAATCTTAAAGCAATCCTAATTCTAGCTCACTTTTAAATTATAGTTTTTCATAGTTATCAAAAGTACCAGGATTCATGTGTGACGTCATGCTGTTTCTAAATTTTATAAATTCAAATGTAGCATAACGTTTGCCTTTTCGCCATCGTATGTGACGTCATTTTTTTAATTGCGTCAACGCCTGGACTGATTCTGATGTGTCTATGCTGTATTGAACTTGGCATCATGTATTCGGGTTTAGTTTTCTGTAATAAGTTAATACTTGAGTTTCATTATGAATATATCTTTCACATTCATTTGTTAAAATTTACTGTTTGCAATAGCATGAATCGTTCTATATAATAGGGTTCTTATCCCGGGCATAATACAATGCCGTATTTAGTAAAACCTTTTCAACTTTTGATCTTCAGTGCTGTACAACTTTGTACTTTTTTCACTTTCGATCTTGTATATCTGGGCGTTATGTATTCGGGTTTAGTTTTCTGTAATTAGTTTTTACTTCAGTTTCATTATGTATATCTCTTTCATATTCATTTGTTAAAATTAACTGTTTGCAATAGTGTGAATTGTTTTATATAATATGAATGTTCTTATCCTGGGCATACAAACAATGCCGTATTTGGCAAAACCTTTTCAACTTTTGATCTTCAGTGCTGTACAATTTTGTATTTTTTTCGTCACTGGTGAGTCTCGTGTGGACTAGACGCGTTTTTGGCGTATTGAATTTTAAACCTGATGCTTTTTGTTATCTATTGATCATGCTTTTCTTTGTCTAATATGTTCTGCTTTTTATTTGTATTGTAGTCCTGTATTTTTTTGTTTTCATTTTAATGTTATATTTAACTGTGCCATTAAAGTGCGAGGTTTGGCATGCCTTAAAACCAGGTTTAACCCACCACTTTTATTTCCCTTTAAAAGTGTCCTGTACCAAGTCAGGAAGATGGCCATTGTTATAATATTGTTCGTTTCTGTGTGTGTGTTGCATTTTAACGTTGAGTCGTTTCTGTTTTCTCTTATTTTTGAGATAAGACGTGGCACGGTACTTGTCTATCCCATATTCATGTATTTGGTTTTGATGTTATATTTGTTATTCTCGTGGTGTATTGTCTGTTGCTTGGTCCGTTTCTGTGTGCTGTTGCGTTTCGGTGTTGTGTCGTTGTTCTCCTCTTATATTTAATGCGTTTCCCTCGGTTTTGGTTTGTTGCCCCGATTTTGTTTTTTGTCCATGGATTTATGAGTTTTGAACAGCGGTATACTACTGTTGCCTTTATTGAATACTAACTGATTAAAAGTCACATTTCAGTGAATAATTGGGACTTCTTAAATAAATCTGAAAAGTACATAGAATAACACGCTTGCAAAATGAAAGCAAATAAAATTGCGATATGATGAAATGCAGTTCGTCTGGTAAAAGTTTTTGCATATCGATAGGGATTTGTCATTGTTTATAAATATCCACAAAAGCCCTCAAATTATGGCTTGATTAATCTTGACCTAGCATCGCATTGACGCCATACGAATATTGTGGCAATGAATAAGTGTTCCGCCTTACACCAGTTCCCCTGTTGACCTCGTTGTAAGCAATGCCATAATATGTGCAGTACGTTTTTTTTAGTTCCTCTATAATGCAAACTGTTGCATACCAGAGAACTGATAGAACATGGACGTAAATTTATGTGTTTTCTTTAGTCTTGATTTTAGATTTAATTTTTTGCACTCAACAAAGAAACACATTTTCCTGTAAGATTTAAATTTTATGTCAATAAATGTTTTTATCGTAAAGCTATCTATATCTTACGAATTAAAATGTGTAATAGTTGTATTTTTTTATATTCATTTCCGACGTATATCTCTGGTGAAAATTTTTGATTTTTCGATTCGGTCAAGTGAAATTAATGTAAATATACTGGCAAGTCTTATGTTTCATAAAAAAGTTTTTCCTTTTTCTAAAGCAAATAGAGTACTTTAAGCAACAAAGGCTGCAAAACTTTACCTATTACGAATTATTTTTGATTTTTATAACCACGAATACGTCAATCTTTTTAAAGAATTCTGTCCTGATTTCATTGATATGTATCAAATCATCCTCCCCCCTATGATTACATTTGTCTAGATATATAATATATATTTTCCTCATAAAAAGAAAGTAGCAACTGTTCTTTGAAAAGATAAAGACAAAACATGCGTGAAAAGAGATATTTTTTTTCTTTCCAATTTCTTCTTTAAAATTTGGTAATCAAAATTATTGAATTACGATTTTAAGGACAAAAAGGCATAACGAACTTGACTTATAACCATTCGATGAGTAGTTCAGTGCTTGTGTCATTAAAAATAACTACAAATAATCCAGTGTCTTGGATAAATGTCTAAAAGTGTAAATGGTATATCCATGTAGATATTCTGTCGAATTTACATGGAAAACCTGACTAGTACAAGTACATTTGCAGGGTATATATTTGATGCATTTTAGAATAGATTTCACGATGGTCTGGATACATCCATAACGCAACTGGTCCATTAAGAAGCGAAAGAATTGAATGTGAATTCCACTGGTTTGATGTGTGTAACACTTTTATAAAAAAAAAAGCTTCTTTTCCACGATAGTGAAATCAATGAATGAGACCGATTACCAAATGTGTACTGACTATTATCAACATAACGGATGTCACAAGTGGAGCAAAAACTGCGTACCGTTGATGGGTTCATCCCAAGTTTTTGTTTGGACTAGTGTTTCTCAATTTTAAGTTTTCCATGTAGAATTTGTGAACAATGTTTGTCTTTTGACTTTGTCACTTTCTCTTACGCGTTTTGCGTTTCCAGTATGTATCTTTTGTTTCTTTTTGAATAATTTATTTATTTTTATTTCTGTCTTGTGAAATGACAAGATATTTTGCTCATATCTACAAATGTAATAATTATTAGAAGTAAATAAGTTCCGGTTCTGTGCAATAAAAATATTGCAATATGTTTTCAAGGACAAGTTGTTCAAACCAGATCTTTGGTAAGCGCAAAATCTGATTGACCTAAAAGATAAATCATATTACTACTCCTTGATTATAAGGCTGCAATTCAATCAGATAAAGTTCATCCTTGTGGTTGTTAACGCTCTGTATGGTTTTCATTGTACTCTTGGGTTTAGTATACTGCGAAAACGTTGACTTTTGTATGGCATACTTTTCGTTGAAAACGTAATTCCATGGATAGAAGACGTTTTCAGAAACACCACTTACTTGTGTGTATGGTATCGTTAACACGTGTTATCACCAATTGCAAAATATTTGGTTGGTTTTTTTTTATTAAATATGATACATTTGCTTTATCAACAGAAAATGTCTTATGTCTTGGAAATTTCATTATTTTATTCAAACTGAATGATTAGTTAGAAAAAGAGGTAACATTTCTTTTCGGCTTTGAATGATATTTTACTCTTCTAAAGAAAACTTTCTTAGAATTCAAAATCTTACAAGTAGTATTTGCTAAAACAGTTACCAGAGAACAATAAATTATAAGAGATATTTTCGTAAAAGACTAATTTTGAATGAAAAACATGTTCTTGCAACATTCAAATTTCCAGATCAGATATATAGTACTCTAAAACAACTCAGGAATTGTTACGTGGAGTCAAACCAAACACTACTCAGAATTTAACATTTGATAAGAAGTGCAATGCTAATGTGTTTATAGTACGGCTCAACTTCACATCTATATAATTATGAGTCAATACGTTTTTCTTTAAACTTATTATCCTGGAAATTCTATTTATTCTCCTACGCAATTATAGATTGTTAACAGATTTTTACTACAAGATCTACACTACACTATAATCAAAAGGGTGGTTTTTTATTATATATTTACTTACTGGTATGAAGAATTGTATCATTTGGTTTCTTATTAAAAAAAAAATACTATATGATGTAGGAATACTTAATACTGAATTCTTTTTCAAACAAGTTTTTCAGTAAGATAAAGAGAAAACAAGAGAGAAAACATACCATGCATACAGAAAGATCCAATTGGTATTTTCAATGCGATTATTTTTTTCTTTTTATTTTTTCGGTTGTATTCATCAGATGTTTTTCGGTTTGTGTTTATTAATGGGTTTTTTAATTGTATAATGGAAAATGTTTTGTTTTTCAGTTAAAATAAAGAGACAACTAAATTGAGAGAAAATATACAGGAAGATCCAGTTTGGTATTATCAATGCGATTATTTTGTTCTTCTTTATTTTTTTGGTTTTGTTTGTCTATTGATTTTCAGTTTGTGTGTTTATTATTGGTGGGGTTTTTTTTAAGTTTATATTGAAAATGTTGGGCTTGTTTCTTTTACTATTTCCAGTGTTATTATGTATCGATCAGACTCTTCCAATATTTTTATGCTACTTCAAACATGTAATTATTCAAAATCATAGTTCATCTAATCTTTCTTTATTTCAAAACATATCAATATTTTTTCAATTAAAAACAAAGGTTTGGAAGCGGAAGCATAGTTATCCGTGAACTGAAGCAACAGCTGTGATATCCTGTCGTGTTTGCACCGTAATTAGTTGACAGCCATTGATGATTTCGCACATCCTAAAATATCTATAAAAAAACACTTCCGTACATGTTTCGTGTTGAAACCACGTTTAAGTGATAGTAGGAATTATTTAAATGTCAAAATTTTTACTGAATGAAAAAATTCTTGAACCAATAAATAAATTGAAAATTGGATTAGAATAAAACCCGCAGATCATATTACAGAGCAATTGATGTAGCTATTTTTATGGACACGAGGAGCCTACACAAGTTATTGAATTTATTGCATTTAGGTACTTGTGTTTAGCAAGAATGAAATTCGATTTATAAATTAAACGTATTAAGATTGTATTGTTTCACCTTTAGGAAAAGTTAAGCCGTGAACGGTTTTTCGGTATCTTAATTTGTTTTTGTTTTATCATTACACCAAACAAAACTTTTGAAAGTTCACAAAAGGATGAGAGTTGATATATCAATTCAACTGCGCAACATTTTTATATAGATATAGGAAGATGTGGTGTGAGTGCCAATGAGACAACTCTCCATCCAAATAACAATTTAAAAATTAAACCATTATAGGTTAAAGTACGGCCTTCAACACGGAGCCTTGGCTCACACCGAACAACAAGCTATAAAGGGCCCCAAAATTACTAGTGTAAAACCATTCAAACGGGAAAACCAACGGTCTAATCTATATAAACAAAACGAGAAACGAGAAACACGTATATATTACATAAACAAACGACAACTACTGTACATCAGATTCCTGACTTAGGGCAGGTGCAAACATTTGCAGCGGGATTAAACGTTTTAATGGGCCCAAACCTTCTCCCTTTTTCTGAAACAATAGCATAACATCACAACATATAAAAACATACGATAAAATATTATATGTATATATATATATATCTGATGTACAGTACTTGTTGTTTGTTTATGTAATTTATACGTGTTTCTCGTTGGTTTTTTTTATATAGATTAGACTGTTGGTTTTCTTGTTAGAATGGTTAAACAGTAATTTTGGGGCCCTTTATAGCTTGTTGTTCGGTGTGAGCCAAGGCTCCGTGTCGAAGGCCGTACATTGACCTATAATTGTTTACTTTTTTTTAAATTGTTATATGGATGGAGAGTTGTCTCATTGGCACTCACACCACATCTTCCTATATATATGTCTTTATTCAAAACATCAGTCATTATGTAATAATTAGGGTGATGGGATTTGTTGTCGTTATACATTTTTGTAAGAAGGGTATCTATATCTAGACATTATTAGTTACATATTGTGCTAGTGACCTAATACGGTATAAATGGGATCCTACAAAAAACAGATGCCAAAATAAGAACTTGTTAGGTTTAAATGTGTTTTATTAATGTATTCCAATCTTAATCATCAATTTCTTCTTCTGTTGAAATCTTTCAGATTTTTTCTCAGTCCCGTTTTGTTTTTAGAAAGCGACGTAACACCACTGCTAACCGTGTATGAAATAAGCCGTATTTCCTACTAACCTAATATGAAATATACACAGTCTCCACGCGGAAACTTTTAACCAATCATATTCCTAAAAATGTATAGGAGGTATAATAAAATGATATACGGCTGTTGATGATTAAGACTGTATATTAAGATCTGATGTTGTTTACACTGCATATAATGTTCCGACAACTGCATATGATGTTGGCAGGACTGTATATAATGTTGTCACCACTGGAAATAATGTTGTGACCGCTTCATATAATGCTGTGACCATTGCATATAATGTTGTGACCACTACAAATAAGGCTGTGACCATTACATATAATGTTGTAACCACTGCATATCATGTTTTGACCACTGCATATAATGCTGACACGGCTGCATATAATGTCGTGACTACTGCATTTAATGTTGTGACCATTGCATATAATGTTATGACCACTGCATATAATTTTGTGACCACTGCATATAATGTAGTGACAATTGCATAAAATGGTGTGACAACTGCATATAATGTTGTGACGACTGCATATAATGTTTTGACGACTGCACATATGTTGTAACCACTGCATATAATGTTGTGACAATTGCATATACTGTTGTGACAACTGTATATAATGCTGTGACCATTACATATAAGGTTGTGACCACTGCATATAATGTTTTGACCACTGCATATAATGCTGACACGGCTGCATATAATGTCGTGACTACTGCATTTAATGTTGTGACCATTGCATATAATGTTATGACCACTGCATATAATTTTGTGACCACTGCATATAATGTAGCGACAATTGCATAAAATGGTGTGACATCTGCATATAATGTTGTGACGACTGCATATAATGTTTTGACGACTGCATATATGTTGTAACCACTGCATATAATGTTGTGACAATTGCATATACCGTTGTGACAACTGCATATAATGTTGTGACCACTGCATATAATGTTGTGACCACTGCACATAATAGTGTAACCACTGCATATAATGTTGTGACCTCTGCGTATAATTTTGTGACCACTGCGTATATTGTTGTGACAATTGCATATAATGTCATTACCACTGCATATAATGCACTCACGGCTGCATACAATGCTGCGACCATTGCATATAATGTCGGCACGACTGTATATAATGTTGTGACCACTGCATATAATGTTGTTACCACTGCACATAATGTTGAGACCACTGCATATAATGTTGTGACCACTGCAGATAGTTGTGACCATTACATATAATGTTGTGACCACTGCATATAATGCTGGCACGGCTGCATAAATTGCTGCGACCACTGCATACAATGATGGTCATCGACATAAGGCAGTCATGTCGTTCCACATATACTAGTATTTATGATTTTTAATAAGTCTAGAGAAAATTACGTGTAGAATGATATTCTTTTCACGATAAATTTATCAGTAAGTTCATCTCAGGAGCAACAGCATGTATATTTGTAGTACATTTTCCTGATTTTGACTACCCACCCCCTTCTAAATTGTTGGTGAGCCCCTCTGTGTTTCCCTTGTAGCTGTTGTTAGTTTTCGATCAGGCATTGGTTGCTTCGTTTTGTGACAATATTGAAATTTACCGACGAAATTGTAATGCCGTCATGTGGTAAACAAAGTTGTTTTCTTTATTAATGTTTTTCTGGTTACTATAAAAGTCTACAATTGTGAATTGAAGTTTATATTTGGTGCGACATCGTGTGTTTCTTTTAATCATTTGTAGTTTATGCTCAAAGCCAAAACAGTTATATTGAATTCTATAAGTTAACGACCTTCTTTTCTGAGGACACTTCCGGGTATTTTGTAAGGACCTTTCCGGGTCTTTTATAAGAACACTTCCGAGTAACATCGATAATTGTTAAACATGTTATGACCATAATATTATAATCTCCATTCGTTACAATTCTTAACCATATAATTTTCTTTAATATCCTGTCAGGCGATAGAAAAACTTATTCACTTTGCATAATGTTCTTGACATTTATGATGATTGCATTCATTCAACATCTTATAAAATTAATTTCTTAGATTTTTTTTTCAATTTCTCCATTCATGGCCACACTCTTATTCAAGTTACATAATTGACGGGTATATATTCAGTTTTATATTTCTTTTCTCACATCTGCGTTCGTTATACTGGTGACGGAATGGACAGGTTAATATAACGGATTTCTATGCTAAAAAGATCTGAAGGATCTTAGGAAGTTTTCTGAATAAATAGAACACCTCAATTTGGCAAAACAAAATAGTTGGATGCGGAAGTTGGAAAGGGTAAAAACATAAGCTGAAATATTTCTAAAACAGCAGGTCACTTTAGAAGGGAGACGCTAGATATCAGAGGAACAGTCAAACTCATAAATCGAAAATGAACTGACAACACCATGACTAAAAAAAGACAAACAGACAAACAATAGTACACATGACACAACATATAAACCTAAATATTAGCAACACGCACCACACCAAAAACTGAGGATGATTTCAGGTGCTCCGAAAGGGTAAACAGATCCTGCTCCACATGTTGCACCCGTCGTGTTGCTCATTTATAACAAATCCGGTAAATAATCTAATTCGGTAGGTCACATTCATTATAGGAAAGGGGATTGTAGTAACGATGTAAGGAACATATCCGAAATCATTTGTGAAACGGTTATACCATAATGGTCAACAAACTCGTGATGGCGTCCGTAAAGTTTACGAAGGGATGATTTTAACTTCACTGTTTGGAACTCTTAGTTTTAATAGCTTGCTTGTGAGCAGCAACCTTCTATCAAGAAAATCATGATAGGAAATACAAGCACGTAAATATCGTATCAATTGGGAAATGTATACCCTGTATGCAGATGCTGCTGGAATGTTGCTTCTTATAAATGGAAAGTTCCCAATTGGAAAGCTGAATTCATCTCTTTTGTTGTCAAGTTTTGTTTTCAACCGACGCTTATTGTCAATTTCGAAATGTAAGTCAAAATATGAGGCCAACTTAACTGTATCTGTTGTATCCTTTATCTCTAGTTCAAATGATAGATGCGTTCAACATTGTCACCAATTTTTGAATTGTTTATGTGAGAGCACATCATCTGTATATAGCGAAAAGTAAAGTAAGTTAAAGGAAATTGCTAACTTTTAATCTTTCAAGTTCCTAAATGAAGTCAGTCTCATAATAATAAAGAAACAAGTCGGCAAGAAGAGGGGCACAATTTGTTCCCATTGGAATGCCGACTTAATAATGTCAGATTCAGAGATTGTTTGTTTGAATCAGAATGATCCTTTGCAAGGTAGGATTTAGCGCCTCCGTAAGACAAGATATACTACATGTAAGAGCAGTCCAAGTCACTCGAGGGAAAACCAGGAGCATGTGAAGGAAATCAATAAAGGATCGGGAAAGCCTGAAACAATTATAAACATGTCAAAATAAAGGATTACAAATTTGGACTGCCACTGGAAACAACGGATGTCAGATGAGAACGAATAAATGCCTGCAACAAGCTATTACGAACCCCTTTAAAGCCGCGCGCGATACAAGAGTGTTGCGTTTTCATCATACGGGATATCGAATTTTACTTACAACTGGGCATGATGGCGTATTTATACATTCCTTACTACCAAACTAAGGGCTCTCATCATGCAGTGTTACTTCCAAACAGGAAACGTCCTGGTGATCATATTTCTATACCCGTGTTACGTGAACAAATGAAATCCAATAGCCCTCAATATTTCAGATTCAAATTTAAGACCCAGGGATAACATGGATAAGAGAACGTTTGAGAATGTCTTTAAAAAACCAATATCTCCATACATATCACCCCATACAGGTGTACTTTTTCCATTTAACAAAGACACCTTCAACGGGTATCTGTTGTCAAAAAAAAATCTTTTTTGATCTGTTTTTATATAATATTATAAATTTATAACTGATGTTTTTGTGTTCATTGGTTTAACTTTTGTCTATTTTTTTTGTCTTTTATTTGTTTGTTTGTTGATTGTTTAAACTTGTATTTCCACAAACATTATAAGTGTTTAATAATAATTAATAAAAGTATCATTATAATTGTATGTGTCTTTGTTAAATCTCTGTAAAAAAAAGATTTTAGAGATTAAAGTATCTTTCTATATAGCTATCAAAGAACTTCTATCAAGCAGGTAATACGGTAACTTTGAACATAAGGATAGTCCGAGAAAGCAACGTATTAACGTGAGTTGAAAAGGATTCCGCGATGATCACGTGCCATGCCCAGTCGTTTATTTACAATTTCGTGCAGTCGAATTCTATTTTCAAATATTCCACCAACTTTCCATGAACCTTATCCCTGCTAAACAATTACTGATTATACGTGACATCATCAAGAAATAGATATTTAAAATATGCGTGTCTGATGCATTCACATGTAAAACGATATCAGACATAGAACTGACGTGAAGACAAACTATGAATACCGTTCGGTGTCTTACAGTTGTTTTGAATGATAATATTTGCATTTGTCTCTGATGGATAGGTGTGTCATTGGCATCCTATTTTAATATTGACTTTAGGTTGAGTTTGGTTGGGTTGGGTTTTTTTTTATCTGACAAAGAAATGTATGTCCTGTCAGACCTCATGGGGACTGTTGTTGTTTCAATTCACCATAATAATATAACATGAAACCGGCAAAGAAAACTTTCATCGAATTCGACCAACAAAAACTTGAGGGAAAATATAAAAAAGAAGATGTGGTATGATTGCCAATGAGACAACACAAAAGACCAAAATGACACAGACATTAACTATAGGTCACCATACGGCCTTCTACAATGAGCGAAGCCCATACCACATAGTCAGCTATAAAAAGTCCCGATAAGACAATGTAAAACAATTCAAACGAGAAAACTAACGGCCTTATTTTATATTAACAAATGAACGAAAAAAAATTGTAACACATAAACAAACGACAACCACTGAATTTACAGGCTCCTGACTTGGGACAGGCACATACATGAATAATGTGGCGGGGTTAAACATGTTAGCGGGATCCCAACCCTTCCCTAACCTGGGACAGTGGTATAACAGTTCAACATAAGAATATATTTAGTAGCAGATTCTGATGTTAAACAATGAAAAACAACCATTAAGATATGACATAGAACAAAGATGAATATATTACTAGTAATGGTTTTTACTTTATACACCATTTCTTATATCGATATCATAAAACGATTAAGTGTCATAATGAGTTGGTTTCGAATGAATATGAAATATACGTCTTTATGAATTGTCAAAAAAGTATAAGGTTGAAAATTACATTTGTCAAAATATAACAGGGAAATATAGAATTGAATATTTTGCTATGGTAAACTGATAACCACATCTCAGCTTAATCAGCCTTAATGCCTCAAATGCATTATTGACATTTGAAGCTAGTTTCCTACTATGGAATAGATTACCTAAGATGTTTTTGACAAAACTATAAGAATTTTTTTTGTCATCAATGCCTCCATACTTGTACTTTATTTGGCCTTTTTAAATTTTCTAGCTTTGAGCATCACTGGTGATTCAATCCTGGTATCTATGATGAGTGTATTTGGATACTTGACTGCACACACATAAAAACACGTACAATATTGTTTCATATCGGCCTCATATAAGTGAGCTACAACTAATCTGTCAGTGCTTTCAGCTAGTTCCTTGACTTCAAGATCTGTTCATAATTTTTGTGAGAAAACATGAAAAAAATATTGATATGGTTATATCTATAAATTAACTGTTTACAAAAATTTTGATTTTTTTTAAATACTAAGGCTTTTTCTACCTCAGGCATAGATTACCTTAGCTGTATTTGGCAAAACATTTAGGAATTTTGGTCCTCAATGCTCTTCAACTTTTTACTCTATTTGGCCTTTTTAACTGTTTTTGGATTCGAGCGTCACTGATGAGTCTTTTGTAAACGATACGCGCGTCTGGCGTATATACAAAATTTAGTCCTGGTATCTATGATGAGTTTATTTGAATTAACTATTACAAATTAGTTTGATGATTTAGATAAATTACGTGATCCTTTTGATTCGGTTGAGTTTTAATTGTTAAACATTTGATACAACACTTTCACACATCATATCAAACAAAAGTTACTGGTTGTTTGAAATAACTGAATAAAAATTATTTGCTGCTACTCATCTAAAGCTTTCTTTTCGGATGTGTTTTTTCGTTAACTATGATGATTTAAGATTTTCTGAATATATTGTTTTCCAATCGTTTGATGTGATTTTGCCATTTGATAAAGGACTTTCCGTTCCATTTGATACAGGACTTTCCGTTTCGAATTTTTCTTGAAGTTCAGTATTTTTCCTTTTTTTTCCTTTTTTCTTATAAGACATTTACTTCATAATTCATTAGATTTTGCGATTAAGCATCTACCAGGAATACCTACATGAGTAAAATAAGTTTTTTTTATCATCTTGAAAGTAAGATCGTAAAACCCATTCGTTAACATTGCACAAGTAAAGACAACTTATCTCGATAACTAATATGTTTTCATTAAATAACAAAATATACATATATCAGAAATTGAATGTATAGAATAACTTCGGATTCCATCAAGGTCAAAACAGTATAGTTATTTCCCTGACACTACGAAATAATATGTTCGTTTAACTTTTAAATAAAATTGTTCTTTAAGAAACTTATATTTCTTCAAGTAGCTGTTTAAGTATGAATTCTCTATTTTAACTAATGTTCTGCTTCCAAAATAAACGAAAACCAGACTTCATTCATGCATTTTTATTAGTTGATAGGTGACAGCCTTTTTTGCACACTCTTTATCATTTTCTTAGTGTTAGAACCCTCTTTAAGATCATAGGTCTTGTGGTAGTATATAATCATTTTTATTTATATCAATTGGATCAAGCTGAAAAATAGAATGGCAACATCAAAAGCTTAAACACATCAAACGAATGCACAACAACTGGCATACTCCTGCAGTCATCTGTTTCACGATATAGTACTACTTAAAATCATCATACTATAAAACTGAACAAGTGTGAGCTTTCTTAAAACATAAAGGTATGGAAGACATCAACCAAACAACACATAAGGTTAACATCTTATAGAGGTCTATTTTGTACCCACCGGTCAGCAGTAGCTTCCATTGAGGCACCACTGGATAGTTGTACAATTCAACCGTGCAAGGGCTGTATAGCCAGTCAAGGTCGTTAAAAACTACCATTTGTTTGTATAATTCAAACTTATTAAGAAGAAATTCAGAAATAGTGTGCTTTGCGAATTTTTATCAAAAAATCATGGCAATGGTTTGAAATTCCTTTTCATAGGCGAATTTTTATATTTTGCGCCTCGTCAGCCGAGTGATCTAAGTGGAAGATTAGAGAAAGTAAAAAAGCAGAAGAACTACTGTATAACAAGCCTGTCAATTCAGAGGGTATGAGTTCATACAAAAAGTATTTCGGTCAATGTTTTTATACCCCAATAGAATGATAAAATTCAATTTTTAAAAGACTAAACAGAACTTAAATATTGCTACAGAATGCCATACCAATAAAGATGTATGTAAAAATAACCAGTGGAGTACGAATCAAAACAGTTGGAAGACAAAAATGAAGTTGAAGAGCAATGAAAACTAAAAATTCCGAAAAGTTGCGCTCAATCCGATAACAAATATCATACAACACTGATGTGTACAAGACATGTTCTCAATGAACTCTATAGTTGAAATTCATCAGTAAATGACATCTTTAATCAGCTTATGTGACCTAGAAATGTGGTATAGAAAACTGAGCAGGTTAGTTCTTCAATCAATGAAAACTGAAAACAAATCTCTCATTCGTTACATCGCAATACATTTTGTAAAAGATGATTTGTACGATGTCATAGATAATAGAATTTATGTCATACGGTCATAATAACATGTCAGAGCATTGTGCTGGGAATATATTCTTAACTAAAGACTCATCAAGAAGAACAAAATTGCAAATTGACAAATTTCAAATGAAACTTTATCGGACGACATAAAGTCAATTTAAGGTACAGGCGACGTAATTTATTAAAACATTGTTAGAATAAAATTATGCTTAATTTGTTGAACTGCACCTTATAACCATTTTACTAGATTGAGATGTCTCAATCCATGACAATCGCTACTTTCGGTCCCGAAATGATCCCCAAACCATTATTATAAAAGCAGTCATTAAAAAGTTCCTTTTATTATACGTATTTGATTGTTTTAACTTGTATAAAAGTTTGGGGTATTTAATTGGGAAAAAAATCTAGTTTGACTTACAAGCACTGAAAAAGCAATTTCCTTCTTGTTTTTTTTCTAGACGATATCACTCAATGAAACCTTATACATGAGATCAGCCAAATACAACGGATAAAGACAAAATAACGTCATTCAAATCTAGCGACAAAAGAGAAAGAAAAACGTCTACCGTAAATAACTGATGCACTCCACAGGCGTTTGTATAGTATTATTGAAAGATAATCACTTTTTATATAAAATGCATAGTAATTCAGGAAGCAAACCTTGATTAATTTAAACTCTCTTCTTTGATCATTTGTTTGGAATGAATATGAACGACTCTGCTTGGGGCTCGAGTGGTTTTTTTTCTACACGGTTTCAATTGTTTTGATGATTGACAGACAATTAGTAAATATGCCTCAGAGTAAAATTTTTGAATGAACAAAAAAACAACACAACAATTACCAGGAAAATATGACCGAGATATTTTAATATTCCTTTGGAATTATATATTCAAATATTGTTTCTATTTTAGTAGGCGATTAGGATAGTTTCGTGTAAAGAGGACTGAAGTGTATTTTTTATCAGAACAGAAACATTGTATTTAGTTTTAATTATGTAAACACGATGCTTCCTTGAACGTTTTCCCAATTTAAGTTTAATTTTCAGCATTTATGTAATTATTTTATTTTACATTGCATGCATTTATTATTGCAATTTTGTCATTTGAACTAAAATGCGATTTAAATGTTTGCGATATTGAGAAAAAAAATCATTAAATTATTGCTATTATAACCCTGTCACATTTTTCACAATAATAAAAACATTGCAATAATTTCTGGATTTACGAAATCATCAAGTTTCATTGTTAGTCTTCACGTCATACTTTTGGTTCCCAGTTGATAATTAAAGAAGAAAGAGAGCAATTGTTTTGAACATGATTTTAAATATGCAAATCAAGTAATATTTTCACATTTACTGTAAAGCCCCTTAGTTACCACAATATTGATAATTTATTTGTTTTCTGAGTGATGTATAGAAAAGACCTGCCTAGTCTTTTGGAATTCGTTCAATACGTCATGCACCATAAAATACAAATAAGTTTCTTGTTGACGATTCTGGCCTTGACTGTGAAGAGATATTCATTCCCCTCAGCTACCTTATATTTTTCATTTTATTTTAACTTTTTTTTTAAATTGGGCTGGGGTAGAGAAGGGGCACAATTAAGTAATATATGACCAATTCATTTTATATTTTTACATATTAAGTTTGATTTTGACATTCTAGGTACTTATAGTTTAAGAGCTTTGTCTTTACTTTTCTACAGAAAAAGTGGACATATTGTTTTTTAAAATAAATATCATGGACCAAACTAGTTAGGCCAATCTCTCTTTAGATAATTATTTCTTAATCCAGAGTTTGAGGCAACGAAGTCAACATTCATGTGCAAAGATAATAGAATATATTGAAAACCGAGCTTTACAAGACCATGCTTACATCTTTTAGGTGGGCTTCTAATATATATATATTATATAAAAAATATTAGGTCCCATATTTTAACATGCTTTCCTGGCAGATGGTTAACAAGGTTTTAATTTGTAATAACTCGGTTGCTGGGGCATACTTTGTTGAGCCTCTTCCTGCGTTTTTTTTTTTATCATATGATTACTTGGACGTTTTTAAAGTGATTATTTTATAACCAGAACAAATATTTCATGATTACTTCATTATTTTATAATCTTGGACTGCACTTTTGATTATTTGAATACTAGTATGTTGTTTAAATTCGTTTTTCCTTGTTTGTTCAGTCTGACGTGACTTTGGTAATGAAATTTGATGCGACTTTGAAAAACGTGAGAGGTTTAGCTAGGCATAAAACCAGGTTCATTCCACCATTTTCTACACCAGAAAATGCCTGTACTAAAACAGGAATATGACAGATGCTATCCATTCTTTTGATGTGATTGAGCTTTTGATTTTACTATTTGATTATGAACTACCCGTTTTGAATTTCCCTCAAAGTTCAGTATTTTCGTGATTTTACTTTTTGTACAGGTTCATATAATACAGTGTTGGTGGGACATCAAAAATTTCAATACTCAATGAATTAAATTTTTAGTTCGTTTCATCTGAGCATATAATGAAACCAAGTATCCTCCAAATAGCCTTCTTTCTTTGTACCTGTACTTGGAAAATTAAGTTAATCAATCCGGTGTCTAAAAGCTGCATCTATGGTATAGGTTGTCGCCTTAAGAAAATGTGTATGACTATACCAAAGTAGTGACAGGACTGTGTAAATCCATGAAACGTATGTGGTCTGAGATGAAAAGTAAAATCACAAAAATACAGAACTCAAAGAAAATCTAATCGGAAAGTCGATAATCAAATGGCAAAAACAAGTAAAAAAACACATAAAAAACAAATGGACAAGACCCGTCATATTCCTGACTTGGTACAGGCAGTTTCAAATGTAGAAAATGGTGGATGAAACACCAACTTCACCAAACATTTACCAAGGATTTGTATTATACAAATCCTTGCATTTACTGACTGAAAAAAGTCCAAATAAGTACAAATTGTCCAGAGGCATGATTCAATAAAAACATTTGATTGACTATGACTGTTACCATTTGACATTTTTAAATCTAACTAGAGGCTCTAAAAAATCTGTGTCGCTTAACTTGGCATATATACGTATTCAACAAAGGACACACTTCAACATTGTAGACAAGAAAAACATTCTTGGCAAAAATGTCTGTTTAGTTGATCTTGAATAGCTAGTCACTTAATCTGTTTAATGTCTCTCTATTTTCTTAGAGTTTTTGCTCAAAACGCAAAAGAGGGTAAAATGAAATCCTCACTTAAGGGCAATCACTCCAAATGAAAAAAGTGACAGTCTACTTTTAAACTATATCAGCAAAATTTGACTAGTTAGTAGATTTCATCTTTTTGGTCATTTCTGTTTATTTCAGTATCTATCTATCTAGTATAATTTTCATCACTCAAGACAAATTGCCAAAAAGTTGTAAAAATCATCATTAATGGGCAAGAACTCTAATAAGGAGTCATTGGACGACTTCCACCATATGATATAGTCTTAATATAAATATCTTGATTTGCTGATCATTTTTGCCTTTTCAAGGTGCTATCTATCTATTATAATTTATAAAATTTAAAGCAAAAAAGCAAAAGAATAGGTAAAAATCTTTAGATAATCATTTCTTACAATCCAGAGTCATAGGCAAAGATGTCAACATTTTCTTGGCAAGGTTATAGAATACAGAACATTGCAAACAGAGCTTTATATTCACATGCTTTTGTTTGTTTGTTGAGATTTCTATCTATCTGTTATAAATTATAAAATATAAGACTAAAAAAGCATAAAATTGGTAAAAATTGTGATCAAAAAGCAATAACTCTAGTAAGGAGTCGAGTGAGGATTTCAACTGTGAGTCTTAATTGCAGAACCTGTGTTCCTGTTCATTTTTGCAAAACAAGTTTATCTCTATCTGTTATTGTTTTCAAGAAAAAAAGGGGAAGTTAGTTCAATAGACAACTTTCGAGTTCGATGCATTTCCGTCAAAAACTTTGGTTTTAGTGAGCATCACTCATGCGTTTAGGTGCGTTGTGACTTCCATTTCAATGTTGAGCAAGTGGTTGAAAAACTATAAAGCTATATTGCACGAGTTATTCTGCAAATTTAATTCTCATAATTGACAATCTGCATCGCTGTCATTAGGGAATTGTGATAAAGTACCAACTGAACAAAGTTTATTTCTAGTTTATCCTCCACAATGATGATCACTAAGACGCTTAATGAACGTTTATGGGGCAGGGATACAGGCGAGCCCCTCTATCTGGTAAATGACATAACGAAGGCATGTATAATTGACGAGTTTTTTCCGGTGACGAATGGACTCCAAAGTGGTCTATTCAACAGACTATGTATGCCAAGTGATGATAAAAGCTCACTTAGTCCTTTGGGCAAGGTGAGCTCAATTTTTACAGATATAAAAATATCAAGATAACCTTTTTTTTTAAATTTGAGAATGATGCACAGGCACAATTTGGCTGAAAGTAGCATGATGATAGTTGGGAGACACTTGGCACAAGAGTATATAAACTCTTTATGGATACTAGGATTAAATTTGGTATAAGATTGATTGTTGTAAACATTAATTTTTTATTGCTGAATCATAAATATAACTTATATCACTGTGCTACACATCCTCTCAAATCAGTCTGTTGAAAAAAACTTCATAAAATCTTTTCACAGAAATTCTGATACATTGTCCTAAATGTGTGTATATCAAGAATGTATTTCAAATCAATTCTTTGAATAGCATAGGATCAGATTATCTGATTGTTCTATTTATAGTTAACCTTATCTTCTCACTGATTAATCAGTCTCACTTGCGGACAAACTTATCCCATACCAGTAGTGTTACTGTATTAAACAAACAATTACTATAGGAAATATGAAATAGTAACTTTTTGGTCTTTTATAATTTCAATTAGATGTGATTTGGTAAAGACTGATTCAACATTCTTTTATTACTAGAAACATTTCTGAATGTTTATATAACAAATATATACACTTAAAGGCCATCCCTTGTTGTCTATATAGAAAAAATAAGTATTGAAGAATATTCTTTTTTGGTTGAAATATTAGTTTTAGAATAGTAATGGAAAGTACTCTTTGACAAGAAACCCACACAAAGTCCTCTTACATAATTCCCTATATATATAAAAAGAAGAAAAAAAGTACCCTTTGCAAGAAAATTTTCTGCAAACTCTCTTTTAAAATTTTCTATAAGAGTCTATTTTTACTTACCATGGAAGAATATTATACATGTAGATGAATATTTATATTTTTAGAGCCCAAAAAGAACAGCATTTTATAGAACATGACATATATAATGTATAAAATTTTATCAATATGACTCATTAAGAAAGTATGCAGAATCAATTTACTCTGAATCTATTTCACACATTCAAGAGTCTTTCTCAAATAGTTTTTTTATTCTTTATACTCAAATTCAAAGTTTTACAGTTCCATTTATCATGTTTATGTACTTTAGGATTCTTACAATAAAATAGCATTTTCAATAAAAATAAATAATTGACTTACGACAACAGAAAACGGCAGTTTTGAAATGTTTTATAAAATTTTGAGTTTTCATCCCAAAAATGTATGAGAAGGACCTTTTCAACCGAAACAACAATGTGTTGGAAGTTTAAGTTTAAAAAAAAATTCTGGATAGAAATTAATTTTTGATTTTGGTTTGAGATATCTATTAACATGATTGATGAAATATTGTACAAAAACATGTAAAATTCGCAATATCATATCAAAATGTCTTCAACAGCACCTATAAATAGCGCTGGAAATTTTTTTCATTATACCAAAGTGCAAAAATTGTAGAAAATTATTTCAAGTATATGATATCAAGGAGGTTATATAACCTCCTTGATGATATAGACTTTATAATATTCGAATTCAAGTAGGCTTTGATAACTTTAATGTTTGACCCTTCGAGACAATCAAATGCATATATATTTCAAAGACCCAAGACCAAAATCATATATTTAAAATATTAATTCTTATATTGTGTTTCAGATTAGAATTAATTCATTTTAAGTTAAATGTGTCTTTCCATGCCAAAATCTACACAAAAATAGAATGCAAAAAGTATGTTCTATTGAGGCACATAATTTACTTCAAAATTGAATCTGCCAATGATTATTATAATAATCAGAGAATACTTTTTATTAGAATTATTGTGAAACTTACTCATTATAGAAGTATGGACTGTATAATTGTTTACAACAACGAAAAATAAAGTAAAATCTGTTCTCTAAAGAGGAAAATTAGAATAAGGAAAAATTTGTTTAGATTGATAATATAAGTACATTTAATTAATATAAAACACTGAAAATCTATTCAACTGTACATTTTGTAAGATTTTTTGTTAATTTATCTTTATAATCATTATATATTAATATAGTTAAACACAAATGTAAATGTTTACTTTCCAATTTTACAAATTGATATGCATTGCTACATGTTATAAGTTAAAGTAATACAATCATGCTGAGTGTTTGTCCGCAACATCCGGGTTTTCAGAGATAAGAATAGCTATAAAATCTGCATCTCATTAGATGACGTGTAACATAGGGGAATCTGATCCTATGCTATAGGGGAAATAGTTAAGATTTTGTATATACAAGAATCTTTGATTTTTCCACATAGTTGTACAATATATTTAGGTTTTGTCATCTTCTAGAGAAAGATCTGGTTTCCATCCATAAAGTAACCAGTGGTATAATTCTCTTAGCTGACTGGTATCTGGATCTAAAAAAATAAGAAAAATAAATACAATATCTAAACTTTTACAAAATTTATCTTAAAAGTCAGAAGTCTACTACATACAAGCTGTTAACTTTGAAACTGTAGCTCTAAAGATTCTAAAGATTATTTTAAAGGAGTCCTTCATTTCTGAATTCTTTAACCCATTCAAGGTGTATGATGCCATAAGGCATCACCTTGGTACCGCCGAATGATGCCTTAATACATCACCTTGCTACGGCCGTGTGATGCCATAATGCATCATGGAAAACGAAAAATACTCTGACCTACTTTCAGTTTTAATATCAGATCAATTACATAAAGCTGTAAAGCGTACGTTACCACAATGTGTTAACAGGTTTCAATTATTAATATTATGTATAAATTTTGACAATAAAAGTCATTGGTATGTCATTTATTCGTAACTTCGATTTGCGTTCATGATAAAATAATATGCCGCCATTTTTTCAATTTTATTGACATGTGTAGTCAAGGTGATCGCTTTTAAAAATGAAAGGTCATTACCTTACACACAAAATATTTAAACCATGTGTGTACCGCTGTTTTAAAAATTAATAATATTTACTTATGACTGTTTAATAAAAAAGATAAGCCGGTAATGGCTGTCTCTTTCTGTATCATCTTCGCATGTTGTTGATTTATCTCTGTTGACGATCGGAAGTTTACGGTTTTTGCCGATAAATAAATTTCACACGATCTGCAGGTGTTCTCCCAAATAAGGAAATCCATATTTGTATGCAGCCAATCAAATTTTTCTAGGCTAAAAGGCGGCTCTATAGTAAAATTGTAGTGAAAAATGTAGTATTGTCATCTGGGAAAATAAAAAAAAATGTCTGAATCTTCGGATGACGAGTTTGACGGATTTTCGCCAAATGAAGTTGATTTAGCTGCACAGCGGTACAATGATAGGCTAGAACAGCTTGGGATAGGTGATTTAGATGTTGTTGATAGTGATAATGAATTTTCTGATGAAAATGACCCACCTGTTGATGAGGCTGGTGACTGTCCTGCTGAAGCTGATGGGTGGCATACAAATTTTGATTATTATGAGAGGGGATTACCACACATATTTTTACAACGTGGAAATACTGGTCCTACCACAGTTTTAGATCCAGATAAAGAGCCTGTTGATTTTTTCTCATTGCTGTTTACCAATGCCATTTTTCAATACATCATACAGGAGACAGACAGGTATGCTAATAAACAAATTCGTGATCATCCTGATGAAAACAAAGTCTCCATGGATTACATTAACTGTTGAAGAAATGAAGGCTTTTCTAGGTTTATGTTTCTTAATGGGTATCAATGTAAAACCAGACATAAAATCCTACTGGAGCACAGATGTTATGCTGGAAACCCCCTACTTCAGTAAAGTCATGAAAAGGGATCGCTATATGCAAATTATGCGGTACATCCATTTTTCAAATAGTGAGCAAGCCCCACAGCCAGGGGATCCAAATTATTCTAAATTATACAAAATTGAATCGCTAATGGATATGTTCACAGTTTCTATGGTTAGCCAGTATATCCCTAAACGACAACTTTCAGTTGATGAGGTGATGGTTCCATTCAAAGGACGACTGTCTTTTAAGCAGTATATGCCAGCCAAGCCTACCAAATGGGGAATAAAAATGTGGGCGATAGCAGAAGCTAATACAGGATATGTTTCCTACTGTCAGGTATACTGTGGGAGAACAGATGGTGCAGCTCCTGGTCTGGCAAACAGAGTAGTCAAAAATTGCATTGAAAAGGCAAATATTATAGGGCAAGGGTACCATGTTTATATGGACAATTACTTCACTTCTCCCACCTTATTTACTCAACATTTTAACACTGCTGCATGTGGTACTGTACGAATAATTGGAGAGAGCTTCCTAAAGATATAATGAAGAAAAACCCTGAAGGTGTAACTAATCGTGGGGACATGCAGTTCAGACAGAAGGATGCAGTGGCTGCTGTTGTATGGAAGGACAAAAAAAATGTAAACTTAATTTCAAGCATACATGATTTCTCAGTAGGTGCAGTGCAGAGAAGCAGATGGTATTTTTCAACGACAAGACAAACCATGTCCACAGATGATCTCTGATTACACATAATACATGGGAGGGGTTGATAGGGCTGACCAGTACATCCAGTACTATGTTTTCCAACACAAAACACTGAAATGGCCTAAAAGGATTTTCTTTACAATGATAGAAATGTTGAAATTTGATGCCTTTAGGCTTTTTCTGGCTTCTCCTCATCATCAACCAGGCCCTGGTAAGAGACCAACAACCTTTTTGAAGTTTTCTAAGGCAGTAGCAGCAGATCTGATAGGTGGATACACAGGTGGTTCAGTTCGTCAAGGCCGTCCATCACTTGTCCTGGTTGATGACTGTCTTACACAGAGACACTTGCCAGGTTCCTTTGGAAATAAAAGTTGGTGCCATGTCTGTCACATGAGAGTGAAAAATAATCAACAAGACACGCGTAGACAAACAAAATTCGGCTGTCTAGATTGTGGAAAGCACCTCTGTCTACCAGAGTGTTTCAAGGTGTTCCATTCTGTTAAAAATTACTGTTAGTGTTATAGCTATGTTGTTAGTTCCAGACAATTTTGAATTTATTGACTTTACCGTTTTAATTTGCGAATTTATTTATTTATAAACTATGAACAAAACTAAAAAATGACTGATGAAGGATTAATTTAAAAAGATGGTATCAAGAGACATTTTAAAATAAAGAAGGAATTTTATAGAGAGATCAGGACAACAAATAGTAGTAAACTGGACAATGAAAAAAAATTTAAAGACTTGAAAAGAGGCAAGTAACAAAAAATTTTAAAACTGTTATTTTTGTTTGTAAAATAACCTTATAGCAGTTTAAAAATTAAATCAAAATAATAGTATTTTTTTGTCAAATATCTTATTGTTCATTTGATTTTGATTTTTTTTAAATGTATTTTTTTTATCTCCTTAAATTGCTTTAAGGTTGCATGCCTGTTACTTAGTTTGAAATGAATATTTTCAAGGAAGGTAATTTACTTTGACAAGTACAGAGATTATTTGTTTAATCATTGAACAAGTACAAATTTTTATTTGTCATAGAACCGTAACAAAAAATTTTGTTTTACCCAAGTGACTTAAAAACATACGGCAACGTATTTAAAAAGAGTTGTCGTCCGCCAAATTACAATTGAGTTATCTCTCTTTAATTGTTGTTGACATGAACGAACTTTGCAAATGGCCGATTTGAATTGCTGGTAATTCTCGTGTTGTCGGTCATTTATCATCTTCCCAATCAGTTATGGTGTTGTCATAGACATTTCATCTTATTCTTTGTAACAAAAAGAAACATAGAACGTAAGTTAATATCTCGGAAAGGGAACGGTCAGAAGAAACTCTCCCCTTCCCAGACATGTATTTGTAAACATTCAGTTATAAAAAAAAATCGTTCGTCATAGAGCTAAACTGTTGATATTTCTTCCGTTTCATATCACTCTAACCACACCACAACTCAAAACAAGTAAGGTACGACTCAACCTTAAAATATTTTAACGAAAATCGATCTCAAATAGCGGTAATTGCTGTTTGAAGTTCCGAGACGATTTTTTTACGAGCACATGTCAAATTAATCCCAGCCACGAAACTGCTCTTGCTATTAAATCTCCGGCTATACGAACGCGCCAAAAAAAACAATTCCGTACTGAAAGTGTTAAAGAGGCACTAGCTGTCAAATCCATGGTCACCGATTTGACTCAAATAATCATATTTGATTTATAACAATGTAAAACATTAATAAGGCAAGGATTTTTTAATTTGTTGGTTTACGGATCCGCCGACCAGATTTTGCTGATTTCCACAATAAAAATAAAATCGACTCTTTAGGCTTTTTTATTCTCGCCGACCCTAACAAATGCATTGTCCCTGAAAAATAATTCAAAATCCTTTTTATGAAATGAAATGCACTAATCACTAACAGAAGTTAAAAAAATTAAACTTCCAGTTTACGGTTCTAAAAATAGACAAATCAATTATTAATGACCTTGAAATGTTGTTTGCTCAAATAATTTTGCAGAACGAAACCGGTGTTTAAAACCAAAAACACGATAAGTTCGTTTCCCTTATTTGTCACCAGTCCGTAAGATGCATGTTGTCATAGAAATAGACTTGTCCAAGCCTGGAAGTTCAAGACCTCAAGTTAAAGTACTGAATTTTAACAAATCATTTGATATTTTCTTGTTCCATAGATAATAAAAAAATATCGTCCATTTGGATAAAAAACGGGAATTCATGACAACAGATTATTTAACCTTATATTCTCGTTTTTCCAGTGGACGAGTCTATTACGTTTTTGACACGCGTGTTGAAACTTATTTTCGTACAAAGTTTTACATTTTTTTCTTTATCACTTTTCGAGCTTATTATTATTCACCAAGTTTTGTTTAAGAGCTACTGACAGTAATCTGTTTTTCTTGTTTGTGAAATGACGATTTAATTTCATCTTTGTCCATCTACCCCCCTTTTTTTACGGGACATTTTTAGACAATGTCATGCGATGTTTACAGCTAAGCAGTAATATTTCATCAAACTAAAATTCAAGAATGATGACAAAATAGTATGACAAACATATTATTAGAAAGGTGAAATATATTTTATTTTGCATGTCTTGAAAGATTTTTTTTTTGATTTTTTTTCCGGACCGACCGACCTGACTTTTTCATGGAGAAAATCCGTAAACCAACAAATTAAAAAACCGTGGCCTAAAGTACCAAAAGTTTAAAATTAACAGTCTACAGAGCATGGTGTAGATAATATGTAGGTTCGTTTCCTGTGTATTTTAGACAGACACCATCTAATTAACTATTGATTTGACCTCAGATGATCATATAAACGATGTAAACATAAATAAAGATGTAAATAGATTAAACCAACACGTGCAATTGGATTTTATAGGTCTGTTTGAATTTATTTTATAGATTAAAAATATATGCTACTCATTGTTTTAAACTGTATAAGAATGATTTTATATGGATCGTTTCAGTAATCAAGTGATTATTCATAGTTTAACTTTTATTGTTGACTTTCTTTTTCTTTAAATAACCAGTACATGTACAATGCATGCGTTGGCAATCTCTAGCAAGGGGTTAAATTAAAGTTCACACGAATACAGTTTTAATAAGGTCGAGTTATTCACTTGCAAGTGAATAAGTAGTTATCAATGTTTCTTCACTTAATTTGACAAAATTGAACCATTTTAGCTGCTAAAAGCAAATTACTTTTTCATTATTTCACTTTCATTATTGATTAAACAAAATAAATCTTACTTTGGATTTTTTTGTTTATCTTGTAGCTCGTGCCCCTTTAATTCTTATGTCAGTATTTTTCGATTCTTTATATTTTTTGCACATTATTGTCTATCCTTTATATTTTGGGGTCTATATTTTTTATTCTTTTTCCTATTTTTTTTCTACACTTTTTTTTTTATCTGCTTCTTTTTCTAATATTATTCTGTATTCTGTAAACCCCATCCAGGCCCTCCACTGTGTTCATTGATTCATACCTGTAATATTTAGTTTAGTTAGCAGCTCATGAGTCTCCTCCATTTTATCCATAACTTCTATCAGGTTGGTGGACTCTACCCTAGGCAGAGTAATGTTGTAGTAGATGAAGATTTTATTATTAAATGTTGCGTACACAAAACTAGGAACATTATCTTTCTGATTGACAGAATACAGACCTAGAAATAAAAATGTATATTATCCATTTGACACAGATATATCTCTTGCCTGTTTGGATTAAATTCAGAAATAGGCAGTCTAATGGACAGCAACATTGCTTATTAATTCAGTCATTGAACCATGATCAAGTGGACAGGGCCTGAAAATGGTTGACAAACTGAGATGTACAGACAATAATATAATTATATATAGAATATACCGGACTATTGTTAAAAGTTCCCATCAAACTAATTTTGATAAGAAACTTTGATAGGATGCCTCCGGGTGTGGGGAATTTCTTGCTGCATTGAAGACCCGCTGGTGACCTTCTGCTGTCGTCTGTTCTATGGTCTAGTTGTTGTCTCTTTGAAACATTTCCCATTTCCATTCTCAATTTTATCAAACAGAAAATTTAACATTGAAAATTGTTAATCAATTTAAGGTCACTGGACCACATACTAGGACACAGAGCATCAAAATAGTCTTCAAGCTGATATGTAATGATTGAAATGAGACTTCATACAATATATCATTGATCTATTACAAGAATATCCTATCAATTCTACTAGCAGAAAACTAAACATTGAAAATTAATTATTAATGCAAAGTTACTGAACCATGAGCTATTGGTCAGGGACTCAAAATAGTTGTCAAACTGATATGCATTGATAATAATGAAACATTACATAAAATATCAATATTTTGGTCCATTATTTTCAAAACAAATTTATACTAGTACTATAAACCCTATTCAAACTCTTATAAAAGTTTAAAATAACACCTATTCTATAAAGCCATGAATGTAAATTTGTAAAAGTGCATGTATACCTGCTGTAAAAGCTGTCACATTTTCCTCGAACTGGTACCTAACAACATCTCTGGTGTGGTTTACAATATAGGTCTGTCCATCCCAACCACAACAAACTACTTCTTCTGTACCATTACCCTGAAAATATACAAACGATCTAAAGTATTGAAAAACATGATAAATCAAAAAGAAAATCCTGCAGTTCTAATTTACCAATGCAACTTTGAACTTGGAAATTGTACAATCATTTATGACACACTCTCGGTGTTGGTTAATATACATGTCATGTATACAGTATGAAATTATAATGGTTCTAAAGATATATTATAGAGCAAACACAATTTGTGGACTAACCGACAACATGAGCTTATCAACTGAAACCAAAGTTTTTGACCTTGAACTTTGACCTAGGAAGTTGTACAAACATTATGACACACTAATCTCTGGTGTTGATTAAAATACATGTCATGTATATGTTCTGGACCATATCAGTATTTGGACCATACGCGTATGGTCATGACCATATGGGTATATACTCATATGGTCCGATCATACGCATACTCTGTTACAATTTACTTTTTAAGATTATAAACTATTCATATGGTATGACAGTTCATTAAAAAGATGCTGTCATATAGGTGATTTTATTATTATATTATACTAAAAATTAGCTAAATAAGAAGTAGAAATTTCACATAGTTAATTTAATTTTATTTTACTATGCGAAAACTATGATAAACACATTTTATATCGATGTTCATAACCGATGGTCATTTCCGATTTTTTTATTACGAGTAACTTAAATTTCTTGAACTGTTACACAAGATTTGAAGGCACTGGAAAGAAACATAGTTTATTTAATTTGTCTTGTGAATATGGTGTATTGCAGTCATGTAACGATATTTGAGATCTATAGCTTTTTAAAAACATCGTAGACATATGGGAATGGCCCAAGACCTCGATATTACTGTACGCAGCTACAAAAAGGCTAACTTTTCACTCGCAAACAAAAGGTGTAAATGAAAAGGATCGTGCACAACCAAGACTTTCAAATGCAAATAGGTTTATATGATACCGTGTGGAAGTAAATGTCACCCCAGGCCTACATACAAGAATGTAACTAGGGATGATAACTAACTATGACATCAATGTTTAATTTTTACGTAGTATTTGAATTATAAAAATAATACACTGTCATGTTGCCATCATTGGTTTTTTTTAGATAAAGTTTTGTATTACTGAAACTTTTAAATGAATTATAAAAAAATACCTTTATGGTCAAAATACTCATATGGTCCAGCCCGTTAATAACCAAATGAGTATACACATATAATCATGACCAAACGCGTATGGTCTAAATACTCATATGGTCCGGAACATATACAGTATGAAATTATAATGGTTTTCTAGATATAGAGCATACACAATTTTTTACAGACTGACAGACTGATCACTATAGAGTGACATTTCACCTAATCAATGTAAATATATCAAGCTGAAAATAAAACTGATCCTATAAAATTTCAAGGTCAGAAAGGGAGGTCTAAGTGAAGTAGGAACTGGTTTTAATCAAAAAGAGTACTTACAGTAACATCAAGCTTTGTTAAAGCAAACAGTTGATGGTCCACTTGTAGTGACCATAAAATCTCTTTGTTTTCTATTAATATTAATGTTCCTGTAATAGAAAATAATGAGAACAAAGATTCATTTTACATTCATTTTTCAGCACATAAAATGGACAATGGACAAAAATTATGAAGAGGGTTTATTTTCATGCTGCTCAGTTGAAATAAAAATATACATTACCTGATGTTCAGTGATTGTTGTTTGTTGATGTGGTTCATAAATGTTTTTGGTTTCTCATTTCTCCTACTGATAGGAGCGTTTGTTTTCCTGTTTCAAAGGTTTTAAACGAGTCATTTTTGGAACCCTTTATAGCTTGCTGTTCAGTGTGAGCTGAGCCTCCGTGTTGAAGGCTATACTTTGACCTATAATGTGTTACTTTTACAAATTGTGACTTGGATGGAGAGTTGTCTTATTGGCACTCATACCACATCTGCTTATATTAACATTTGTAGGATGATTTGCTTCTCATGAATATTGTGCACTTTACAAATATATTAACTCCCTGATTATTCAAAAACATGGCCGCCTGTACATTGGGAGGGATTTTGACAGTTTAAGCATAGAAAGTTTCAGGGGATATCAGAATTAACCATCCATAGAGATACTTTGGCATGTAAATGTATTAAAGCAATGAAACTGAACCAGATAACAAGGTGGCTTAATGCAAGGATAAGCTTGTTTAATCAGGGGATTACATTTAAAGAGCCAAGGCATGTGCTGTTTCATGAAGATTACATAATATAGAACCCTTACCATCAAGTGTAGAAAGTGCATAGAATGTTCCTCCTCCAGCTTTTCCTCGATTTCCTTTGTTGATTCCTCCCACAATTTCAGTGGTAATCATACTGTTACGGATTCTGGCTGATCCAAGTCTCTCTTCCACAAACCTAGCAATTTGAAAAGATCAGAAAAGATGAAAATGCTACAAATATCTCTTCTATGAATTCAAATTAACCCTTTGCAAACACAGTCAGAAATATCTTTGTTGTTATGATATTTTTTTTCATCTGCAATACAGAATATTAGAAAAATTATAAAACTTTGCTCTTACTACTCAGTATAAAAGTAAGGAGATGTGTCAATGAAAAATATATATTAACCATCAACCAAAGGACAAGCATGTATACAACTACTAGTCATAGTACATAATTCAATAATTAGCCTAGAACTTTATAGTATAACAGGCTATAAAAGGCCCTGGCAAGAAAAAATGGGATAACAAACAACCTGATAATAACTCAATACAATAGCAGACAACAACCAAGGACAACCAGTGGTTCCTGACTTGGGAAAGGTACATCAACACTGTGGCTGAGTCTATTAAAGTGTGCTCAGTGGAAGAATAGTCAATACCCTAATAGTTTTATTGAATTTTACATTCAAACTTATCAAACACTAAAAAATATCATGCTAAAATACCCTATGTTGATAACTAGCTAAGTAAAATCTACATCTGATATAAAAAACAAGAATGTGTCCATAGTACACGGATGCCCCACTCGCACTATAATTTTACATGTTCACTGGACTGTGAAATTGGGGTCAATACTTTAATTTGGCATTAAAATTAGAAAGATCATATCATAGTTAACATGTGTACTAAGTTTCAAGCTGATTGGACTTCAACTTCATCAAAAACTACCTTGACCAAAATTTTTAACCTGAGCTTCACACTATCTTTTTCTTTGTTCAGTGGACCATGAAATTGGGGTCAATACTTTAATTTGACATTAAAATTAGAAAGATCATATCATAGTTAACATGTATACTAAGTTTCAAATTGATTGGACTTCAACTTCATCAAACACTACCTAGACCAAAAACTTTAACCTGAAGCGGCACGAATGAACAGATGAACGGACGAACGAACGAAAGGACGAACGGACGAACAGAGGCACAGACCAGAAAACATAATGCCCTTCTACTATCGTAGGTGGGGCATAAAAATACAATTCACACATTTAAAAAAAACATGTAAATTGTTCACAAAATCTTGTTAAATGTTCACATAATCTAAGTCATAGATACAATTCTAATATCTTACGTAGATTCACTTTGTCCAGGACTCTCCCCACCTGTTACCACAGTCAGACAAAGTTTAACGTAAGTCCCACCAGGCTGTGCAACAAGAAGTTCTGGCTTGCCTTCCTCTGATAAATTCACTGTAAGAGATCCTATCTACAAAGTACACCAATATCAAGAACAATCATCCACATTACATATTAAGAGCCTTTACTCGATTAATGTTTTCAGACTTGTACCATGTTCTGGAGAATATCTAACACAATATTTGACCATTAAGATATTCAAAGGGGAGGAGTTAACTACAAAATGTATAACTTAGAGATTTCAAAAATGAATACATATTATGCAGAAAATAATTTTGTTTGTATGACATACCGTATAGCGGGTTATTTTCGCGGGTGTAAAATTTCGCGATTTTCATTGAATAAGGTATACGAAAAATTTTGGCGGTTATTATTTTGGCGGATCCAACATTTTTAGCATTACCTTTGCATGTACACTTTTAAATTGGTGGAATTTATTTTAGCGACTTTGTTCTATCCGCGAAAATAAGCAAAAATTTACACCCCGCGAAAATAACCCGCTGTACGGTAGTTAGCAAAACTAGTTTTCATGTTTTCAAATTTACTGAAAGATTTGGCATTCTTTCCATGTTCTTTTCATTATTGACATCATTTACTATAACAAGGGTTTATGATTGTATTTGTAAGCAGATTTTATAAATTTTAAACCACTATATTTAATTTATTTGCATTCTTGCCCACTGGTCAATAATTGCAAATATAATACACACTGTTAATTCTTAATTAAAGGTACTTCAAAATGCCCAGTAGTTTATAACAAATTATACAATCAAAAAGACTGGTACCATTTTGTCATTCATACCTGCCCACTCAACTGCCACTGAGAAATCTGTATCAGGTTACCAGTACTACATCCTGTTCCTGCCTCTAGCATATCACTAGAACTATCTTGTCTCCATCTAAAACATCTAACAACTCTATCTGAGTAAGCTACAACTATTTCTATTTGTCCATCTCCGTCTACAAACAACACAAATAGATTACACGGCTGCAATATAAGTGAGAGGTTTAGCTAGCTATAAAACCAGGTTTAATCTATCATTTTCTACATTAAAAATGCCTGTGCCAAGTCAGCAAAAGGACAGTTGTTATCCATTCGTTTGATCTGTTTCAGCTTTTGATTTGGCATTTGATTAGGGACTTTCCTATTATAGAATTTTCCACAGAGTTCAGTATTTTTGTGATTTTATTTTTTTTATCATGACATTATAGACCTTTTAACAATCTTCAAGACAGCTCTAAATTCTTATACTTTAGGCCATGTTTTTTTTATTTGTTGGTTTACGGATCCGCTGACCCTATTTTGCCGATTTTCAGAATAAAAATAAAATTGACTTTTCATGCATTTTTATTCCCACGGACCCTTATCAATGCAGTATCCCTGAAAAATAATTAAAATTTTCTTTTTAAAAATGAAATGCATTAATCATTAACAAAGTTGATAACACTTTCTGTTGTGAAAAATAAAACTTCTAATTTAAGTTTCTAAAAATAGACAAATCAATTATAACTGACCTTGAAATGTCTTTTGCACAAATAGTTTTGCGGAACGAAACGAAACCTGTGTTTATTACAATATAAGTTTGTTTCCCTTATTTGTCATCAGTCTGTAAGATGCATCATCTCAGAAAATAGACTTGTCCAAATGTTATCCGTTTTTGTGACTGAAGATCATTATTTACCAAGTTTTCTGGAATTGATTGAGAGCTACGGCCTCTGTTTTTCTTGTTTGTGAAATGACCATTTAATTTCGTCTTTGTCTGTGCAACACCCCCTTTTTTACAGGAAGTTATTAAACGATGTCATGCTATGTTCATGATCACTGATCAATAATATTTCATCGAACTAAATGTTAAGAAATGATGACAAAACAGCAAATAAGACAAACATTTTGTTAAGTTAGGTGAAATATATATTTATTTTGCATATTTATCTGTTTTGAAAGATATTTTTTTTCTTTTTTTTTTTTGACCGACCGACCCGACTTTTTTATAAGAAAAATCCGTAAACCAACAAATTAAAAAACCGTGGCCTTAGATTCTTTTTAATTTGCAGGATAACAATTTTCATTGATTTTGTATGTACAGGTAAAATACGAATTTAAAAGATTCAAAGATTTACGCATTTTATATAGGCTTGTATGCAGACTTTTGCAAAACTATAAAATCAAATATCTATGAAACTTTAAGTATTTCTAAATCCATGAAAAATGAGTACATGTATCCCCAAAAATAAATAAATCCATAGTAATATAAAAAGAAGGAAAAGTTGGATGATATGACAATATGATTACTATCCAAAGAAGTAACCAATACCATGTACTTGTTGAATCTTTTATCCATACAATATTTATGAAAGTCTTTTGCAAACAGAAAACCTTAAAAAGATTTATTATATCAACTTCATCTTCTATTAATTGATTAGTGTTTTAATAAATGCCACTTTCAGTACAATTGGCTATTTCATTGATGTTGTCAGTTTTTAAAAGAAGTCGGAGTGATCAGAAAGTACAAAGGAAATCTTAAAAATTCTTCTCAATTAAGATTGGAGTAGACAACACAGGGGGTCTCATTGAGGGGGTTCCGATCCCAGATCCCGTTTATTGTTTTGTCAGATTCCTGTATCCCGCTAGTAGTATAGTACTTGAACGACTCCAGCGCACCCCCTCCAAAAAAAAAAAAAAATTTGACCCCCAAAAAATTACCCTCATTTCAAGTAAAAGAGCCCTAAATTTTCATAAAAAAGCAAAAAAACACCCCAAAAAACACCAAATTTTCTTACTCCCAAAAAAATTTTTTTTTTACTTTGGAAAAAAACGTTATTTAAAACACCCAAAAAACAACAAAAAAATTCCAAAAAAAAAAATAAATAAAAAAACCGGGAGAACTGACAGAGAAAGAATTCTGTGGGATTTAAGAGAAAAATAAAAAAATCAATTTTTACTTTAAAAAATGAAACAACCTACAGCTCCTAATTTATATCCAGAATTACCTATAGAAGATGGACAAAACTATAGATTACAAAAAATTTCAGAAATAGAAAATTCTTTAAAAAATGAAAGAGACAAAAGAAATTCTTTATATAAAAAATATAAAAGAGGAGTAAACTTTACAGATGGAATAGATACAACTTTAATTTCAGCATCAGTTATTTCTGCAGGTATAGGTATTGCTATTCCTATTTTATTACCATTACAGATTACAGCAGTCGCATGCGGTAGTGTTGGGGGTGTAATAAAATTAATAAGAAGAAAGCTTACTTCAAAAGCTAAAAAACATTATGAAATAAAAACTTTAGCAGAGTGTAAATTAAATAGTATTAAAGATTTAATTTCTAGATCTTTAACTGACAATAAAATAAGTGAAGAAGAATTTAAACTTATTTTAGAAGAACTAGAAAAATTTAATGAGATGAAAAAAAATTTAAAAATGGCATATTTAAAAACTTCAAAAAGTTTACCAGAAGATGAAAGAAGAAAAATTATAGAAGAAACAGAAAATAGAGTAAGAAATGAAATAAAAAAAAAAATGGAAAATCTATAATTTTTATAAACAAAATAACTTTAGTTGAAAATCACCACTATGTGAACGTGGGAAATCCACCAAACTATGAATCAATTTTTAATTAAATAAATGGATGAAGAAACAAAAGAAAAATTAGTAAAAAATGTAAAAATAATGTTAAATAAAAAATTTAATTATTTTTATCTTAAGTTGTTTTTAACAGGTTTTTTTTATTGTTTATTATCTAATATTTTAGATGAATAAAATGGCTGAAGGAGGTTATGAGTTTGATAATCCTGAGTTTAAAAATAATGATTATGATGAAGAAGAAGAAGAAGAAACGTCTTTTCAAGATGATGAAGAGTTTCAAAATAATATAAATAAGGAATTTGAAAAATCAAGAGATTTATCAGAAAATGAAGCTAAAATTCGTAAAAAAGAAACTACAAAAAAAATGATTAAACAATTTTATAAAAAAAATGGTGAAACTACACGTAATGAAGTAGGTTTTTTTGTTAGGGAAGATCATAATGAAAGACAAATCTTATATGCAAAAGATGAAAAAGGTAATGATATTGCATTAACATATTACCAAAAAGGAGTATTAAAGTTTTATAAATTTAGCACTCTTCAAAGAGAATACGGTGTTAATTTTGTCAGGGATGTTTTAGGTGTAGATGATTATAAAATATCTGATTATTTAAAAGAAGGTAGATCAGTGTTTCAAGATTTTCAAAAAAAGATAAAAGCACCAATTCGTGAACTCGATAATATAGAAATTCCATTACAAGAAATATCTACACAACAAGAAGGACAAGAATTATTAGAAATAGCAAGTAATGAAGAAACACATGTGAAAGAAATAGAAACTTCATTTATTGAACAAGGAACATCTTTCATAAATGAAGAAACACAAACAGATATGACAAAAAGAGAGATGGATGGTATAATCAGTGCAATGACATCAGTAAAAGAAGAGATTGCAAATGAATTAGCAAAACTGAATGAAACAAATAAAGACTTAGCAAAAGAAAACGCCAAATTAGAACAAGCTAAAGAAGACAATGATGAATTTCAAATAGATAGAATACATAGTCGAATAAGAGAGTTAGAATCTGAGAGAAGTGCAAGACTAGAAGTAATTAATATTAATAAAGAAAAACTACGTAGTCAAGTAAACAGATTTAAACAAACAATACATAAAATGTTAAACGAAGACAAAACATTAGGTGAAAGAATAAGAACATTATTCAGAGAACAAGGAATAACAATAGTTAGTGTTTTAACTGCTTTTGGAATGATTATTGGTGTTATTGTTGAAGTATTTACTGGTTCTCCTTCTCCTTCTCCTTCTCCTCCATCAAAAGGTGGTGGTGTACAAGACTGGATAAAAAAACAATTAAAAAATCTTGGAAAATTATTATCTTTTCTTGCAGGAAAATTAGCAGCTGCATTACCAGGTATTATAGGTTCTATTGTTTCTTGGTTTTTGTCTGCAACAAAAGACGTAGTAAATTGGTTTGCAAACAACTTATGGGCATTGCTTATTTTAGTTGTTAGTTTATTGTTTACTGCTGCTAGAGATTATTTGAAAAAATAAAGTGCTGTAAATCCTATTACAATACTTACAAATATTATTGCTTGTTTATTATCTTCATGATCTTCATGTTCAATTTTTTTTATTGGATCTATTTTTGGTTCTTTAGGCTTTTCAGGTTTTATAGGTTCTTGTGGTTTTACAGGTTCTTTTGGTTTAAAATCAACATGATCAAAATTTTTATTATTTAAATCATCATTTAACCCAAGTGTTTGATTTTCTGTTGCAATTATAATTTTATTATTATAACCAACAATACTTCCAATTTGCAAAACCATATCACTGGGAGACATATATAAACCAAGTCCATAAGCATAATCAACTTTACTTCTTGCGTATTTTAAAACATTTTCGTAATTCGATATTTGGGTGGGTAAATCGATAGGACTATTTATTACATCTTGTACATTTGCTAAGAATTGTTTTTGTGCATCAAATCCTGTTCCTACTTTTAAAATTTCTGTTTTTGTTTGTGATTGTGCACCTAACAAAGCCCATACATAAATTTTAATACTTTCATTAATACGTTCAACACCAGATTGTGTAAATCCATTCCCATTATCTAAAATAAAAGTAGTCCAAGCCATACTTATATCTTTTTCATGATAAATTGTATCATGAATATTAAAGAATGGACCATCCTTTTTATGATTTTGTCTATATTCACCACTTGGTTTATAATATTGCTCAAAACTTCCTAATCCTTGACATGATGATTCTAGTTTTTGTCTCCAATCTGTATTTGGAGAAATATTAAATTCATCACATAATTTCTGATATGCAGCTTTGTCATATGGGTTCTTGTAATAACAGAAAGAAGAATCTGTTGGTAAAGGTGATTTAAGTTCTTTTAAAATTCTGGCAATACAATAATATAAATGAAACATATAAAAAGACTTTGTAAGATTTGAAGTATTTTGTATATGATCATTATAAGAAATCCCACATCCTGTACTTGCACACCATACTACAAAATTTAACTGACATTGCCACCAATCAAATGAAGAATGAATCCAGGCATTCCATGGTTCGTTAGTGTGTATTGATGGGTTTTGATAGTTTTGAAATAAATCAGGAAAAGATGTTTTAAAGTTCTCTTTTTGATTTACAAATATTGTTTGATTTACAAGATTTGTTTTTAATTGATGATCTTTTTCAGAATATTTAATACCTGGATTATATGAAACATTAGGATTATATTTAAATTCTTTTGTTATCATTTTTTTATATTAAAAATGTTTCATACTATTTCAAATATTGATAATATAATAAACTTAGAACAATACATAAATAACAGAAATGGAAATAAACGTATTGGTTTGAAATTTATAAGATACAGCATAGGTTGGTATAATGTTTATCATGGGTTTATAACAAAAACCGGAGAGGAACAGCAAAGGATTATGAATGGTTATTATAGTTTTCAACAAATAGTGGATGAATTTCAAAAAGAAAATATTGTATTATCCGTAAATGAAGCAAATGGTATCGCTTCATTAAACACTACTACTGAGTTAAAGATAAGTAAGGGTTTGGGAAATATGTTAGGATTTAATAATAAACGTAAATTTGAACCTAATGAATTACATTATGGAAACAAATTTGTGGATTTTGCTATCCATAAATCATTATATATCCATTTGGAACAAGTTAGCACTTCTCATAATTATCTTGATGGTAAGCCAAGTACATTATTGGCTGTTATTCCAGTCGAAAATAAAGAGTTTGGTGAAGTTATAACAGCGAGATTTGAGCATCCGGAATATAAGTGTTTAGTAAATGATGTTATAACAGAATTGAAATTAGAAATAAGAGATGAAAATAATAACAAGATAATTAATCATTTACCAATTAATTGTGTTTTAGAAGTTATATAATTTATTTAATAAAATGAGCATACTTGGTGTCAAAAAAAAAAACGTAGATACATCGGAAATAAAAAAGGAAATATTAAATATGAAGAGTGAACTTCGAACAAGGGATACTAAGGATAGAGATTTACGCCGGAGTGTCGCTGCCCTAACCATCAGAGTTTTAAATGTTGAAAATATAGTTAGTAATATTAAAAATAAACCAGACAAAAAATTAATAAGTATAAATGCTGGAATTGATGGTTCAATACATGCAAGACAAAAGTTTAATTTTGGTGATGGTGGTGGTGGTTATTATGTAATGAACTTTCCAGGACAAATATTGGGTATTAGTTTAGTAAGTTTAAGAACAAACTCAGATAATATAGATGTTATGATAACTGTTAATAATTATAAGACATATAGTTACGGAATAAGTTTAAGTAATGGTGACACACACAGTTATCATAACTTTAATATACCTTTTGAAGTTAAGGCTGGAGATATTATAGGGTTTGTTAGTGAGAGTGATAATTCTACATGTATCAATACTCTAGTATCAGTGGTAATTGAATTATTTTTATAACAAATTTAATCCTTAAAAATGTCGGCATACGGAAACAAATTAAATCCTTACAGAAAAATAAGAGAACCCCGTGGTGTGAAAGGTATTCGTCAAAGTGTATCAATAACAAATAATCCTTCAACTATTGATCAAAATCAACAGCTATTAGTGAGATTCCCCAATCTAAGCAATAATGATGTTATTGTTCCTGGAACAACCAGATTGGCATTTGAAATAGAACTCACATCTACAGACGACAATGCAACTATATATCAAAACATAGGAAGAACAATAGTTAAAAAAACAACAATTCGTATAAGTGGAAATGAAATTATGTCAATTGATGATAGTGATATTTATCATTGTTATGTTGATTTATGGAAATCTACATCTGAACGTTTAAATATGGCATACCAAGGAATTGGTGAAACAAACATGTTAAAACACAGAGTTGGTGCGGATGATAAAGCATCAAACATAGGGGATGAAGCAATTGCAACTGCATATGGTGCAAGATTTTGTATCCCACTTGATTTTGAACTATTAGAAACTCATATGCCTTTTTATCAAGCAGGTCTTGGTGATAGACTTGAATATGAACTTACATTTAATAATTATAGCAATGTTATTAAATCAACAGATACATCTGCAAGTTATACAATCAAAAACATTTGTTTAGAATTTGATATGGTTACTGATGCAGAATTAGCAAGACAGATAAGACAACAAGTTAATGGTAAGATGGTTATTTTGTACGATAGAATACTAAGACATAGAAAAATAACCAAAAACAAATCTGATACATTGTGGAATATAAATTTAAATGTTCCAGCTAGAAGTATGAAAGGAATTCTAATGTTGTTCGAAGATCCTGAAAGAACAAGTACCGAAACTTATTATAATCCTAACATAACAAAAGTAGAAATGACAATAGAAGGTGTTCCAAATCAACTATACAGTCAAGGAATGAAAGCATATCAACAATGGGATGAAATAAATAAATTCTTTGCTTTAAATTCAAAAAGAAATAAAACAACAGAAGAAGTTTTAAAGGATTTAAATCTATCCTATACAACATTAGAAAAATATCTTACAACTAATTATGCATTATGGTTAGATTTACGTTCAACAGATGACAACTCATTACACGGTTCAGGTAGAAGAATTGAAAATGCTTCTGAAGGTATTACTATCCAAATAACTAAAACAGCAGGAGCAAATAAATTAATAAACGTTTATCTGTTTGTTATACAAGATGCACAAATTAATTTTGAAGATGGAAGATTTAAAGAAGTTAATTACTAGCGGTTCCCCTTAAAAAATGGAAACAAACGAGCGGAGCGAGATACACTCCGATTCCCTTTATGAATTACCAAAATATCCCCATTGTGCTATTATATGTGGACAAACAGGATGTGGAAAAACAGAGTTTGTTCTTGATTTATTAGAAAAAGAATATAGTGAAGTGTTCAAATATATAGTCATACTTTGTCCAACCATCCAATGGAACAAAGCATACAAAAATCGTGAATGGATTGGTGATGTTAGAAAACCAAAAACAAAAAATCTAATAATTGTTAATCCTATTGTTGAAGTGAGAGAAGCGAACGGTTCCCTTAGTGAAGAAGAGAAGCTACAAGAACTACTAAGAATGTTCTTTAAAAAATATGCTGGTCATCCAACATTATATATCATTGATGACTGCAGTGCAACAAAAGAACTAACAAAGAAAAAAGATATGCTGTCCGAGCTTGCATTTTCAGGAAGACATGCGGAACAATCAGTGTGGGTCATTTCACAGAGATACAACTCTGTTTTAAAAGATTTAAGAGAACAAACAAAATGGTTATGCATGTTCTACACAAAAGATAGAGATAGTTTTGATAATTGTCTAAGAGAAAATGATGTTATTCCTACTTTGGAAGAAAGACAAAGAATAAAGGAAGAACTTAAAAAAAAGAAACATCGTAAATTAATATTAAAGACAGATCAACCTACTGATTATTGGTTACTTAATTGATTTTTTTAGCAATTCTCAAGTAATGCTTAAGTAATGCTTAAGTAATGCTTAAGTAATGCTTAAGTAATTCTTAAGTAATTTAACCAAAATAAGTAATTCTTAAGTAATTTAACCAAAATAAGCAAAATAATGCTTAAGTAATTTAACCAAAATAAGCAATAAAAAAAAGCAATGCTGTTGGAAATACTAACAATTGCAACAAACACTGTAGTCTTATCATTGGTTGGATATGTTGTATTTAATTTTTTTAAAGTTAAAAATAAATTATATCCGTTTTTTGAAACGTATAAAATGAATGCTGAAGAATTATTAAGCGAGCAAATTGTGGAAAACATAAATATTGATGATGAAGCGAGCGAAGTGAACGGTTCCCTTCAAGAAAAAAAACGCGAAAGATTATCAGCTGTTGTTGCTGGTGGGAGTAGTAAACAATATCTGGGTAAAGAATTACAACTGTCAGATATTGATAAAATGACAACAGAACAAATAAACAAACTATACTGTAAATATGAAGCAAAATTGGGAGCTAGTATGACCAAGACATTAGGAAACTCTTTTATAAATTTATATGTCATGGGTGTATCAAAGTTTTTCAAAGTTGTTAATCCACCAATTTTAATACAAGACTTAGAGGAAGATCCTTTTATCAATAATGCTTTAACTAATACATGTTGTGAACTGTACTATAGATATGGAATGTATCTTGCTCCTTTTACTGCAATATTAACAACAGCAAGACATATTGAACCACTCGCTTCGCTCGATTTCCAAAAAAAAGATGAAAAAAATGACATAAAAAATGATGAATGAAAATCCTGAACAAAAAGAAAACAAAGAAGAAAAAAAAGAAGTATTTAAAAAACCCAAACCAAAAGACCCAAAAAGAGTAGCTGCTGGTAAGAAAGGTGCAGAAGTAAGAATAAGAAATGCAGAATTGAGAAAAAAAGAAGTGGAAAAATTAAAAAAAGAAAATTCAAAAATCAAACAAATAACAAAAGATTCTGATACAGAAACAGATTATGAATCAAACGAACATATCCCTTCTGTCGAGAAACACTCCAGTTCCCTAGTTGATTACAAATTTGTACTTTTTCCTATAAGTATTGTTGGATTGGGATTGTTTTTTTACAACCAAAGTAAGAAACCAGAAAGAATGATTAAAGAAATAACAAAACCAGAAAAACAAAAGAAAGAAATTGATCCTTTTGAATTTAATTAAATTTAGTACATTAAAATGACAACTCAAAAAGACGGAAAACAAATAGCAAATATGTTATATCATGCTGGAGTGGAAACATTGTTAACAGTTGGATATGCAGAAATAGGTAAAAAGGTATTAAGGAGGCCAGCACCAAAAGTGGATTTTAATATGAATGATGTTGTAATGTTATCCATTGATATATTACTTGCGATGGCAACAAAAGATATGTTGATTAAGCAAGGTATTATACCTGCTGATATTATGAAGTAATTTTTGTTTTTATAAAATGGCAAGTGCTTTAACAATGATGCTTGGTGGGGCAATAACAAATGCTTTTGCATTTTCAGGGAGTAATTATTTATTTTCACATATGGGTAGTAATGCAAATGAAGAGAAAATAAGACATGATAAAGCTATAGAAAAATTAGAAAAAGCACAATCAGAATGGAATAAAAAAAGAATACAAAGATTAGATTTTATAAATGAACAATTACAAAAGGAACATCATGCGGTTCAGACTTTTGATGATGTTGACCAAGCAATGAAACTATACTATCGTGTCACGAATAAAAAATTAACTTCATTATCACCTAAACCTACATTAAGTGATTTTTATACTCCATCAGAAGACCAGAAAAATAGAGAGATTGCATTTGTTGTTGGTGGTATGACATTAACTGGTTTTATTGTTTGGAAATTAAAATAAATTAAAATAAATTAAAATCCAAAAGGTTGAGTATCTATTCCATTATCTAAAATATATCTTTTGTCGTCGAATGAAGACATACTTATTTTATTTACTTCATTAACAAACATTTTGTGTTTGCTCGAGTTCATTGTACACATTTTATTCATTTTGGTTTTATTATTGAACAAACAATCTTTATAATCATCAAATTTAATATCTTTATTTATTGTAGTTTTTCCAATTCCTTTTAATTTTTTTTCTTCACTTAAACACATTGTGTCTGTTAATGTAAAAGAATATGCTTTACTTTTTAAATAAACTATTTCATTCATAATTTTCCCATTAAGTTCATCTTTAAATTTACCAATTACTTTTTTATTTTTTTCTGAATATAAAGGGTGATCTTTTGGATAACCAGACGTATCAAGTTCATCTATCATTTCTTCCATGTCTTTATAAATATCTTTGGTTTTTACACTCAAAATCATACTATCAGTATCACTTGCAACTAATTCATTCTTTTCCCATAATTCATTAACAACATCATAATAAAAGCTATACATTAATTGTTTTGAGTAATCCAATATAGCCTGTCCTAAATAAATAGGTTTATTAAATTTAACAGAAGTAACATTATTTTCAATTGCAACAAAGTTATCATTAAATATTATTGAGTCTTTAAAATCTGGTTTTTTTATATATTTTTTTACTTCTTCCCTGTCTGTCAATAATTTTATTTCACTTCTTCCTCTGATATTTTCTAATGTTTTACCATAGAAACTATTGTTCATCAGTTTCCAAAGATCTTTTTCAAAATCTGATTTTGCTTTAGTTCTTTGTTCTGTATTGAAATTTATGTATTTTGCTAACCAATTTGATTCTTTAAATGAAATTGTTCTGTAAACTTTTGTTACCTTTATTCCAAGTTTTATATATTCTTTTAAAATGCTATCGTGAATTATATATTTTTTTTTATCTCTCAATGTTAAAAATAATTTTTCTTCATTACCTAATGGTTTGTCTCCTAATAGATTTAATTGGTAATCAGATAATTCTTCTTTTTTTACTTTCATCTTTTCTGGTGCTAAAGGATATTTATATGTTTTCTTTTTACATTTGTTTGTGTATTGTAAATCACATTCAATTAAACATCCTCTTCCTTTTGGAATTTCTTTATAATATTTTAAATCTTTTTCCCATTTAAAATCTCCTGTAGGAAGTTTTTGTGACATAGCCCATCCATATAAATTATTTGCATCTAGATACAACAAATAATTTTTTTCAAAAAATTTATTTAAATCTTTTCCTTCTTTTAATCTTTTTAAACACTCTTTTTTTTCATGTTCATCTATTATTCTATAATCTTTATCATAATTTGAAGTATATTTGTTGAAGGCTTTTACATGTCTAGGACCTAATACTCCAGAAAATCCTCCTCTTATTCCTTTCTCAAACATTTGTAACATATCAACATCAGTTAATAATTCTAGTTTTACTCCAGTAAATTTTAACCCGCATTGCCAAGTCAATCCCGGAGCAGAATAACAATAGCATGGATCTATTTTATGGTTTTCTAAAAAGAAATTTCTAAATTTTTCGAATGCATCGGCTAAGATAAGAACATCAGTTTTTAGATATAAATTATGATAGTCTAATAAAGTTTTACAATTATAATGTTCCCAGACTCTTTGTGCATGTTTGTACTCTTCTTTTGTAATTGTTTCTTTTTTTAATTTAGAATAAAATTTTTCTATTTCAGGAAGTTTTTTATCTTCAAATTTTTTTATAGAATCTATGTATTCATATGGATAGAATCCTTTTTGTTTTAAATGTGCTATATTACCTTTAAACTCTTTTTCTAAAATAGGAAACTCATCCATTGATTTGGCAATATCTGATAAGCCTTTTAACATAAATCTATATGAATCTAGGAATCTTAATTTTTTATAATTTGATCCATAATCTATAGAAATATAATTTTCTGAGTTTTTAGAAAGAAGTTTTACTTTATTATATTCATCTTCATATTTCATTAATTCTTCGATTAAAAAGTGGAAATCATAATTCGATCCATTATGAAAGAACACGGGTATTAATTTTGTTGCTTTACCTTCTTTTGTGTTACACGATTGACACGCTGCTCCTCTATATTTACCTGAAAGATGATTATGTTCTCTTACTTTTTCGCTTTCTTTAAATTCTTCTCCACAAATATAACATCCGGTTGCTTCTTGAAATTCATCTTCTTCATGATTATTTAATATTGGTTTTTTCTTTTCGTAAAGGTAGATCTTATAAGTTATTTCTTTGTATATCTTCATTACTTTTTCCACATATTTTTCTACTGCATCATCACCAACATAAGAAAAGTATTGTGGTTTATATATTTCTGGATAATCAGAATGAACATAAATACCAAAACTATTTATTTCTTGTTTACTTATTGGTTTTATATAAGATTTATTAGGATCTGGAGTACAGGATTGTATAGGAATATTATATGCTTCGAAATCAGAGTAAATAACAAATGGTAATTTATTTTTAAAATGATGATTATTGAATTTAAGAATATTTTTTCCTGGTTTTGGCATTATGGTTTTACAATGTTTGTTATCATAACATATTTTTTTATGTTTTATTAGTGTTTCTTCTCTTTGAAATCCTTGCAAACAGTTTCTACATATAAACGATTTATTTCTATTCTTATCACACATAAAACTATTTAAATTTTTAATTAGACAATAATGAGTATTTTCGTTACTTTCAATGTATAAGAGATCAATTACGTTTTTACTTTCTACATTTGATATATAAACTGGATGTAAAGATTGTTTATTTGTTTGATCCTCTAAAGCAAATACATTTATACTTAGATTATTTTGTTTCTCTACTTTTGGGATATCTTTTATTGAAACAGGATATTCAATTCCTTTCATGTTAATTTCATTTTCATATTCTTTATATTTTGTTACTCTTTGTTTGTCTTTATTGGCTGGAAATAAACTTGCTAATATTGACCAAAGAAAACACTTATTATCCTTTTTATTTTGGACATTAATAATATTACTTGATTTAAATTGAAGGGAAAAATAAGACGAAGCTCTTTGATATTCATATTTATATAGTTTTACTTTTACACTTTTGATACCATCGAAAACAAAACCAGATCCTCTTTCTTGAAATTTATCTACCCAAGCTTTAAATTTATCTAACAAATTATTGTAAAATGTAGATAAATTGTTTTGTGTTAGGACAACTTCAACAGGATGAGAGTAATGACTTTCTATTCTATCAAATGCCATAGGAGTTGTAAATTCACTTGTTATTATTATCTTTATTTTTAAAGGAAATTGATTAATAACTATTTTATCTTTTAATAAGTTTATGTATTTAGTTGCATTGATTTCTTCTATATCATCAATAGTAGTTTCAGTAATAAGATCTTTAAAGGATTTTTTAGATCCCATTTTGTAATATTTAATTTTTAATTATATTATTTTCTTGGATATAAATTCCAATAAAAAGGATTTCTTTCCATAAATTCTTTAAAAGCTTTTTTATATTTTTCTTTGTTATTTTGATAATGATTTTGTTTTGAAGGTTTTAAACATTCTTTACATGCAGATTTAACTCCCAGTGGTTTGTCTTTTGCTTTGTAATATTCACTTAGTAACTTGTATTCATTACATTTTGAACAATGTTTTCTTTCATCCATTTTTAAAAAAAACATTTTAGTTACTTCAAAATGTCTAAAACAAATCTAACAAATAAATTAGCAGATGAATTACATCATAGAGTTGTAAAATCTTTTCCTAAAAGACGTGTTTATGTTCATTCAATAGATCAAACATGGGCAGTTGATTTAATAGATATGCAACCATATTCAAAACAAAATAAACACTATAAATATTTATTAGCAGTTATAGATGTTTTTAGTAAATATGGTTGGTTAAGCCCTTTGAAAAATAAAACAGGAGTAGCAGTGAGTGAAGCATTTAAAACATTATTTAAAGAAAGAAAACCAATATATATTTGGTCAGATAAAGGATCCGAATTTTATAATCGACAAGTAAAAGAATTGTTAAAAGATAATAACATAAAGTTATATTCAACTGAGAATGAAGAAAAATCCAGTGTAGTGGAACGATGGATAGGAACAATGAAACAACATATGTATAAATACTTTACTGCTAATGAAACTTTAAAATATTATGATATATTAGATAAATTAGTTAAAAATTATAATAATACAGTACATTCTTCAATTAAAATGACACCTGTTGAAGCAAGTAAATTAAAAAATGAATTAACAGTGTATAAAAATTTATATCCAGAAAAAGAAGAGAAAATTAAAAAACCTAAATTCAAAGTCGGAGATAGAGTAAGAATAACAAAAAAAAAGGGTAAATTTGAAAAGGGTTATACTACTCGTTGGACTAAAGAAATATTTGTAATTGAAAAAGTTTTAAATACAATTCCTTTTACTTATAAAATAATTGATTTAAAAGGCGAAGAAATAACAGGTTCTTTCTATGAACAAGAATTAATGATGACTAAGTTTTAGATCTTTCTAAATGAAAGGTGCCACATGTGGAGCAGGGTCCGCTTACCCTTCCAGAGCACCTGAGATCACCCCGGTTTTTGGTGGGGTTCGTGTTTCTCAGTCTTTAGGTTTTTTTTTTCTGTGTTGTATTTTGTGTTCTGTTGTTTGTCTGTTTGTCTGTTTCTTTTTTAGCCATGGCTTTGTCGATTTACTTTTTACTTATGAGATATAACGTCCCTTTGGTTTTTCGTTCCTCCTTTACTTACGGTTAATTTATTACCAAAACAATAATCAGTTTTAAAATTTTAATTTGAAAACAAAAGTGCAATGAATACATACAAATCAAACACTATAAACATAATATCACTGTTCAAAGTTATGAATAACCGTTACTATGTCCCACCTACTGATCATGTATGATCACTCCTTATATGGAATAAGAAAATCAATAGTAAAGAGTTGTCCCACCTACTGATCATGTATGATCACTCCTTATATGGAATACAATATCACATACATATCAAACTTCTTGTGACGGAGTAAGTTTATCATCTGCTGGAATATAGTCTACCTGTCTCCAAAAGGTGGCAAACTGATCAATTGCTAACATTTGTTTGATAAGTTCTTGTTTTGAAAGAATATCATTGATTGAAACATTAATGTTCAGAAAACCTTTAAATCCTTTAAGTAGATTAGAAAGTTGTCTTAATTTCCGAGCATGAGGTATAGATATATCTATCTGAGTTGATAACCATGTGTCCCACGTTGTATTGACCTTTTCCGAAATAAACCAGTCTCTCAAAGCATTAAGGAAATCACCGAAAGTAATGTTAAACAGCATACCTTGGGCGTTATGTCTTCCCAAGTGTTTGTATGCTTCTTGTAACTGTTTAACAGGGTCTTTTTCACTATTAAAAATAAACTTCTGCCTCGAAATTGTCTTTGATAAATCCGCCTTTCTGCTTATTAGAAAGGTGTGAAGTTCTTCAGGGGTCGTGATAGTTTGCTTTTTTTTCTTTCCCAGTTTTTCTTTAAATAAGTCCTGCACCTTTCTTTTCGGAGCTTTTGGAAGTTTAACCGGTCCCAAACTCTTAGCTCTTTCGATTGTCTCAATCATTCTCTGATAGTAACTGATATTTTCTATCAAAATGTTACTTTCTTCTAAACTCCATGGCCAGTTCTGTGGTTGAGGCTGCGCCTGACACTCTTGAATTTCCATTTGTATTTTTGTAGAATTACTTATTGGTTGATTTTGAGTGCTCCAAGTTGAAAGAATTAAACTAACAGCCTGCTCTGAATAATCCAACAGGTTTTGATGTACTGCTTGTGATTCACTAATTTCCTGTTCTAATTCTAGTGCAGTAGGACTACCTAACAATTCTTCTTCTTGAGAGGAAGATATACTGTCCGACATGAAAAACCACAACACACTAAAAAGCACACACGTCTTCTCACCACTGTTAATTTGAAACGAAAGACCGCACCAGTCTGCTATATGTTTACATGTGATGACAACATTGTCTAGGCAACATGTAAACATACTCTTGACAACCATGTAAATATTTCTAATGATCGATTTAGTTTATTTAAAAGTCATGTCCTATCTATTCATTTGTCAATAATGTTTCATACAGAATCGATCGTTGCTATTGAATTAACTATAGAAAGTTGTGAAAAGATCCTTTGATCATCGGTTTAATGTAATGCTATTGATTTGTATGCTTAGTTTCAATAAACAGCTGCTTAGCTAACCAAAACACTTACTTGGATACAGTAAACACTTGCTTAGATTCACATAGCTTTCCTAGAAAAGTAAACAACTCCTTAGATGCAGTAAATACTCACTTGGAGACAATAAACACTTCATTGATAGTATTTTTTATTTTAGGAGTGTGCACTCTTAAATCCCACAGAATTCTTTCTCTGTCAGTTCTCCCGTTTTTTTTATTTATTTTTTTTGGAATTTTTTAGTTGTTTTTTGGGTGTTTTTAATAACGTTTTTTTCCAAAGTAAAAAAAAAATTTTTTTGGGAGTAAGAAAATTTGGTGTTTTTTGGGGTGTTTTTTTGTTTTTTTATGAAAATTTAGGGCTCTTTTACTTGAAATGAGGGTAATTTTTTGGGGGTCAATTTTTTTTTTTTTTTGGAGGGGGTGCGCTGGAGTCGTTCAAGTACTATACTACTCCCGCTTACACTATGAACGTAAGTGATTCTCATTTTTTTGTCATTTCCAGATCCCGCTAGACCTCATTTCCCATTTTCACAACACAATAATTTGACTTTCATGTGTCACACTCACAAAAAATCGGCAATCCCGCGTCACACTTAGACCCCAATGAGACCAAATACACATGCTAAAGCAGGGATGAACTCAAACCTTAAATGTTGTTACTTTTGTGAACTACCTAGCTCACTCAGCACCTAATCCCCCCTTCTAATAAAAGAAAAATTTTCAAAATGTTGTTCATATCAAACAACTTTGCTGTAAAAAAAAAAAGAACTTGAGAAAAAGCTGACTTTTATTTTGTACATCTTACCTACGTCTGCTATTAACAAAGACTTTCCATTAGCTGGTAAATGTTGAGTATAATGTGGCTTCAATATTATTTTATTTTCATCTTCTGCTTCTGTTTCTGCCTACAATGTGAAAAATTACAGTTTAGAATGAATGAGGTCATAACAGGGGAAAATAATTGAATAAATCTATATCATGTTGAGAATTTGTCAATCAGACCAACAACTTGCTTGTTAAGATATTGGTGGGTGTTTCGGATATATTTTAAGCCTCCACCTGAAAAGTGTTTGATATTTGTTATTATAACATTTGCTTCAAAAATTCAAATCTCTACTTTTCCAAGGAAAATTTACCTTTTTATTTTTGTTTTGGCAGAGGGGGAGGGCATCCCATAACCTCTCCCTCATCTATTTGCTATGCCTACTCTAGTGTGAGTAACATTCAAAATTTGTCAAAACCACAAGAAACAGTACCAGTATCCTTAAATGTGAATTAATCATTAAAAAAATGTTCCAATCTAGATCTAGACAAAATGGAAAGTAAGTATCCCTTATATTGGTGAAGCCACTGTTCTTGAATACAGAACTTACCTTACTTTCATCTTTCTTGACTTCAGCAACCACTTCAAATAAGTAACACCATCCCTCTGCTGTCAGGGCTAGTAATGTATTCTGGAAAAAGAGAAAAAACCTATCCTCTTAAGACTTTACATTTTACATCTGGAGATAAATCATAATCAATCATTGTTTGATTATACTGGACTATAATTGGACCTTTGCAAATAAACAAACTGATACAGCACACACAACATGATTCAATCAACAATTATCTTAGATTGTGATTTATAACAGTGATTAAAGAGTATAAAAGGTGTTCCACTCTGAAATCTTCTTCTGTATATCTGGTTATATTCTTGTAAAGTTAAGCTAGCTTTATAAGTTTAAGAAGGGTAATTTAAATTTCCTTGGTGTTTATATATGAAGTTTGTTAAGAAAATGCTTACCACAAAATAAGCAAAAATTAAACATACACTGGAATGTACATGTATTTCAAGATGATCAGGACATATATACAATAGCTGTTAGATGGTAGTGTCCATCTAGAATCTCCTTGATTCCCTTAACATCAGCAAAAAAGAAGAAATCCTCTAAATCATTATCACCTAGTGTACACTGAACCATCAATTGATAATTTGTTATAAGAACAAAGTATAAAATTTCAAAAAAAAATAGAAAGTCTTGATGTATGCATGACAGCATTACTTTGACAATTGTCAAAAAAAAATTGTATTAATAAATAAATATGAATTGTCTACCATGTCTACATTTGTACTAACCTTTCCTTTATTACAAACATCACCAATACCAATACAGGTTAACTGAAACAACCAAACATATCACAACTTTAATATGATGATGAAGTTAAATATTTCATGGTAATCTGCTTTAAAATTTTCAACGTAGCACAATAACATTTTGTCTTATACCTTATAAGATCGTATTGTTTTTGTAATTTAAAACAGTTCATGTTGATGACAGATTTGTGTGTAGATTTGTTATATTTGTTCACTTGTCTGCTCTATGGAGGATTCTTAGCTTGATATTATAAGTTATATGGTTCGCAACTGACCCCCTAGGGATCCAATCACAACGTGATAATTTACCCGCGGTGCAATAAATATATATATATACATTAACAAAGTCAGGATGCTGTCACACTGAAGTATACCCCTCAATCCCCATTTGGCTAGTGATATAATTAATTGTCATTGTTTTAATGTAAGGAGCAACTAGTGTGGTTTGTTGATATCTCTTTATTTCATTGAATCAGTGTATGTCATGTATATGTATATGCTGATAGGAAAGCATTTATATATTTATTACAGGATTATTATTTAATCATTTGAAATTTTGTATACTTATCTATCACCTTTAAAGTAGACAATGGCAAACATATTTGCTGCTACCCGATGACATTAATATTGACACCTTGGTCATGTTAGTGTTGTTTAGAAAAGTCTATCATTAATTATTTATTCAATTTTTTTTTTTTTTTTGTTAATTAATTATTTATTTATTTTTCTCTGCAGTGCCACATCATAAATACAAATGTATTATTTAAGAAATAATTCATGGGGGCTTGAATATATCGTTATTTTACCACGGGTTGGCCCTTTATGACAAATATTTTACCCTGAGCGATAGCGAGGGGTAAAATATCGGCATAAAGGGACAACCCGTGGTAAAATCTAGATATATTCAAGCCCCCATGAATTATTTCGATTCTAATAGGACAAATACGGCAATTTTTTTGGATCGAAGCGCTCTAGGTGGAGGCCATTATTTGCCGTTCCCATAAATTAACGCACTTTTAGATTGGCGTAAAAGAACGGAGCAAACAGAATAAGTGACATGCTAAAACTATTCACAAAACATACTTAGATTGATTTGGATGAATTCTAATGATAACTCACTTATATGTGATCATGTGTCGTCTATGTATATAAAAAATGGGCTTATACCACATTTTAGCATCGTTTGTTTACGTTTACTTGTTGTGATGATTTTTGGTATCAAAAGCGTGTATTTTCCCGTAAAATGCTCAAATGATCTTAAATCATAACGTCATCATTCTATGACGTCGGGTACTTCATTCATAAAAAAACATATGACGTGGGAGTACGATCGGAACAGCCAATGCAATATATTCATATTTTACCACGGGTGTGTACTCAAAGCGTTTGAAGGACGTCATGTTAGAATGAGTTATATACAATAGCGACATAAAATTACCATTAAAGTGTCAAGTTGACACTTCTAAAGACTAAAGACCATTGACCACAATACATATTTTTATATAAAAGTGCTATTAATATTATATCCTCTTTATTCTGATATCTATCTATCAAATCTTCTAAAGATATTCTTACCATGCCAAGATCTGAGCATTTTCTCCATGGTGATGAGAATGTACCTCTGAATATATGAAGATCTCCTTCTGTGTTTCCAACTATAAGTTCATTTGCCTAATTTAGAAATAAAAAAAAAATATTTCATTTAAATAAAATCATCAAAGTTTGTTAAGCATAGATATTTGAAAGAAAAAAATCTATTATAAAACAACATCTTTTTGCTATTTGGCCAGTGACTAAGGTTAAAAACTAGGACGTTGCAGTTGAAATGTTCTTTTCGGTATTTATTCAAACCTTGATTTCGCCGCATTACTCTTTGTTTTTTGTTTGGTAATCATATATGTACACATTGTTTTGTACCTGATCGTTGTCGACATCTCCTAATAGAATTGCTTGATTGAATAAATTTCCAACAAAATCTACTTCTATGCGCTCAACAAAAGAAACTGTTCTCCACATTAAGGCGTGTGTAAAATCTGCACATTATCGGATACTGATAATTCCGGAATATATCTATTTGTAGCATTACGAAAGACTATTGACAATTTGTCTTCACCTGTGTTGTCCTGTGATCGATAACTTCACCAATTAAATAATATTTGTTTATTTATTGAGCAATTAAAACACAATGTATTCTAAAAGATACACGCTGTTTCTGTTGCAAAAGAAACTCCTGGCAGATTATGCCAAAAATATCAAAACCCCCAAAACATGATAAAAAAAAATTAACTTGGATATAGATAAATTAATCAATATTCAATGGTTTAAAAAAACAAAATCATTTGGGAATTGTTTTTGTATTGTTATTTTCATTATGTAATTTATCTTTTTCCTGCACCACAGAAATAATCATAATTGTATGATGATTTAAACGAAAAATTGTTTATAGAAACCAGAGACATATAATACAATTGTATTATATGTCTCTGTAGAAACTAATGCCAGTTTAATGAAAAAAAACATTTATATGAAAACGATTTTTTGTTGATGGACAATAGAGTTACAAAATGTCTGACTGAAATTGCATTTAAAGTTTGCTGTTAAAACATATTTGTTTTGCATATATTTACCATTGAGACAGCTTTTTATGTTTTAATCAGTCTATGATAAATATACATTTGCAGCTCTGAAATAATATTTAGAGGTTAAGTTAATTTATTCTTGGAATGGTTTCAATATCATTTATAATATTGGATTTTTGACGATTTTAATTTTGAAATCAGAGGAACAAGTGTTCCTCTTTAAAACTAATATTTGACAAACATTTTCAAACGCATTGTTCTCTGATAATTCCCATGTATCGACCGATTTTGATTTCCAAGTTGTGACCACTTATACGGAGCTAGGTTAAAAGTTGACACTTATTATTATTTTTTTGGAATGTGACACTGAGTAGTCCTCAATTTGATTTTATTTTCATATTGCTTTAAAGAATTTTTTTTAATTTTAACTATATTTAATTTTTACAAAGTTCCTCCCCCTTTTTTATAGTCAATTTTATTTAAAAGTTGAATTGTTTCTTTAGTGATTTTTTTTAAACTAAAATAAGTGTAAAACGTGTATGAAAATGTTACGGTAAGCTGAGTTCTAAATAAACAACAATATATATTGAACAGATTTTCAAATTTTGCCAAAATGTATAGTTTAACCGACCGTGCAAGGGCTGTATAGCCAGTCAAGGTCGTTAAAAACTTCCATTTGTTGTTGTTTATATATCATGCTGTTTTCAAAAGTATGGATCACCAAACATTAGTTGAAGTTAGCGTTTATGCAAAACTGTTAGCTTTTCAAATTTTGTAAGAATAATATATTGAAACCCCTCTTTTGTGTGGCAAGAAAAAAATTTAAACGACATAGTTTTTAAATTAGATATGAGAGAGAAGATAGTTAAAAAAAATGTTCGCACAGAAAGATTTATGTACAAAATTATGAACGAAACACAAAATTGGAAATAAAATATATCTTATCTTATCTTATGTTATACTAGAACACACCCGTGATATCGCGGGTCCGTTACTGAATTAAGGTATATAACTATGCGCAAGCCTTATTTTAGGATTAGTCATGCCGATTATAAGATACACAGTTTTTCTCTGCTTTCAAATCTTTCTGTTTGAACCCGTCGAACTGGAACTTATCAATTATTGGTAATATTAATTATTTGGAAAACAAAAGGTCCTGGAATGGAGTATTTTTTAATCAACAACATTGTCCTATATTAGTTATAAATAAAGATGAATTCTTTGATTCGCTGTTTTGCGTCAAGTATGCCCACTAACAAATTGAAAACTGTACCTCATTTTTAGTCTTGTTATCTTAGAAAGTCTTACTGATTAAAATACTACAATAGGTAGCTATTTGACAATTTAGTAGTGTCAACCCTGTAGTTATAACCCGTGTATATAACATATTAATCCTGAATACACCGTTTGGTGGTGCGCCTGTCAGATGCGGAACGTACAGATTAGGTAATAGGTAACAGGTGAATATACTATTGGTATCGGTATCGGACTCGACCCGGAACTTCTTAATTATTGGCAATATTAATTACGTGGAAAACAAAAGGGCCTGGAGTGGTGTAATTTTCAATCTACACCTTTGTACTATATCAGTGATATATAAAGTTGAATTCTTTGATTCGTCGTTTTTACGTGATGACGGCTGAAAAATTGGACTTCGTAATTTTAGTATTATAGATACAGCAAGTTGCCAAAAAACGACAACCACCGAATTACAGTCTCCTGATCACTATATAGCTCACATATTAAATTTGATTCTACATTAAAATGATGGGATCCGAGAAAAGAAGAAGACAAAAAATCAAAAAATATTAACTTAAGTCTTTAGTAATGAGCACTACACGTCAAACCCCACATTTATAAAATCAGTGAATACAATGCAGTGGCAGATCCAAGGGGTTGTTCCATTGGTTGGAACCCCCTTCCCTTTTTGACGATCAATGCATTTGAATGGGATATATAGATGGAAGTTCAGAACTCCCTTTATCATGGGTAGGGAACCCCCTTATATAATGGCTGAATCCATCCCTGCAATTTATAGGGCAAAACCTACGATTTTTTTTTTTTTTTATCCAAAACGCTTTTATCTTTTTTTGGATTTTTTATATTTATTTTATTAAAGCATCGATCATTATAGACGAGGAACACGTCTGCATGGCGTAATATAATTCAAATAATGGTATGTCTCACTTTGAGGATTTTATTATGTCATCTTCATACCGAATGTAAAACCCGTTGCCGTAGGTGGCCTGTTGCCAGGCAAGATTTCTGCCCCCATCAATGCAAATATACCATTACTTTCCAGTGACAGTCCAAATTTCCCGGACTTTTTATCTTTTACAGAACTTACTTATGGCGTTTAATATTAATTTGTTGTCGACCTCTTGACGCGGCATGCAAAACATCATAATGGTTCCCACTGGTCTTTAATCAATCGGCCAGAGAGAGATTCAGGTGGGGCCAGGGGACCCCCCTTTTGAGAAAAAAAATCTGATTGCTTATATAGGGAATCACTGAAGCGTGACGAAATCGGTCCCCTTAGAAGCAGCCAGTGGGCCCCACTTATTACAATTTCTGGATCCGCCACTGTCGGCTATTCAGATTGCTCTATATATATTCAGTGCAGGCATATAGTTGTTTTAAATTTCTGTTTCATTTTGGTCTCTTGTGGAGAATTTTCTTATTGGCAATCATACCACATCGTCTTTTTTATAAATCATAACATGGTCTGCCAGGTGGAATTATATTTAATTCATTTAATCCACCATGTTGTATTTGTTTAAACGTCTCTCATTTCAAGGCGGTTACTTTTTGGAAGAATATAATAGCTACAATATTGGGCTCGATTTTCAACATAAAATAAGGAGATGTTGTATGATCACCTGACTAGCTGAATGAGACAACTATCCACCCAAATTCGTGATATGAAGTGAATTTAAGCATGCAGTTCTCGGCAACTGTACGTCCTTCAACAACGAGAGAAACTCCTACCGGGTAGTCGACTATAAAAGTTCCCGACATGAAAAATATGAAACAAGTCAATTGACCCAGATCTATGAAGAGCCATGGTGCGTAGTTATAGCGCATCGGACTACCAACACAAAGGTTCCTGGTTCGATACCCGTTCCGGAGAGAAAATTCAGGTTCGGCTCTCTCTTGGCATCATTTGCGAGTATGGTTTTGAGAAACAAGGATAGTCCTTCGGAAAGGGGCGCGAAAAACGGCTGTAATATCGCTTGCACGTAAGATTTATTAAAAGAGCAGGTTAATGCCGCAACAAGGCAGCATTTGCACCTGCAAAGTGGAAAGGAATACATATAAGATGCAATAACTTGTCCCAATCAACTATGAATAGATATGTTTAAACAATTAGAAACTTCGTTGATATAAATGAGGAGTGTTGCTTTCGGTAAGGAAATTAAGATATCTATACATAATTTGTTAAAATAGCATAACAGCAGAAGACATATTTATATTTTTCAACCTAAAAGCTATTCTGTAAATTATAAGTCTAGACTTAAGAAAAAGAGAAGCCATTTTAGGTTAATAGTCATGCATTTAACTTAGACATGGCTTTTTAATTGAACAGGAAGGAAGTGATTATCGCGGCGTGAAATGCTGGTGCTGTGCTCTTTTTAGGGGTCTTTCGGTATTAGAATTAATTGAAGAGTAATGGACGAATGTACTTCTGTATATTTTTGATGACAAACGATGTCCTTAATTTCATGTTGAACTGTGTCACGTTTACCAAATAGTCAAAACCTTCTTGGAAACCATTTTAATTGGATGAGACAAATCCGTTGAAGAGTAAATTATGGACGAATGTACTCTGAAAGACGAACTGATTCCCTTACTTCATGTTGAACTGTGTCACGTTTACCAAATAGTCGGCTTCACCTTCTCAGATACCATTTTAATTGAATGAGACAAATCAGAGTAAAGTTGTGGAAGAATGTACTCTGAAAGACAAAACTATTTATTTACTTCATGTTGACCTGTGTCACATTTACATCTCTTTAGAAAACATTTAATTAAACTACAAGCATATAGTAGTTAATGACAATAACGTATTTTACTTAGACAACCGGGAACCTCATTAACATAATAAGGGAGTTACCATTTGATTTTTATGGGGGACTATGATGAAATTTGAAAAAAAGCAGTACAGAAGTTTTGAGTAAAAAAAAAAGACAGAATGGCACGCTTTTCAAAAAAAGTCAGGATAACAATTTATGTAAAAAAAAGTCAGGATTAACTTAAAAAAAAAGAAGGTAGGTCCGAATAGAGTGCAACAAAGCTGAACAGCGATTACAAATAAAAAAATACGCAGGACAAAACTTTTCATCCTAGACCCTTAAAAACTTATGGAAGCTCCCTAAACCGAGAACGTAGAGACAGACAACACCATGACCATATGCCCGACACTATACAAAACTGAAGCCTATAAAAGAGTGACCGGGTGGGTTTTACAGAGTATAGAATGCTGTTTCAAGGGTTATAAGTTTGTTAAAAAATAGTTAGAGAATAATGGGGTGCTAAATTATACAGATTTTTTAGGCATTTTTCTTCATCTGTAAAAGTAAAGCTCATTCTGTAAAATTCTCATGAAAATGATTTTACTATTAAACTGTATCACTAATTCTTGGATGCTTACTTTAAATTTATTTTCTATGTCGTTCATTTCTTACATCATGCAGTATGTTACATGTGTAACGTGCTATTTTCAAGCTTTAAGTTGTTCAAAATTGCGCAATTTTGCTTAGATTATTTAAGAACACTGTGATCTTTGTTAGAATGAAATAAGATCATCGGTTTTGAAATAAAATATTAGAAGCTAGTAATTATAACATGCGTTATGAAAATTAAAAAAAAGATGTGACACCGAACTTATTTTCTTGCTACAAGACCTAAAAATAGCAATTTTCAACATTCTTTTATATATTTTTCCTAATACAGTTATTCCCCTTAAATTGCAAGGATCGCACAACAACAAAGGGGGTCTGATTGGTGGGTTCCGATCCCGGATCCCGCTTACTGTTTTGTTAGATTCCCGTATCCCGCTTACACTATGTGCGTAAGCAGTTCAATTTTTTTGGTCATTTCCCGGGTCCCGCAGGACCTCATTTCCCGTTTTTCACGACACAATAATTTGACTTTCACGTTTCACACTTACGAAAATTCGGCAATCCCGCATTACGCTTACTTACACCTCAATGAGACCCACAACAAATACTTGATATTTGTGAAAGGGGCACTAGCTGTCAAAATCATGTTCACTTATTTGACTCAAATTCTCATAATTGATTGAAAACATACTAAAACACATATCCAAATCATAAATGCATATTCTACATAATATATCTCAGAATTCCGTGTGTATTTTAGTCTAGACGCCATCTAATTAACTATCGAGATGACATCGGAAACTACCGACGGACGGTCACATAACACGATATAAACATAACAATAAACATACATAGATATGGTTCTCGTGCAAATGAATTGTTCTATGCCTGCATGATCGATTTCATGTTATAGGTTAAAAATATGTTATTTTTCTATTTAGATATAGGAAGATGTGGTGTGAGTGCCAATGAGACAACTCTTAACCTGTATAAGAATGATTATTTTGCGGTTCGAATCAGTCAATCAAATTATGAAACTTTGTCACGTTCGGTGTTGGCATTCTTTTTTTTTAATAACCGACCACACATTAGTTTAAACATATTTATTTATAGTTGATTTGGAAACACGTTTTGCAACTTATATTAATCCCTTTCAACTTTGCGGGTGCGAGTGCTGCCTTGTAGCGGCATTAGCCTACTCTTTTTTTTCTAAATTTACATGGGTGTCTCGTAGTTTAAGTGCAAGAGAAATGGCTCTCTTTTTCAAGTTATACGAGTCAGCCATTTATTGTCCCCTTTCGATGAGACCATACTCGCAAATGGTGTCAAGGGAGAGCCGGAAATTCCGTTGAGTCCCTGAAATTTTCATCCCGGAACGGGAATCAAACCAGGAACCATTAATCATGTGTAACTTCTTGCTCAATCCTGTATCGCTTTGAAGGTTTCCTTATTGTCATGACATCTTCAGCCTAAGCAATGTGTATTACTGTAATTTGAATTTAAAAATGACCGAGTGCCGGTTTTTTTTCAACGCACTGGTCAACTCCACCATAGCAAATCACATGATTTTGACAATCAGTAAATACCAGCGAAAAATATCTTTATAAGTAAAGAATTGTCGTATAAAAATTAAATACTCGGGAAATGGCAATGTTCACGAAGTCTAGTCTGATTAATCAGTTTACAAAAAAAAAAAAAAAAGTCCAAGCAAGGGGGCGTACGCCCTCTACGCCCCCCTCTGAATCCGCCACTGACAACCCGACCATAGAAAAAACAACAGCAGAAGGTCACGAACAGATCTTCAATGTAGCGAGAAATTCACGCACCCGGAGGCTTCCTTCAGCTGGCCCATAAACAAATATATACTAGTTCAGTGATAATGAACGCCAAAACTAATTTTCAAATTGTACACAAGAAACTAAAAATAAAATAATACAAGACTAACAAAGGCCAGAGGCTCAGTGACTTGGAGCAGGCGCAAAAATGCTGCGGGGTGACAGGGGATCACTATTCAACTTTGTTATTTTGCATTTGGGGTTGATCATGTTTTCGTAGGTTAAGAATATCATGAATATTGTGGAATTTTTTTTCCATGAGAGTGTAATAGTCTATAGAGTATTTACTATTACTTTCTGTTTGGTGGAATATTGAAATAGAAGTCTATACGTTCAGACTATCACATTTGCTTTTTCTTAATTGTTATGAGCACATATAGTGTTTTTCGTTTGAACAAGGATTTGTACAGTTTTTCATTTTTTACAATTTTTCATGTCGGAGCCTTTGATTTAAAGCTACGTCAATTGATCGTTGTTGGAAAAGTGTCTCGATCATACTTATTATTTTTACAGTTTGTTAATTATTTCCTAAGATTTGTTGTACATATCAAGAGCAGACTGAGAAGATTTTTAAAAATCCTCTTGTGTTTTTATCCTTGTTTGTATACTATTATATATCGAATCAACTCTAGTAAGTAAAACTTCTTTATTATTTCTTCAGTTTAGGGCCGAAACGATTAAGGTCGAAACGTCTTGTTTCAAATCTCACATTGGGATTTAGTCAGGTTACCAGTATAACCAGTAGTTCATTTACCGTAGTACTGTTTCCGGCAAGAAACAAAATAGTGCCAAATAACTTATACTTATATTTCATTGAATGTACAAAATATTGAACAATCTTTAATTTATATTTTGATGTTATTAAGTTTTGATTTATTTTATCTATATATTACTATATACCGTGTTGATTTGTCTAATATCAGGTAAGTCTTCCGGTGATATCCTTGTGCAAGTCTTTTCCATGTGGTAGTCGACATGGTAGGTCGCATAGCCATGTGCTCTTTATATTTTTAATGAAAATTCGTATTTGAGATATTAAATAAACAGTCACTATGTAAAAAAGATAAACAGTTGTAACTTATTCAATGACAAGATAACGTAAAACTAAATTTAAGTGGGGTAAAAAGGTTCAATACTTTTTACTTGAACGTCTAAAGTAAAGGTCCATGGATTCGACAAAAAAATAAATTGGTTGATTTCACACCACAAGAAAATGTTTATTCCTTTACATCTCAAATCTCTGAAACCTCTGCTAAACCTTACTGATGACGATGATCAATTTATAAGATATTGATTCATGGAAATTGAAAGAAACATGGTCGTCGGTCTAATTTTTCGAGCATGCTTAATTTTTTTTTTATAAATTGTACCATTACGAAACTTTGAAACCCACTTTTTTTTTAAAACATCAAGCCCGAACTTGCAAATATCTTTGTCACCTTGCTAATGGTAACGTCTGTCATTTTTTTTTCTCAAATTGACCATGGACCTGGTTTAATTGTTCATCAGGTCAGGAATAACCACCAATTGGTGGATTATACCTCAATTGACGTATAATCCACCAATTGAGGTATAATGGTATAGACCAATTGGTGTATAATTGTTTGTTTTTCAAAACAAATTATTCTACTAAAATGGAGCATTGTTTTCTTAAAACCATATTATGGTATGAAAACTTGTCAAACATTCCTGGTTTAGTATAGTGACATAACATATTGCATTTAATCAAAAATTGTATTTCTAGTTTCTTCTATTGTTATCTTGTCAATTCTTGATTGGCAAATTTACCTGTAATCACCTTTCAATGGACATCATTACTGTCTGCAGTCATGTGATCATGAGTACAACTCAAACAGGTGAATGGAGCTCTTTGTTAATACTTGACTTTCATGATAAAGAGTCAATCATGGTCAATAGTACAAATGTTTCAACAAAAGAATTGTTGTACTCGTGCATTCTGCATTCTCGAGAGATGCAGCAGGCTTTGACTAAACTAAAACTTTTGGAGGACCCAATAAGGGTCATGAAATAGGTTGCAAGTTGCAAAATCATGCTCCTTTCTCACACTAGCATTTTATTACCAAAAAAATGCATTATACCTCAATTGGTGGATTATACGTCAATTGAGGTATAATCCACCAATTGGTGGTTATTCCTGACCTGTTCATTATTATCTTTTCAGTTTTGTGTTTTTCCTATTTTGTTTACTATAAATCATCCTGCATTATATTAGAGAAACGAACCTTCGTAGGAAGGCTTCAATGCAAATAGGTGAAAAAACTTGCAAAAGATACCTGGTAACCATCGTCATTCAAACTCATTGACATAGATTGAAACAAAGTTTAATAAAACTACAATGTATGCTATTTCGAAAAAGGAAAAGACAAATAGACAGTACACAAGTTTTAACAGCAAACTAAAGACTAAGCAACAGGAACCCCACCAAAAATGTGGGGTGTGCTCCAGAAGGGAAAGCAGAGATCCTGCCATCCCTGACCTGTGATTATGTCTATTTGTTAGTCTTTTGAAGTTTATTTACGCTCATCAATAAATAAAGCATATTTAGATAATATTTTTTTTATCATTTCAGACTTCCAAGCGTCGTAATAATGGACGCAGCAAAAAAGGGCGCGGGCACACGAAGCATGTAAGATGTACTAACTGTGCCCGCTGTGTTCCCAAAGACAAGGCCATCAAGAAGTTTGTCATAAGAAATATTGTGGAGGCAGCAGCTGTCAGAGATATCTCTGATGCCAGTGTATATGATGGTAGGTTTATTTGAGAATATTTTTCACTTGTTGATGTAGTTATTGCTGTCAAAATGAATTATTAGTGAAAAAAAGAAAATTTCTGTTGAAAGTATCCATTGACGTTAAAATTTGAAAATTAGGGGATGTGTTATGATTGCCTATGAGACTTATTTCCACCCATGGACATGGATGTATACTCCCGATGACTATGTTGGTTTTTAATGACCTCGACTATCCATGAGGGTTTTGCATGACTGGATATACTAGAGACCCCCAGTTGCTGTCCTTGTCCTGTATCAAATTATTGCTGTTAACTTGCTGCTTCAGTTAGTTTTGAATTATATTATAAAAGTTGACTGGTTGGTGGTTTAAGAAGTTACTATTGAAATTACTAGCCAGTCAACACTTAGGTTCTGAGTTCGATACCCATCACCTGCAAGTACTCTACTCCAATCTTCATAGACTTGAAATTTGTTACAACATTTAAAGCATGAAGCCATGATAAGTTATACATGTATGCCATGCAGTACACACAAAGCTTATTGTTGATATACATGTTGTAGTATACCAGTTAGTCCAAATAATTATGACGTCTTGAAAGGCTATTATAATTTTTTTCTTTGACGCCTTACTTCGACGTCATAATGATGAAGCCGCCATTTTCGGTTGGACTTTGAGAGCATATTTTGCTCTCAACTTTGAGACCCAATTTAGCCATCAAATTTTCAAAGAAGGCTAAAACAAAATGCATACATAAAAATTCTTACCTTTTATGTGTTTGTTTTACGAAAAAATTTCCAATTAATCCCTACAGAAATAATAATATAAGTAACAATTCCATCCGAGGCGGGAACATGTCGACTGCATTTTTTAAAACGTTTGTGGGATTTCTTTTTAGGAGATTATAAAATAATTTTTACACCAAACTCGGTAAAATCAGAATTTCCGGAACCATTGTTTTACATTATCCGGAAATTCAGGTTGGTCAAAATGTACAGAGTTTGGTTCAAAAATATATTTTATACACCTTAAATGAAGCATCTTGAGGAGAAATCAGCTAAATGTTTTTATAAAGCGGTAAATTCATTATCAAAGTCCAACTGAATATATGAGTTTGGCGTTATGACGTTGATGTAAGGCGTCAAAGAAAAAAATTATAATAGCCTTTCAAGACGTCATAATTATTTGGACTAGTATACCAGTTAGAATATAGAACATATAAAGAAACAAATTTTAATAACAATTTTCTTCTTTAAAAGAGATTTATAAATGATGTTTTCAACTTACCAAAAAATGAAATTATATAATAAGTTACTTTCTGACATTTATAATATTTTCATGTGTGCTAGGCTTGCAAATAATAATTACATAGCAAAAGAGTTTGTTTAATAATAATTAGCAAAATTTACCCCCGATTTAATGTAATGATGATGCAAAGTTCTGAAGATATTTGTTAAGATATTGAAAGAAAATGTTGATGTTGATATACCATTATTTCAGTTTATGCATTGCCCAAGCTATATGCTAAGCTACTGTACTGTGTATCCTGTGCAATCCATTCAAAAGTAGTGAGAAACAGATCACGAGAGGCACGTAAAGACAGATCACCCCCACTGAGATTCAGACCAAGAATGGTAAGATTTATGTCTGTTACAATATTTTGAGCACATTTTATAGTTTCAGCCGAGAATTAAAGATTATCATTTTGCTTTTCTCACTTTAGCCAGTCACAGAGTATGGAGTTGAGATGACCAATGATAATCTGTATCTCTATTTTACCTATGACAAAGTTGTCAATTTCATTAGCAAGCCCAGATGGCTCCTTAGTTTCTATCGATAATTTTCCATCTTGAGCAAGTAGCATGGTATGAATATCATCACAATTATTAAAAAATCAAAGGAAAAGTGCACAAAATAGCGATAATGCAAGCTACACAAATTGTAAACCTACTGGGATGCTTTCCAAATTTCCAAACTGAAATAATGCCTAAAAAACACATGGTAGATGGGGATTTTTTTATATTATATATACCAGTCTATGGGAGCAAGGCTGTGACTTGAACAGTGCTTAATCAAAAATTACCCACAAAAAAATCGGGTAGGTAGGGGTACAATAAACACAAAGTTTTTTGTTTGGCCCAAGACTTGTTTTTATCGCTAGAAAAATTACTATTCAGATTTCTTCTTTCCTCAATTTTAATCATTTTATAAGTCTTGGATAACCAATATTGATTGATTGCTTATACATAATGAACACTTCACACTAATATCTATCAAAACTAGTTGAAAAGTAAAACAAATATTATGCGAGTACCTATCTAGCTTTTAAATAATTTAGGATATTAAGCTGTAGCACAGCTTTTAGTTTCAATGTCTCATTCCTTAACATGCAAGATATCTGACCTGTATGAATCCCATTACGGTTTGAATTTGATTTGAACTGCATCATGAAATAGAAATTTGGAACTCTAATGTTGAATTTTGAAGGTTTTTCAAATAACATATAAAAGGATTTCAAGGGACTTGATACATTTATTTACATTTCAGGACGGAGGTCCACCCAGAGGACAAGGTGCTGGAGCTGGCGCAGGTACCGGAGGAGGTGGTGGCCAAGGCGGCGGTGGTCAAGGTGGTGGTGGTGGCGGCGGCGGAGGAGGCGGTCCCCCACAAAGATCATAATTAATAAATGTCTTACAGTATTGACAGTGTTATTTTTCTGGTGATATTACAGCCTGTCTTTTTGGTATACTTTTCACTTCACATCAACTTGGACTTTTTTTTTTTACATAGTGTACCAGGTGTACATTATAAAGCTATATGAAAAAGTTTAAGATTTTCATCTTTGATCATGTTTCTTAGTACACCAAAAAATGAAAGTAGTATTCGTTGGTGGTTTTTTTTTGGCAAAAAGAAACAATTTTTCAATTATTGGCTGGTCTATTGCTACTGTATTTACACACTAGAATCTACCCCAACTAAATAAATTTCAACTATACAAGACAAACTTGAAACCGCACAAGTGATCAGCAATATTGGATTTACATATGAAAGTGGCAAGGCCTGGTATACTATACAAAGCTAGTTATTGCCCATATATTAGTTATTATACTATTTTATCCTGCATTTAAGCAAATACTATTATAAAAAACAATTGAACAAAACTAAAACAAACTTTTAACTGCTGACTATATAGATATAAAAAAGATGTGGTGTAACTGCCAATGAGACCATTCTTAACAAGAGATTGTTGAGAGTTCCATGTTGCAGCACCAAATCAAATTATGTCTCCTAAATAAATCTTATGTGAGCTGCATCAGATAGAAATCGACCTTGTGCACATATACATGATTTGATCAGTTTAGGAATATTCAAATCTCAATGAAAGAGTGATTTTAGTCTCTTATTGAAGAGTTCTTATATCAATTAAATTTAGAAATAGTTCAACTTTACAGACATATTCTATTCAACCCGAAACAAGTTAACAGATGTTTTGATAATCATTTGCATAGAATCCATTTCTATCCCACAAAGCTTGTATGTTAAATGCAGAAAGATCTACGATTGCTAATCAGAAGCTTGGTATATTACCCGTGTTCTATAATTGAAGTTGAAATTATGCCTGCATACAGAGTAAGACTAGATAAATTGTATAAGTCAATTTTTGGCCTGGAGGGTCTAAGAACAAATTTACAGAGTACAAATCCCTCAAAATGGGTCTAAATATGATATTTCTGGGCTTGTATGTCCCCATCATAATTTCCTTGATTAAAGGCTGTTCCTCACAAGGAAGCTTATGCAATCAAGAGTTCCAAAATATGAAGTCCCTTTGTATACATTACAAACACCTCATGAGTTTATTGAGTATTGTTGAATATCCATTTCAGACTATATCTAATATGTTTCTCCAAGTCGCAACTACAATCTAGGTCCTTTTTCACAAAAGCCTAATTGGACTTGCAATAACATGATACATGCCACATGCAGATTTGCTTAACCTTTCGGAGCACCTGAGGTCCCCTCTTTTTATACGACCGCAAAAATGAAATAAAAAATGGTCGTATATTGGTATCACATCGGCGTCGTCCAAAGAAAATTGTTTCCGGATAATAACTCGAATAAGTGAAAAGAAATCAATAAAATTTAAACCCAAAAGGAAGCTTGGGATTGATTTGGGGGTTATTGTCCCAAAGGTTTAGGAAAAGGGGTCAAAAACAGCATTTATCTAGTTGTGTATTAGTATTTCAATTGCTTTGAAATTGTACCACAATGTTTTAATTCCGTAAGTAGAAGGTTTGGATTTATTTTAAAGGGTTATTGGACTAACAGTATAGGAATTGAGGGCCAAAAACAGCATTTTTTCGAGCCTTCGACTTTAGTCAAAAAAGCGAGAGGAAGTGATCTTACATTTTGTCGTCCTCGGTGTCTGCGGCGGCAGCCTCAAAGATTCACTCTGCGGTTTAAGTTTTTGAAATTTTAATAACTTTCCTGGATTTCTACCAAACTTGGGACAGAAGCTTGTTTATGATCATAAGATAGTTTCCAAAAGTAAATTTGGTAAAATGAAAAGCCATTTTACTTATAATTACATTAGATGTATGTTTCATTATAATACTTTATTTTGATTGGCTATTTTTTGATTGGATTTATTCAAGATAATACTTGGTCCCACAATAAAGTGCACAGGTGAATTACATACAAAAAATATAAAAATCGTGTTTTCACGATCATAGCTGAAAAATGTAATTATAAGTATTGAATGCTTCTTTTTATACGACCGCAAATTTTGAAAAAAAATTTCGTCGTATATTGCTATCACGTTGGCGTCGTCGTCGTCCGAATACTTTTAGTTTTCGCACTCTAACTTTAGTAAAAGTGAATAGAAATCTATGAAATTTTAACACAAGGTTTATGACCATAAAAGGAAGGTTGGTATTGATTTTGGGAGTTTTGGTCCCAACATTTTAGGAATTAGGGGCCAAAAAGGGCCCAAATAAGCATTTTCTTGGTTTTCGCACTATAACTTTAGTTTAAGTTAATAGAAATCTATGAAATTTTGACACAAGGTTGAAGACCACAAAAGAAAGGTTGGGATTGATTTTGGGAGTTTTGGTTTTAACAGTTTAGGAATTAGGGGCCAAAAAAGGGCCCAAATAAGCATTATTCTGGGTTTTCGCACAATAACTTTAGTTTAAGTAAATAGAAATCAATGAAATTTTAACATAATGTTTATGACCACAAAAGGAAGATTGGTATTGATTTTGAGAGTTTAGGTCCCAACAGTTTAGGAATTAGGGGCCAAAAAGGGACCCAAATAAGCATTTTTCTTGGTTTTCGCACCATAACGTTAGTATAAGTAAATAAAAATCTATGAAATTAAAACACAAGGTTAATGACCATAAAAGGAAAGTTAGTATTGATTTTGGGAGTTTTGGTCCCAACAGTTTAGGAAAAGGGGCCCAAAGGGTCCAAAATCAAACTTTGTTTGATTTCATCAAAATTGAATAATTGGGGTTCTTTGATATGCCAAATCTAACTGTGTATGTAGATTCTTAACTTTTGGTCCCGTTTTCAAATTGGTCTACATTAAGGTCCAAAGGGTCCAAAATTAAACTAAGTTTGATTTTAACAAAAATTGAAACCTTGGGGTTCTTTGATATGCTGAATCTAAAAATGAACTTAGATTTTTTATTATTGGCCCAGTTTTCAAGTTGGCCCAAATCGGGGTCCAAAATTAAACTTTTTTGATTTCATCAAAAATTGAATAAATGGGGTTCTTTGATATGCCAAATCTAACTGTGTATGTAGATTCTTCATTTTTGGTCCCGTTTTCAAATTGGCCTACATTAAAGTCCAAAGAGTTCAAAATTAAACTAAGTTTAATTTTAACAAAAATTAAATTCTTGGGCCTCTTTGATATGCTGAATCTAAACATGTACTTAGATTTTTGATTATGGGCCCAGTTTTCAAGTTGGTCCAAATCAGGATCTAAAATTATTATATTAAGTATTGTGGAATAGCAAGTCTTTTCAATTGCACAGTATTGTGCAATGGCAAGAAATATCTAATTTCACAATATTGTGAAATAGCAATTTTTTTTTTAATTAGAGTTATCTTTCTTTGTCCAAAATAGTAAGCAAGAAATATCTTATTGCAAGAATTTTTTTTAATTGGAGTTATCTTTCTTTGTCCAGAATCAACTTAAATCTTTGTTATATACAATATACAATGTATATTCACTTTTTACTACCAACTGATAAATTTAAATAATCTTTACCATTCAGTGATAACAAGCAGTTTTTTTACATTTTATTTACAGTTTATTTTATGATGTATTTAAATGAGTAGTTATTGTTGCAAACTCCATTAGAATATTTTAATTGAGATTAGTTTTGGAATAAGGGAAAGGGGGATGTGATTAAAAAATTGGGTTCAATTTTTCTCATTTGAAATTTCATAAAGAAAAAGAAAATTTCTTCAAACATTATTTTGAGAGGATAAATATTGAACAGCATAGTGAATTGCTCTTAGAGAAAACAAAAATTTTAAGTTCATTAGAACACATTCATTCTGTGTCAGAAACCTATGCTGTGTCAACTATTTAATCACAATCCAAATTTAGAGCTGAATCCAGCTTGAATGTTGTGTCCATACTTGCCCCAACCGTTCAGGGTTCAACCTCTGCGGTCGTATAAAGCTACGCCCTGCGAAGCATCTGGTTGTAACTTTATAGGGTTGTAAAAGCGTTGACCGTGCGTACATTTTTAGTATGAAGCGCTTCATACAAAATGTACTTCGATCAACGCTTTTACACCCCAATAAATTTACAAAAAGAAGCATTTAATTCTTAAATAAATGGACTTAGTTTTTCTGCCGGGAAATATTACATAATCACTCTGCGGTTCAAGTTTTTAAAATTTTAATATCTTTCTTAAACTATCCTGGGTTTTATAATGATCATAAGATAGTAGCAAGAAGTAATTTTTTTTTTAAATAAATTTATTTTTCGGTATTTTACTTTTATATGGACTTAGATTTTCTGCCAGGAAAAAACACATTATTTTACTCTGGTTAAACTTTTTAAAATTTTAATAACTTTCTTATACTATTTTGGATTTGTACCAAATTTTAACAGAAGCTTGTTTATGATCAAAAGATAGTATCTTGACAGATTTTTTTTTTTTTTAAATCATTTTTTTCCATATTTTACATTTAAATGGACTTTGATTTTCTGTCAGGAAACAACACATTCACTCTGTGGTTAAACTTTTTATACGACCGCAAAATTTGAAAAAAATCGTCTTATATTGCTATCACGTTGGCGTCGTCGTCGTCGTCCGAATACTTTTTGTTTTCGCACTCTAACTTAAGTAAAAGTTAATAGAAATCTATGAAAGGTTTATAACCACAAAAGGAAGGTTGGTATTGATTTTGGGAGTTTTGATCCCAATATTTTAGGAATTAGGGGTCACAAAGGGCCCAAATAAGCATTTTCTTGTTTTCACACAGTAACTTTAGTTTAAGTAAATAGAAATCTATTAAATTTTGACACAAGGTTTATTACCACAAAAGGAAGGTTGGGAATGATTATTGGAGTTTTGATTTTAACAGTTAAGGAATTAAGGACCAAAAAGAGGTCCAAATAAGCATTTTTCTTGGTTTTCGCACCATAACTTTAGTATAAGTGAATAGAAATCTATGAAATTTAAACACAAGGTTTTTGACCACAAAAGTAAAGTTGTTATTGATTTTAGGAGTTTTGGTCCTAACAGTTCAGAATTAGGGGCCAAAAAGGGGTCCAAATAAGCATTTTTCTTGGTTTTCACACCATAACTTTAGTATAAGTAAATAGAAATCTATGAAATTTAAACACAGGGTTTATAACCATAAATGAAAGGTTGGTATTGATTCTGGGAGTTTTGGTCCTAACAGTTTAGGAATAAGGGGCCCAAAGGGTCCAAAATTAAACTTTGTTTGAATTCATCAAAAATTGAATAATTGGGGTTGTTTGATGTGCCGAATCTAACTGTAGATTCTTAATTTTCGGTCCCGTTTTCAAATTGGTCTACATTAAGGTCCAAAGGGTCCAAAATTAAACTTAGTTTGATTTTGACAAAAATTGAATCCTTGGGGTTCTTTGATATGCTGAATCGAAAAATGTACTTAGATTTTTGATTATTGGCCCAGTTTTCAAGTTGGTCCAAAATCAAACTTTGTTTGATTTCATCAAAAATTGAATAATTGGGGTTGTTTGATGTGCCGAATCTAACTGTAGATTCTTAATTTTCGGTCCCGTTTTCAAATTGGTCTACATTAAAGTCCAAAGGGTCCAAAATTAAACTTAGTTTGATTTTAACAAAAATTGAATTCTTGGGGTTTTGATATGCTGAATCCAAACATGTACCTAGATTTTTGATTATGGGTCCAGTTTTCAAGTTGGTCCAAATCAGGATCTAAAATTATTATATTAAGTATTGTGCAATAGCAAGAAATTTTCCATTGCACAGTATTGTGCAATAACAAGAAATATTCAATTGCACAGTATTGTGCAATAGCAAGTCTTTTCAATGGCACAGTATTGCACAATAGCAAGACATATCTAATTGCACAATATTGTGCAATAGCAATTTTTTTTTAATTAGAGTTATCTTTCTTTGTCCAGAATAGTAAGCAAGAAATTCCGTATAGCGGGTAATTTTCGCGGGGTGTAAATTTTCGCTTATTTTCGCGGATAGAACAAAATCGCCAAAATAAATTCCGCCAATTTAAACGTGTACATGCAAAGGTTATGTTAAAAATGTTGAATCCGCCAAAAATAATAACCGCCAAAATTTTTCGTATACCTTATTGGGGGGGTTCAATTTTTCTCATTTGAAATTTCATAAATAAAAAGAAAATTTCTTCAAACATTTCTTTGAGAGGATTTTAATATTCAACGGCATAGTGAATTGCTCAAAGAGAAAACAAAAAAATTAAGTTCATTAGAACACATTCATTCTGTGTCAGAAACCTATGATGTGTCAACTATTTAATCACAATCCAAATTTAGAGCTGGATTCAGCTTGAATGTTGTGTCCATACTTGCCCCAACAGTTCGGGGTTCAACCTCTGCGGTCGTATAAAGCTGCGCCCTGCGGAGCATCTGGTTATAATTTTGATAATTTGGATTTGTACCAAATTTGGAAAGAAGCTTGTTATGATCAGAAGGAAATTTTGTTTTCTTCCAGTTAACATTACATTCAGTATTCAGTTAAAGTTTTTAAACATTTATTAGATTCATAAACTGTCCTGGGTTTTTACCAAACTTGGACAGAAGCTTCTAACAATCGAAAGCTAGTATTAATAGGAACTTTTTATTGATTTATTTCCTCTTTTTTGTTGAGTCTGTGATTAACAGAAATAATAGGCGAGACACTGGGTTCCGCGGAACCCTTACGATTTTTTCTAGTTTCAAGACAATAACTTGTGTGTAACTGTAAGGATCTTTCTGACATTGTACCACAATTTTCCATATAACATAGGGAAGGCTGGGATACAGTTTGGGGTTAATTTTCCCGAATATGAAGGAATAAGGGGTCAAAAATAAGCATTTTTATACGATCGCCAAAAAAAATTTGTGGTCGTATATTGGTATGACGTTGGCGTCGTCGTCGTCCGAAGATATTTGGTTTTGGCACTATAACTTAAGTATACGATAATAGAAATCTTATGAAATTTAAACACAAGGTTTATGACCACGAAAGGAATTTTGGGAGTTTTGGTCCCAACAGTTTCGGAATAAGGGGCCAAAAAAGTGCCCACTAAGCATTTTCTTGGTTTTCGGACAATAACTTTAGTATAAGTAAATGGAAATCTATGAAATTTTAACACAAGGTTTATGACCACAAATGAAAGGTTTGGATCGATTTTTGGAGTTTTGGTTCCAACAGTTTAGGAATTGGGGACCAAAAAAGGATCAACATTAGCATTTTTCTTGGTTTTTGTACACTAACTTTAGTATAAGTAAATAGAGATTTATTAAATTTAAACACAAGGTTTATGACCACAAAAGGAAGGTTGTGATTGATTTTGGGAGTTTTGGTCCCAACAGTTAAGGAATTAGGGGCCAAAGGGTTCCAAAATTAAACTTTGTTTGATTTCATAAAAAATTGAATTTATGGGGTTCTTTGATATGCAGAATCTAACCGTGTATTTAGATTTTTGATTTTTGGTCCCGTTTTCAAATTGGTCTACATTACGTTCCAAAGGGTCTAAAATTTTGGGATTTGGCCTTGTTTTTAAATTGGTCCACATTGAGACTCAGGGAAAGGGTCCAAAATTATTATTGATTTCATCCAAAAATGAATTATTGGGGTTCTTTTATATGCCAAATCTAACCGTGCACAAGTATTTAGATTTTTAATTTTTGGCCCCGTTTTCAATTTGGTCTTCATTGAGGTCATAACGGTAAAAATTAAACTTTTTGTTTGATTTCATCAAACATGGAATTCGTGGGATTCTTTGACATGCTGAATCTAACCATGTATTTAAATTTTGGATATCGGACCATAATAGGTAAATGTGCAATTTAAGATTTTTAATTTCTTTGACCACATTCCTTCTGTGTCAGAAACTTATGCTGTGTCAAATACTTAATCACAATCCAAATTCAGAGCTGTATCAAGCTTGAATGTTGTGTCCATACTTGCCCCAAATGTTCAGGGTTAGGCTTCTACAGTCGTATCAAGCTGCGCCCTGCATTTTTTGTTAATTGCACACAGGTTGGTAATAAAATGCTGTGATGATATTAACCTCAGTCTGCCTCGATACAATTTAAACAAATGATTTAAGATAAAGACAAGTAGTCTATTGCATGTATTTTTTCATGAGAAATTACTTACAAATTTTGTTCCCCCATTATAGTTTTTATTAAAATATCAAATGAAACGCATGGAAATGAATATTTTTTATGTTTTAATTGATCTACCATTTTGTTATTTCAAGGCAAATTCTCTTTACTGTCCTAATAAGATAACTTTTAATTCGTATTAACAAAAACGTATTTCTAATGCGAATTGGATAATTCGAATTAGCTATTTCGAATCAATTCGAATTAAAAAAGAATAGTGTTTGAACGCGATAAGTGAATTCGATTCGTATTCGATTCGAATCCAATTCGATTTAACTGTACGCGGCGAACGAGGCATAAAATTTACAGAAGAAACATATGAGAATATTGCTTGTCATTGGAGAGAATATTGAAGGACAATTATCTGCATGATAAAAATATATCAGTGAATCACTGTGACAATTCAGTTTTGACTTACTTTTTAATAGAAAAAGGACAGTAAAAAAGATAAAAGGAACTTTTTTTTTCTTTCTTTAAAAGTTCAAAGATCATCAATATCTAAATTAATTATTCTAAATTAGGAGTTTTGAATTGTCAATATATTGATAGAATTTATGGTTGAAAATAGGAAAAGGCAATAAGACTAGGCCTCAGAAATTCAAAAAAACAAGAAAGGGATGACTTTTTCAATTGATGACTTTCTGGAGTTATTAGGCTTTATTGGTGAAAGGGTACTGTATTGTCCATACCCAACAAATGAAATAGATTTAAGGATGTGGTATGAGTGCCAACGTGACAACTCTCCATCCAAGTCACAATTTGTAAAATAAAAACAAAACAATTTTAGATCAAAGTACGGTCTTCAACATGAGCCATGGCTCACACTGAACAGCAAGCTATAATCAGCGCCAAAGATGACTTTTGAAAAAAACATTTTAACGGGAAAACCAAAGATATAATCCATATAAAAAAACGAAAAACCAGAAACGAGAAACACTTATAAAATGAACCACATCAACAAACGACAACTATTCCTGACTTAGGACAGGTGCAAACAAATGCAGATTTTTGCTGTAAATCTGGGAGTATAGTGCATGTTGTATCTTAATCATTGGAATATTTTTGAAAAAAAACCAATAAAACCCTATTTTACACGACAAACAATTAAAAAGGGTACAAATACCAAAACAATGCTGTTTCACACTTTTTTTTATCGTGAAAAGAATGGATTTTTTTTTATGTTTTTCTAAAAATGAAGACAATAGAAAATAAAAAATTAAGATATGTGAACTACCATTTTTTACTCTACATTTTATAGAGAGATGTATAATTGTTGAGTGATCATAGTTTTCCCATATTTGATGTAGGAAAGTTATTTATGTGCTGTTATATTTTCTAAGATCTTAATTGTATTGTTTTATGCATTTTTTGTGATTGAATTGATTGCCCTGAATTTGGATGATGATTTTTTTTCATTTTACCTTTATTTTATCTTTACTAAGGAGTAGGTTCAATAATAAGACCCCTTTTTGGCCCCAAAATATAGCAGTTTAACAAAATTGTGAAATTGTAATCTTTTAGCTGTTTTTTGGAAAGTAGAATCCTGCTGCTACATAAATATAGGCAGTTTTTGACAATACAATGCACATATATCGGCTACTAGCATCATTAAGTAACTAGTATGCTAAATTAGTGAAATCTTCACAATTTTGGCATTTTAGACGGTTTCCGTCTTAAACGAAAGTGACCACATTCGTGTTCATTCATAATATTGAAATGGAAGTTGTATTTGGTGATAATACATAACATATATAAAGGTTGAGGATGAACACGGATGTGGTCACTTTTTAAAAATTATGACAAGTTCTGGATCCGCCACTGAGATATGCAGTGGACATTAGGTGTTGCTGTAAGCTCCGATGACTCAATTCAACATAAGAAGACTTTGAAAGTAGCAGATACCTCAGAAAAGCTAACACCACATGCTTTTGAAACGACCATTCCTCAGTTTAAGGTATTTATACCTTCATCTTAAATATAGATCTATATCTATCCGTTGCTCTCATTTACAAATTATCCTTCGTGGTTCCTTCGTGCCTGTGTAATATGAAGTGGGATATGGATGTATACGTCGATGAATGCCCCTTTAAGCTCACCTGGCCTAAAAGGCCAAGTGAGCTGTTCTCATCATTCGGCGTCCGTCGTCGTCCGTCGTCGTTAACTTTTAGAAAAATCTACTCCTCCGAAACTGCTAGGCCAAATTTAAGTTGGCCACAATCATCACTGGGGTATCTTGTTTTAAAAATGTGTCGGTTGACTTGGCCAACCAACCAAGATGGCTGCCATGGCTAAAAATAGAACATAGGGGTAAAATGCAATTTTTGGCTTATAACTCAAAAACCAAAGCATTTAGAGCAGACAATGGGTAAAATTGTTTATCAGGTCAAGATCTATCTGCTCAACAATTTTCAGATGAATCAGAAAACCCGTTGCTGTCCCTGAAATGGTAATTTTAAGGACATTTTGCTGTTTTTGGTTATTATCTTGAATACTGTTATAGATAGAGAGAAACTGTAATAATCAATCATGTTCAGCAAAGTAATATTGACAAATGAGTCAACATAACCGAAATGGTCAGTTGACCCCTTTAGGAGTTATTGCCCTTTATAGTAAATTTTTTTTAATCATTTTTCGTAAATGTTAGAAATCGTTTACAAAAATCTTCTCCTTTGAAACTACTGGGCAAAATTAATCCACACTTGGCCACAATCATCTTTGGGATATCTAGTTTAAAAAATGTGTCCAGTAACCTGGTCAACCAACTAAGATGGCCGACAAGGCTAAAAATAGAACATAGGGGTAAAATGCAGTTTTTGGCTTATATCTCAAAAATCAAAGCATTTAGAGCAAATCTGACAACTGGTAAAACTGTTTATCAGGTCAAGATATATCTGCCCTGAAATTTTCAGATGAATCAGACAACCCATTGTTAGGTGGCTGCCCCTGAATTGGTAATTTAAAGGAAATTTTGCGGTTTTTAGTTATTATATTGAAGATTATTATAGATAGAGATAAACTGTAAATAGCAATAATGTACAGCAAAGTAAGACCTTAAAATAAGTCAACATGACCAAAATGTTCAATTGACCCCTAAGAAGTTTTTGCCCTTTATAGTCAATTTTTAACAATTTTCATAAAATTTGTTAATTTTTACATTTTTTCCACTGTAACTACTTGGCCATGTTTATTTTAGATAGAGATAATTGTAAGCAGCAAGAATGTTCAGTAAAGTAAGATCTACAAACACATTACCTTCACCAAAACACAATTTTGTCATGAATCCATCTGTGTCCTTTGTTTAATATTCACATAGACCAAGGTGAGCGACACAGGCTCTTTAGAGCCTCTAGTTTATTTTACTGATATACAAGCGTCCTTGAATATATTTGTTTAGTACTTAGGTTTAAAAGTGCAAGCCAACCTCGCCACCCCCACCCCCAACCCACCCCAAAAAAATGAATTAAATCAAATAACTTCCGTCATTCTAGCTTAAATCAAAAAGAATAACAAATGGAAAAACAATCATGACACGTGAAATTGAAAAGTGAAATTATATCTTAAGCCAAAACATAAAAAAGGGAAAACAAATGACTTATTCTAAAGCCACAACATGAAAAACAAAACCATCCCATACCAGCTTTGTTTGAGAGAAAAGTTTCTTTATTTTAGGACAATTTGTACAATAACGTTTTTTTCATAAATAAGTTATGTCTCAACGGTCTTCTTATACGTTTAAGTTGAAATTAACGTTTCTCATCCATAGGAAAAATGTCAAATTAGAAGCGGAACATTAAATTGAAATGTGAAATTATATTCTTAGCCAACCATAAAAATGGGGAAAGCAAATGACGTATTCGGAAGCCACAACATGAAAAACAAAACCATCCCATATCAGTTTTATTTTAGTACAATTTGTACAACAACGTTTTTCATAAATAAGGTATGACTCACTTAAGGATGTTTGCTTGTCATGTTTTGGAATTTTTGTCAGATTTTCGAAATCCTCTAGTTTTATCCATTTGAATGCCATAAAAAAATTTGTCCATGAACCCCAATTTTTCTTTTTATCAATCTTTTACATGTATAATTATAAGCAATTTGTAAATGTCAATGATAAAGCTATGAAAAATCAAGAGAGAATATTTTCCCGCCAGAATTACAATGGCTAATATACATTGACCCCTATATTTTTTTTGCTTTTTTGATTCCTCAATGAATCCCCTATCAATATATACTTGTTTCATGGAAAGTTATTTAATTTCAAACTGAGCAGCAAACATCCTTAACGGTCTACTCATATAATATTTGCATGGATAGTATATCATACATTTAAGTTGAAATTAACGTTTTTCATCCATCGGGAAAATGTCAAATCAGCAACGGAACATTCCAACATTAAATTACATCAATTGCTTTCTTTTTTTTGATATAATAAAAGTTTAATAATTTATAACCAAATGTAATAACTGCTAGTTTGAAAATTATAAAATCGTTATAGAGAAGTTCTTGGTTACAAATTATATTTTATTAAATCCATAACAAACAACGTTTAGGGCAAATGTATAAAGGAATAAACTTTCTATTTGTCAGTCCATCTGTCTGTCCATGTAACGTGAAAGCACAACTCCTAATTAGTCAGACGTATGAAATATTTATACACTTAAGTATAATTACCCGATGCAGTCAATGCATGAAATTATTCATGCAAGGTTAAACAAAAGTAAAATCACAAACATACTGAACTTCGAGGAAAATTCAAAACGGAAAGTCCATATAAATCAAATGGGAAAAATCAAAGGATAAAACACATCAAACAAATGGACAACAACTGTAATATTGCTGACTTGGTACTGGCATTTTTAAATGTGGTTTTATAGCGCTAAACCTCTCACTTGTTAATTTATTAAGGATATTATACTACTACAGGAATAGATTGCATAAGCTGTATTTGACATACACAATTTGTATAATTTCTATTCTGGTATCTATGATGAGTATTTTTACTAAATGTACGTGTGAATGTCATGCAATTTTCACATTAACTAGAATTCATACCGGATATTCAGACTTTGTCTACTTCAGATATACGAATCTTGGAACAGAAACAGCGGTCGTATATATTGGTATCACGTTGTCGTCTGCGTCGTCGGCGTCAGCGTCGTTCGAAAACATTTGGTTTCCGGACAATAACTTTAGCACAGTGTAGATACTATTCTGTACGCTATCCGGAAGTCGCGATTTTCGAAGCGAGGATTTCAAACTGGTCAACAGAACGGTTTTGTTTTAGTGCCTTTTCTCATAATCTTTTTACTCCTATATCTATAAAGTGCTTTGCACATCTTAAATGTATGTATAACATCATAAATATGAGTAACTGTAACAAAAACATGCAGTAGAATATAAAATATACGTGTGCATCACACCAACTTCGTAGAAAAAAGTTAAATCGATTGACAATTTTGCTCTCGTAGTAAAAAGCAAATAATCTTTTATTGCAAATATTTGCATCAGTTAACAGTAAAATATATACTGTTTCAATATTCCTACCGTATTTAAGTAGAATGTTCGTATTTCAAATAAAAAATATGTTTTCCTTGAGGATCCCAAAATAAATTACTGTACGATCAGTCTAAAACTGACTGTATTCTAGTAGAGATTTCAGATTTTTTGACTGTATGATCAGTCATGATTTTGAAGAAAAAAACAACAATAAATGGAAGTTTTTAACGACCTTGACTGAAAAACAAAGGCAATTTGAAGGTATATACGTGTCTATGTGATATTATGATTGTGTCCATGGAACTATAACGTGTAATTTCTTTCATCAGACAATACAAATATATTTCTGATGATTTTAATAGACGGCAAAATAATTATATTTTTGTTCCGTCAGTCTTACTTAAAATCAAATGCCTAAAAAGCAATACATGATCCGCTTGTGGACTTTGTATTAGAGTGTCGTTGCAGCTATCTGTTTAACTATTACATTTTTAAAGACTATTTACACCATCTGCCGTTGACCAATTAGTGATAACATACATCAAGCCTGTCTCTTTTAAAATGACAAAAAATAGACAGAGAAAGCTTTGCTTTAAAAATTAAGGTATTGAGGAAAGAATTAAGGTGATACCCAACACTTTAACTAAAATTAATTTGGCTCGTTTAATTTTCTTAAAATTTTGAAAAAGTATTTACTTTGACCCTTTGACAAAAATATAAAAAAATCAAAAAATTTGAACCAACCATTTTATCAGAAAAATTACACTGGTTATATAGCAGTTTGACAAACACTTATTTTGATCATTGAGATGCTTAATACTCCCTTATGAACATAATGTCATTAAAACGTTCTGATGATTTTACAGAGTTATCTCCCTGTAGTGTTAGGTACCACCTCAACGAAATTATACCCCGCCACTTCTATAGTCCATGTTTTGGAAAAAAATAAACCACCAGAAAAACTGAATCATAGGTGCACAATGACATCATTTAATAACGAATATGATGAAGTTTTATAAATACTAGTATATGGTAAGTTTTTGAAAGTTGCATATAGTAAACGGGTACCACCCAATAAGGTAATGGAAAAGTCCTTATCATGGAAATAAAAAAATGATGATTTTTCGAAAAACCAAAATAAGAGGTACACAATTGAATTAAATGATCAGGAATCTGAAAAAGATTCATTGAGTTATGACAAGTGTCTGAAGGAAGTTGTGGATATAAAATAGGTACGCCCAATATAAGGTTATGACAAAGTCCGTATTTTAGATATAGAAACATCAAAAATATTCTCACCAAAAATTCGAAATAGAAGGTCCATAATACATTAACAGAGTAAAAATGGAGCAATTTTAGAAAAATTTAACAATTGGTTTTGGAAGTCACAGTTGGAAAAACCTGATGGGTGCCCCATATAATGCAATGTTCAAGTCCATATCTTATATAAAGAAACCCCATAAAAGATTTTTGATAAAGTTCGAAATACATGCATTCCTTTTTTATATAAATAAGGCCGCTAATTTTCTCGTTTGAATTGTTTTACATTGTCATTTCGGGGCATTTTATAGCTTACTTTGTGATATTGGCTTTGCTTATTGTTGAAGGCCATACGGTGACCTACATTTGTTAATGTCTGTGTTATTTTGATCTCTTGTGGACAGTTGTCTCATTGGCAATCATACCACATCTTCTTTTTTATATTATAATTTATGATACGGAATCCGAGAAAAAACAATTAATAGTTATACCAGTAACGGATTCAGGAAAATTGGGATCCGGCGGTTTGAAACTCTTTTTTTAACTTTCAATGCATTTGTATGGGAACATATATTTGGAATCCTCTTTTCTCCTGGATTGGACCCCCTCTCCATTTAAAAATGTCTGGAAACCCCTATGTATATTAAGTGGTTTATGAGAAGATGCGCTTGCAAAACCGGCGAAACATGTTGTACCGGTCCAACGGACGAACGGAAAGACGGACTTCATTATCACTATAAACCATCGCTTTACAAAGTGGTGTACAATTGAGTGTGAAAGAGGCAGATCTACATCCAAAACAAAGTGAAGGAACTGTGATCAATTATAGGCTACAGTTCGGCCTCGAATGTTTGTAAATTCATGCATTTTTATATAACAATTAAATCAGTGTGTTTGTACAATTGTAAGTATAACGGAGGACATTTCTGAAACTTCTATAAACAAACAAACCTTCTTCTATTTCAGTCACATTCAAACATCATTATACTTAATGTAGTAAGTCGAGTACACCCTATCAAGCTAAAAAATGTTTGAAAAGTTTACAGGATGTGAATTTATTAAAATACATGTGTATTCTTTAGAAAAATGCCATCTTCTAATGTATCGTAAATAACTTTGAAATCACTACTAGAATACAGTGAAATAAAGACTGATCATACAGTTTCAAAATATACAAGCGAGACTTATCGTACAGTGATAAATCCAAACAAGTGTAATTTTCTTATTTCTGGCTTCAAAGATCTGGCTGAAATTTTACGTTAATTTGTACAGTAAGGGTGCAAAAAGATTGTTTTTAGGTTCACCGACTGCTTTTCCTTAGTGATGCACTTGAAAATCTCTTGATTAAAGCAAAGATACGAATAATGAATGTGCTAAATTTAATTATAAACCATTTGTGAATATCGATGTCAGCTGAATTAATCATTAAGCAATGTACAGATGAACATCTTACCGTTTAATATAGTATATCCAACAAATTTAAAATGTGATCCAAAAAGTTCTCGCTTCGAAAATCGCGACTTCCGGAAAGCGTACAGAATAGTATCTACACTGTGTTTAGTATAAGTGAATAGCAATCAATGAAATATAAACACAACTTTTTAAACCACAAAAAAGGAAGGTTGGAATTGATTTTTTTGGGTCATGGTTCCAACAGTTTAGGAATAAGGGAAAAAAGGGCCTAGATAAGCCGTTTCTGAAGTATCCAGACAATAACTTATTTGTAAGTGGGTGGACCTCTCTGAAATTGTACCACAAGGTTTCATATTACAAATGGAAGGCTCGGGTTGAATATGGAGGTAATTGTTTAAAACGTTTAAACATTTTGTTTTTATGTGGTGAACTCGGACACTTCCTGGTGTGTATTTCAAGAAAATATAGAATTGTTAAATATTGGTTGCATGTTTAAAATTAAGGACCAACCCAATATTGTGTATGATGTATATGAAGTTTTATGTATTCTTCTTATGGCAAAACAAATTGGGCATCCAATGAAAGAGACCTTTTGTTTAGTTTAGGTTTAAATTATATATTGATTAACCAAGAATATATGTTGGATAAAAAATTAAAAAAAAAAAAAAAAAAAGTCAACTTTTTTTGTCATCTGTTTTTCAGATTCTTTTTTGGTTTTTTTTTCATACAAATGTATCAACGCCAACAAATACGATGTCACTGATAAATTTCGACAATAGACTATATAATAAGGATTAATTTTGTAATGGTGTTATTTTATAAAGTTGCCAACCAGTATAATAATGTTAATAAAGAAATGTTCGAAAAATGGTTGAATTATTTGTATTTTCTAACCATGAAATAAGGTGGAATGTCGTGGGCCTCAATCCCTTTTGTTGTCTGGGGGGGGGGGGGGGGGGGGGGGGGACTATGGGATTGAAGTCACGCTTTTCGTTATCCAAATTTTATTTTACTGCCATTTAACAAACACATGTATGGCAGACGACACTAACTGTTCCAGTCCCGTAAAATACAATAAACAGTATAAATTATGTCCTACATTTCCGGTAACCAGAAATACCAAATAGAGGTATATACCAGGAAACAGAAATTTTGGACACGAATTGTTGATGTTTTCCTATGGGTGTATGTGTAAAATATCAAAAGGCTTCTTTATTTGATTCTTTGTCTCGTAGCAGTTGCATTTTCATTCACTCATAACAATGGTATATCGAGAATTGAGTTTGCTTTATAATCATCAGAATCTGTGCAGATTATTGTTTACAAAATGCATAAAAACTGCACACGTTTCGTTTATTTTAACACCGAAGAATATAATACCTAACGTAGATACACATATCTTGTCCTATGGAGGGATAAATCCTACTTTGTAAAGAAATACTCTGATTGAAAAAAATAGTTCTCTGAAACTGAAATTATCAAGATGCTAGATTTTTGATTGACAACATATTTATTTCGTTTGGAGGACGTCGGCAGTCCCATGGGAACAAGTTGTGCCCCTTTATTTGCCGACTTGTTCCTTTATTATTATGAGACTGACTGCATACAGAAACTTCTAAGGAAGAAAGATAACAAAAAAGCAATATTCTTTAGTTTACTTTCCACTATATAGATAATGTTCTCCCACTAAATAATTAAAAAATTGTTGACTTTGTTTTACGCATCTTTCCCATTTAATTAAAGATAAAAATTGGAAACAACACGTTTGATCTTTGCATGCTTTCTAAGCGCTTTTCTGGGTTTACAACATATATAGTTAAGACTGCCTCATATCTTGACTAACTTCTAGTAATTGACAATGAGGGTCGGTCAAAACAAAACAAAACAGGTGATTTCTGTTTCCCAATTCTGAATTTTCCATTTCTATACAATATGTAGCAGCATTCCAGCAGCGCCTGCATACAGAGTATATGTCTCCGAATTGATACGATATTTCCTGCACGTATTTCATATCATGATTTTCTTTATAGAAGGTTGCTGCTCTCACAAGGAAGCTATTAAACAAAGAGTTCCAAGTTGAAATCATACCTTTGTAAATTGTACGAACGACATTACGAGTTGGTCGACCAATATGGAATATCCGTTTCACAGGTGCTATTGTGTGTGTTCTTCACATCGTCACAACGATTCCGTTTCCTTTTCACGAATGTGACCTACCGAGTTTGTAATAACATGAGCATCAAGACGGGTGTTATATGTGGAGCAGAATCTGCTAATCCTTCTGGAGCACCTGAGATCAGCCAAAGTTTTGTTTGGGTTCGTGTTGCTTAGTCTTTAGTTTTCTATATTGTTTCTTGTGTACAATTATTTGTCTGTTTGTCGTTTTAGCCACGTCATAGTCAGTTTATTTTCTATCTATGAGTTTGATTGTCCCGCTGGTATCTGTATTGCCCTTCTTTTGCATAAAACGTTCTATATTTGTGTGAAATATTTGTCAATCAATCAACCAAATAGTGGCAGATCTCAAATGAAGAAACTTCTCCACAAGATAATCTTGTTTATCTAATTAGTGGCACGATCAGTAGGGGTGAAGTTGCACGCTCTCAATTCTTATATAATAAATGAAAAATGATACAATAATTAAAAAAAATCTATGATACTGGTTTCACTTGCGATAACACCAGGCCTTGAAGGCACACAAATTTGCTCAGTGCTCGGAGCACAAAAATCATGCTCGAAACATGAAATCCAGCAATTTGATTGGTTGATTTTCGAGTCTGAGTACAAAAATCATGCTCTAAAGTTTTATGACCGTGAGGCCAGGTGTTGATTCTTGTGAGTCTAGTTTTTGAAAACCTACGATAAATGTGCATTTGTCGAAATTGAAGTCGTAATCGATGTAATAGCCCTAATCAGTCATTAATTACTGATGAAATTATGGATTCATGTATACGACACTTGTTTTGTGAAGTTTGATAATGTGCTGGTTGGTCATTAGCGGAACCAAGTTCACCGTTGATGTCTGTAACAACCGAGGAATCAACTTTATAAGGGTCATGTGGGCTGAGTGTAAATATATTGTACTGTCACATCATAATAAAAAAAATATGATTACATGATATGGATGCGCAAAAAATAAAAAAAATTCACATTAGGTTTATGATATATTCATGCATTGATTCAACAATTTGATTAACATTATTTTTCACTCATTTCATATGACTACATTTTCAATTAAAATGCCGTTATGCAAATTTACACGGTCATGTATAATAAATAAAGGCAAAAGTAGTATACAGCTGTTTGATAATTTCGACTTTAGCTGATTATTTATATCAGCAGAGAAAAGAAACAACTTTCATTATTCTACAATAACTTCGGTTAATAAGTAGAAGATGGCTTCCGGTCAAAAATCGTTCCTCTTAAGTATTGTTGCTCTGAAGACTTTAGGTAAGACTTACATTATTTAATTCATTGTATTGCCGGGAGAATAAATGCTACGTATACATGTATACAAAACTAAAAAAGACTTTTCATTTTCAGATATTTTGACCAGCACATTTATTACAAATCATCGCTTCAGTTGTTTCTTTTGTGATGAAGGAAACATGTACAGTAGGTAATATTTGTTGCAAAGAAACGAATTTAAAACACTTGAAGCTATCATTTTTATTATTTTTCATTTTTGTTGCATTATAAAACTCAAAAGTTTCTGTTCATATGAGGTGATTCTGTACTTTTAAAGATCCAACCAATGTGTAAATAGTTATCAAAAGTACCAGGATTATAATTTCATAGGCCAGACGCGGGTTTCGTCTACATAAGACTCATCAGTGACGCTCAGATCAAAATAGTGAAAAAGCCAAATTGTTCTATTATATGTCATTATGTTGCTGTTCTATTATAAAGTTGAAAATACTTTGAACGACAAAATTATTTTACTCGCGTAGGGGTATTAACCATATGTGGATTCTTACAAATTCTCAACAACTTCTGGATAATTTTAAATCTTGGTCTGTTTCTGAAATTAGTTCTAATATACTTTTGATTGTTTAACCCTGTAAACCACAATTCCATATGTAAAATAATATATATTTTTTAGAAACAAACTTTGAACGGCAAAATTACATTTTATGACGTTTACATAATACACGAAGCAATACATGCGATTTTAAAATTTGATAGATGCTTTTTGGACTTTTTTTGTTAAATATTTGTTTATTTTGAGGTTGTGGCACATTGATGACTGCTATATCAATATTTTTGACTTTTTTACCTATTATGTCTGTTTTGTTCACGCATCGTTGGTAATACAAGTGAGAGGTTTAGCGCTATGAAACCATTTAAAAATGCCTGTAACCAGTCAGGAATATGACAGTTGTTCTCTATTCGTTTGATTTGTTTTATCAATTTATTTTGTCATTTGATTAGGGACTTTCCGAGTTCAGTATTTTTGTGATTAAACTTTTAATTAAATAATCATTGAAAACAATTTTACTGCTAGAAGGCTTTCATATGATAGAACAACCTGTTAAAATCTTTTTTCTACAAGTTTAAATCATGTTCCTGCGAGATCATGTTCCTGCAAGAGATAAAAACACGAAACTCCTTATTTTATCTTTGGTTTTTTTTTATTTCTTTTTGTAATGCATCAGAATTGGAATGACACTTGTGTAGATAAAGAGTGCCACCGTCAATTTGCGATTTGATGATGGCAAATACAGTTTCAAGGGCGACGCTTAGTGGAGACATTCAAACAGAAATATGCGGTCGACAAAATCGACGTCGTCAAATTTACAACTACAGTAGTGTTATTCAGATTATATTGCTTTATAAAACGGAGAAAAAAAGTTAGAAGTTAAAAATTGTACAAAGACCAAGGTACGATAAGCATCAGAGAACGGCCCCCTAATTTCGTTCAAATTAAAAGTGACTTGTCATTAATACATTATTTTTTAAGTTTGAAACCTATATTTTTGTAAACATCAATAGATTTTTCAACTTCCGCTGATATTATTCATGGTCTGTTGCTGCAAAGACCTCAAGATTCGCGAAAATGGCCGAAAAATGGCAGTTTCCACACCTTTTTCTGCATTTTTAACTATGAGCGTAACTGGGCGTTTTTTTTAAATAAAAATTTTCTTGTCCCAGCCTCTTTAAAAAAAGGTATTTGATTTTTGCAAGTATTTTTTTTGTGCAGTCAGTACATTGAATTAGATTTAACATTTTTAAGCAAAGAAACTGTTTTTTTTAGAGGGATTGATAAGATATTGACTCCTGAATGGTCCAAAACAACCAAAATGGCATGGCCCTAGACCGCCTATTCAACATTCTTACTAAAAATAATCGTAAAAAAATGAAGAAATAAATGTTATTTTACTTTACATAAGTTATTTAATAATTCAAAAGTATGTTCAGAGCCAACATATTTTGATAAACAGCTTTCAATATAGGATTTTTAATTTTAGAAGGTGTGTCCCTCACAAAATGTCCACTACGAAACGAAGTTATTAAAATTTGCAATAAACAGTTTTATAAAATCAATGAAATTTTTGTTTGCAAGAGATATAAACATTAGGGTCTTACAAAAGAAGTGATGCTTTTATAATGGCAAGTAAATTGTTGGTAAGAAAAATTCAGCACATTAAATGGACCAGAGTGATACCGTATTTTTGTTTATGTCCACTACGAAATGAGTCAAATCTCCTTCAGTATCTGGTTTTAGAATTATGAAAAAATATCAGTGCACAGCTTAATAAATGCTTTGATGAATACTATCAGTCTTGTTACTATTGCAATAAAGGGATTGTGGGGGAAATACAAAACATGCGAATACGTCTCCTACGAAACGGTCCCCTACGAAACAAGGATGGGAGAAAAAACGTTTCGTAGTGGACATTCCACTACCATGCTGTCTTTTTTTAATCTTTTTTTCAATTATATTCGTGCAAAACAAATAACAAGGGTTAGTTTCATGTAATTTTTATTATGTTTTTATTAACATATAATAGGGTTGATGTCAACTACAAAACTTTTTGTCCACTACAAAACGGTTTTGTCAACTACCAAAGGCATCAAAAACATGATGAAAAGTACTGTCTAATCTTTATCGATAAAATTGGTTCTCCAAAAAATGAGATTTTTCTAGTATTTAAAGTCAACAAACTGGAATGTCTATAGGAACCATTTAAAATTGCTAAAAATATTTGCGTTTAGAAGAAGTTTCCTATATTTGTTTGGCTGCAGTAGACCATCCTCATACATGGATTTTCACTTCTTCTCCTGCTTTTTTGTTTTGTTTGTTTATTTGGTTTAATTTAAATTTTTGTCACGATGCTGTCTGATTTTCTTTGATTTTTAGTGCCAAACCTTTAGGAACTTCGTACTTTATTTGCTTTTTTTTTTTTTTTTTTTTTTTTTTTTTTTTTTTTTTTTTTAACTTTTTTGGTATTCGAGCGTCACTGATGAGTCTTTTGTAGACGAAACGCGCGTCTGGCGTATATACTAAATTTAGTCCTGGTATCTATGATGAGTTTATTTTAACTTCAAGTGTCTTTTCCCCTCCCCCTTTTGAGCATACCTCTCGCATCTCTTAATTTAAATGAACTTGATTGGTTTAAGTTTATATTTATTATTTCACAGGACTGGTAATTGAACATACATTTACAACACCAAAAATTGGACATATACATTTATTAACCATCGCTGATGTTTGGCAACACGTTGCTGATATCAACCAATATGGTCTTGATATAAGTGGAATTACAACGCTTACATTTGAGGTGAAGGCGTGTAAAGATGTTAACATCATTATGTCAAATTCAGACGATGGAAACTCCTCAAAGCCAATTTATCAATTTATTATTGGTGGATGGGGAAATAAAAAATCAGCTATTCAAAGACGGCGTGACTATCCTTTAACAAATGGGTCCTTCCAAGCCTTCAAATTCGACACTAGTGACCTTTGTAACTGTGCTGAATATCGACCATTCTGGATCAGTACCACCAACGGTGTTCTAATGATAGGAAAAGGACTTATCGTTGGTACAAATGTTATAGCTGAATGGACCGACCCAAATCCTTTTACTGTAAGAAGAATTGGAATATACACGAATATTGGGGAAGCAGGAGTATGGAAGGTGCAGATAGAAGGTATTATTTTCCTTTTCTTATTTTTTTGATAAATACACCGCACTATTGTAAATCAAATATCTAATACAACTGAACTTTAGAAAAAAAATATTGTTAATAATGTTTGTAGAATTTAATTAAGATTAAACTATATTTTCGGAACAGCAGGGACATGAAGTAATGTTTAATTCTCCTTTTAAAATATGTAACAATTTAAAAAATCTATAAAAAAAAAAGCATTTGGATTCTGTCTTTTGAATATGACGAAATATGCAGCAATCATTCATCCATCCTCGGGTGAATTCGAAACTGTACGTACGAAATCGGCCAATTTATGACGAATGATGCAACAGTGTGGCTATACTGTATTACTCATGTTTTACGATAAGAAAATATCTGCTACCATGGCTATATATATAGTTCAAACAATATTATCATAACGTGTAAATATATTTGTTATTATTATATGTAACACGCCTTATAATGGAGAATAAATAGTTAAATTAGGTATTGGAATTCGTATTAGAGAGGCTTGAGTGATAGCGGTCCTCGGTAACATTTGCATTATATTTTAGGTTTTCAAAGTGCTTTAAAAAAATAATTTATTGTTTTTCATAGATAGATATTTTCACACTTAATTAAACTGTCCTGGTATCTATGATGAGTTTATTTACAACCACTGGGTCCATGCCACTGCTGGAGGAGATTTATTTCCCCGCGGGTATCACAAGCTCAGTAGTCAGCACTTCTGTGTTGACCTGAGTAATCATTGATATGTTTATAATAATAAATAAACTGTTAACAAAACTTTGATTTTTTTAAATACTAAGGTGTTTCTATCTCAGCAAATAGATTACCTTAGCTTTATTTGGAAAAACTTTTAGGATTTTTTTGGTCCTCAATGATCTTCAAATTTGAACTTTATTTGGCCTTTTGAATATTCTTTGATTCGAGCGTCACTGATGAGTCCTTTGTAGACGAAACGCGCGTCTGGTGTAAATATAAAATTGTACTCAAGGTATCTAAGATGAGTTTATTTTTGTAATGGCATGGTCATATATTAAATATTTGAATATATTTTTCAGTTGTGAATAACCTTTATGATGGTCATTTATCTCGATGTACAACAAACGATAAAGCAGTCCTGAACATTTTGTTCTCAAACAAAAACACGTCATTGTTGAAGTGTACTGCCATGTGTGATACGTTAACCTCGTGTATTGGCTTCAACTATAATAAACAGAGGTATGTTTTGTTCTTCTTCATTGCCATTCCTCCGAATTATCTTAGCAGTTGAAAAAGATGATAATAGCCGAACGAAAACGCTGTGAGGAGTAAGGTTCTTCCGACATTTATATCACAGTCCGAAACAGTGGTGTCACATGTACACTTCTTTTAGAGGGATTGACCTTAAAGAAAAAGCTGGGTGGAGTTAGGTACTTAGGACAGATAAATCAAGTGCAATACCAAAATATGAAACAGGGGTGACATAAGCCACATTTTTGTTGTTGTAAATATAATGGAATTTGATGAGACTGTCGTACTAAGTGAGAGGTTTAACGCTATAAAGCCAGGTTTAATCCACCATTTTCTACATTTGAAAATGCCTGTACCAAATCAGGAATACGACAGTTGTTGTCCATTCGCTTTTGATGTGTTTTGACATTCGAGTTTGCTATGTGATTAGGGACTTTCCGATATTATTTTCCTCGGAGTTCAGTATTTTTGTGATTTTACTTTTTATTACATTTCCTTAGCTCAACTTTTTTTAGGGTTCCTTATTAATCGCCAGGTACATTCTTTATAATGGATACCAGTATAGCTTACTGTCTAATTTAAATTGACAGCAAAATACACATATGCTAACGGACTTTAAAATCGCAACACCATTTTGTGACTTTTTTACCAATTAATGATTGATCGTCGTGAAATACGATTCGTGCTTGGACAAAAAGGTTCATTGAAGTCGCTCGAACTTCTTTACATTCATTAATGATTTTTTTCAAAGTTTGTGTATCTTTTCTCTAAAGTTTAAACTGAATAATTGACACGTAAACAGTAATGGGCGGAACAGAGGCCGCATCAGAACTCAAACACTTAAGAGAGATAAGACCATAACAATCAAAACCAAAAAAGTAAACAAAGACTCACAAAACTAAGGGACATTTACATCAACAGTTATAAATATTAAATAAGAAACAATAACTCTGTAAAAATCAGCTTAACGTTTTGATCAAATTCTATTGTTTATGAAATATTTTAAAAAGCTTCTCGGTGATCAAAATTTGTGTTTGTTAAACTGCTATAATATCCTATGAAATATTTCCGATAAAGTGTGTGGTTCAGATTTCTTTACATTTTTATGTTTTGCTAAAAGTTCAAAGCAAATAAACTCATCACAGATACTAGGATTGAAATTTAGTATATGCGCCTGATGCGCGTTTTGTCTACACAAGACTCCACAGTTAAAAGGGCCAAATATTAGTATATACGAAGTTAAACAGCTTTGAGGACCATTAATTCCTGAACTTTTGCCAAAAACAGCTAAGTAAAATCTATTCTTGAGGTAGAAAAGCCAAAAATGGAAGTTTTGTAAACAGTTAATATGTAATGTTAACCATATATAGATATTGGAAGATGTGGTATCAGTGCCAATGAGACAACTCTCCATCCAAATAGCAATTTATAAAAGTAAACTAATATAGGTCAATGTACAGCCTTTAACACGGAACCTTGGCTTATAAATGCTAATTCAAACACTTGTCAAACACAGAGGTGCTTACTACTAGGCTGGTGATACCCTGGGGGAATATAGATTTGTCAACACTTGAAAATTAAACGAGCCAAATTAATGTTATTCAAGGTGTTTGGTACCACCTTTATGCTAAATTATATAAAAGCAAATACTACCTAAAGATTATATTTTATTTACGATTTAATTTATTGGTTTTAGCTGTGAACTAGTAGCACTAAGCCCTGGTGTTGTAAAACAGATCCCAAAGAAACAAGAAGAGGGTTGGAGATTTTATTCAAAGTGTTACAGATACCAAGGTGCATGTCTTTGGTGCTACTTCTGATGGTGTTCGTCTCCATCAAGAAGAGTTTGGTGTTACATCTGATGAATGAATATTATTTCATTCGAGTGCGACTGATTGTCAGTCGACTTGGATTTTTTTTTTATGGTAAAAGTTACTTTATTCGAGTGCGACTGTTTGTCAGTCGACAAGGATTTTCTTCTGGATGATAAATATTATTTTATTCGAGTGCGACTGTTTGTTAGTCGACATGGATTTTCTTCTGGATGATAAATATTATTTTATTCGAGTGCGACTGTTTGTCAGTCGACAAGGATTTTTTCTGGATGATGAATGTTACTTTATTCGAGTGCGACTGTGTGTCAGTCGAAATGATTTTTTTCCTAAAGATAAATGTTACTATATTCGAGTGAGACTGCTTTTATAATAAGTATGTGTAATATAATTATGTAACTCTTAGTTTGATGTATATTTCTATGTTGTACATAAATATGTAATTTCGTTTATGCAAGCTGTCTTATTTTACAATGAACAAATTTTGAAATGAAATATGAATATATTTTACATGTTTGTATATATATATTTATTGTATATGCTGCTAAACGCATCTTTGGGTACCCAGTCCACAATTAAGGCCCCCTCTTGTTGTAAAGGGGTCGTTTCTAGATATATAAAAATATGTATGTCTAATATCACCATTTAAAAAGCAAAATTAAACCAACTTGTTCAATTAAACAGCTTGACCTGGAATAAAACTTATAGAAACCCTTTATCAACGATAACAGGATTCGGGCAAAAATCGGCTATCTAGATTTTTTTTAATTTCCAATTGCTGTTATTTTTTTATTTAAATTTCTTAGGAAAATCCTCCTTTTAAAAGGCCTCATATCTGGCGGAGAAATATGTATACATCACAATGAACATGATGAAACAATTACATTAGATGTATGTTTCACTATAATGCTTTATTCTGATTGGCTATAACTGCTCATCATGTGTTATTTCTTAAGCAATTGCATTACTCAATAAAACTTTTCATTCATGATAACACTACGAGGTCCCACAATAAAGTGCACATGTGAATTAAATAAAAAATTTATAAAATTCGTGTTTTCATGATCCTAGATAAAAAAAATGTAATTATAAGGGTTGTAAAAGTGTTAACCGTGCCCACTTTTTTTAGAATGAAACGCTTCCGCGCTTCATACAAAATGTACTTCGGTCAACGCTTTTACACCCCAATGAAGTTACATAAAGAAGCATTCAATTCTTAAATGTACATCACATGTGAAATAAATCGATGGTGAATGAAATCGTTTCAGTATAAAATAGAAGATCAACAATAAGCATTACACATAATGATTTATAGGTTTATAATTTTTTTCATTAACAATTGAAATATGTTTTTCCAACAATTGTAAATGAAATAAGATTGAGTCGTTCCACGCTTCATTGTATAGTTCATTGGAAACAAGGACATGTTGAAGAGTTCGTCATGAATATTTAAATATAGTTCTGGCTCTACTTTTCAAATGTTCATGAGGAAAAGTGATACCTGGTTAGTGACTGTATATGACATAGAAATATACAGTCGACGTATTTTGATTGCTCAAATAGAATCAGTCAAGTATAAGATGTTTTATTTTTTATTTGAAAGTCAGATGATAGAATCCGAGCCAAAATATAGATCTTTAGGCATTGTCTTTAATAACTTGATGTAAATTCAATTAATTGTCCTTTAAATTAACTATTTTTGATTGGTCTAGCCGAGAGGGTAACATTCAAATAAATTGTCACCCGTTCAACCATGTGATAGAGTAAATTAACACCCTCGTATTAGCCAATCAAAATATGGCATTTTAACGTGAAGTATAATAATATATAAATATTTTAAATGATTCATCAATATTATAGATATAATGAAAGGACTGTCATTATCAGAGTTTCGAATATCAATTCTGTGTTATGGTCCTTAAATTTGATCTAGTAAGCATGACTCCTAGACTTTTGTGTTTGCTATACTAAAACACTTATCCACAATCGTTGATACAGTCTTTAATTTTGGTCTAATACGCATGACTCCTACACTTTTTTGTTGGCTATACATTCCTATTGGTTCAACATTTAACACTTGCCCACAATCTTTGTTAAACTGTAATCAATGCTTATATTTCATATACCTTATTTTAAGTCTATATGGGTTATAGTTAGTCAATAAAACTAAAGGAATATATATTTTTTTCTAAGTTTCTATGCTGTAATATTTCAGGTAGAACATCTGTAATACTAATTTTATCTAGTTTGGCGTTATTCAATCTACATGTAATAAGAATTAAATCTCCACATTCGCTCATTGTTTCATGCTTGGTTGTTGTAGGGGAGATCAAACAAGATCCCAATAGAGTTCGAGTAAGATCACAACCTTCTGTCTGACGTAGTGAGCATTAAAGACGAGCAAGTTCGGAGTTTGAATTCTAAGTTTGGTCGTTTTCACAACCACTATCTCAGTAAAATTTAGTTGACTGTGATTTCGATGAACGTGAGAAAATTTAGTTTGCTGTGATTTCGATGAACGTGAGAAAATCTGATTCTTTAAGGGAGCTTCCATTTGATTTTTATGGGGGGGGGGGGGGGGTGGCTAGGATGAAAAATTTTGTCCTGCCATTTTTTTTTAGCTGTAATCTCTGTCCTGCCTTTTTATTTTTCACTCTGTTCGGTCCTGCCTTTTTTTTTTAGTTTATCCTGACTTTTTTCACCTAAATTGTTGTCCTGACTTTTTTTTTTTGCAAGTGTCTCATCCTGCCTTTTTTTTTTTACTCAAAACTCCTGTCCTGCCTATTTTTTTCAAATTTCATCCTAGCCCCCCATAAAAATCAAATGGTAGCTCCCTAAAATGTTCATTTAAAATGCTGTACCCCTAATTGACAATTTTACCTACTATGTGCGTTTTGTTAACGCGTCAATGTAAATAAAATGGACTTTGATGCGACTGTCATACAAGTGAGAGGTTTAGCGCTATAAAACCAGGTTCATTAATCCACTGTACCAAGTAAGGAATATGACAAGTGCTGTCCATTCGTTTGGTGTGTTTTATCATTTGATTTGGGACTTTCCGTTTTGAATTGTCCTCTGAGTTCAGTATTTTTTGTGATTTTACTTCATTGTCGAGGATGCCATATGTTGTAAATATTTGACCTTGACAGTATACAATGACCTTGTGATAGTTGAAAGGTCAAGTGGTCTTGTGATTTTGATAATGTTCATGTATGATGTTCAGTTATGGATTGAAAATATTTACCAGACGAAAACAATCTATTATTTCATCTGATGTTCAATGATACTTGTAAAAAGACTTAGTTTTTCTGCTGGGAAACATTACTTTAACCAGAAAGTTTTAATAAAATTTCATAACTTTTTTCAAACTATCCTGGATTTGTACTAAACTTGGACAAAAGCTTGTTTATGATCATTAGATAGTATCCAGAAGTAAATTTGTTAAAACAAATCCGTTTTCCGTATTTTAATTATAAATGGACTTAGTTTTTCTTCCAGTTAACATAACATACAGTCTGCAGTTAAAGTTTTTCAAAAATTTATTACATTGAAAACATCGACTATCCTGGATTTTTACCAACCTTAGACAGCAGCTTCGCAGTGGGATTTCCAGTGACACTAGAACAATAGAAAAGTCACTCTTCTTATGAAAGAGATAGAAAAGGTCTAAAAACAGGAGAGACAATTTACGCATAAAACCCGATATGCATAGGGATGAATATCTCTTAAAACACAAAACCATTATATAACTTTTATACAACCACTATAAATAAAGTATATGTTAAAGCTAAATGTGTTAATATATGATTTTTTAATTGCCAAACATGCTGTTAATTGAACAACCTATTGTTCAACATAGGGGTGTGTAAAAAACTGCCACATTTGACTGCATATTTTTCTTTTTTTTTGAAAAAAATATATATCAAACCTTAATAATGTAGCTTTCTGGGTATCCAATTTTTAACGTGTTCCGAAATGTAGTTTCGTCACAAGAATTTTTCAAAGTTGTGTCATTTTGTCTATATGAATGTCGGTAAATTCGTATGATCGAGCACACCGACAAGTATATCGTTGGGACAACTCGATATAATGTAATCAATATACGTGAAAGATTACCTAATGTGAAGTTTATCAAAATCATCATAACATAATTGATCAACACATTATGTTTGAACAACATGAGTCCTACAATATAAGATTTAAAGGTGCATATCATTTACATTCAACGTTTTTATTGGATTTTTTTTTACTACAATGTAACCTCGAGGTTCAACGTTGATAGTAAAAAAAAAATCCCAGAAATTTTTTGAATGATATTGTAAATGATATAAACCTTTGAATTCTTATAACATCGGAACAGAAAATATGTGATCCGAATTAACCATGCACGTGTGTTACAGAAGATTATGAACTTTTATGATGTACAGGGGGTAAGGGTTTTTCTTAAACAATATTATGATCCCAAATTTGATGAATTTTGTTGGCAATACTTTAATATACACACTACATATAACAAAGTATATATTAAATCTCAATGTATTATTATTAGGAAAAATGTTTGACTCTGTAAAAAAAAATTCTCCCCCCTCCCCCGTATTGCATGTAATGGTTTAAACCTAAAGGATTCGCACTAACTGCCCAAAAGGGGTCCGCTCCAGTCTTGAATCAGTGATTTTGTTTATCATAAACAAAATATTGTCTCACACTGAAAGGGGCAGTCGGGCAACAGGCACAGCCCCGATTGTCAAAAACAACTAAGATTTACAAAAATGATTACAAACAAAAACCATCAGTTGGACAATCTTACTGGAATCTGATTATCTCTACTGATAAATAATGCAACACTAATGACACATTTAAGTTTTGGAATGATTTTTTTCACAAAGAATGTTTCTCATTGGTATACATTTCTATGCTCTTGTCTTTTCAGAGTTTATATTGGAAATTAAAAATTGCTTCATGAAAGACACTAGCTGCTCCACGTTCCTATGCATATGATTTTATATGTATGAGAATCATTCCATAAAATATCGATCCTTTCAATGCATGACACTGTCTAGTGGTTTTTCTGCCACAATTACAAGGAAAACCTGGGCTGGCTAAACTTGTGCTAAATCAAACACTTGAATCTTACATCGCTATTGATGTTGAGCAATTATTTAAAGGGCCATCCGGAACTGTTGGGTTTTATGACAGTCTTCCTTCCATACACACCATCGCTGCAAAATAATTTGCACATTCAATTAGAGTGATTATAATATTATTTGGCAATCTAAAGAGAACCTGAAAACATCAGACCACAATAAACAGAGACCCCAAAAAAAGCCAAAAGTAGTTAGTTACATGTCAAATCATCTTTTGGCTGTCGACAAAAAATAAATAAAATCTAAATTTCGTAGAATTTAACCCCCCTCCTTTTTTTAACTGAATTTGTTCAAGGTATGGTGGTTTTACCCCTTTTCAGATTTCAGTATGTCATGTTGTATATCTTTTATAAATTAGATGAATTTCTAGCAAGTTTCTACGATATTCTTTATCATTTGACAAAATTCTATGCATCTGAATTAAATTGTTTACTATTTGAAAAAAGCGCGCCTTCTTTTACTTTAATTTACTTCCCTTTATTTCACATAGCAACAAATATTAAAAATTGCCACATTTGACTGCATATCAATTTTTTTCCCCCAAAAAAATATATGTCAAGCAGCATAATTAACTTTACACATTGGGAGAAAATCAAGATGTTCCGACTATAGGTTAGTATTAAAAAAAAATAATGAAAGGTTGGCATGATTCCAGGTTTGAACCCTGACGACACTTAAAATCGAAAATTCACCTATTTACCTATCATATGAAGATACGATGATGTGCTAAACTTAACAATTAATAATTTACCTGGTGCATTATCATATTCACATTACGTTGACACGTCTCAGTTCGTCTGTGTTAGCTCATTTCAAGCTCGTAAACAATGTACACCATTTCCCGCTATTCTTTACCGATTACCTCTAGTCAGAAGAGCCCACTGTTTACAGGGGCGATAATATTTTGTCACCAGTTCACGCACTGCTTCGTACAATCAAAAGATAGTACCAAGAGGAATATTTTTATTGATGTTTTCCTCAGTTTTTGTTGAGCCTGCAATTAACAACAAAAGAAGGCGAGACACTGGGTTCCGCAGAATTTTTTTGGACAGTTATCTAATATTTCATGTTTGTCTTTCAATAGTAAAAAAATAGTCTATTTTTTTCTACCAATTACAAGAATGCAAATTAAAAACAGAAGAATATGTCCATCTTTTCAAGTTAGAAAGGGACATTACTCTAGAACAATATAAGTCTTGAAATGTGAAATCATTAAATTTGGATGTTAAAAAACTGGAGTCAGAGTGGATTCAGAGTGGGGAAACTGAATAAATTACCACTGTCCCAGGTTAGGTTGGGTTCCTGCTAACATGTTTAACCCCATTGGCGGATCCAGAAATTTTATAAGTTTGGGCCCACTGACTGCCTAAGAGGGGGCCCGTTCCGTTCATGCTTCATTGATTCCCTATATAATCAACCAAAATTTTCCCCGAAAAGGGGGACCCCAGGCCCTTCCCCCTAAATCCGCCACATTCTGTATGTATGTGCCTGTCCCAAGTCAGGAGCCTGTAATTCAGTGATAGTCGTTTGTTTATTTGTTTTTCATTAAATTTTTTTTTTAGAAATAAGGCTGTTTGTTTTCTCGTTTGAATTAGTTACATTGTCATTTCGGGGCCTTTTAAAGCTGACTATGGGGTATGGGCTTTGCTCATTGTTGAAGGCCATACAGTAACCTTTAGTTGTTAATTTCTGTGTCATTTTGGTCTCTTGTGGAGAATTGTCTCATTGGCAATCATACCACATCTTCTATTGTATAACAACTCTAGAACATTAAACGACTCATTGACCAAATTTGAACTCTGTTGTCTTTCTTAAAATTATGAAAGAGCCTCATAAAATATGCACGAGGCATACTTTGGAAATGAAAATAGGACAGACACCAAGACCATTATGCCCTTTTCACTAAAAGTTTAAAATATTGACATGCATTATTGTAGATCCAATCCTGCTGTAAACAACCATCTGTGATCTTGTGCTAGTTTCTTTCCTACAGACTGGATTATAGTGAACTATCATGCTAAATATTCATGTGATAGCTACTTTAAATACTGGTTCCAAGGCAGGAACCTATATTTCAGTGTTCATTTATTTTCTTGGGTGCCAATTTTTGTTCATTGAGGAAACCTTTTTAGTGGATATTTTATTTCAAGTTTTTCCAATATGTGAAAACAAGCCTATATAAAATCGGTATTTTATTGAAAATTTCAATTGTGTTATTGTTCTATGATAATTTTTGTGTTCTTGTCTTTCATTTTTGCTTATGTGCTTTATTTATATGCCTTTTTGTGTTTCTTTGATACATCCCGTCATTATGTTATTGTGCTATTGTAAATATTTGTATTCTTGTCTTTCATTTTTTGCTAATGTGCTTTGACTATATGCCTTTTTTTTGCTTCTTTGTTACATATTTGTGTTTTTATATTGATTAAGATTATAACACAATGTTGACTGCTGTACCCCTATTTGTGACATGTTTACCTATCATGTCTGTTTGTTTTGTTCACACAAACTAGACATTTCATTGGAATTATCTGTTATACATGTTCATAATTTACAGTGCTTGTGATCAAAGTCGTACATTTTCTGACTAGAATAAAAGTGTGTCAGTTTCAACAATTCTATGTGACTGTCATACAAGTGAGAGGCTACGCTAGCTATAAAACCAGGTTTAATCCACCATTTTCTACATAACAAAATGCCTTTACCAAGTCAGGATACCACAATTTAAGAGATTTGTGTGATGACTGTGTTGGAGCTTTTGATTTTACATTTTATTAATGACTTTCAGTTTTGAATTTTCCTCTGAGTTTAGTATTTTTGTGATTTTACTTTTTTTCACCCATGGGTTTCCTTAACTTAAAAAATAAGCAATGAAAATTGGTATCCTGCAAATAATAATGAATCCACAGTTTTCTAATATCTTGCATTGTCAGCAGGTCAATTTATTTGTGTACACAATCAAACATGGATTTATTTTTTTCTTATGAGGAAAAAAAAAGAATAATGAAAGACTCATTTTTTTTCAATTTTTTTTTTTATGTTTTGAATCCTATTCTGACAATGAATGATATTATATACATAATGAAAAAAAAAAGATGAAGATGGTCAATATAAAATGATGCTGCTATGGAAACAGATGTAGACAGTTCTTCACAGTGATGTCATGAGATCACATGACTTCTACATTTCTGGACCTTCACCACCAGGTATCAACTGAAGAAGAAAATAAATGTTTACACAAATTATGTCTTAACAAGTATCTTACAATTTCAATAAAAAGTTCAATCTGTTTTACTATTATTATTTACAGAGAGAGAGAGAGAGAGACAAAACAAGAATGTGTCCTCAGTACACGAATGCCCCACTCGCACTATCATTTTCTATGTTCAGTGGACCATGAAATTGGGGTTTAATCTCTAATTTGGCATTAACATTAGAAAGACCATATCACAGGGAACATGTGTACCAAGTTTGAAGTGAATGGACTTCAACTTCAACAAAAACTGCCTTGACCAAAACCTTTAACCTGAAGCGGGACAGACGAACGAAAGGACGAACAGATCAGAAAACATAATGCCCCTCTACTATCGTAGGTGGGGCATAAAAATCAACAGCATTATAATTGTAAGATGTATGTGCATTGTTTATTTTCATTGATTGCTATATACTGGTATGTATATGTTTGTCAGCTGTTGGACCATATGGGCATGAACTACTTTTCGATAAAGTTTATGCATGTAATAATATTCTGTGGAAAAAAAGGGTTAAAAAGTCTTGATGAAATGGAAGTGATTAATTTATAATCAATTATTTAGGATTAAATGAGGGTAACAGACTGTTCAATAATGTTATAGTCAAAACATTTTCCTTTTCAAAGAAAAAGGTGTTGCCTTCCTTCTCTAAATAATGAATGTAGTGCATGGGCATAATAGGGAATGGCAGTCCATGTCAGAATGGTAAACTGTACCATTTTCACAGAAAAATTGTTGCTTCAATTATTTATTAGCGTCTTGAAGAATGTTATGTTCCAGAATGGACAAAAAACTCAATAAAAAACTGTTTAACTCTTCCAAAGAAATGCTTTGAATAATGCTTTTAAAATGTTTTACAGTTAACTCAAATCTAGAAGGTTGCTTTGAAAGAACAGTACATGCATCATGTGCTTGTGTGAGCGACCATATGGTCTTCTTCGGTGTGGATACTGAGATGTGGTTGAGTCTCATATTTTGCTTTACTTCTGATATCAATCTTTGGCCTATCACATTTATACTGAAAACTTACAACTTAACATTCCAAGTCTACAGATCATTTTTGCACGCATTGTCAACATCTTATGTCAAACATCATTCAAAGGTCAATATCAGATGCTGACAACGCAATACATTATGTATTACTCAGACAGCTGTTGTTGTGTCTAACGAAAAATGTTCAAAAGCAAGAAAAATCTCTGATTTAAAATTTTAATTATCCTTTGATTTTAATATAGATATTTGATCAGGGAGACTACTTTAAAGTCATTTGAGTGACACACTTGTTTCTAGCATAGTGTTACGTCGCAAATTCGATGATCAAGAAAAGAAAACTGTTGTTATAAAGAAATCTATCCAAAAGGTAGGGAACAACCCCTCGAAAGAGAGTAACCCTTCAATGTAATGACAATACATGAAATGAGGGATCAATTTCATGTGATAAAAGCTTTTGTTTTGTTGTAAAAAGCACTTCTTAGTACAAAAGGGCACATCAGTATTTGTCTTTAAAGAAACTTTCCCAACGAACTATACTGGTATTATATGATAAAACATGTCCATGAATTTTGTTATATTCCAGGACTTATATCTTCAATATTATTAAATATATAGTGGCCCCCTCATGTAGAAAAGTTGTTCAAAAGAGAATGATTTTTTTTAACTTTTATTAAAGTTAAAAAAAAATCTGCTGTTTTAAAGTAAATGTTTAGTGCTTATTCATTACAATGTAGACTCTAAAATAAGTTTGAGGAAATAATCATAGACACAATGGGGCAAAATAATCTTATTGAAGGGAGAAGGGGGAACAAAATTATAAAGTGACGAAAAGTATATTGTTTTGGTGAAAGAGGTGGCGAAAAAAATAATTGGAAACCCTGGTATTACTGAATGTTTAGAAAATTCAAATGCAGGATTTGAAATCAAAATATCAGAAAATTCACATTCATATTTGCTCAGTACAGTATTTAAGTAAAATATATTGAAAGTCTCTAATTTCAATTTTAAAGAATGCCATCCCAACAAATTATGGAAGAATCACATGAAATGTTCATTTAATTCAAAATTCTTGTAAATTTCCCTCTTAATGCTTAAAGAATAAGAGAGACATATATATAGATTCCTACACTGCAACAAGTGTATTACGATATTTCTCCACTCGAGACAGTTCAATTTTATTATTTTAAGCACGAGGCTTGCCCAGCTCTTTAAATAACTAAAATTTAACTGTCAAGAGTGGAGAAATATCGTAATACACAAGTTATAGTGACGGAATCTGTTTCTCTTATGATTTTTATGGCACCCTCAACGGAGTTGGGGTGACATATTGTTATTCTACGTTTCTTTTTTTTCTTTTTTTTATTATTATTTTTCTTCCACTGTTTTTGTCCGGAGCAGTTCTTGGAATAGAATGGACCAAAATTGATGGAATTATGGTATAATGTTGACCACCATGTGAAGTTGTCCCTCTGACTTTGGAATGGCCAAGATGGCTTCCGTTGCCATGGAAACGGGTAAAATGTGAAAATTTTCAAAATTTTCAAAATGCTCCAATCTTTCTAAAACTTTACAAAAATGGTAAATGGCATGTGCTGATGTGCTCTTTGACTTTGGAATTTCAAAAATGGCTGCCGTTGTCCTGGCAATTTGGGAAGGGTGCCATCCGTTATTGCTGGCAATTACAAATCTAGTTATCCTTATTTTTCAAAGATTTTCAGAAACTTGTGTTCTTTATATGCGACATCATCAGGCATTGTCGCCTTTTTTTTCATGACGTCACAACATGAAAATTCAGAAGAAAAAAAACCATTTAGACGTCATAATCAAATTTCGACTAATCATTTGCTGAGAACAGATTTTTCACTAGTGAGGAGAAATATTTTTCTCACACCGGTCAGGAAATGTGAAAATAGCACAAAAATTAAAGAAATAATAATTCTTACCATAGTAATATTGTTTCCATTCAGAAGAATTTGATCCAGCTTGGTTACCCGTCGCCCTTCTGGTGTGCTTTCACTGAAAAATATTTTGATAACTGTAGACATTTTGCTTTTGAACTTAACTTTCTTAAAAACTTGTCATTAATGTTGCAAATACATATATATTTGGAATGCATTTTCAAAGGGCAAGGTTAATTAATATGGTATTGAGGGGGTCTCTGTATTGTTTTATTTTGTCATTTATTTTCACTTCTTTATTATTTAATTGCACTGATTCTGTTTGATTTTACTTTTTTTGTTGCTCTTACATCATGTACATGTCTGAGAACCAGGAATCATATATTGCAAGCACCTTTTATAGCTGACTATGCAGTATGGGCTTTGCTTTTTGTTGAAAGACGTACAGTGACCTATAGTTGTTAATTTCTGTGTCATTTGGTCTCTTGTGGAGGGTTGTCTCACTGGCACCATATTTTTTTTTATAAGTTAAAAGTTTTCAGGGTTTACTTTAAAAAGCTTTAGACATGTTAGAATGGAAACAATAAATTCAGCATTATTTTCATTTCCATAACTTTATAACAGTAAATGTGACGTCACAAAAATGTGTTTTTTTGGTACATGTATCATTGTGTAATAAGTATTTTGTATAGGTTTTAGAACATTCGGTTGAAGCAAACTAAAGTTAGAGAACGGAAACCAACTTAGGGACATACGTACAGTACAGTCTGACAAGGGTAAAACTTAATGCCCCCTCCACTAGCTATAGGACGTGGGCATGAAAAGTACTTACAATTCTGTTACATCTTCTAATACCATATCTATCATACTGTTAAAGATTATTCTTATCACATGGTTGAGGAAGTACATAAAAAGAGCACATGTTAAACAATTAACCTACTTTTGAAAATAAATATGTTAGATTGAAATCATTTTGGAAACATAGATGAATCAGGGACGTATTGAAAAGTATATACTTTGCTACTTTGAAGCATGAGGTTGCAGGGAATGGGTTAGTAATGTGAGAATGTAATCAGTGTTTTTTAAATTCTTTTTTCCTATATCCTGTCTATTTGTTAATGCATAAATTAAATGATACAAATAGACAAAATTAAAGTCCATGATTTGATATTTATAAACCTCAAAAACACAAGGCACAAAGATTTACACATCTCATCATGAAATGCAAAAAGTTGCAGATTAAAATTGCAGGTGGACAAAGAACAGACGAAGTAAACAACAGAATACATTTCACCATGATCATGATTATCACTGTTACTGTACAATCTTATTCCCCTGAAAAGATTATAAATTCATTTTGATATGGAAACAAAATGTATCTGTATGTGTACAACTGTATATAAATGTATAATTAAACTATGACAATAGATTTATTAATTACATAAGTAATTTGTCATGCATCATTGTAGATATAACGGAATTTTATGAGACTGTCATCAAAGTGAGAGGGTAAGTGCTATAAAACCAGGCTTAATCCACCATTTTCTACATTTGAAAATGCCTGTACCAAGTCAGGAATATGATCGTTCTTGTCCAGGGGCGTAGCTAGAAAGAAATGACGTGGAAGCAAATACCGCCGAGCGGAGCGAGGCGAAAAATTTTTGGGACCCTATTATGCAGAATTTTTTTTTTCTTTCTGTTTTCGGTCATTGGACGGTCAAAAGAGGAGCTATATGTAGATAAAAATTTATGAATGTAAAACTATTAATAAATCTTCTGAATATAGTAATACATAAACAACACGTATTTGTGATACAGAATTTACAAGAAATTGTCAAAAATCTGCTTTTTCGGGTCTGGCCAGAAACAAACTTCTCTATTACTTTGTCAACATTCACACTGATATCCGGATATATATGCAGTAATGCTATGTAAATGTCGTTGATCGTACATTTGTTTTCAATTACATGCGTAGCACCGTGACTGATAGATCTCGGCCCGGGCCATCATGGCATGGTAGTACTCGCGAGATGTTATAAACTAGCGGACTTGTTCGGAATCGAGCGAACTCCAAATTGAATTCGTCAAAATTACATTCCAGAGGTCAGTTTCGTACGTCTCAGACAATATTGAGATTTGTTCGTTTGTGATATTTCCTACAACATGATGAAGCAAGCAGATACAGCGCAAAGTAGCGATTTTCTGATATCTTGACGCGACTCCACTCTCCAGTTCCCTTGTCATAATTATGGTCTATGAACGCAAAAAATACTGAGACTTTCCAATACTATTTTGGCGTGGTTGCAGGGTGATTGATTCCGGTAGTCTGTCAACCACATCGTCTCGGCATATTTTCAACGATATCTAAGGGATCTGATAATTCTAATGTCGATTGGTACATCTCATTCCAAACTGCAAACTTATGAACTGAACACTGTAAAATGTGCCCCAAAACTACAAATCTCAGACTGAGTATTACAAATTCAAATCTTGTTAAAAATACAAGTTACCTTCCCTTATTGTCATAATCTCAAAAAAAAATTATTTTAAAACCAAATGTCGTTATTTAATGATATTTCATCAATTAAACAAAATGACAACATAGGTGTTTCCTTTAACATTCAATAAAAAACAAATATTTTGCCATTTCTTTTTTGCATGCCGAATCAATGTGCTACGATCTTTTTCTGCATGAACAGCTTTATCAACATGTATTTAGGTTGTCAAACTAATATCCAGGATAGACGGAAAAGACACCAACACTAACAGTCTCAAAACGTTAAACAAATCATAATCATAATAGTCTTAGATAATATAAGCATCACGCTGTCCGATTCTGATTGACCAGATCATCTCTCTCTTCTGTTTTTTTTTTTTTTTTTTTTTTTTTTTTTGGAAAACGACGTGGATGCACGTGCTGTCGTGCCTCCGGGTAGCTACGCCCCTGTTGTCCATTAGTTTTTGATGTGTTTTGTTATTTGATTTTGCCATGTGATTTTGAACTTTCCGATTGGATTTTCAGTTCAGTATTTTTGTGATTTTACTTTTTGTTAAAGAGATATACATACATTTGCACATGTACACTAATATAAATGCTATTTACAAAAAAAAATTTAAGACAAAAATAATTATCTTCCTTTTTAAAAGTTTCTTCTTTGATGTTAAATGAGGTTATACATGTATTTAATGAAAATGTAAATCTTAAGCTAATGATAAGCTTTTAGTGTAGATTTTCATTTGAATTGTATACATGGTATATATTGAGGCTTGAGTTTTTAGTGAAATTTCATTTTCTTAAATATTTGAATCCATGGTTTCGCCAAATCTGCTTTTAAACACAAGCATTTTTTTTTATATTTGTGGTCCACAGATCATGTGTGATTTGCTTCTTAGCTAGGTCAGTAATGATGAGATGAAATTCAGCTTGAATTTTTTCAAACACTGATAAAAGACATAGACCATGACCTACATGTAGGTAGTCATTTTTTTAAAATGGTCAAAAGGATACTGACATAATCATCAAAACCAAGTAAAGTTCCAACTATTTCTTTATCATTCTTCATCACAATGTGGATTCGAGATCCTATACATTTATCTACCAGTTCTGAAATGAGAAATTAAAAAGTCGAAAACTAGTGTCAGAGCTATTGGTCGTAATAATTACAATATCTTGTTTAAAACTTTATTACTTCAATGTACAATGTAATATTGAATGCAAAGATTAAGTGAAATAGATGAGTTGGAGATTTTTATATAACATCTTTTCATAAGTTATGCTCATGTGATGACTATGATACATGTAGATAAAAAGACTTATTGATGTTCATGTATATATATATCATATCTATCTTTATTTATTTATTTAAATAATTGATTGCACATATGATTTTACACTGTTAAGTTTACAAGTACGTATACAATTTTGCAAACATACGAAGAGAACAGAAGAATTTAAATTGTCCATCATTATTTAAATGTTCCCAGTCTCGTCAAGAGCAACTAAAAACACCGTAGACACATCAGAATGATCCAAAGAATATTAAGATCATGGTTTCAATGCACACAGCTACTAAGAAGGTTAGGCCACACCAATTTGATTCCTTGTTCGACGGACCCGCCCGCACCTATTTTTTTCAAAACAATTTATTTTTATTTTTATTATATTCCCGCTTCCCGCATCCGGAAATGAGATCATGTCCATTTCCCGCACCGTTTTTTTTGTAAATATTATATAAAGATCTCAAAACTTGTTTTTTAAAATCACAGTCTAGCGATTATATAATGATTTTAAACCTATCAGCACCCCACAACACTGTAAATATCTCCGAGAATATTTGTTTCAGCATGAGACCAATTTATTCCAAGCGGGAGTGCTCCGATATAAATAGAAATACCAGTACAGAACAAAACATTGGTTTCTTTCCCCCTAACTTATATTCCCTATACAAAAAATGTTCGTTGTTTAAATAAAGTACAAAGAACTTCTGAAGGATTTGCCTTCAACTGCAATTATAATGTATGGTGACGGTCATACCCGCTGCAGGTTTGTGCATCTGTCCTGGTGGATTCAGATACCTGTCGTTCAGCAGTTATCGTTTGTTGATGTGTTTCATTTGTATTTTCCCGTTGGAAATATAATTTAGATCGTTGGTTTTCCTGTTCGAATTGTGTACAATACTAAGTTGTGGTCCCTTAAAGCTTGCTGGTTGGTCTTGATCAAAGCACTGTGTAAAAGGCCTTACTTTGACCTATGTTTGTTATTATCAGGTTGGGACCAACCCTCCCTCAGACAAGGGTCATTTTACCATGTTTACTGTTCAGTCTGTTGTAGAAAAGAAAATAGAAATACTAAGAATTTGTACAGTGCTACCATACAAAACCTCTGACAACTTAGAATTTTTTACTCAAAAAAAGAAGAAATACATATTATTTCAACAACTTTTCTAAGAGGGATGGGTCCACTTATTTTGAATAATATTAAACTGTTAAAGTAAATGTGTTAAAGAAATGTCAAGGTACAAGTGATAAATCAAGTTTTAATATAGTAAAAACCTACTATCTTATGTTTACAAAAAAAAATTATAATCGCTCGCCTTTACTTTTTAAGCTTCGCCTCAAAAATTTGCAAAATAAATATTTTTTTATAAAAATTTTCAAATCGCTCGCTCGCCCCATTTTTGGAGTCCAAAAATCCGTAGAACAAGAAATTAAATTGGTGTGGCCTTAGTATACACATTACACGTTTGGTCCAAAAACTTATATGGTCCAGAACATAACCATATATAATTACACCAGGTACCAAACGTCTTGGTTACAAATTAATGTACCAGGTACGAAACATCTTGGTTACAAATTAATGTACCAGGTACGAAACGTCTTGGTTACAAATTAATGTTTCAGGTACGAAAAGTCTTGGTTACAAATAAATGTAGTTACAAATTGACCACGTTACGAAACAACTATCATTCAATGAGATCTAAAGTTAAAAGTATCTATAAAAGTATGCAGCCTCTAACCAATTGAGTCAAAGAAGGTGTTCCCTCAAAAAAGCAGGGACCTTTATGAAAAAATACCAACTACAAAACACTCAATTATGATTGATTTCCCAACTAAAAGACACTTCAGTATATTCGCCCAACTAAGAACTGGCTACACAGAACTCAACTACTACAAGAACTGAGTAGGCCAAACAAATGCTATAGAGTCATGCAACTGTGGAGCACCTGAAACGCCTCAACATTTCCTTCTGGAGTGTCCCTGCTATGAAAACGAAAGAGAAGATATGCTACACCAAATATCTAAAGAGGTCGGGGTCAGAAACTTGAATTTAGCTACTATGCTAACGAGACTGGACGGCGAGAACACAGAAGAAACAAAAGCCAAATTACAAATAGTGGCGCATTACATTGACAGAACGGGCAGATTGAATAATGCTGTTCCTCAATCCCAATCTTAACCAGCGCATACCAAATTTAAAGCACAGAGAAGAAAATACGTCAAGACGCACCAGAGAGGAAAACCGCACATTGGGACAATTCGTGCCAACAGGCCTTAAGATTGAGGATTGAGGAGGAACAGTACTTGAACAGACTTCAACCTCTTTTACATGAAAATTAGAATCTGTGTCCATTCGCCCTGATTCACGTTCACCATACTACCTGTTCGCCCTGATACCTGTTCGCCCAGGGTCCATTCGCCCAGATTTTTATTTTTTTTTCTATTTGTTATCTAGTCGCATTAATTTAAGTATTTGAACAAAATATGTTGAAGATTGTAAAAAATGACAGAATATTTACATTACCGTAATCATTTTTTCATTTTCCCTTTGATGTACAGAGTAGAATACTAATAATATAAACAAATAATTGTAATTTCAGTCAATCATGAATGTATGCAGTATGAGACTAGTCTCCGAGTATAATAATAAATGAACTTGTAAATCAACGTATTTCAGTAAAATACATATGATTTACAGTTCGTACATTTACATCATTGTGTTTTAAGCTGAATATCTTATGAAAACAAAACATTTGATTTTTATTAATAATCCATCAAAAGACAAGTACCACAATAATTAGTGATCTGAATTATTTTGTCATTGAACAATACACCTTATCGCTAATCCCGGCTGACCCTGCCGCGTGAACTTTTGAAGTCAACAACAATCTCTTTTCCATTGTGGCGTCAGATATTTTGTTTTATGACGTCAACATTTTACGGGAACCTGTGTGAAATCCAGCAATGGCGGATAAATAGCGATAAGGTGTATTAACGATCCATAAACTTTAAAATATTTCCCTGTTTCCATATATTTCAAGAATATATACTATAGAAATATCTGAATAAGTTTATTCAAGTTCAATGCCCTGAAAATAAAAATATTTTTTAGTAGAGCGAACGGACTCTCTGGGCGAACGAACTCGGGGCGAACGTACCCAGGGCGAACATGTTATTAGGGCGAACGTTCCCGATACCTGAAAATTATATACCGGTCTTTTTAAAAAAATTATTTAAATGGTCATGGATATGGTTTGAAACCGTTGTACATTTATGGTTCGAAGACAAGCTTACACAATTGCAGCCTGAATTGAAAGCCAGTATAAAATACACTATCTAATATCGGACACTTAGCACAAATTACCAAGTGGAAGTAGCTGAGATGGATTTGAGAATGTTGTCATCGTGGGTTTCTCACATGTGGATTTGTTGACAAAGTAGAAAAGGCCAAAGAGTTAACGAAAGAAAAGGCCGGTTCGACACTAAAATTAAATTTATTCTCGGGGTTTTTCATACTAAGAAATGAGGAATGAGTCATGGTGGTAAAGTCGAACACGCCTACTATGACAAATTCCACCGGAAGCTACGGAAATATCCGATGCCTACCGAAATAATAATTTTGATGGCCGAAAAAGATGAAGATGCTACACAATGATGCTGATTATTGTAAAGAGCAATTAGAGCGTCTTATGGCCGAAAAGACATGAACAATCAAGAGCACAGAAAAGATGTGACAAATGAGAGAGAAGTGGAATGCTATTATCGCCCAGGTACATAAAAACAAAGAAAACTTTACTGTTTTTATATGAAGTTTATCTCGTCATGGTCCAATGCATGTTCCAAAATAAATGCCAAACAGCAAGATAAATGAATTTTTCTCATCTTTAAAGCTTTGAAAACAATAATATCGAAAGTTATGTTTAACATTGCCTTCATGTTAAGTTTAATTATTAATTTATCAACAGTAAATTTGATTTTGACATAAACTTTTTGTCCAGAACAAAATAATTTATGAATGTTGGGAAACATGCATATATGAAACTCTGAAATGGTATGTTATTTTTTGAGTTTGATTATTAAACTGTATGGTGTATAGTGTTGACTATGGCAATATGTCTGTTCTGTAAAAGCTCCCAAATCACACATTACATGTAACTATAATTAATCAAGAGATAAAATGAAAAGATGTCCCACATATACCACTGGTATCCCTATTTCAGTATTTGTGAGCCATGACTGGACATCTGAAAGGTTCCTGTAAATATTTGCCTGCTCTTTTTCGGAATCTACAAGGGTGTGTTTTACGTGCAAGAGATATGGCTTTCTCTTAACATGGGTCAGCCATTTGTTGTCCCCTTTTGATGGACTATCATCATTTCCTCAAGACCATATATACTCGGAATCCAGGTCCGTTTGCGCCCATTCACGTTTGCACCCACTCGTGTTCCCCCCTTTTCACTTTCACACCCTACATGTTCGCGCCCAATTTTAATTGGTTGCGTGTTTAATATATATAAATGTAACTATAGCTTTGTTAACAAAGTTTTGGCAAGTGTATATTCTTATATTTGTTTTCATTGTCTCAAAATAAAATGAGACATTTTTTTTTTTTGTGTTGAATAAATCTTAATCATGATAGTGTATTGTTTAAAAAAAATCCTTTCAAAATTAAAGTGGGATTCTGTCAACATTTTATTTTGTGTTGAATAACTCTAAATCATGTTTTGGTTAGTGTATTGCTCAGCTATAACTTTGTTTCATTGACTTGTCTCAAATTAAAGTGAGATTCTGACTACGTTTTTTCCTGTGTGTGTCGAATAAATTTTATCATTTTTGGTTATAATAGTGTATTGCTATATTTGATTGTTTATGATCAAATTAAAGGGACCAAGCTGTTAAAAACAATTATCTTTTGTGATTTTCATTTAGAATTCTAATGTTTTACTTACATCAAAAGCAATTTATAACAACGATCATGATTTTCCAATTATTCAACTGGAATTTGAAATAAAATTTGGCGCAAACGTGTAGAATGCGAACTGACCTTGGGTGTGAACGTGCAAGGTGTGAACGTGTAGGGTGCGAAAGTGTATTGGGTGTGAACGAACCTGATACCATATATATACTCACAAGTCATTTGAATGAAATGTTTTAATTGACTAGAATTGGGCCAAAATTAAAAATATGTTTGTTTCCCCTCCCCCCACCCCGGTCAAAAATAAGCCCTTGGGTCAAAAATCTATTTTCCACAAAAAAATCTAAATTATTTTGTTCCTGAAAATAATTTGTTTCCATTTTTGGAAAGTGCTTGAAAGCAGAAGGATTGATAATCTAAATAAATACACTCAAATTGAGAACAAACAACTGATAAGTGGCCTGGACTGGACAAGTCACATTCAGTTAAAAAAAAAAAGAACCTGCCTTCCTGGTTTACAAAGGGTAGACCCAGGGGAGGGGAAACAGACATTCTTTTAAATGTGGCCATGCAAGTTTTCCTGTCGAAGACTTAGGTAGTGGTTAACCGGTTCTTTCCAGGTTACTGCAACTATTTTGAACAACAGTTGAAGTGCCATTTATGATTTTATATATATATACATATGTATGTAGCCTGTCAGCCATGTGGGCTGACTGCTGGATGTGATGTTTAACACCAAAAATCATTCAATCTTTTATTTGAACAGCCAGGTCAATCATACAAGGTTTTGATATACAAATGTATAATAAGGAGATGTGGTATGATCACCAATGATATAACTATCAACCAGAGTTCAGATGAGATTGATGTTAGCAATTATGGGCAACTGTAGACCATCAACAATAATAAAAACCCATACACTAGGGTCAGCTATATTAGCAGGTCTTGACATGAAATGTATGGTCAGCTTTGCATGGTCATACAGTGCTCTTCAGGAACTTTGAATGTTGAGGGCCAGCAAACGAATATATGTGGTTTTCTTTATATTTCAAATGAAGTACAAATACTTTACATGTACAATGTACCTATTATCATTTCTGTAATTTTCTTACTTTCTGTTTTAAACTTCACCAAGGACAATGAATGATGATTTAGTAATATTCACCATCATGGCCAGGTTCTGGCAATACGTATACGTAGGGACATTGACAACTTGGGAGTTATTTTGTTGTTTTTAAGTTTCAAGTGTTTAAATATTGAATAGTTTTGCTGATTGTTCAATGACCAGTGAAAAGTATTACAAGCATATTCATTGTTCAAGGAGAATTAAAAGTAGTCTAGTTCATGAATGTGTGTCTTAGATATAAGAAGATGTGGTATATATATGAGTGCCAATAAGACAACTCTCCATGCAATGCCTTTTTTTTTCATTTGCATTGTTTCCCATCTTCCATATATATAGGGCTTTTTATAGTCGTCTAGTATATGCAGGGACTTTTTATACTAAACGAACTTGTCTCTACTGATTTTAACTGATAACTAAGCCGCCTGTTTGAAGCTACCGCCCAACAATAAACTTAGTTTCGTATCTCTGATATATATACGATGCTAATACAAATGTAGTTATTTACGTATTTCACAGTACATTGTTGTTATATAATTATTATTATTTGTTAATATAAAATCTGAATTATAGCCATTTACAATGACAAAAAAATATAAGGGTTTGAAAGAATGATGAATTATTAAACTATCTTTTTGAAGAAAGTTCCAGTTGTGTAAAATGGTTTACATATCAAACAAGATGGCGGCTACTGAAAATTCAACGAACAAATACTTCAAAGTTCAGAGATCAATAATAAAAAGAAGATCCAATAAATCTTTTGAAAAACAGCATTTTGTAATGACAAAATGTATAATTTTCTTAAAAAATATTTTTTGTTAAACTTGAACAAATAGTTATGAAGAAAACCGTGTGATGTGAAATGATTTTCTATAAAGTGACGTGACATCAGCTACGGCCCGGCCGAGACCAGTCTAATAATGTGTATAGACATCGTTATAAGTGACCAGTCCCATTAGTATAGAAAGTCCATGGTATATGACATGGCTTTTTCTCATTGTTAAAAGGCCGTACTGAGGCCTTTTATTACATTTGTTCATGCAAGACATTTTTAATCTGCCTTCACATCTGGAGCACTTGAGATCACCATTGGTTCTTATTTGGGTTTATTACTCTAAGTCAGTCTTTGGTTTTCTTTGCATTTTAGTGTACTGTTGTATGTCTTTCGTCTTTTTTTTGTTTTTTGTATGGTATTGTCATTTTGAATTTAACTTAATTATGAGTTTGAAGATCTCCTCTGTATCTTTTTGCCTCTCTATGTATTCTTATGACTTTTATATAAACACTAATTTGGATCTGGTGTATTAAGTGTGTGTTCTAAAACCAATATTAGTCTTCCTAAGTATTTTATTGAAAATAGATAATATCTTTTTATTGATAGGCTTGACTAATGTACTTATAGTTTGGGTTTTGATGAGTGTAAAGAAAAAATGAATTACTGTGGATTCATTAATATTCGTTGGATACCAATTTTCGTGGAATTCGTGGGTACTGGTGAGCCACGAATTCAAATGCACAACGAATAGCATATTTTGAATAGGTTTTGTATACAGTCATGACAGTGTCATTGATAAAACCACGAAATCAAATATCCACGAATATGCAAGTTTTCAGCAATCCACAAAAATTGATATCCACGAAAATAAATGATTCCACAGTAAATTACCAAGATAAATAATAGATGGTTTTACCTAAAACTAATTTATGTTTATTTTAAGCAGATATTAATTTTAAGGAAAACAATCTGTCTTTATGTCTAGATTTATATTGTACAAATATATTTACCAATATGTTTAATATTTAAAAGTAATGATTCAGAAATCAGACTGAAGAACTTCATCCCTTTTTACGACTCAAGGAAGTTCAAAGTCAATTGGATAATTTGTTAAATATACAAATATGACAGTAAAATATTTTTGTTATTGCTTAAGGAAAGAAATGTGGTTTGCCAAAAGGAATTTCAATACATCTTTGGTCAGGTTTAAGTACAATGTACATATATATAAATCTTGTAAATTCAAAAATTTCTGAGTGAAGAAACTATTTATTTTATTCATACACATACATGTATAACCATCTAAATCAATGAAAATTGAAAAAAGAATCCTTTAAAAGGTTTAGCTTTTATAATATTCCTGGCATGTTAATCATGAAGGCTTTATTAAACATTTCTAGATACCTCAATTATGTTTTTTACAAAATATTTCATATCTAAAACTTCACTACATTTTTAATCACTTTAACATACATGTACATGTATGCAGATATAGTATTTATTGCTATTGCACGATTTCCTATTTTTCTTGTCAACTTCAAGAAAACAAAAATGACAATAGCTTATTTGATAAAAATATTATTTCCTGCTTGAAATCTCTCTGGGATTTGTATACCCAGAGGAGGGGGCAGTTTTGCCCGTACCCCCTCTGTAAATTGAGTGTTCATATGTCCCAAAATTAGTTCCGTTCTCCTGCTTCAGTTCCAGGTGATCAAACGTTATGAAACTTATACACAATGCTTATTCCAACAGTCAGACCTAGTTCTTGTTTTAGTGGCTTCCTTTTATTATGTTTTAATGCAAGCACAAGCAACATCTGTGTCCAATTTTCTCTAGTACATGTATACATTGTATATAGAAATGGACTTGCAAAAGGTTTATTGATTGTTGCTTGCTTTCTGTCCAGTGACAAATATTTTATGCGTGTTCGGGACTAGAAAAAAATAAAATTCCTACAGTAAATTAGGAGCTTCTACACATGAAGTTTATATTTGGATAAAGAAGTCTTATTCTGAAATGAAATAATTAAAAAAACATGTTTTGTAAAATAGCTTTGCCTTGTAACAATTTCTTCCAGTTCAGATCTGATTTCTTCCCTTCAATTTCTCTAAATATATATACAAGCCATACCTGTAGCCAAGGGGGGGATCGGGAGTTCGGACCCCCCACCCCTTGAAAACAAATAAGCACTGTTAAAGTTAACGTTCTGTTCGAATTGTGACTGTTAAAGTTGAGTTCGTGAGTCCAAATACCCCCCCTTTGGAAATTCCTGGCTACAGGCCTGTACGTTGAGCTCTTAATAAAAAAGACAAAATGACATTTGGTTAAACTTATCATTAGCATGATTAGGTAACAATGTATGTCTAAACAGATGGTAGACAATTGCAATGTCCCAGTAAATTTACAGATGTCTGTACATATTATCCTTTGTTGTTGTCTGTGTTAGAAAAATAGTTTCTATTTCATTTGGTCTTTGGTGGAGAGTTGTCTCATTGGCAATCATGCCACATCTTCTTATTTTACATGTTAAATGCAGAATTATTATAGAAAAATGGTTAATAACTTATTAAATTAACTATTATTCAAAATTATATAAATATGAATTAAATAAAAGTAAGGAGATGTGATTTGATTGAAAATGAGAAGACTATTATATACCGGTAGTATAAGCCCAATACATTTGTAGATTTGAATTTAGGCAACACAAGTACATGTACAATATAGGTCCCCTGCCTTCAACAGTGTCAGAGAAAAAAACTCATGCTATACTTCAGATATAATTTAATATCTTCATTGTCATTTAACTAAAGGTATGACTTTCAAAATTTCAATTAAATCACAATTTAAAAAAAATATAATTAGGCTAGCCAACAATTATAATGTTAAAGGGTACATAGAACATGTAAGGTACTTTGTACTTGGAAGTGACTAATTTTTCCCTTACTATGAGAGCATGCGCTATTTATTCATATTCAAACTAATTTTTAGGGCCCACCATCCTAAATGAATATCTTTCCTGTAACCTTGATAACAATCTTTCTCATTGTTGCATCTTCCTCTTCTTCTTTTCAGTCTGTTTTTTTTTTATATATATATATAAATGGTCAATTGACCCCCTAAGGAGTTATTGTCCTTTATAGTCATTTTTTAACAATTTTCATAAAATTTGTAAAATTTTACTAACATTTTCAACTGAAACTACTAGGACAAGTTCATTCTAGATAGAGATAATTGTAAGTAGCAAGAATGTTCAGTAAAGTAAGATGTACAAACACATCACCATCACCAAAACACAATTTTGTCATTAATCCATCTGCATCCTTTGTTTAATATTCATATAGACCAGGGTGAGCGACACAGGCTCTTAGGAGCCTCTAGTTTATATAAATGCATTATCATGTGAGATGTTACCTCTAAAGTAAAATAACCTGCCTCATATTTTGACCAGACAATTTTCTCACTAAAATGAATATAATCAGCTTGGTTTACTATGACCCAAATATTTCTACTATCTGTGTTTTATCTGTTCATTCATAAGTTACATACTCTTTTTTAGGGGCTCTGAAGGGAATTATATATATTTTTATGTAAATTGTTTGAAGCTTTGGACATTTGTTGTAAGACTTTAACGATTAAGATATTTTTAGTGAAATTATTTTTATTATATATGTATGTACTTTAAATATGTGCTTTTTGGATTGAAAAGAATAAACTCAGATTTTAAATATTGGTAGAGAGGTTTTTAACAATATGAATAAAACTCATTTAACAAGTTTAAAATAATTATGCTAGGAAAACAGATACATATTAGAAAAAAATGGCGAAATCAAAATTAAAATAGATATTTTGTGAGAGGTATTAAAGTTGATAAGTAGTAAAATTCATGATATACATGTATTCTGATAAAGATTTGAAAAGTTGTCTTTGGCATTTGTTGCATCCCAAAAATTTTTTTTTTTGAAGTTTGGGTTCTTAAGGTAACTTGTGAATATGTTTCAGTTGAGTTTCCCAAGAACTCAGGTTTTGGTAAGATCTTTTGGGTGTTACATTACTCCTACTTGACCATGTAATTTTTTTACGACCCTGACTGGATATACAGCCCTTGCAGTCTGTGCCAAAAACTTTTTCATCTACTAGTCTGAAAACTAAATATCAAAATTTGTCCCTATTGGACTATAAAATATTAAAAAAATTTACTAGTCCGATTCAATATTTACTAGTCTGGGGCATCAGACTAGTTGTTAATGGTGCAGACTGCCCTTGCACAGTCAGTCAGACTCCTACTTGAGAGGGACTGTATTGCTTACATATGAAAATTGCTTCAGGAATCCTGGATTTTGATTGGTGTCCTGTGAGAAAGTGGACCAATCAGCAGTCTAGTTGATAGGGATATTATGGATTGTGCATATTAAACATATAAAATGTTTTAGTAAATTACTGTTAGATAGTAAATTACTGTCAGATGTTATGACAAAGAGGTTGGTCTTACTCTTCAGATATAAAACCTTTCTCATAAAAGCATGAACTATTTTTTAATGGTGATAATCTGTTTTTCACTGGAGATTGCTCACATTGAATACTGATCATGATAATTGTGAATCACTTTGTAGTAGTAAGTACTGTATGTAGATACATGTATGACAGGATCATCTTGCAATCAGAATGTTATCCTTTAAAATCACCAAAATATCACCCTGTTTCACTGGGATTCACTCAACACCAGCAGCAGTTATCACTTTGTGTACTTTAGGGTGTCAAACATTGGACTGTATTGAGTCTTTGGAGTTCCCTTCATTTTCCTCTTGAGTATCTCTGTCTAACATCTTAGGATCATACTTTTGGGATTACTCTAATGTTTATATTATAAAAGCTTTTTAAAAAGAATAAAGATATGAATATTAGTTTAAGGGTCTAAAATCTATTTTGAATTGGCGGTTACTACAAATAGCAATTTATAGGTTTCAGCAGATTAAAAACCTGACTACCAGAAATACATCACTACACAAAAAAATTGCAAATAAAATGTATGTTATTGTACTGATGGAACAAGATTTCAGTAGATAACTTTGTACATGTGCGTAAGTCATAGATAAGAAACCCTGCTGGGCCTCACAGACTTAGGCCAGACAAGATAAAAAGTAAGGAAGACATTATAAAGAAGTAATGCTGGAGTTAATTAAAATAACCTTGTTGTGATAAAGCACAGAGGCTTAATAGAGGGATAATATTAGGGATAAAACAATGAGATATTAGATGTCTTTCAGAATGAGTCAGTATGTACTACAGCTCCTTCATAGCCTAAATATTTCTGGAACAGCATCTGATCATCATTCTAAGTTGCAGAGGTGGTTACAGCCACAAAAATGGAAGGAGTTTCCAACTTCAATCCACATGTCTCCATTGACATGCATTGATCATCAAAAAAAAGGGGGGGGGGGTTCCAAGTTCTTTCCCTCCTAACCCTCTGGATCTGCCACTGAGTTGTGTCACCTGAAATGGCTAAAAAAAAAGTTCTTTTTTTAAAAGGTCTATTCATTTGTATACATATACATGTAATGATGTATCTTACACAAATCTGCAAACCTTGAGTAAATGTTTTAGAAATACATGTTTGACAAAATAAGTGATGTATTGGGTTAAGGTTAAAGGTTTAAAGGTATAGCAAAGATTTTGAGATGACTGAATTACACTGCACCTATTTCAATTGATTGTTTAGATTGATGAAAGTAAATTTTTAAACTGAGGTCACATTCCTCGATGTCCTCATGCACATCTAAAAGAGATAAGGCACTCATCTTACATAACATGAATTCTATGGTCTGAAGAAAATAGTGACATCCTTGTTAATGAAAAAATGTGGTTTTAATTTTAGCTGGAGATATGAAAGTTTATTAAATATATGTATAAATAATCTTCTGTAGTAAAAGTTGGTGTCGTTAGGTTTGAGGTAAATGTTTTTTTTATTAGATGTATTCAATTTCATCTTGAACGGTAACGTTAAAAATAAATGATAAGTGGATCTTTTAATAGGAAATGGGTAAGAATCTTTTATTATTTCACCAAATAATAAAATTGCAGATTGAAGGAAATACATGTATTACAAAGGAGTAGGGAAATTAAGATTGATTAAGGCCTGGTTTTGGACCAATTTTGACTCCCATATAATTTCAATATGCAATTCTCGATTAACCAGTTTATTTCTAAGGGTAAAATATTCACTTGGTGCTATGGTCACATATAAACCTTGAAAAATGTTTCAGAGCTGAAATAATAGTGTTATTGCATGAATATTGGGGAATATTGTCCTGAGTAGAATTTTATATTGCACGAGCTTGCGAGTGCAATATATATATGTTCTACGAGGGACAATTTCCCCCAATATTCATGCAATAACCCTTTTATTGTATAGCAATATAATATTTGAAAGTAAAAATTTAAATAACTAAGATTTAAACGTTGATGACGTCATTAATTTTGAAGATTTATTGCACTAGTGCAATATTAGAATTTATTGCACGCTAACTTTTGGTTACGTTCTGTGGGAAATATTTTATTGCTATACAATAATAATTTTTATTAATTGATTATTGGACTATACTACAGATACATGTATAATCCTTGCTGTTATAACTTTTAAATTGAATATTAATTTTCATAACCAATCAATTAGACAATGTATTACTAATTTACTTAATTATTTTTATTTTGCAAAGTATTTTATTTCCAATGACATATTCGTATTGGACTATCATCTTGTAATCAATAGTTTTTCATATTGTAAATGATGGGAAAGTCATTTAACGTTAGAATACAAAACACTTAATTTTCAACAGTGTATTGGAATAGCAAATTGAAAAGGATGATTGGAATATAAATTGAATATATACATTTTGTTTCCTGTAAAAAAAACCATCAAAATCATGAAATTAAAATAATGTAGTCATTTTTTTTTGCTTCAGTATTACTATAGAAATGTATTGATGTATTAATTTATTAGAATCAATTGATTCTATGATATCATAATCAGTTGAAACTCCATGCTGTTTACAGCCCACAGTACTCACACAATAGTCAATGGGTCTAACATGTTTTTACTTGTGTAAACTATATAATGATATTTTATCCTCCCAATTATTTGTTTTTCCTTGAAAATAAATTTAAACTCATCATAGATACCAGGATTAAATTTTGTATATATACGCCTGATGCGCGTTTTGTCTACTAAAGACTCATCAGTGACGCTCGAATCCAAAAAAAGTTATCATAATATGCTGTGGCAGGTTTTAATCTGTAATATCATGGTTTATTTTATTAAGTAGGCTACTCAGCCACTATTTGTGGATGGTGATATGCCGCTATGATCATGAATAGTGAAATCATGTTGATAATTATCATGACAGTTTATTTGTCTGTTTTGGTGGCCTTAGGTTGACCCATTGGTGGCCTTCAGCTCTTTGGTCCGGTTGTTGTCTCTTTGACACATTCTCCATTTCCATTCTCAATTTTATTACATGAATGATAAATAGTTTGTTTCAATGTTAGACTGTCCTATTTGTTGCTATCTGCTTAATTATTTTTTTTGTGATTTCAGGAGGAAAAAGAACAGATGGGTTGAAAGCTGCTGATATAGTGCCTATTCTTAGAGAGAGGGTGGCCTACCTGTCAGGTAAGATTTAGTGCATACTCTTAGAGAGAGGGTGGTCTACCTGTCAGGTAAGATTTAGTGCATACTCTTAAGAGAGAGGGTGGCCTACCTGTCAAGTGAGATTTAGTGCATACTCTTAGAGAGAGGGTGGTCTACCTGTCAGGTAAGATTTAGTGCATATTCTTAGAGAGAGAGTGGCCTACCAGTCATGCCAGTGAGGTAAGATATAGTGCCTATTCTTAGAGAGAGGGTGGCCTACCTGTCAGGTAAGATATAGTGCCTATTCTTAGAGAGAGGGTGGCCTACCTGTCAGGTAAGATATAGTGCCTATTCTTAGAGAGAGAGTGGCCTACCTGTCAGGTAAGATTTAGTGCATACTTTTAGAGAAAGGGTGGCCTACCTGTCAGGTAAGATGTAGTGCCTATTCTTAGAGAGAGGGTAGCCTACCTGTCAGGTAAGATGTATTGCCTATTCTTAGAGAGAGGGTGGCCTACCTGTCAGGTAAGATGTATTGCCTATTCTTAGAGAGAGGGTGGCCTACCTGTCAGGTAAGATATAGTGCCTATTCTTAGAGAGAGGGTGGCCTACCTGTCAGGTAAGATATAGTGCCTATTCTTAGAGAGAGGGTAGCCTACCTGTCAGGTAAGATATAGTGCTTATTCTTAGAGAGAGGGTTGCCTACCTGTCAGGTGAGATGTAGTGCCTATTCTTAGAGATAGGGTAGCCTACCTGTCAGGTAAGATATAGTGCCTATTCTCAGAGAGAGGGTGGCCTACCTGTCAGGTAAGATATAGTGCCTATTCTTAGAGATAGGGTAGCCTACCTGTCAGGTAAGATATAGTGCCTATTCTTAGAGATAGGGTGGCCTACCTGTCAGGTAAGATATAGTGCCTATTCTTAGAGATAGGGTAGCCTACCTGTCAGGTAAGATATAGTGCCTATTCTCAGAGAGAGGGTGGCCTACCTGTCAGGTAAGATATAGTGCGTATTCTTGGAGAGAGGGTAGCCTACCTGTAAGGTAAGATATAGTGCCTATTCTTAGCTAGAGAGAGGGTGGCCTACCTGTCAGGTAAGATATAGTGCCTATTCTAAGAGAGAGGGTAGTTTACCTGTCAGGTAAGATATAGTGCCTATTCTTAGAGAGAGGGTGGCCTACCTGTCAGGTAAGATATAGTGCCTAATCTAAGAGAGAGGGTAGTCTACCTGTCAGGTAAGATATAGTGCTTATTCTTAGAGAGAGGGTTGCCTACCTGTCAGGTAAGATATAGTGCCTATTCTTAGAGATAGGGTAGCCTACCTGTCAGGTAAGATATAGTGCCTATTCTCAGAGAGAGGGTGGCCTACCTGTTAGGTAAGATATAGTGTGTATTCTTGGAGAGAGGGTAGCCTACCTGTAAGGTAAGATATAGTGCCTATTCTTAGAGAGAGGGTGGCCTACCTGTCAGGTAAGATATAGTGCCTATTCTAAGAGAGAGGGTAGTCTACCTGTCAGTAAGATATAGTGCCTATTCTAAGAGAGAGAGTGGCCTACCTGTCAGGTAAGATATAGTGCCTATTCTTAGAGAGAGGGTGGTCTACCTGTCAGTAAGATATAGTGCCTATTCTTAGAGAGAGGGTGGCCTACCTGTCAGGTACATTGTAAGATATAGTGCCTATTCTTAGAGCGAGGGTGGTCTAATTGTCAGGTACATTGTAAGATAAAGTGCCTATTCTGAGAGAGGTAGCCTACCTGTCAGGTAAGACTGACAAATATTTAAGGACATATTCGACAATATTTGTCAGTAGGTGAAGATCAAATTATAATATTTGAAAGCAGGCATTTGAATGTGTCAACCAATCAACAGCCTCATACCTTTATCATTTAATTGGGGAAGTCAACAATCTCACTTATTCACATGTTGTCTTTGATAAGATGCAATTCGTTTTGAATATAATGCATATCTAGGAGATTTTTTTTGTAATTCTAAATTTTCCAGTTTGAAAACCAGAAAAATTTATGATCCGACTACAAATCCGTTTTTAATAGACTTAAAAAATTAATTCCCCCCTAATTATTTTGGTATTTGTTATAATCTACAGTAAAGCTCAGAAGTCACAGGTATAATAACCATCTTTTACAAGATCTGTTAAAGAAGAAATTCTAGATTTGATTAACATTTATTGATGCATGTATTATTTTACCTGCTGCTTCGTGTGAAGGACACCTGTATTTTCTATATTTAATTTCGTAAAGCTTCCTTTGCAATAAACACATTCTATTTATAATTATCTTTTTTTCTAAGGTGGGGAAGATGTAGCTTGCTGTTCGGTGTGAGCCAAGGCTTATTGTTGAAGGCCAGACCTTGACCTATAATGGTTTACTTTTATGAATTGTTGTTTGGATAGAGAGTTGTCTCATTGGCACTCATACCACATCTTCCTATATCTAAATACATATATTTATAATTATCTTTATTTATAGGTGGGCGAGACCGACGTGGTGGACCAATATTAACGTTTCCATCGCGTACACATAATGATCGGTTAGACCATGATGATCTCAGGCGTCTCATGACCTACCTAGCCAGGATCCCTAGGTAAAAGACAAGTATTTTGTAGAACTTTATATTTTCTGAAGTCTAGATCGAAGGAAAATCATTTTATAGAGGAACAAACATGAAATGAAGAAGCTGTAATGATTAATGTTCACTTATTTAAAAATACATCAAATTGATTTTTATTTCTAATTTTTAAAATATAAGTTTTTTCTGTTATAGTTCTTTAATCACTTAAAAAAAACATAATTTTATTTATTAATAATTTTGGGGCACTTTACATAATTTGAAACTACAAAAATGTACTTTATATTTTTAGTGATGATGTGAGGGACAAAGGTTTTACTGTGATATTAGATATGCGAGGTTCAACCTGGCAGATAGTTAAACCAATTCTTAAAGTATTACAGGTAGGTCAAAAGACTGAATTTCAACTTGATTATTAGGGTCATAGTTCATAGGTTAAAGTATAAATTTTATTTTGACTGATAGAAAGTGTTGTTTATGTCTTTGCGCAAGTCTCTAGATCAGATTTTCAGCTCCAAGCAGATGTTCCTATGCCTAGCACTACATGAGGCCTATATTGCTACTGATGAAGTCTTGATAGTGCTCAGGGTTCAAAGTTAAAAGTTCAAATTTTACAGTTGCAAATATTTAGGACATTACTGAAGACTGGTCGTTCTAAAATTAATCCAGATTTTATCTAAAAAAAACTGCCATGAATTTTTGTCCTAATTTAATAATTCAGTCCAAGTGTAGAAAAATTCAAAATTTTAAGCTGATGCATGTAGTCAAGAGCTTTTCAAAATTAGGAGTCTGATATCGATAGAAGTTGAAACAAATGTTGAAAGGTGAACTCTCATGGACTCATTTGATGCCTCTGTTAAATATTTTTTATGTTTGGAACTTCCTACACATTTGATTCCTCTGTTTAATATTATTTTTGTATAGAACTTCCTACACAGTTTGTGATATCTGTCTACCCATGATGCATCTGTTTAATATTTGATATGTGTAGAACTTCCTACACATTGTGTGCTATCTCTCTACCTAATATTAACACTGATGCATGAAGAGCTTTTCAAAATTCCAAGTCTGATATTGGTAGAAGTTGAAACAAATGTTGAAAAAGCTGAACGATAGACTCTCATTTGTTTGATATATAGACCTTCCTACACATTTAGTACTATCTCTACCCAAGTGCATGTTCCAGTCCATACAGGGAATAAGTTTCATATTTACATACCCCCAGATGAGTCATAATTATTGATCTCTTATATCTGGAATGTTTATAAACAAAAATATTGATCCATGCATTGTGCTGAGATATAACCATTGATAGAAATGTATATTTCATCGTTAATATCAGTAGCATATCCGTGTTTTGTAAAACCGCAATATTTCATAATAATTATTCCTTGCGACTGGCTGAGCAATGTTTTATGTCTACAAACAGTAATTATACGAAAAACTGATGCATTTAATAAGTGCATATAGAAAGTTTTTGCCTTATTGGATTTTGAGTGTCATTTTTTGGTTGGAAACAGTTGCAATTTTAATGATAACTGTTGAATGAAAATGTTTACCAAAATTAAAAGTAACATTTGAAATTGATAATCAATATAAAGGTTCTGCATACAAAATGTATGATAGGGAGGTAACGTAAAGTGCATTAGTTTCTTGTATTGTGATACTTTTCTGAAAGAGGGGCAAAAGATACCAGAGGGACATTCAAACTCTTAAATTGACAATAAACTGACAATGCCATGGCTTAAAAAGAAAAAGAAAACAGACAAATAAAAGTACACATGACAAAACATAGAAACCTAACGACTAAGCAACACCAAACCCCACCAAAATCTGGAGGTAATTTTATGTACTCCAGAAGGGTAAGCAGATCCTGCTTCAAATTTGGCACCCATTCTTAACATTTTTATCAGTTTGACACAATGCAACAGCTTCAATCTAGAAAAAATATGGACGTAAGACATTTGATTTGACACCTTGACCTTAACAAAGTATTGATTTAAAGGTTAATAGGTCAAAGTTAAGGTCATGATGATTTCCAAACCCCTTAAACCCAGTACCATTAAATTGATTAAGCACTTTGCCTTGAGTATGGTAACCATCTTTCTTCATTGTCTCTGTTGTATTTTCTTTGTGTTGAACCAGTTTATCTGATTTTTTTGGGGGGATTAATTTACTACATGATTATTGTTTACAGAAAAACTTGAGTTTATCTATTATTAACAAAAAATGCATATATATGTGTGAACAAACAGGAAATTTGTTGCACATATTATATGCATTTTGAGACTGCATATACTTGACCAATATTATATATATATTTGGATATTTTCAGATATTGTTTCCACTTCCTCGCAATTTGACCTATTTAATTTTTTACAAAAACAATATCTGTTGGAAATTTGTTGTTGAAGTGGTGTATATATATATATTTATATATTTATAAATGAAGGTCTTTACATCCAAAATAATGAATTATACAAATGCTGCCTCGTTTTCTTGCGAAAACATGCCCAAAATTTTTTACCTACATTTTTTTTCTGTTTGAAATCTGTTTCAGGTGATTTTAAATTAAAAAAAAATTTTTTAAACACTGAACATCTTTTTAAACAAATAAATAAGAATTGACCATTTTCAGATAATCAAAATAATTAGGAATTGCATATTCTGAATTTAGCATTAATGGTTTAAATAGAGCAGTCATTTATAATTTATAGACAAAATTGTACCTAATCTGTATACATGACACTTGGAAGGAAGTCAGAAATAACAATAAATATGTGACAACAATTTCTTAGATTCCCATAGAGTTCTGTATTTTTTTGGGGGTTAAATTGTCAATTATTTCCAATGGTCTAAAATAAGTGTTTGCTATTTCCCTTTCTTTAATATTCCCTATCAAGCTATTAATAGATTTCCCGGAAGATTTATTTCAGCACTTTATTGGCTTCCTTGATTAGGGAAACCTTTACTTAATGTCTAATTAATTAAGAATCAATACTGTTGTTTATAAACATTATATTAATGTCAATATCGTTCCTGAACCTGCTAACTCATTGAACTGAAATTAGATATTTGGTAATAGCTGGCCATTATCTAAAGGGAGATGATATGTTGTTGTGAGAAATTGATGCTAATGTCAGAGGCAGATTTAGAGGTTTTTTTCAGAGGGCCCGGCCCCCCTTTTTCTTGAAAAAAATTGGTTGATTATATAGGGAATCCCTGAAACATTACTGGGGCAAGCCCCTCTTCTGCAATCAGCAGGCCCCCACTTATGAAAATTTCTGGATATGCCACTGGATGTTTTGAAGTTGTCGCCTCTAATAAATTCATTCACATCTTAATTGTTTGAACATAGGGTGATTCTATTTGAGTGTTTGTCCATTAGTGTACAATGTATGATGCTCATCATATCTATTCATATTGAAGAGTGTTAAGTGACTACTTAGTTCTTTATATGCATTAAAGACGTGTAAAAATCCTAAAAACTGTCCTATTAAGTATACTTCTCATTGAATTGGATTTTGGCTATTTTTTATTTGGTTCTTTTATGGCCCATCTAGGGGCATTATGTTTTTTGGTCTGTGCATCAGTTTGTTCGATCATCCATTTGTCCGTCCATCCGTCTGTCCTGCTTCTGATTAAAGTTTTTTGTTAAACTTTTTGACCAAGGTAGTTTTTGATGGAGTTTAAGTCCAATCAACTTGAAACTTAGTACTCATGTTCTCTATATATGATATGATCTTTCTAGTTTTAATGCCAAATTAAAGTATTGACCCAAATTTCATAGCCCACTTAACATAGAAAATGAAAGTGCGAATTGAACATCCATGTACTATGGACGTATTCTGGTTTGCTATAAAACTTTCTATGTTTTTACACAAACAATTTGCTATGAGTTACTGATGAAGCTTCACCATAAAACATGCCGTTTGAGTAGTATTTCTAACCTGTACTGCATGAGACAATATCCTTTTAGTAGTTAAAATCACACAACAGGTGTTGAAAATAAAAAAAAACTTAAAACTGCTTGATAATTGAGCATTTCAGAATAATATTTTCAGAATTTTTCTTCAAAGTGTTTTGTTTTCCATAACAATGGTCCTGATGGTTTCCAAGCAAAGGCTTGATACATTTTTAGCTCACCTGGCCCGAAGGGCCAAGTGAGCTTTTCCCATCACTTTGCGTCCAGCGTCCGTCGTCCATCGTCGTTAACTTTTACAAAAATCTTCTCCTCTGAAACTACTGGGCCAAATCAAACCAAACTTGGCCACAATCATCATTGGGGTATCTAGTTAAAAAAATGTGTGGCGTGACCCGGTCAACCAACCAAGATGGCCGCCACGGCTAAAAATAGAACATAGGGGTAAAATGCAGTTTTTGGCTTATAACTCAAAAACCAAAGCATTTAGAGCAAATCTGACATGGGGTAAACATGTTTATCAGGTCAAGATCTATCTGCCCTGAAATTTTCAGATCAATCGGTCAATCGGTTGTTGGGTTGCTGCCCCTGAATTGGTAATTTTGAAGAAATTTTGCTGTTTTTGGTTATTATCTTGAATATTATTATAGTTAGAGATAAACTGTAAACAGCAATAATGTTCAGCAAAGTAAGATCTACAAATAAGTCAACATGACCAAAATGGTCAGTTGACCCGTTTAGGAGTTATTGCCCTTTATAGTCAATTTTTAACCATTTTTCGTTAATTAAAGTAATCTTTTACAAAAATCTTCTCCTCTGAAACTACTGGGCCAAATTAATCCAAACTTGGCCACAATCATCTTTGGGGTATCTAGTTTAAAAGATGTGTGGCGTGACCTGGTCAACCAACCAAGATGGCCGCCACGGCTAAAAATAGAACAAAGGGGTAAAATGCAGTTTTTGGCTTATAACTCAAAAACCAAAGCATTTTGAGGAAATCTGACATGGGATAAAAATGTTTATCAGGTCAAGATCTATCTGCCCTAAAATTTTCAGATGAATCGGTCAATCGGTTGTTGGGTTGCTGCCCCTGAATTGGTAATTTTGAGGAAATTTTGCTGTTTTTGGTTATTATCTTGAATATTATTATAGATAGAGATAAACTGTAAACAGCAATAATGTTCAGCAAAGTAAGATCTACAAATAAGTCAACATGACCAAAATGGTCAGTTGACCCGTTTAGGAGTTATTGCCCTTTATAGTCAATTTTTAACCATTTTTCGTAAATTAAAGTAATCTTTTACAAAAATCTTCTCCTCTGAAACTACTTGGCCAAATTAATCCAAACTTGGCCACAATCATCTTTGGGGTATCTAGTTTAAAAAATGTGTGGCGTGACCTGGTCAACCAACCAAGATGGCCGCCACCGCTAAAAATAGAACATAGGGGTAAAATGCAGTTTTTGGCTTATAACTCAAAAACCAAAGCATTTTGAGGAAATCTGACATGGGATAAAAATGTTTATCAGGTCAAGAACTAACTGCCCTGAAATTTTCAGATGAATCGGTCAATCAGTTTTTGGGTTGCTGCCCCTGAATTGGTAATTTTGAGGAAATTTTGCTGTTTTTGGTTATTATCTTGAATATTATTATAGATAGAGATAAATTGTAAACAGCAATAATGTTCAGCAAAGTAAGATCTACAAATAAGTCAACATGACCAAAATGGTCAGTTGACCCCTTTAGGAGTTATTGCCCTTTATAGTCAATCTTTAACCATTTTTCATAAATCTAAGTAATCTTTTACAAAATCTCCACTGAAACTACTAGGCCACAATCATCTTTGGGGTATCTAGTTTGAAAAATGTGTCCGATGACCTGGCCATTCAACCAAGATGGCCGCCACGGCTAAAAATAGAACATAGGGGTAAAATGCAGTTTTTTGCTTATAACTATGAAACCAAAGCATCTAGAGCAAATCTGACAAGAAGTTAAATTGTTAATCAAGTCAATATCTATCTGCCCTGAATTTTTCAGATGAATTGGACAACTGGTTGTTGGGTTGCTGCCCTCCAATTGGTAATTTTTAAAGAAATTTTGCCGTTTTTGGTTATCTTGAATACTATTATAGATAGCGATAAACTGTAAACAGCAATAATGTTCAGCAAAGTAAGATCTACAAATAAGTCAACATGACCTAAATGGTCAATTGACCCCTTAAGGAGTTATTGCCCTTTATAGTCAATTTTTAACAATTTTCATTAATTTGGTAAATTTATGTAAATTTTTACCAAATATAGTTCTGTTACTAATGGGCAAAGTTCATGATAGATATAATTGTAAGAAGCAAAATCGTTCAGTAAAGTAAGAACTTCAAACACATCACCATCACCAAAATACAATTTTGTCATGAATCCATTTGTGTCCTTTGTTTAATATGCACATAGACCAAGGTGAGCGACACAGGCTCTTTAGAGCCTCTAGTTTTTTGATTTAGTAAAATTGAAACTATTCATAATCCTTTTGACTGAAATGGAGATGTATTTCATTTACTTATACTATATTCTTGTATCCTTTGTAGGAATGTTTTCCTGGCAGCATTTTTATAGCTTTTATAATAAAACCAGAGAAGTTCTGGGAAAGGAAGATGAGTTTCATTTACTTATACTATGTGCTTTTATCTTTTGTAGGAATGTTTTCCTGGCAGCATTTATATAGCTTTTATAATCAAACCAGAGAAGTTCTGGGAAAAACAAAGAACTAGTCTTGGAAGTGCCAAATATGCTTTTGAGGTAAGAGTCAGAATAATGTAAATTCAGAAATTATTGCGTGCATTTATTATTGCGATTTTGTCATTTTAAACCAAAATGCGATTTTAATTTTTACGATTTTAAGAAAAATCCTGTTTAATTGATGTGCAATATTTCAAAATGCGAGTTTAAATTATTGCGATTACACCTCTGTCGCAATAATAAAAACTTCGCAATAATTTCTGAATTTACAGTATTCTAGAACCATTTGTATTTGTGGTACATTACAATACAGGGAGATTGAAAAAATTACGATAAAGTGGGTGGTTCAAGAATTTGAATTTTTTATATTTTTGTCAAATGGTTAAAGTTAATATTTTGTCGCAATTTTTGGAAAATTAAACGAGCCAAATTAATTTTTGTAAAGGTGTTGGGTACCAACTTAAATGAAATATAGTCCTTAACATAGGGGATAAGCTAATTTAAAAGATAGCTTAGGCAATTCAGTCTGCAGAAAACACTCCTAATAATGAGAAATACAGACAAAGCAATGGCCTTAAGAAAATGGTGATATGATTAAGAGCAGTCTCAAACAGAGAAAATAAAGGATTCAATAAAATGAGCCCTTGGGCAGATCCAGCCATTTTCAAAAGCAGGGTTCCAACCCAGGATATTGGGGAGGTGTGTGTTTCCAACCATATGACTCTACTCTAAAGCATTGATTGTAAAAAAAAAAAGGGGGAGGCTCCAATCAGAGATATGCCACTGGAGCTCCATCAAAATGGGGGAGAGGGACTCAGGAGCTCTAGTTAATGTACAATGAATGCAGCAACAATACATGTTTGAAGAAGTAAAGAAAAATGACTGCCCTTGGTTCTTTTAAGAATTTATTCATTGAAACTGTCATCATATATTAGTGTTCGCATATGAGTAAAAATATTAGAACGACCAATCAAAGTATTTGTAATTGAGGTGAAAATTATTTAGAGATGCCAGCTGAAATGCAGGGGTTTTAAACTTGTACTAATTTATCAGAATTTGTTTATTGAAAAAGTAAATTTTATTCACAATTTTTCTATGTTTTAATTGAATATTTTTATATTTTTAGACTTGTATGATCTCACTTGACAATCTAACCAAATCCATTGACCCCACCCAGCTGACAAGAGAATTTGATGGGGCGCTGGAATATAATCATGAGCAATGGATACAGCTTAGATTGGTTTGTATCATTTATAATGAATTAGTTATGATACTGTGGATTCATATATTTGAATAAACATTTGAATTTGTGGTTCAACTGTAATCATGAACCCATGAAAATTGGTATCTAACAAATAATGAATCCACATGTACAGGAATGCATTAAAAAAAAGTTAAATGCCATTTTTTTTTCACCCTATTGCAGCTTTACTGTTCCATAGCAAAATGTCAAAAAAGTCATCTCTTTTAGTAGTTCTAAATGATGGCAATGTCATTATACATTATTATACTCCTGCTTATGTACATAGTGGTTGTCATGTGTCGGCATAAATATAATTGGTGTGGTATGATTGTCAATGAGACAACTATGAACCCAAATAAAAATGTAAACAATGCAAACACATTTCATAAAGTAAGATATACAAGGGACAATGTCAAACAATGTAAAACACATATCATAAAGTAAAACATACAAGGGACAATGTCAAACAATGTAAAACACATATCATAAAGTAAAACATAAAAGGGACAATGTCAAACAATGTAAAACACATATCATAAAGTAAAACATACAAGGGACAATGTCTACCAATGTAAAACACATATCATAAAGTAAGATATACAAGGGACAATGTCAAACAATGTAAAACACATCATAAAGTAAGATATACAAGGGGCAATGACAAACAATGTAAACACATGTCATAAAGTAAAACATACAAGGGACAATGTCAAACAATGTAAAACACATATCATAAAGTAAAACATACAAGGGACAATGTCAAACAATGTAAAACACATATCATAAAGTAAAACATACAAGGGACAATGCCAAACAATGTAAAAAACATATCATAAAGTAAGATATACCAGGGACAATGTCAAACAATGTAAAACACATCATAAAGTAAGATATACAAGGGACAATGACAAACAATGTAAACACATATCATAAAGTAAAACATACAAGGGACAATGTCAAACAATGTAAAACACATCATAAAGTAAGACATACAAGGGGCAATGACAAACAATGTAAACACATATCATAAAGTAAGATATACAAGGGACAATGTCAAACAATGTAAAACACATATCATAAAGTGAAACATACAAGGGACAATGTCAAACAATGTAAACACATATCATAAAGTAAAACATACAAGGGACAATGTCAAACAATGTAAAACACATCATAAAGTAAGATATACAAGGGGCAATGACAAACAATGTAAACACATATCATAAAGTAAAACATACAAGGGACAATGTCAAACAATGTAAAACACATAATAAAGTAAGACATACAAGGGGCAATGACAAACAATGTAAACACATATCATAAAGTAAGATATACAAGGGACAATGTCAAACAATGTAAAACACATATCATAAAGTGAAACATACAAGGGACAATGTCAAACAATGTAAACACATATCATAAAGTAAAACATACAAGGGACAATGTCAAACAATGAAAAACACATCATAAAGTAAGATATACAAGGGGCAATGACAAACAATGTAAACACATATCATAAAGTAAAACATACAAGGGACAATGTTAAACAATGTAAAACACATATCATAAAGTAAGATATACAAGGGGCAATGACAAACAATGTAAACACATATCATAAAGTAAGATATACAAGGGACAATGTCAAACAATGTAAAACACATATCATAAAGTAAAACATACAAGGGACAATGTCAAACAATGTAAAACACATATCATAAAGTAAAACATACAAGGGACAATGTCAAACAATGTAAAACACATCATAAAGTAAGATATACAAGGGGCAATGACAAACAATGTAAAACACGTATCATAAAGTAAGATATACAAGGGACAATGTCAAACAATGTAAAACACATATCATAAAGTAAAACATACAAGGGACAATGTCAAACAATGTAAAACACATATCATAAAGTAAAACATACAAGGGACAATGTCAAACAATGTAAAACACATTATAAAGTAAGATATACAAGGGACAATGTCAAACAATGTAAAACAGAAAACTGATTGCCTCATTTTAGCTAATAGAATTAAACAAATAAAATACAATACAACTTATCCCTATTTGGGGATCTCTTTTGAGGTCATACAACAATCACTTTTCCATTGTGGCATCAAATATCTTCTATTATGACAATTTTACGGGAATTTTTGTGATGTCAATTAATGGCACACAAATAGTGATAAGGTGTATTATGAAAAACTGCAACAAATAACAATCACAGGAATACAGGTTACTCCTACCTGGAACAGAATAAGAATAAACCGGGAATAAATCGGTGGAAAATGGCCCATTGGTAAAATTAAATTTGGTTTCTTTGTCAAATTTTATGAACTTTTAGGCTTGTTTTTGTAAGTACACAGAGTTCTAGAAATCTTTTTCCAATGTGATCTTCTTATATTTATCTACTTGAAAAAAACTGCTGGTCCTCACTACTATTTCTATTACAATACACCATAATTGTCTTTTGCAAATTTTTGTGGTTAAATTCTTCGAGCCACCACTTTTAAGGAACTCTAACAGTACACATTTTATATGATCTTATCTTATACCTATTGCAGATGTTAGAAGAATTTATATGTAAAGCCTTAGATCTCCTTGATAAGCTAGATGAACTTGGAAATATTCTGACCAATCCAGAGCTTCCAGAGAATTTAAATGGTGCACAGTGTCGTCTGGAGGAACATAATCAACTGAAGAGACGGGTCAATATGGCACCTGTTGAACAGTTAGGGATGGAAGGGCAGAGGATACTGATGGAAATTACAGGGGACCAGCAACAAGGTATTGTTTATTGTTATATATTTATTACCTCCCCTGACAGTGTAGTTTATTGGTAATCATTATCTCCCCTGAGTGGAGCATATATGTATTACCTCAGTCATCTCTAGTGTTCATCTGTGTCACATTTTGCTAATTTCAACGTCCTTGAAAAGGAGTAAGTTCGGTAAGTGCCATATTTGGCCCCAATTATAAAGTTCATGTTTACAAGACAATTATTGTTTTAAGTTGCCCTAAAGACATGTGAGAAAGTTAAACAGAGCTGTTTTTGTCAAAGTTTAATTCTTACACGTTGATTTTTACATCCCAATAATGTCAAGATAAGGGATTTTTGTGAAATTTGACAAAATCAGGTCGATTTCAACCAAATAAAGGACCAGGAAACATAGAGCGCAGGCTTCAACAAGCTTACTATTCAAATAAGACATGTTAAATATATTTACAAACATTATTTTAAAAGATCTTTGTTGTCGACGTATGCGCTCTATGTTTCCTGTCAAATAATCTTTGGAAATTTACCCATTTTCATAGATTTTTTCGTTAAAAATCAATATGAGTACAACTTGTGACGTCATAATGAAACGCAGAAACGTAATTTTTTTAACAAAATTGCTTATATCCTATCTAGAGAATGAATTAGCTATAATTTATCGTGATATTGGTAAAAAAATCCAAATTTGAAATTTACGCTAAAAAAGGGGGCCATTTTAGGACCTTATCGAACATACTCCTTTGTAAGGAATTTTCTGCTGGACATAAAGCTGCGTAATTGCTATTTTATTTTTGATCTGAGTGATTTTAGCGGTTTTCAAACAATGGAGACATTAGGTGAAAGACGTCCCCTTTGGAGAATCACATTTAAACTTTTTCAGAGATCAAAACTTGAATTTAGCTAGTTCAAAATAATCACAGATTAGTCATTTCAAATTGGGTTAAAAATATCCTTACTTAAGTTTTGTGAGAATTCACAATAAATCAATTTGGATATTTCAAAACCTTAGAATTGAGATTAATTTCATAATTATGAATTGATATCAAATAGATTTATATCGGAAAATTTTATGCATAATTAAAATTATTTTTGAAGGTGATAATAGAAAATCAATTCATCACAAATGACATAGATTGTATTTCAGACAGCCCTAATAAGATAATTTCATGACCATCAATGGTAGTAGACACAGATCCTAGAACTCATGTTTCAGGTACAATCTTGTAAAAATAACAAACTAGAGGCTCTAAAGAGCCTGTGTCGCTCACCTTGGTCTATGTGCATATTAAACAAAGGACACAAATGGATTCATGACAAAATTGTATTTTGGTGATGGTGATGTGTTTGAAGTTCCTACTTTACTGAACGATTTTGCTTCTTACAATTATATCTATCATGAACTTTGCCCATTAGTAACAGAGAACTATATTTGGTAAAAATTTACATAAATTTACCAAATTAATGAAAATTGTTCAAAATTGACTATAAAGGGCAATAACTCCTTAAGGGGTCAATTGACCATTTAGGTCATGTTGACTTATTTGTAGATCTTACTTTGCTGAACATTATTGCTGTTTACAGTTTATCGCTATCTATAATAGTATTCAAGATAACCAAAAACGGCAAAATTTCTTTAAAAATTACCAATTGGAGGGCAGCAACCCAACAACCAGTTGTCCAATTCATCTGAAAAATTCAGGGCAGATAGATATTGACTTGATTAACAATTTAACTTCTTGTCAGATTTGCTCTAGATGCTTTGGTTTCATAGTTACAAGCAAAAAACTGCATTTTACCCCTATGTTCTATTTTTAGCCGTGGCGGCCATCTTGGTTGAATGGCCAGGTCATCGGACACATTTTTCAAACTAGATACCCCAAAGATGATTGTGGCCTAGTAGTTTCAGTGGAGATTTTGTAAAAGATTACTTAGATTTATGAAAAATGGTTAAAGATTGACTATAAAGGGCAATAACTCCTAAAGGGGTCAACTGACCATTTTGGTCATGTTGACTTATTTGTAGATCTTACTTACTTTGCTGAACATTATTGCTGTTTACAATTTATCTCTATCTATAATAATATTCAAGATAATAACCAAAAACAGCAAAATTTCCTCAAAATTACCAATTCAGGGGCAGCAACCCAACAACCGATTGACCGATTCATCTGAAAATTTCAGGGCAGATAGTTCTTGACCTGATAAACATTTTTATCCCATGTCAGATTTTCTCAAAATGCTTTGGTTTTTGAGTTATAAGCCAAAAACTGCATTTTACCCCTATGTTCTATTTTTAGCGGTGGCGGCCATCTTGGTTGGTTGACCAGGTCAGGCCACACATTTTTAAAACTAGATACCCCAAAGATGATTGTGGCCAAGTTTGGATTAATTTGGCCCAGTAGTTTCAGAGGAGAAGATTTTTGTAAAAGATTACTTTAATTTACGAAAAATGGTTAAAAATTGACTATAAAGGGCAATAACTCCTAAACGGGTCAACTGACCATTTTGGTCATGTTGACTTATTTGTAGATCTTACTTTGCTGAACATTATTGCTGTTTACAGTTTATCTCTATCTATAATAATATTCAAGATAATAACCAAAAACAGCAAAATTTCCTCAAAATTACCAATTCAGGGGCAGCAACCCAACAACCGATTGACCGATTCATCTGAAAATTTCAGGGCAGATAGATCTTGACCTGATAAACATTTTTACCCCCATGTCAGATTTCCTCAAAATGCTTTGGTTTTTGAGTTATAAGCCAAAAACTGCATTTTACCCCTTTGTTCTATTTTTAGCCGTGGCGGTCATCTTGGTTGGTTGACCAGGTCACGCCACACATTTTTTAAACTAGATACCCCAAAGATGATTGTGGCCAAGTTTGGATTAATTTGGCCCAGTAGTTTCAGAGTAGAAGATTTTTGTAAAAGATTACTTTAATTAACGAAAAATGGTTAAAAATTGACTATAAAGGGCAATAACTCCTAAACGGGTCAACTGACCATTTTGGTCATGTTGACTTATTTGTAGATCTTACTTTGCTGAACATTATTGCTGTTTACAGTTTATCTCTATCTATAATAATATTCAAGATAATAACCAAAAACAGCAAAATTTCTTCAAAATTACCAATTCAGGGGCAGCAACCCAACAACCGATTGACTGATTCATCTGAAAATTTCGGGGCAGATAGATCTTGACCTGATAAACATTTTTACCCCATGTCAGATTTGCTCTAAATGCTTTGGTTTTTGAGTTATAAGCCAAAAACTGCATTTTACCCCTATGTTCTATTTTTAGCTGTGGCGGCCATCTTGGTTGGTTGACCGGGTCACGCCACACATTTTTTAAACTAGATACCCCAATGATGATTGTGGCCAAGTTTGGTTTGATTTGGCCCAGTAGTTTCAGAGGAGAAGATTTTTGTAAAAGTTAACGACGACGGACGACGACGGACGACGACAGACAACGGACGACGGACGCAAAGTGATGGGAAAAGCTCACTTGGCCCTTCGGGCCAGGTGAGCTAATAAAGTCTTCAGACATAAGATGTAAGAAGATTTGGTATGAGTAATTCACTTTTTAAAAATTAGGTATTGCCGAATATAATAATCATTTTATGAAGTTACAAAAGTTTACTTGCTAAGTAAAAAGAGAGAATTTCATACAAATGTTAAACTTTTCTTTTTCAGGTCGAAGGTTTGTGGTATCAGCCACTGCAGATTTTCAGAGTTCCGTCCCCCAGATTTCACAGCTACTGGACAGGATGCATGGTCAGAAACAGCATCTGAATCAATTATGGTCAGTCAAACGTTTAAGATTGGAACAATGTCTGCAGCTCAGAATATTTGAAGAAGATGTTGAAAAGGTGAGATAATGGAAACAGTGAGTTCAGAAAGAAGAATTTATGAGACTGAGTTTGTCGAAGATGGATCTTATTTTCCAATACTTAGAATTAAGAGTATGGGTGTCCAGAGCAAGACAACTTGTATAACTTTTTGATTTCATTTGCAGGGGATAGCAAATATGAATATTTTTATCATAAATTAAATATGAAAAGAAGAATTGGTATGGTATGATTGCCAATGAGACAACTCTCAACAAGAGACCATATTACACAGAAATTAACAACTAAAGGTCACTGTACGGCCTACAACAATAACAAAATCCCATACTGAGTAGTCAGCTGTGAAAGGCTTAATGTTGACAAATGTAAAACAATTCATACGAGAAAACTTACAGCCTAATTAGTGCACAAAATATTGAAAAAATGTTTTAAAAATATAGAAAACATTACAATGTTAAAATAATAACAATAAATATTTACTATTGCATCTGTAGTAAATATTTTTGATTTATAATGAAAAGATAGTTTTTCATATTATAACATACAACTTTTCTAATTGCTGTATTTAAAAATTTTACGGAAATTGTGCATATATAAAACAATTTTAAACATTTATGTAAGAAATATCAAGTGTTCTATAAAGGGACGTAAATCTGTCATTGTGTAAACAAAAATTAAAAAAAAACTCTTTAGTTTTTGCTTTTTTGTTTTCCAATGTCTGATTCTTATGTTCACAATAAAGATTTTTTTTCATATTTCTTGACTTAATTATTATTCTGTATTTCAGATGTTTGACTGGATTGGTCACAATAAAGATATGTTTCTAGTCCATTATACAGATATTGGTAACTCCCACCAGATGGCAGTAGAGTTAGAAGTTGAACATAGTCAATTTGCAAATAGTGCTGTTGTAAGTATACAATCAATCAATATGTATTTAATGTTGATAATTAATCTTAGCAAAACTGTTCTAAATTATAGTTGTGGTACCAAAGATACAAACACTGGAAAACAAAAAAAAATTGTGAGAAAATATGTTTTTTTATGAAATGTTTTTAAAAGAACTGAGGTTAAACTCAACTGTGTAAATATATACTGTGAAAGTACTTTAATTCGTGGGTATCAATTTTCGTGGTTTGAGCAATATTTACATGTTTGTGGGTTTTTAAATTTGTGGATTTTAGTTTTCTAAAAAAAAAAAATTAAAAATTAAAGCCTTTAGAAACGAAGGTTACAAACAGTCTGGTTTGAAGGAAATTGCAAAGTAAACATTGACCCGTGTAAATCGTAGTGGTAACACTAATTAACCCATGATAAAGTGATCAACAGATTAAAGACCACCAAAGGTGTTAATTAGGCCATAAACATGTCACCTAAAGAAAACAGTAACATAAACAAATGCTATAAACGTATCTTGAATTGTCAAATAATTCTTATCAAAATCAAGCCCAGCATGAAATGATTATTTCCCATATGTACGAGAACTAGGAGGATTTAAAATGAACACTTTATCATACTAGCATATCAAGTCCGGAAATCTAACTTTCATCGATCAAAAATATTTTTTATGAGAATTTAAAGATCAAAAGTTGTACAGTTTAGGTTATTACAGATTAAATGGGTATAATCCTGCATGTGGTTGTAGTTCTGTAACTGCTCTTAAAGTATTCTCAGATTTGGCGTTATTCGATATATTCTCTAGATCATATTGATCAGTTACTGTAGTCAAACCTACCGATGGGGATCTTTCCATGTCTTGATTTGGATAATGGTTGTTTTATTTCGTTGGACACTTAAATTCGTGGATAAAGTCATCCACGAAATCCACGAAAATTGGTACCCCACGAATAAAAGTACTTTCACAGTAGTTGAAATAACAAACAAAAATAATTGTATTACCAGAAATTATCAGACCCCTCCTTCTTTCCCCTAAAAAAAGGCCAGCTGAGAAATAAGTCAGAGTAGTGATCTCGAGATATTATAGAGAAATGGAAAATTGAAACCAAGGATCCTTGATTAAGCAAATTATGACAGTATTATAGCAGTGAAAAAGAAATGAAAACAGTAGTTTAGAAAATTTAGTGCATCCAAAGTTGTTTTCTGGATTGACCTTCATTAGAAAGCCAAGGATGTATAAGAACAGAATCATTTTAAGAATTCTATGACCAAAAAGTACCTAAAAATTATATCCGAAGCCATCTGAAGTCAACTTTGCCTGTCAAAGTTGAAACCATAGTTTCTTCACAATTAACTAGCTTGTCTGACATTGAAGTTGTTGATAGAGTTTTTAAATTGCCTCAATGACTATCTTTAATTTCTATTGTATTTGTAGAATGTAGATGTAAATATAACCCGTAGCCTTGGTATGGCTCAGAAGATATGTGATGGTGGTCACTATGCCTATTACTACATTTGATTTCTATTGTATTTGTAGAATGTATATGTAAATATAACCCGTATCCTTGGTATGGCTCAGAAGTTATGTGATGGTGGTCACTATGCCTCTAGTTCTATAAGAATGCAGGCCAGTCGACTGGAGAGAGAATGGAAGAACTTAGCTGCAGCTCTGGATGATAGAAGTGCTGTTCTTAATATGTCTACTTCCTTCCATAAAAAGGCTGAACAGGTATTATTGGTTGTATTACTATGAGCAGATCCTTATGTTAAGAGTCTGAGCTGCTTTGAGCACAAATTTCGAAATTTCGAAATTAAAACTTTTGTCTACTATTGCTTGTGGCTATCGGTTCAATATTTTGCCAATTGAATATAAACTTTTAAAGAATTTGTGAATTTGTTTGTTCTCTAATAATCTTATAAGGTACTATTTGATTAGAAGGAATTTAGAAATCTGTAAATCCTTATATTTTCCAGAAGTTGATATTTATACAAAAGAGATTATAGACAACGAGCTTGATATCAATCCATCAAGTAATCTTTCAACCACAATCAGGATGACTACATATGTAGAAGATGTGGTATGATTGGCAATGAGACAACTCGTCACAATAGATCAAATGACACAGATATTTTAAAATTACTGATTAATTTATTTATTATTTGATATTTCAGTACTTAGCTCAAGTTATTGGGTGGAGACAAGCATGTGAAGATCCTGGTATACCCAATAATATCCATGAGTTAGAAACATCCTTACAGCAGCACCAGAGCTTGATAGAGGCTATAAGTCAATCATATGCTGAGGTAAGGTTGTAAACGAGCGGTGGGAAAAACCAAAGGGATATTCTAACTCATAAATTGAAACAAACTGACAGTGTTATATATATTTTAAATATGAAATTAAAAACACAACGTAGAAAACAAGAGACGGAGGAACACAATCACCATCGAAAACTTTTGTTGATATCACAGGCTGTGATAAGGTTAGCAGATCCTGCTCCACATGTGACAACCCTTGTACATATTTGGTGATATATCACTTTCAAGGAAAAAAGGGCAAAGTGTCCTATGGGCAGCTATTGTTGTAAAAATATTGTTTTACTTAATGTGTTGCTAATATGATTTTTCCACATTGAAATTAAAGTAAATGTAACGTAAGGGTACCCAAATTGCACCGAGTACCCAAATTGCACCTATTTAGAAAAAAATAGCAATAAAAATCTTACAAGATTTCCTAGAGACTAAACAAGTTGTATTTTTATGATTTGATACTATGCCCGTCTTTCAACATAGGTAAACATATTTAGTTATACACAAAACGTTCACAGTATTTATCAACAGATGAACTGTTTTACTGAAAAAAACAAAATGTACGAAAACGTCACCATGCGACGTCATCAAAACGTCATCTTTTTAAAATTGGCAAATACAATATATTATAAGTATCCATTTCGTAAAATATGAATAGTAAGCATGGACAAATATCCAATTGTTCAAAATATTTGAAGAAATTAAACAAAAGCTCGGTTATTAGACTTTTGATAATGTAAATTTAAGCATGGATGCAATTTGGGTACTCCTCATTACAGAATCATGGATAGTTTGGAGGTTGATTCAAACCCATTTTTTAATGACTCAATATGGACTAAAAATTAAATTGATGTACCTATATGACAAAGAAGGATAGGGCTACAAAATAAACACAGTATGGACATTTTTTTCCTGATCATAAAAAAACGTAGGTGAAAAAACTGTCAAAATAGGTGCAATTTGGGTACCGTCACGTTAAGTACAATACATTTCACAATCAACCTTTAACAGAAAAACCTTATCTTAATTGAATAACTTTTCCTGTTTTCAGGTGTGTCAGGATGGTAAACAGTTATTAGATACTCTCCAGACACCTGTTAGTTCTAGTAGTATGAACAGTATTACTGCTAAGGCAGATTATTCAGAGGCTTCTGGACACGTTCTGGATGTCGTTCATGAGGTAGGTATAGTTAAAAACAATTGTCTGAGAAAATATTTGAAACCATGTAAAATTTTAAAGATGTGTTTTAAAACTTGATCAAATAAACATAAGTGATAAAAAAACATTTAGCAGACTTAAGTTTGTATGTGATTTTTTATGCCCCATTTATGGGCATTATGTTTTCTGGTATGTGCGTCGTTCGTCCATCAGTTTGTACATTTGTTCGTTCATTCGTCCCGCTTCAGGTTAAAGTTTTTGGTCAAGGTAGTTGAGGATGAAGTTGGAGTCCAATCAACTTGAAACTTAATATACATGTTCCCTATGATATGTTCTTACCAATTTTTATGTCAAATGATAGATTTTACCCCATTTCCATGGTCCACTGAACATGGAAAATGATAGTGTGGATAGGGCATCTGTGTACTATGAACACATTCTTGTTTTTCATCTGTTACCTACTTTCTGTAAAGAGTTATTTCATGTTGTCAAACTAAGACTACCACATTTGTTACCCAAATATTAAATTAAAAATGGGATAGGCATTACATAAAATAAAATAATACGATACAATTGCCAATGAGACAAATATTATCCACCCAGGTTCAAATGATGAGGATGTAAGCAATTATAGGTCACAGTAAGGCCTTCAACAAGGAGAAAAAAACACATACCATATTTTTTTCAGCTTTGAAAAGTTACACCATGAAAACTGAAATAACTCAAACCAGAAATTACTCTTGGTTAATAATATCACCTAAAACCAAAGCGCAGAAATAACAGAATAATTGGTTGATTGATTGATAGTTGCTCGTGAGTCATCACAAAAATGCTACATTGCAGCACTAAGAAATAACAGAAGCTTACACTCTTCCAATTTCTCTAATGTATTACTGTAAACCAACTTATTTTCGCGGATTCTTTATTTCGCGTTTTACCCTTTGTAAACTATTTCGCGGCAATTCAATTTCGCGATTTTCTAATTTCTGGATATAGTTTGATAAGGAAAGATCTAAGTTTTATATATTAGTAACGATTTATATTCGTGTTAATTTTCTACTCGCGAAAATCACGAAATAAATCGCTCGCGAAAATAAGTTGGTTTACAGTAATTCATTCTCTTAATTACAGGTACTTGCTCATCAGAGACATTTGGAACAGACATGGCATACCAAGAAAGTAAAACTTCATCAAAGACTAGGACTGAGGTTGTTCCAACAAGATGTTAAACAGGTCTGTAATGCTTGTATTATCGTAACACTTAAAATTTTGTATCATTAACTAAAATAAAAAATAAAGTTGGTACAGTAAAGTACAAAAGAGGTAAAGTAACAAATTGTTAACACATGAGCTGTGTTGCTTAAAAAATTAACCTTGTGCAAATAGATATCGATACATCTGTTAAATAGATATAAAAGTGTGTGGTATGAGTGCCAATGAGAAAACTTTCCACTGAGCCTTGGTTGAAACCGAACTGCAAGCTGTAAAGCCATTTAAACCGGAAAACCAACAGTCTAATCTATATAAAAACTAGAAATGAGAAACACTTATGAACTGTATCAACAAACAACAGATTCCTGACTTAGAACAGGTGCAATCAAATGCAAGGGGTTTAAACTTTCTAATGGGTACCAACCTTCATCCTTATCTGAAAACAGTAGTATAACATCTTGTCATAGAAAGACACACTATAAAATATCAATTGAAATGGCTTATCTCAATCAAAAGACATTAACACAAGTGAACATGCACTGAATGAATAAATTTAATCTATAACACATGGCTAATACAAAATCAATAAAATAAGAGGTTAAATGTTAAATAGTTTTAGTAAAACAACCATAATCTTGAACAAAATCGCCAAATAGAAAATGATAGTGCGAGTGGGGCATCCATGTACTATGGACACATTCTTGTTTCTTCTTTTTAGTCCCCTACTGACGAAGTCGAAGTGAACTTTATGTTTCCACTCTGTCCATCTGTCTGTCGGTCTGACTGTTTGTCCATTCGTCGGCCTGCAAATCAGTTTTCCACAATTTTTTCTTCGTTCTTGAAGATATTGATTTGATATTTTTCAGTTACATATTAGACAAACTATAAAATTTGTTATTTCAATATATTTTATTTTATGGCATCATTTTATATGGAAGTTATTTTTTACAGGTAATTGATTGGTTGGATAGTCATGGAGATGGATTTCTTAAAAAGAATACAACCATTGGTCGAAGTTTACAGAGAGGAAAAGCTTTACAGAAAAGTCATGAACATTTTGAAACGGTTGCTCAGGTAATACCTATAGAATGAATGCATACACCATCTTGAAAATGAATTTGAAAAAATGGTATAATCATGCCATATTGTATTTAAAAATAATTAAAGTTAAAAGTGTCATTTGTTTAGAATAAAAAAAGATGTTATTAAACATTAAATACTAACATTGAGTTTTTAAAATAACTACCAGAAGATAAAACAAACTATCACTTTTGAGAATTTTTGACCGGTAATTTATACTGAGCCAAAAAAGTTTAGCAACAAAAATGTGAAATTTTATTTTATTACAAAATCATAACAACATATAATTTTAATAATAAAAAAATGGAATTATGATATGTCAGAAGCAACATGAATGTTAATCACTCACATTCATTAGGATTTTCTTTGTATGGAGTGCGGGAGGGTCAAAATGCGTAACTGAGTACAGTCGATTCCACTTAATTGCATACCGCTTAATAGCATAATTCGGTTAATTGCATACTTTTCTCCTGCACAAAACCATTTCCCATTCACCTAATGTTAAATTGTCCGGTTATATGCATAGCCTTACAAGTGGCATTTCGGTTTATTGCATAGAAAATAATCGCCAGCTAGATATGCTCAGTTAAAACTGACGAGAATTTGGACCGGAAACGTCAATTTGGTAAGTATATTTTTCTTGAATGCATCATAATTTTCATTATTATTTCACATTTACTTGTGTGTTATTCAAATAAAGTTTTAAAACAGTATCTTTCGTGTTTATATGATTATAGAAAAGGCCTCGATGTGTACACAGGTAAAGTTTCCCATTTTCTATTTTAAGCCTCGAGGTCATAAAAATGTCAATCAGCTGATTGTTGTAAAAACACAACCATTCTATGATCTTCTATCTCAAAAGGTGTTAATTATTGATTGGATTTCAAACATTGTTCATTATATTTGGGTGAATTTTTAAAACATTAACGCCTGCTAATTATTGTTCATTATCCAATGTGTAATTTCGTAATTCAGCTTGGGTGATCTACATTTATGTTAAATATTACAGGGCATTTATATATGGTTGAAGAATTTTATACATCAATCTTTCCTTTTTAATATTTTTTTAAAAGAAAATTAACTTCAGATTATTATATTTTCTCACTTTCAACACTCGTGTCCAGCAAATAACCCGTGCAGAGCCCCATCACCTTTGCATATACGAAACTAACGATGTTAAAGTAACAGCATTACATCACTGTGTAATCGGTAAATACTGAATGTCAAAGGCAGTTCATTGCACAATTATTGTTTACAATGATTATAAACTGTGTAGAATTGTTAAACAGTTTATTTTAAACAAAGCGTAACAATTTAATTTGTACATCCGGGTCATAGAAACAAATCTATTTTAGGAACAATTTTTTTTTGTATCTCAGGTAAAGGAAAAGTCGGTACGTAAATAAACTAAAACAAAATGTGTTTATAAACTTTATTGAAAGAATACACAATGAAATAAAATGTATGACGGTAGACAAATAACTTTTATTAGAATAAATAAGCATTCAATATGTTGTAAGTGGACTATGGACGTTCATCTTTCTTCTTTGCTGATCTTCACTATCGATGTTATTTGACTCCGTAATTTGGCATTTCTGAAAATAAGCATACTTCGCTTTATTGCATAATTTCGTCTGACAAATAGGCTATGCAAATAACCGGAATGTACTGTATAGTGATTCTCAAAATCAATTTTTCAGCCATGCCCTGAGTGCCCCAATGAAGGATTGGCAGGCACATCAGCAGCTTCCCTTAGTCAATGCACTACTTTTTAGCCGGAAAAAACTTGTCACGTGTCGATTTAAAGCGAAGGAAGAGCTCCTCCCTTGACGATAGTTTTTTTTTGTCTACGAGATATCGACCTATCCTGTGCAGTTGTAATTTGTCGATATCTGTTTGTTAGTCTCTAAACTGTTGCCTTTTGAACATTAAATCGAGCCATGATGTCAGCAACCCTCATTTCGGCATCAACCATTTCAAGACTTTTCTGACTGTCATTTTCGGTGAGGCCTGGTTGACGCCCCATGCAATTTTTTCAAAGGTGTTTGTGTTTTTCTTACCAATGGTGGGTTTCTGAACGTTAGTGAAAAAGAAATTTTTAATATCATTTTAAAAGTACAGGTACAGAAGGTAAAACATCATTTACACGTGCAAAGCTGAAATGGCGCGAAATCAATCAGCAGGAAAAATGTACGACTGTTTTAAATTACAGTTAAAACTAAGGATTATATCAATGATGTTTAAATATTTTTTTCCAAAAACAACAAAAAACAATTTATAAAAAAAAAGTGTTGCTAAACTTTTTTGGCTCAGTATATTTAAAAAAGTCACTTTGTGTATAAACTTTCAAAACATGGGGGGGGGGGGGGGGGGGAGGGGACTTATAGTACCTACTGTTCATAGAATATCTCTTGAAAATTTACATGAATTATATTGTATAAACCCAATATAATCTGACAAATGCATTGAGGCTGTTGAAATTTATCTAGGATGCAGGGTACGATATTTCAAGAATGTAAGGAAAATTATCAGTAAAATTAGCCATACTAAATATTGCATTCTAATGTTTTCTATCTTTGAAAGTGTAAATATTTATTTTTACCATTGCTATTACACTGAAAAATTTACTGATAGAAATAAACACAAACATTAAGTATTGAATATTTCCTTAGATTACAATATCTATTTTTAGAACACTGTTACAAATGCTGACAAATTATTGGCTGCTGCTGATGAACTTGCTCAGACGGGAGAATGTGATCCAGAGGAGATCTACCGTGAAGCTCAGGAATTAGAGGCTCGTATGGCTAGCTTCATTACAGCCCTGGAAAGGAGGCGTGTCACTTTGGACATGACAGTTTTCTTCTACACTCATGTTCATGAGGTAAATAGATAGATAATTTACTCTGAAAAATATCAAACAAATTTAAATTATAAATTGAATACACCTGCCACACTTTCAAAAAGGGGAGTTTTTCAATTAAGGTCATTCTTCAATTAAAAATAGTTAACCCTGACATCTTTATATAGTAAATCATTTCTCTATAAGGCACTGACATGATATGTCTGTCATGACAAACACCTATATAGGTTACAATAAACCATTAAGTATGATAGGCGCAGCCATTTTATAATGATAATGGTGGGTATTTTTTTAAAAATGGGAAACACTTCATGCCCTTTGAATTTTAGCAAAGGCCAAATGCTATATTTTACTTAGCCCTTAACGAACTGAGAAGTCTTGTATACTGTGCCGAGACACACATTTGTAAGTGCATAATTGATGGGCAAGAGAGATTAGGTACAATCTGCTTAGGAGCATATGTATTTTTAACTTAAAAGTTCTTTCCTAATAATTTAGCTTTAATTCCAGTGAGTTTCTGTTCTACTTTTCAACTTTCTCAAGTCTATATCTCCAAAAAGGTTACTATTATCACCTATGGGGAAATTCATTGTATTTAGCAAACTATACTGCAACACTAAATAATAAAGAGTTCTTGTCCCTTGCATGAAAACTTTTCTTTTCTTATCTTTGCCATTTAGATACATTTTTGTTTTTGACTAGATATTAAAAATTAAAAATTAGTTGTCATCCCACCTAACCAACTTAATGTATAAATTCCAAGGTAAAGTTTTAATGTTTGCTAAAATTAATTAATAACATGTAACAATAATGCTCTGTCTTTCTCTTTTACAGCTTACCTGCTGGTTGGAAGAACTCCAACAAGAACTTCAGAGTTCAGAGATTGCTGACACAGTTGAGGGAGCAGAACAACTCCTAGGACAGTTTAACCAACAAAGGGAGACAACTATAGAGGCAGCCATTAATACTGTCAGTGAAGGAGAAAATTTATTGGAGCAGCTACGGTAAGTTAAGATATATTTCACACACCAAGATGTTTGTGGCTCTTTATGTATAACAGTACTTTGCTGCTTGCATTTTAACTTTATTAAATCAAGAGAAGATCTGGCCATAACATAGTTGTTTGAGCTAAGGAGGTGTTAAGCGAAAAATAATCAGTATCAATTAATTATAAAAAGAATGGTAGAGAATCTATGGACCATTTCATACATCTCATTAAGGAAGACATCAAAAGTTCAATGTAGGTTAACAAACTTAATTCAAATAGTTTTTTCACTGACCCCCTACCCCATCTTAACTTAATTTGGGAAAAATTGATTGTTCAATAACAATTTATATAGAATCGATTTCAATTAAACAAAACTTGCAGCAATTTTTACCCCCTATCCCCAAACTATTTGAATTAATTTTTTTATCTATCATTGATTTTTTTTATGTCGTCCCTTATTGTTCTCATGAATTAAGTTGCACATTCTGAGCTTCCTTGTAATTACATTGCTTATAATAAATTCATGGTGGATATATGTCTGATTATTTTATATGAACCATTAGAACTTTCAAAGCAGTGAGATTTCAAAAATACAACGTAATAACTGAAAAAGTCCATTTTATAGCCTTCTTTCATATAGTTACACCTAAATTACTTTTCATTAGATGTTTGGAAACAAAATTTGTAAATTTTCTAAATCCTTGTTGAGTTTCTCACATTTTGAAATTGTTTAAATATTTTGCATATGAAAAAATTCTGAAAAATTCTTTCCCTATAAAATTTTATAACAAAAACACCACTTGATATAACATTTTTTCACATGAACATCTTTCTGAAAAAATAAAAAATGGAAATCCCTTTAAACATATATTCTTCATCCATCAGGTACTACAGGTAAGATTAACATTCACCTGTAGGCAGCTTATATTCACATATGTCCTTAGTGGAGAAGGAAAGGGATATTAATGACTAGACCCAAATTTGAATTTCTTTGGTTTAAACTATATTTGGAACATTTTTCGTTCACACTTGAAAAACGGTGCAAATAATCTTTCTTGTCTTTTGTAAGTTTTTGTACCAATTACAGTAATAGAGGGGGAAGACAGTTATCAATTGATTAAGAAAAATTGAAATAGTTGTTCCACATTGTACCAGTTAAAAACATATACTATATCCACAATACCTGTCTCTGTAAAACAAGGAACACTCATGAGAAAAATTTGCGGAGCCAAAATTATTAAAATTTATTAAAAAAGAATATAGATTAAAAGTCTTTATTAATAATAATAATACCCAAGTATTTATTCATCCTTTTTGGTTTAAACACCCCTGATGAAGGTTATTCCAGTAAAGTGCTTTGGACATACCTAATTTATTTTAGTATTATTTCATTTTATATCGATTCAGTTGGTGCTGGCTTGCATGGACATTGTAGATAATTTCTGAGAATATGTTATTCAAATATTCATGATTTCATAATTCACCTGTGATATTTTGGCAAAATTCCTTAAAGCAGAGAAGACTTGTGTGAATTTAACTTATCAACAATTGTAAATATTCATGATTTCTGTAATTAGATGGGAGACAACTCTAACATTCTTACAGAATATTTTTTTCATGGAAAAGAGAAAATAGCTTGATATTTATTTGCTAAAAAAATAATCAGAGAATGTTACTTATATATTTAAAATAAAAATTATTCTTTTTCCATCTGTATTCAATACTAGTAGTAGATATAGTTTGGTACTTTATGGATATCAGTTTGAATTATATTGGTGCAGATCTGAATTTTCTAAGAAATGGATTATCACTTGAAATAGACTTAATATGGGATGTTTGATTTTTTTGTAAGGATTTTCAAATTCAAAATAAATATGTTTTGGGGTTTATTCATTAATCAAGAGTACACATACTTACTGTAAACTGGTGAATTGAATAAAAGTACATGTACACTTAAACAGTAATTGCTGTAAAATTTATTCATCACCTCAGAATAATATTTTAAGTTAGATTTCAAAAAAGTTTAAGACGGAAGAATTCTTCTTTTTGCGATTTTAGATAATTGATGTTTGTAAAAATTCCTTTGAATTTGTTTTGCCTTAAAAATTGTTCAAACAGATGGTATTAGCTGGCCAATATATTTTCTCTAAAAGTTATTTTTAGAAATATTATGATTTTGTTATGATATTCATCTATAACAATTTGTATCTGTTCTAACTGTTGTTTTCTTATTCAATAATCCTACAGTAAATAAATGGAGCTAACTGTTGTCTGCAACAGTAAATCTTAGTATGATCATATCTTGCTTGTGGTAATCTGAGTCACTTAAATGGTTTGGCATGTTTTTCCAATACAGTTATTGATATGATCAAAAGTATATATGATTTTTGTTAGAAAGGTCAAAGACAAAAAAGTAATTAAAAGGAGGAGTTCAATTTAGTTACTATTATGATTTATATATTAATTACACTTATGATCTAAGGGTATCATGGATTAGCACAGGACATGATTTGATAGTTTTAAGATTATAACAAATGAAAACAGATGTGCATTTTGCTGCATATCACTGGATAGATGATACCTACATCTAAGTTGTGTAACCTTGTTTACCTACTTTCAGAGGATTTATAATAACTACAGAATCAATACTTCTCTAATTATACCCCGCTTTAAAAAATGGGGGGTATACTGTTTTACCTCTGTCTGTCCTTCCGTCAGTCAGTCCGTCCGTCCCTCCGTCCCATGAATATTTTTCTCAGGAACTACAATACAAGGATTTCTGAAATTTGGTTTCAGGGTTTATCTAAGTCAGCTATACCGTGTGATGCGTTTTCAGATTGATCACTCAACAACTTCCTGTTTACCGAACACTTGTATGATTTTACACATGATAGCCAAGTTGAAAATTTTCGTCACATTTTTCTCAGGAACTACAATACAAGGATTTCTGAAATTTGGTTTCAGGATTTATATAAGTCAGCTATACCGTGTGATGCGTTTTTAGATTCATCACTCGACAACTTACTGTTTACCGAACACTTGCATATTTTTACACTATTAATATTATCCACTTGCGGCGGGGGTATCATCAGTGAGCAGTAGCTCGCAGTTTCACTTGTTTTTACTCAATTAACCTTTTCCTGACTTGTTGATTCTTTTTATTCAATCAACTTGTGATTTGTTTGATTTCAGTTCTTAATTGGTCAAAATTCTATTAAGACTAAAATTTTCTTGCTTTCCTTTGAAGCTCTTATTGTGACTTCATCATGATAAAATGCGACCACGCCTGATGATGTCTTGTAGAAATAAAATTGAGAATGGAAATGGGGAAAGTGTCAAAGAGACAACAACCCGACCAAATAAAAAAACAACAGCAGAAGGTCACCAACAGGTCTTCAATGTAGTGAGAAATTTCCGCACCGGAGGCGTCCTTCAGCTGGCCCCTAAACAAATATATACTAGTTCAGTGATAATGAACGCCATACTAATTTCCAAATTGTACACAAGAAACTAAAATTAAAATAATACAAGACTAACTAAGGCCAGAGGCTCCTGACTTGGGACAGGCGCAAAAATGTGGCGGGGTTAAAAGAACACATCTTTTTGCAGGTGGTTTGAAAAGAAAGATTAGATTGTCTGCATATCGTCTTAAAATCATTAGAGAAACAGATGCCACCACCAAATATCATGCAATACAATATTTATCCACTCTTAACAGTTAAAAGTTAAATATCTCAAATGCTAGGAGAGCCTCACCCTTTAAATTTGAAAATTTAACTATCTCGAATGGATACATATCTTATCACTCTCTATGCAGTGGTAGAATCTATATATTTACTGTTTTAGATATTGATTTGAATCTTTGATAACATGCTTGTTCTTTTCCTTCTTCTCTCTATCCAATGTTTATCAAATAACAAACGAAAATGCAGTCATTGCCCTAAGGGTTGAATTATACATGTACCTACAACTGAAGAATTCACACAAGTGGTAATTTGCCAAAGTTTTGAGTATAGATAAGCATGTTGCTGATGTGAAAATTCTTGTAAATTGTTCTTTTTCTGTTGTTCACCACACGATTCCTGTCACTTACTGGTACCCTGTATAGTGTTTGTGTTATGTTGAGGCAACCATTATGTAACCTTCAATTTCTCCTTGTGTCTGTTTAGTGATTAGTACAGACAGCTTAACATAACTTAGGAGTCAAACAATGAAAGCGTTACAATAACCCCCTTCTTTGAAGTTATTTGGCACTCATTTTAGCTCATTTACCTAGAAGCACTGTAGAAGTCTAGATTGAAAGAATCATGTCTTGCTAAGAATCATACCTGTAAATTCTCCATGCAGAATTTGAGCGCAATAAGACCTAATTCATCTTTAATAAGATATTTTTTTAATTGAAACTTTAAATAGTATAAATGCAATGAAGGATTTGTAGGCTTCATATTTGACAACATTTAGTTGCCAAAAAACAAAACAAATTGAACCTTTTGTTCTTTTTTCTCATCACTATAATTGTGCAAGCCTAGATTTCAATCGTTTTAGAAACAGCAATAGTAAAAATATATTGACAGACTTGATCAACCTTCTTGAAATTGACAGTAAATTTAAAGAAGTTAGTTTAACCTTAACATAATCTATTAATTTGTAAGAAATCATGAAAAACACTGAAAAGTTAGACTTAGACCTTGAAAAATCTGTTTGGATTTGTTTTTGAATTGTCAGGTTGCACTCCTTCATGTTAAACCTACTTCTCTTTATATTCATAAGTGTGCATGATATAAAAAACAGGGAAATGAATGTGAAAGTTTTATGTTCATCTTGCTTCTTCTCGACCCCTTCTTATTCAAGTATGAGGAAATGATATACACAATTGATAAGTACACTTCTAAAAAATGTGCAAAAGGAAATAAGATAAAATTAGATAAATAAACAGACAGGAAAGGCTCTGAGTACTGAGTCATTGTATTATTATAAACACCCAAAATAAATTAGATATTGTCTGTTTCAAAAATTATATCATTTTAGCCATTTATTATTAAAATTGTTAAATTGCTTTGCCAATTTCATCTGTTAGAATAATTCATCCCTTTGTTAAATGGTCATATTATAATAACACATGGGGTTTATATTGTATACAGCTCGACTGGAAGCTTGCACATTTTTATGCAAGAGAAATTGATAGATTGTTCTCAAATAAATTATCAGTACCGGTAATTAATCATGAAAACTGATTGTTTACTTGATCAATTTATAAATTGATTGATTGATAATGATTGATTTAGGTTGATTGATTGATTGATCTATTTGATAGTTTCAGTCAGTGTTTCTTTTGTTGCTATCAGATGCAATGTGTTTCTGCAACATTGCCCCTTTTTCATGTACCTGTTTCTTATATCTTACTTTATATTCAGATTAAGTTTCCTTTCCTAACACAGTCCCTCCTCTCCCCCAATACCATCACCCCTTAAATTTCCTATCTTGTAAGAGAATTAACTGTGAAAAGATTTTTAACTAGAACACAATTTTATTAAGGGGCCAGCTGAAGACCAACTCCAGGTGTGTTGAAGACCTATTGGTGGCCTTTGGCTGTTGTCAGTTCTTTGGTCTGCTTGTTGTCAGTTCTTTGGTCTGCTTATTGTCAGTTCTTTTGTCTGCTTGTAAGTTCTTTGGTCTGCTTGTTGTCATTTCTTTGGTCTGCTTGTTGTCTCTTTGACATATTCTCCATTTCCATTCTTAATTTTATGCTCTAGTTGAATTCTTGACAGTAATTTCATTCCTGATACCTGGACATCATATTGACCAGCATAAATCATTTAAAAGAGAAAGACCTCTTTGTGACCTTTAATGTTAACATGCCGATGGACAGAGTAAATTAAATAAAACCAGTCATCTTTAAAACACACCAGGATATAATTGATTTAGTTATTGTAGCTAATTAATTTTACTCTTTTGTGATAATATGATTGACCAATAATTATTGGAATTGCTCACTTGACCTCATGTTGACCTGCGAGATAATTGAATTTAGCACATAAAAATGATCAGTTGTAATTGTTTGCTGTACAATATTGATATTGGTTACTCATTCACTCATCTGAAGTTCTATTTCCAAAGTTTAGTCTTGTTAGCAGAATATGCAACAAAAAAAATATTGTATAAAGTACTAATGGGAGTACAAAAATTGAGAATGGAAATATATAATATGTCAGAGAGGACAACCCGACCAAAGAGCAGAGAGCAGCCCCAGGCCACCAATGAATCATCAGTGCAGTGAGAAAATCTTGCATTTAGAGTCAGAGTTGGGTGGTCATGTTGCCCATTGTTGTGGTGACCACACCAATGGGCAACATGACCACCCAACTCTGACGGTTCCAACACCCAGGACCCTCCCCCTGGATCCGCCACGCCACTGAAATTATTTCAGTGGTGGATCCAGGGGGAGGGTCCTGTGTGTTGGAACCCCCCCTTTTTTTTAACGTTTAATGCATTTGAATTGGGACATATAGTTGGATCCCCCCCCTTTGTCCTGGGTTGAGAACACACTTTTTAAAATCGCTGGATCCGCCCCTGTATTTTGTCGACATAAAATTAAGATGTTAACCACTGTATGTCAACCTTATATTCTTGTTCATATTCTTTCTTTTTCTTTGGCAATATTGTTGTCTTTTCTTTGTCAACTTATGATTTTTATTTTATTGCCAGTTTAGTATATTCAAATACTTTCTCCTGTAAATCAGATTGTGTTTCAGGTTTCATGGCATTCTTTTATAGTTGTGTATTACCTTGGGTGTTGTTTATTTGACACTTATCACATCAAACGAATATTATTACCAGAAAATTATTACAGTATTATGTAATTTTCAAAGAAATGTGGGAGAAAGTGATTAGTCATAAGGAGATCATCAGTAAAATGTTCATATAACATTAGAGAATTGGCTACTGTGTAGGTTGTCTGGAAATGAATAGGTTCTAGTGGAATCAGTGGTTGGCATTCTATTTATAGGCTCTTAGGAATCAGCAGTTTACAGTCTATTTATAGATTCTGGTGGAATCAGTGGTTTGCAGTCTAGTATAGGGTCTGTGGAACAAATGGTCTTAGGGAATGATTCAACAACATGATCAAAAGCAGAAAACAGTCAAAGGCCACAAATGGGTCTTCAACACGGTCTTGTGGAATCAGTAATCTATAATTTAAAATCAGTGGATACAAACTTTTTATTGGATCTTGTGGAATCATATTGTTTATATTGGTATATTTAAAAATCTGCAATGTTAATCATCTTTTCTAAATTTAGAGCTGTGTATTTAATTCCTTGTAAACCAAATAATGAGAAAGAAAATATAGGTAAATAAATGGGAAATTATAACTTTTTGATTTTCATTAACTTCAGTGTTCTCAGACCATTTAGGTTTTATATTGTTACTTCTAATAAATTATCCTTTAAACATATAGTCCTATTATGCCATGATTTTGTCAACTCTACCCTCTATTATTAAGGTTTAAATTAGCTCTTCCTATTGTGGCAATTGTAGGTATACATAGGTATCAGTAGACCGAGATCTTTATAAAGCTAATTGTGTGATGTTCAGGGGGTAATGTTTTGGTACCTAATATATCAAACAGATATATATTGTGATGGGATAGCACACCTGATGGTTTATTATCTACCTGTAATTATATGCATGAATGGACATAGTTAACATATTTCTGTGTTTAATAACTTTATAGATCTTTATCTTTGGTTGATAAAACATCTTATTTTATAAGGTTATAATCCTTTTTAAGCTGTTTTTTCGAGCTATAAAAACAAATATTTTTTATTTAGAGGGTATGATACAGTGAACTCTGGACATGTTGATTCTTTAAGAAAAAAGTAGATAATTCTATCACAAGAAATTAAGGCCAATCAACTTCATTGAGCTCAGAATGAAAATATTCTTATACCATTTTATGCTTGTTGGGTCTCCATTTTGGTTTTTTATATTTTGGAGAATAAGTGTGAGCTTTGGACAGTTTCTTTTCAATTTGTTTGCTACTTTTACAGACTAGTGGATTTTGAGCTAAACATATATGGACTCTCTCCTATTGTTAAACTGTTGTTTACCCTGGTAAATGTCTGCTGGTTACTTGAGGGGGGATAGGAGGGGTCCTGATCCCAAAATCCTGGGCTTAAAAACATGAAATCCCGAAATCCTGAACTTAAAAACATGAAATCCCGAAATCCTGGGCTTAAAAACATGAAATCCCGAAATCCTGAACTTAAAAACATGAAATCCTGAGTTCCCGAAATTCGAATAAAGAATTCCCGGATCACGAAAGGGTCATTCCTGAAATCCCAAGCTTAAAAAACACCCGATCCCAGAGTCCTGATAAAGGTCATATCCCCCCTCTTACTTTTGTCATCAGATTGCTGTCTCCTAGACATACTACTACAACTCATTTTGTGATACATAAACAAGGTCGAGCATCATGATGTTTTTCATCTGGCCTAACATACTTTCATTTTCTTTTTCTATTACCCATAGAAATAGTAATCAACCTAAGAAGTCGATCTTATATTACTTATATAAGGGTTGACGACAATACTTATGTTTTATTTACATGACAAATATTTTATCTGAAGTGTAAGGGTGTACAAACATACATAAAAAGTAATTGGGAAAAGTCAGTGTGGGAGAGATATACAAATATATGTTTTTATCAATATACTGATGAAAATAAATATGGGAAGTTATGTATGCTTTTGAATGAACAATTTAAATTATTGGACAGAGTTACTGAAGCTGTATAAATATATTCACCTCTTTCAAAAAAAGTTATATGACAGATTAATGTAAAATGAATTTAGAGATCAACATTTTAGTGACAAATGCATAAAGTTTGGATCAAAGAGAGGAGTCAGAAAATGTTTGTCAATCATTAAAATCTAAATGGCATGAAGGATTGGGAAATTAATTATTAATATAAATGTGCAAATAACACTCCAGCAAATTTCATTCAATTAAGTTTGTGGTTTTATTGAATAGAAATAAATTGATATTCTGCATGAAAACATGATTCTGCAACCAGATGGTGATACCTGTTACTCATCTGTATCAAGTGGCAGTTTATGCTTACATAATGATGTGCTGTAGAATCAAACATTTGATTGACCTTGATTGACTGAAGAGCAGAAGATATTTAATTCTTACCTGGAATTTTTACAATTTGATGAAACATTATCCCAACAAAGAATTGAAAATAAGAATTAATTAAACCTGCTTCAGTTGAATCTGAATCAGTCGAATGTTTTTGATTTAACTTATAGGCTAAATATTGATCAGAAAGTAAAAACGACCAAGAAATGTAACACATTTTCTGTTGTGTACATTCCTCAGACATTACTTGGTATAGATTTCTGTATTTTCCTAATGATATTATTATGAAATAATACGAAAATGGTTTTGTGGTGATAGATGCGGCAATTTAACACAAATGAACATCTCTTTTATCCAATTGCCGAGTGTTTGTTTATTTGTGCTTTTGTGCTCCGAGCCAAGTTGTGAAATTAGTGCATCGAGAAAGATGAAGAAGTGAGATTTACCAGTTTAAAAGTTTGAAATAGATAGATAACTTCTGCATCCTTAGTGATGTATAGTATTCTTGGGGAAGGCATGTTTTTATAAATATTGATGTGAATTATATTCATCTAGAGAGCTATGAGATCACGTAATAATGCTGAGAGAAAATATTACAATGTATCATAGAATGTTACAATTCTATCCAAATGGATAATTAGGAGTCTGAACTTTTTTATTCATGAGGACTCTTATAAAATTTGGAATGTATTTTTCCTGTTATACCATTCATAAATACTATAACTCGTAGAAAAATTAAAGTGTGATAAATTAAACAGTTTTATAACCTGGAAATTACGGCAACCAAATTTTGTTATGTAAAGGATTATTTGTAGTGGAGGAAATATAAAGGATATCAATATTAGATACATACGATCGTTCATGGGTAAAGTTGACATTTGACAATGTTTTGTGTTTCATTATACTGCGGAGAGTGGGTCAGATTGTTCTAACTGTTTGTGATCTTCATATGATATCAATTTAATATTGAATTGGATCAATTATAGGAAACATATGAAATATTACTACAATATTGATTTTCATCCCCAACGTGGAATTCTAAAAATAGAAAGTCAATTGCATACTTGAGTGAAAAATGTTAAATTGTGACGAAGCTTATAATGTCCATACTTCTTAATGAGGAAACAAATTAGTAAATATTTGTCCAGTAGTGAGGACAAATGTTCAATTGGTTTATGATTAAATATTGTATATTTTTGAAATGAAATTTCAGAAAATAGAAAGGATATCCCGTGTTATTGAAAATAGGACATGTATTTCTTAAATAGGATATTAAGGAAATGCAGTGAGATTAATCATTGTTATGAAATTAATTGTTTAGTATGTTAACTAAGTGACTTAGTAAACTGTTTTAAATTCCGATAATTCATTTTGAATTTATTCTAAGTGCCTTACAATTCAGAAGTTTGGATTAATTCACTAAGAAGGATTATACAACATAATCATGTATTTTGTTTTGTGATATAGAGAAATATATTCCATTTACAAAATGACACAACTTGTTTTCCATGCAAATGAATTCCATTTTCCGAAGTTATTGGTGTTTTGATTGCTATGAGTTGGAAAGATGCATTTAGGTGATTGCTATAGATTTGCAGACGACAGGAAGTAGATTTTAGTGAAGACATGTGATAGTCATGTGACTTACAGAATGTAAAACAAAACATATTTTTCTATTTTCTTGGATGTACATATTTGTTGGTTATTTTGAATAACGTTTAGTTGATAAATACATTTTTGACGGAAATTTTAACAATGAGGCGATTACGAAGAAGAAGTCGTATGACATCATCGTCCTCAAATTCATCAATTACATCTAGAAACTTTGCCCAACAGCGGGCAAAATTATTTGATAACATGCCGGACCACACGAACATGATCTTTATCATGACGGTTGCCCGATTCGTGCTGGCCTTTCTATTGATATCGAGCTGGATACTACGAATATTTGCTTATATAGTACTGTTCATAACCATCTATTGTATGAAGTTCTTTGACTTAATGGTTTATCTTTTTCACAGGGTATTTAGTACGGAACCAGATAGGATCAACCAGAACCCAGACTACACTCATATAGAAGGTAAGTCTAAAAGATGTTTTGATGATCATGAAATGAATGTAACATAGTGATCTGTGGGAAAGGGGGGGTTGTTGACGATCCATTTGCTTCCATAATAATCTTTCATTGTGTGTGTGTTCTTCGTAAGTCCAGCTTTATATTTGAAACTGTTTCTGCTCTTGAACTATTTCCTTTAAAATGCTCATCTGGAAAAGAAGCATGATTTTTATCACACAATTATAAAGTACGGTGGCAATATCATAGGCTATCCAGGGGGCCCTCAGGTGACCCCCCCCCCCCTTTTCGTAGGAAAAAATTGGCCTTCCTAAGATTTACTGGTCCTTGTTGTTTGATGTGCACATACGGTAGATAGAGTTCTCATCATAAGCTTCAATGAAGTTGGCCTGAAAAATGTTATCCTAAAATTCAGACAAATTCCTGATGTGTGATTAAAAAATCCTGAAATCCAATCAAATAAAAGGTATAAAAAAGGCACAATCTTTCTATCCATTCTACAATGTTCTCTGTTTATCATGTTTATCAAGATGAATTGATTTTAAATAAAGTGGTATTTGTTGGTGTAGTATCTTATTGAGATTAAAGATACAATAAACAAGAGGGATGATTTGGCAGACTTTCATCACAGTGTCTTCTATCATATTGAAGTAAATATAAGGATGTTGTTTAATAAACTCAATTTCACTTTATGATCTGTAACAATCATGTAAATTTCACACCAAAGAGCAAAAAGACCTTTAAATATAAGGGCAAAAGATGAAAGAAATTTCACATTAAAAACACTGATAAACCTCAGTCAACTAAGTTTTCTAGAGTTTTATGTCAGCATTAATAGTTATCCTACGATAACGCGGTTTGTCAGTGTAAGATCACCCCGATGGCCGGAGGCCAGAGGATGATCTAACACTGACACACCAAGTCCCAGTGGGATAACTATTTTACATCCCAGCTGTTTTAGGTTAGACGAAAAACCACTAACAATTCATTAAATCTAGTTTAGAACGCCACACAACCATTATAATATACTTTATACATTACTATATGATTTATACCCTGCACACGATGAGTAGATATCAAACAATGTCAACTCGCCCCCCCTGGCCAATCGGCCCAACCTATATCGCCACTTTATGAAAAAAATCGCCCCACTCTTGTTTACCGACTCCCCTCACTTTTGAAAAAGTGTAAAATCAAACTGAACAATCACTGACAACTCACTTTTTAACGAAAAGGGTTAAAACCCCACTGACCAAAGGTCTGCCAACTCGCCCCACTTATAAAAATATCTTGCTTCCTTAAAGTATGTTAAATTCAATAGTTCGTATCCAGTCGTCCTGGTGTAGTGGTTGTGTTGTGGCTTGATATGCTAAAGGTCTTAAGTTCGAATCCCAGCATATACACTGGATTTTTTTATGTGAATTTTGATACATAGTCTTTTCCGTTTAATTGTATATGTATTTCATTATAACTTTTATAGTGGATTTGACATTCTCGCCAAAGTGTTACAGAACAAAGGAAAGCATGCATAACAAAGACACTCACACTGGGGTGATCTGGTAGGGGTGATCCGGCTCAGATCACCCCAGCCCTGTTAGAACAAATGAGATAGGATGTAACTTTAAAGACAAACTTTTACTACACCTTCAACCAATATGTAATATTTCCTTCATTCTTTCTATCCATTCTATGAATTGATTCTAAATAAAGATGTATTTGTTGTGATAGTATCTTATTGAGATTATAGATGCTATAAACAAGAGTGATAATTTGGCAAACATTCATGAATATACATCTTTGATCATATAGAAGTAAGGATGTTGTGTAATAAAATCAATTTCAATTTATGATCATGTTAATATCACACCAAAGAACGAAAAAACCCTTTATTAATAGGGGTGAAAGATTAAAGAAATCTTATAAACTAATGAAACTGACTATATAGTATTAAGTTTGGCTCATTGGTGAAGGAATGCTCACCAACAATGCTTAAATCCTCATCATTTGAACAAGTCCAATAATTGTCTCATTGGCAAATCATACCACATCCCTTTAGGTTTGAGTTCATGGTTGAAATTAGTCTGGGTCTAAGGTCCTGGACCTGTCTTTTCTAGGAGAGGACTTTTTATTTTTAAATTACAAAAGTCTAGGACCTTCCATTCTTAACCCTGATGCTTTATTCAAGACTGTTGATTTCTTATGGAAGACCTTTCACTTAAAATGTTGAATTGTCCTGGACCTTTCACTATTAAACCTAATTTGAACCCCTGTGGGGGATCCAGGGGGGGTCTAGGGTTGGAACCCCCCTTTTTGGGGATGATCAATGCATTTAAATGGGAGCATATAGTTGGAACCCTTTCTTTACTCTGGGTTGGGAACCCCCCTTTTTAAAATTGCTGGATCCGCCCCTGAACCCCTGTTTAAAATAAAATAAATTGAAGAATCTCTGTAAACTAAGTGTTCTAATTGTTTTATCCCAGCACTGTCAGGGGCGTAGCTAGGTACTCAGTCAACTGTAGGCACCAATCGGCAGGGGGTCTGGGGGCCGCTTAAGGCCCCTAGTAGATCCAGGGCAGAGCCCTGGTAGGGGGTTCAGGGGGGCGAAGCCCCCCCGACGGAAAACGGTTTTCAGCGTTTTAGCTGCAAAATTTTATGTACAAAATGTTAAATTTACTGGTTGTTTAATCAAGAAAATTATAATGTACATGATGAAAAGTTCGAAGTATTATGAATTATAATTTACCATAACATCTGACTGGTGAATTAAAAATATAAACGCAGTACAATCGGAAATGATATTAAAAAAAAAAAAAAATACAATATGCATTGCCCAACGTAGATCAGCCTATTCCTCTAATTAAGCAGTACAACCTGTTTGGTATTTTCATATCTCTGATTTTAATTTGATTAACAGTACATATTGGCTATCATTCCTTAAAAAAAAGGCACGTAAACAATGATTTTACTTTATAATAAAACTATCCTTTTGGCTAGACATCAACCATCAATCTTTTGATTCTTAAACCTTCACCGAAGTCACACAAACATATACACACAATAGTCGATGCCTTATGCAAAAGTTCTGTTCTGTTCATACTATCGTTACATAATTCAAGAAATTCATATGTCTTTATATCCTCTACTTTAAAATCCCTACCTGCTTAGGAGTTTGAAAATTGTGGTCATCAACGCAGATAAGGGAGTTCCCAAAATTACTGGAAACTAGTTGATTGATTGATTTTCATAAATATTTATGCGAGTTCAGGATTTATATAAATAAATATGCAAGTTAAGCATAATTTGTTTTTAGCAATAAATACAACAGGGATCTAGGTCCTGTTATAAGTGTCGTAAGGGACGAAGGTCTAGAAATTTTAAGATGCCATGCATTGCAATTGAAAAATGATGGATTTATATTGGATAGGAGCAGAAATTTTGCCTTTCGGCAGACCAACTACGAACTCATCAAAGAGTAGCATTCTCTCTACAGCTAGGCGTCGGATTTAATGTCCCCATTCTAACCAGACGTGACTGTGTATTTATACATCCTGTACAGCCAAACAGACGAACAACATTGGCAAGGGTTTTTATTGTAGGTCGGGTGAAGACAAAGTGGAAAGCTAGTTGAAAATTAACAACAACTAATTAAAAAAATCATGTGTCTAAATTGAGCTTCATTCAAGTTTTTATTGACAGAAGTGAAACTATCTGAACCAAAGTTCTTGTTTAGTTTCTATAGAAGTACGTAAAATCATATAAAACATTAAATTCTATCCAATATTCCATTCACTAAGGACGAGAGACTAGTGTACAAATGACATTCGATGAAAGAGTATTGACAACTTCACTGGCTTTCATCTACAGATAACGTACGTTGTTTATAATGTTTTTTAATAAAAAAATTATTTGTGCAAAAATTATGTGTAGGCACGTGCCTATAGTGCCTAACGGCAGCTACGCCCCTGACTGTAAAACCAAACTTTTACCTCACCTTCACCCAATATGTAATATTTCCATCAGAATGTTATGTACATATCAATCAGAACTGTCAGTTAAAACACAATTAACAGATGCTCTATAACATTGTCTATAAACATTGATGTTTGGTAACACATTTGTCAATACAGTTAAACTAAGTTGGCTTGAAATTGTACTCTCTCCCCTCCTGCATGTATGCTGTTTTGAGCTAATGCCCCAAAAAAATGCTAATAGTATATTTCTGAGAGAAGAAATGGGCTTTTAATATTAAATTTAAAGTGATCAAATCTATAAAAACAATACTTGTATTGAAATATGGGCTGTTCTAAGAAAAAATGTATTTAATGACCACTTGTTACCAAAATCAAGCAATTTTATCGTAAATTCACATGATTTTTACAGTGGTGGCCATCTTTTTCTTTGGGTGAATACACTTTTTAATTCAAAATGCAGAAATATCTACGATAATTATTCTAGTCTTGAACAAACATTGTTCGTCTTTCCTCCATGATAGGATTAATTGATAAGTTTCAATTTGCCTTTTTTGCAGTTACGCCTCTCAGATACAACTGATAAGTAGAGAAATTCCAATCCAATTTTATTTAGTTTTAGACATGACTTGATCAGTCAAGTCAGGTGCAAAATAAGCAAAAGGTTCTCTATGACATTGTTAAACAAGAATGTGTCAAAAGTACACGGATGCCCGACTCGCACTATCATTTTCCATGTTCAATGGACCATGAAATTGGATAAAAAATATAATAAGGCATTAAAATTAGAAAGATATTATCATAGGGAACATGTGTACTAAGTTTCAAGTTGATTGGACTTCAGCTTCATCAAAAACTACCTTGACCAAAAACTTTTAACCTGAAACATGCATTTTCATTTTTTATGTTCAGTGGACCGTGAAATTGGGGTAAAAAGTTTAATTTGGCTTTAAAATTAGAAAGATCATATCATAATTATATAAGGAACATGTGTACTAAGTTTCAAGTTGATTGGACTTCAACTTCATCAAAAACTACCTTGACCAAAAACTTTAACCTGAAGGGGGACAGACGGACGGACGAACGGACAAAAGACAAACAGACCAGAAAACATAATGCCCCTCTACTATCGTAGGTGGGGCATAAAAATGTAATCATGTAAATGAATGCATGATCAGTGACAAAAAGCAGGACTGATTTAACATTACATAGGATCAAAAGACAAATTGATTTGAAACTATGTGCTTTATGTTTTAACAAATTAACCTGCTGAAAAAAAGAAAGAAATAGGGTCAATGCTTAGATGGCAACACCTTTGTTTTGGCATCTTGTAGCTAACAGATTATGCAGATGTTAGTACAATCCTTTTGTTTTAACCAATATCTGTTACTGTATGAATAAAAACGAGAGGTTAACGAGAAAGCAATGCAATGACACATATATAACTGCTAGATTTTTTCATGTGTTTGTGGTTAGGTTGCTGTCTTATTGATGTTAAATACCCAACATCTTTTTTTAATAATTCATACCTTAATTGGCCGCAATGCATTGATGCAAATAACTTCTTGATATGTGTACCGGTATGTTTTTGTATGTGATTGGGTTGCTGTCTAAAATATAATTGATTAATAATAAATTAGGTAGATGAAATTTATCCACTAAGTTTTTTCATAATTCATATTTACATTGGAGAAGCTACAAATATTTTGGTTTAATTTGGCTTCCAATTTTGTGACATATATAAATACTTTGATGGGGTAATATTCTTTCCATAATCATTAACCTACCTTAATGCTATGGTATGTAAGTAAGTGGTTGTCAAGATGTTGGGTCATAGGAAACTTGTTGTTTTTATTGTAATTTGATGATGTGTTTAAGTCTGGTGAACTTCAAAGGAAAACAACAATAACATTAGGATTATAAGTCGGCTGGTTAATTGCTCATGAAATAATGTTTTGCTTTTCTGAAAATATTTTTTCCAGCCCATGTAATTAATTGGCAGAATTAATAGACTGAAGCCTCCCTCAAATTCACTATCAGTATTCTGGATAAATGAAAAATTTCCCCTGACACTGTATATTTTCTGATACAACAGTGTTTTCTCTAGAAGTGTGTCTAAAAGGGAAAGATTGTGGTCAGGAATTTTGAAAGGGTGGGGAATAAGAAAAACAAAAATTTTAAAGGATCTGGGTCTACATGTTGGCATGTGAACACAGCCTTTCATAAGCCCTCTAGGGAAATCGTTGTGTAATTTATATCAATATGTGCCGTGCCTGACCACTGGAATTTTTGTGCATTTTTTCGCTAAATATGTAACTTGCCTAAAGCCTTTTCATTGACTTTTCTGTTGCTATGATTGTGAGGTTAAGACATTTACTCGTAAATCAATGGAATTTCTCATTACCCAATCTTTATGGAACTTATAGTTGTACACATCTCATAAGAATTTAGAGTATTTACTAAATTAAATGTTTTGATACATTTTTGTGCAAAGAAGTTTTATTATACAATTTTAAAGCCACTTTGATTAAATGGTGTAGCATGTTATAGTTAAACTTCTTATTTCACGAAAACTTTGCATCATGGGATGCTTGTTTATGTGGAATTATGAGATTATTATATAAGGTCTATCGTTTTATATTCATTTAATTGAATCCTGCTGATAATACGTGATAGAAAAAGGATATGGGGTATTTTTTCTTGATGCAAAATCAGTACATGCACAGCAAAAACACACAAAAATTAAAGGAACAGGAATAAAAAGTAAAATCACAAAAATACTGAACTCAATCAGAAAGTCCATAATCACATGGCAAACTCAAATGACAAAACACATTAAAAACCAATGAAAAAGAACTGTCATATTCCTGACTTGGACCAGGCATTTTCAAATGTAGAAAATGGTGGATTAAACCTGGTTTTAAAGCGCTAAACCTCTCACTTTGATGACAGTCGCATCAAATTCTGTTATATTTACAATGATGTGTGAACTAAACAGACATAATAAATAAAATAGTCTAAATATGGGTACACCAGTCATCAAAAAAATGATTTTCAATAAAAAAAAAAATCCACTATTGAAACCATTTCATTAGGCTTACCATAAATTTTTAAAATTTCCTGATTTCAATATAACTGTTCCATAATATGTCAAGTGGTTTATTTTTAAAAGTTTAAATTTTGCTATTTCTAGTGCAATTTTGTTCTGTTCTACATTTTTATTTCCACCGTTCTCATTCCCCTAAATAAACTATTTTACAGAAATAAATTATAGATGTCCTGGATAGCAACTTTTCATGGAGCTACGAAAATTAGTATGCAAATGATATGAGAAATTTTTAATAAAGCATGTGACCTCTTTTTACTTTAGGGAACTCTGACTATATCTTTTCAAACAATTGTTTTTCCAAACTACTATTTGATTATGTCTTTAAACACTTGATCTCAAATAAACCCTGTATAACCATAAAGTTACCCTATCTTTGAAATGAACTTTGTCATGTAAAATCAGGGTCCTCTAATGAAAATGAGTGAGGCATTCTAGTGAGAGATTTAGCTAGCTATATACCAGGTTTACTCCACCATTTGATACCTAAGAAAATGCATGTACCAAGTCTGGAATATGACAATTGTTATCCATTAGTTTGATATGTTTGAGATGTTGGAGATTTTGATTTTGCCATTTGATGATTTGAATTTTCTTTGGCGTTTGGTATTTTTGTTATTTTACTTTTTCTTAAATTTTATGTATAAATAAAAAGATAGAATAAACAAATCATAGAGTGAAAAAATGTTCAGTTCTCAATCTTTTTCTTACTGAAAGATGATTAACTATTGGCAAAGTCTTCTGGGATTACATAATGCTAACAAATTACAAATTTTCATAAAACTTGAACGTAGAATCATTTTGAGATAGCGGTTAATTAGTCTGCTGTGATGCTGATGTCCTAACGAGCAGGCATAACATCAACCTGGTTATTGTTCCAATGTGTCGTGCATTTGGTAAAATCAGATGTGAATTTTTGAAAATTTTCCAAAAAATATTTTTTAGCTGCCTTTACTACATCACACTTTTATTTGATAAAAGTGCAAATTTTTAAGAAAGTTAAGATAGGGAATTGCTCAATATTTTCATCATTATATAGTTAAGTAAACTAGTTTGAAATGGCCCCTTGTATTTCTTCTGACAAAGTCATTACTCCTTCAGTAAACTTCCCTTTTTAATGTTACACTTAAAAAGTATGAACCATTCATGTGCTACAGAGACAATACCTTATATATTTTTACACCATAAATTGTCCATGTGTCAACAAATTTTCTTGCAAATGGTCCATTTATTAGCAGTAATTATACTCTTTTCCTTTTCATTGAGTTTCTGTTATGATTAATTTGGATTTGGCCATTAAAATTTTTTACAATACATAGTAATGCTGTTTCTTGTACAACTATTTCTGCGTTTATTAATGATGAGCAAAGTTCTCTCTGTATAAAGATTTTTGAAGAAAACAAAACTGGTTTTGGGAAATCCTAGGATAGGTTAACTAATCTGCATAAAGCACCTTCACTTTAACAATTCTGTGTATAACAGATTACCTGTTAACAACTTCTTAAAAAGTCTCGTAACAGATAATTAGAACTGACTGATGGCAAAATATAGTAAATAGATCATTGGTAAATTCTGTACTCTTATAGAGCGTATCCTAACTCTGTTTGACCGACATAATTTCAGACAAAAGTTCATTTGACACAGGCTGTTTTATAAATTGAATACTGAATATTTCTAAAAAAAAAAAAAAAAAGAGAGGGGAGAGGGTTAACTGGTTTACATTTATATGTGTATTTGTTTTTGCCTTAAGGTTTAAGTCATGTTTTTCTTCAGAACTACAAATCAGAGTGTCACATATATATAAAGGGTTTATGATTCTGTTACTCTGTCATGCCACTAAGATAAAATTATAAAATGACAATAATGACAAAAGTCTTGTGTAGGTAAAGATAAACAAATTCATACTGTTGACACCCTTGTCCCTATGCCCAAAATTGGTTCCATTCTCTTAACTTTAGTTTGTATCAACGAAATGATATGAAGTTTTAACACAATGTCTTTAACAACAGAACTCTGATCAAGTTCTAAATTAGGTGCTGTAACTTTTACTCTTTATCAGTTCACACAAGATAATATTTCTGTAATTGGGGTAGGCTAAAGACCAAAAGTATGAAAGCTAGACATGTTCATTAGTAGCAAAAAACATGGCATAAATATAATAACCTGAACAAGGTTGGCTATATATGAAGCTTTATTTTGAAATTAACAATTAAAAATTCTTTTAGGTATGGAATAATACAGTTTAAAAAAATGTAATGTGTTCCTTCCTTTATTTTCAGGTGTTCTTCATCAGTTAAATGAAAGCAGGTCGCAGCTAGAGGAATTGTGGGCAGCAAGGAAAATGAAACTAGACTTGTGTTTACAGCTGAGATTGTTTGAGAGAGATTCACTAGAGGTATAACACAAAGATATATAATGTATATTATTGTGGTGGTAACCTCTTTAGCCACACATCCATTGTGCATGCTAGTTCCTGTACATTTTAAAAAGTAATTTACAAATACATTAGAATTGTAAATGCTTCAGTAAAAATTAATAGAATCCTGTCTCTAACCTACTTTTCATGCTTCAGTGACTTAAGCATTTTTATTTGTGAAGGTACTGGCTCCAGAATGTTTTTGTTGAGTGCTCAGACCGTTACTTTGCCTTGAATTGACCGTGTGTTCAGACCTTTATTTTGCGTTGAATTGACTGATCGTTAGTTGCTTAATGTCCCAATTATAAATTTGAACAATGACTCACTTTTCTTAATCTTCAATGTTTGATTGATGGGTTGGTGTTTAATGCCACTTTCAACACTGTTCTATTTTGTTGAGGTCCATTTTATTCATGGAGGAAGTCGAAGTGCCCAGAGAGAACCACTGATCTTCAGTAGGGAAACTGACAATACTAGTCAATTAAGATTGCAGTCATTTGCACCATCTACATGTAGGATTCAAACTCAGACTAGCAATACAGAAATTCTTAGACCACTCAGCCACTGGGGCCTCTTAATCTTTTATCAACATACACAAAGCAGTATATTTTATATAATAATAGCTATGGGATAATAATCTGCTATCTTTCAATGAAAAAAAGATGTGGGCTCCAAGTACTTTATCAGAATGAAAATAAGTACAAGAAGAGAGAGAAAACTTGACATCTTAAAGTCAAGCACATGAAAGTTATAAATTGTGGCATCCTTAAAACATAAAAAAAAAACCCATTAATGAAGTATAGAAAAACCTTTGTTTTACTGGCAAAACAGTTTTTTATTCTGCATATGATATAAAACAAAATTATATTTAGTGGTAAAGTAGTGTTAACTGTGACAAGTAGTCATCATAAGTCAAATTTTTTTTATAACTTGTATTATTATAGTAATCTAGAGACTTAATTATAGTGTTTAAATTGCCAAAAAATCTGTTTTCTGAAGGTACTGAAGGTTCTGAACTACACTTCAAAATTGAGAATTACAAGAAAGCACCTTACCAATTAAACTTCTTTTTTCTAGAGAGAAATAAACCTTATAAGCGTCATACATAAAAAAAACAAAGCAAAGAAAAAAAGACAAGACTTCTTTTGTTAAGAAAACAAATATGTGTATTTTACAAGAAGGTATGAAAAGTCAAGTTTTATTTATTGTGCATTTGACATAGAAATTTTGAGACAACAACATTCAAATTGTCCTCGAGGTGTCTTCATAACTGGAACAATGGATGGAAATTAGTTTTAATTGTGAATAAGTGCTAATGATTTGATTTTAATATTAGGTTTCGTCCCACATCTAGATCTGTAGTTAGAACAAGAATTTCTACTGAAAAAAAGTATTGAGTTATGCAATTGTGATTTGAATTCTTAGGGTAATCATTGTAAGATCTATAGGCGAAAGATTTCCAGTTGTGAAATTCTACTAATAATTTCATTTATTTATTTGTTAATTTTAGGTGTCGTCACAGTTAGAGCTTTGGGCAGAAGAACTTCAACACCAGGAACTTGGTAATGAAGGCAGTAAAGCAGAACAACTCTTACAGGCTCATAATGAAAGTGTTCTCCTGATGCAGAATTGTACATTTGAAGTTTTACAGAGAGGACAAGATTTAATACAGGTATGTAAAACTTTCAGGTATAAAATTGTAAACATATTTGTAGTCCAATGGGTTCACTTTTATTTTTGGTTATTAACTTTGATGGATTTTGAGGGGACATGTGAACTACGAAATTTATAATTTATAAATTAAATGCAGAATTTTATTAAATCAAAAAATGAAAAATACAATTTTTGTGGGTAATCCACAAAAATACAATTTACAAAAATTAGATTTCAAAAAAATAAATGAGTTTTCAAAATAACGGTCTTGCAGACAAATGTGATACAGATTATGCTGCTCAAATAAGTAAAAGCATAATAATATCTTAAGACACAAAAAGAAAAGCTTTAATGACATTTGAAAAGATCAACTTGTGTTAATGGAAAATTTCTGAAATTTGTTGACCCCTTTTAAAATAGAAATATTCTGCTGTATGTATGAACATTTTTATCTGATATTTGTTTGTTTGGTTGCTTGATTGAATTTAACTTGTTTATATCCTAGAAGAATAAAAAAAATAATACTGAAACATTTATCACACAACTATAATTTGAAAATCAGAGTATTCTTTGCAAATGGTAGAAATATTTTACAATTTTGATTTCATAGGAGATCTAAATTTGAAAACTTACAGATTATGGATAAGAATGAACAGAAAAGCAGTATATATATATATGTTTATAATAAGTGAAAGAATGATGTTTGATTATTTGGTTAGTGTATTGGAATATTGAATATTTCGTGCATTTCCTAAAAGATTTTAAATCTTTTGATTCAGAATTTAAAAAAAATGATACACACACTAGCAATGATACTTTATATGTGTTTGAGTAAAAATTGATGACAATTTGTAGTAAAATTATATTTATACACTTTGACCTAGATGTCTTTTCCACAACTTAATCTTACAAAGTTCAATGTCTACAGGATTTTGATAGATTTTTAAGTCAAGTTTTAGTCAAGGGAACTATTTTATTATATTATTAGCAATTTATTTTATAAGAATTGTCTGACTTAGTACATCAGATTGAGATTTGATATTTTTCCAGGTTTTTGAGAATTCTGGGATACAGTTAATGGCTGATTCCCAATGTGAGGCTCAGTCACGTATCCAGGCGTTGTTAGAATACTTACATGAGAGAGAAATGGACCTGGAAGCCATTGCTGAATCAAAGAGGGAAAGATTGGAACAACTTGTACAGCTCAGGAACTTTGAAGTAGAAGCCAGACAGGTATAAATAAGATATTTAAATGTCAAAGTCTCATTTGTCACAACTGGCTCAGTGATCTGAAGAAGGTGGCATGCTCATATAGACAATTTTGTATATAGTGGCCTGACTGGGTCAAAGAATTAAATTTAAATTTGATTTTACTTGCCTATCTGCCATGCATTTAGAAATTAGAAGAATAGATAAAAATCATTGGATACAATTTGACAATTTAGATTTTGAAACTTACTACTGTGGATTCATTTATTTTCGTGGGTACCAATTTTCATAATTTTTTGCATAAATTTGCATATTCGTGGATATTTAATTTCATCAGAATAATTTTCCTTTAGAAAGCAGGTTATTTATTGAACATTTATTTTTGTGGTTCCCCTTTACCCACAAAATACACAAAATTGGTATCCAACGAAAAATTTATGAATCCACAGTATCCTGTTTCCCTGTGAGCTACTGCTAGCATTCAAACTGAGAGCATCAATTAATAATAAGTACAGGTGGTTGAACTGCCATGTAAACTAATCACTAAAAACCATAGTCTCATTTGTTGTCGAGCCTGCAACTTTTGTTGAAGAAAGCTCCACATAGGGATAGTGATCCAGCAGGGGCATCGGCGGTGTTAGCTCACTTCTTAAAATCTTTATATTTTTGAAGGTAGAAGACCATGATGCTTCATACTTTGTATATAGATGCCTCATGTTACGAACTTTCCGTCAGTCACATGTCCAATGTCCTTGACCTCGTTTTCATGGTTCAGTGACTACTTGAAAAAAAAGTTAAGATTTTTTGTAATGTTAAATTCTCTCTTATTATAAGTAATTGGATAACTATATTTGGTATGTGCGTACCTTGCAAGGTCCTCATGCCTGTCAGACAGTTTTCACTTGACCTCGACCTCATTGCATGGATCAGTGAACAAGGTTAAGTTTTCGTGGTCAAGTCCATATCGCAGATACTATAAGCAATAGGTCTAGTATATTAGGTGTATGGAAGGACTATAAGGTGTACATGTCCAACTGGCAGGTGTCACCTGACCTTGACCTCATTTCCATGGTTCAGTGGTTATAGTTTAGTTTTTGTGTTTTGGTCTGTTTTTCTTATACTATATGCAATAGGTCTACTATATTTGGTGTATGGAATGATTGTCAGGTGTACATGTCTAGCTGACAGGTGTCATCTGACCTTGACCTCATTTTCAAGGTTCAGTGGTCAAAGTTAAGTTTTTTAGTTTTGGTCTTTTTTTCTAATTCTTTATGCATTAGGTCAACTATATTTGGTATACTGAAATATTTTATGATCTATATGTCGGTTACACAGGTTTCATTTGACCTTGACCTCATTTTCACGGTCCATTGCTAAGTTTTAAGTGTTTGTGTTTTGGTCTGTTTTTTCTTATTTATAAGCAATAAGTCAACTATATTTGTAATATTGAAGAATTGTTAGCTGTACATGTCTGCCTGGAATGGTTCGTCAGACCTTGACCTCATTTTCATGGTTCATTGATCAATGTTTCATTTTCTTGGTTAATGTTGAGTTTATGTGACAGTTGTAATAAAGCTTTATATTTAGGTCTATCAAGATAGTATCAAGGATTTGTAAAGAAGGCAAGACATTTCAGTGTGTGCACTCTTGTATTGTATTTGTATGTACCCTTTGCTTTTGTTGGTCTTATATTTTTACCTGGGATTTTATAATTTTGTAGCATTACTATCTTCAATGAGAGGTAGATAAAGCTTTGAATTCCTATTTTGTGTCAGTGTTCAGTTCAAGGAGTATCTATTGACTGTACCAAAGCTTATATGTTTCATATATATCCTCTACTCATGATATACAATATTAAAATTATGTACAAATAATGGTTTAATATAGTTAAAACTAGATGTGTCAAGGCAACACGAATGGCCCGGTCCCAAAAAGTTTTAAATTCTGCAATTTCAATGGCACATGTGGACACAAAATCTGTATAACTGTGATTTTTTATATTTTAACAACTGTAACTCACATACCAAAAATCAGCCCTATATCTGAAAGGGTTTAGAAAAAAAAGTCTGTATTAATGTGATTTTCAACAATTTATCAAAGTCCAAAGCCTGTAATTAAAGCAAAAATAAGCAAAGCGGAGTGAAACTTAAACTTGATCTGTAACTCATCATGGTTAAATTATATACCAAATATCAGCCTAATATCTGAAGGCGTTTAGAGAAAAAGTTTGTATAACTGTGATTTTCAACAATTTCTCAAAGTCCAAACCTGTAATTGCGGCAAAAATTATTGGAGCGAAACGAAACTTAATCTTGATCTGTAACTCATCATGGTTAACAAAATACCAAAAATCAGCCAAACATCTGAAGGCATTTAGAGAAAAAGTCTGAATAACTGTGATTTTCAACAATTTCTCAAAGTCCAAAGCCCATAATTTTGGCAAAAATTAGTGGAGGGAAGCGAAACTTAATCTTGATCTGTAACTCATCATGGTTAACTAAATACCAAAAATCAGCCCAATATCTGAAGGCATTTAGAAAAAACTCTGTATAATGGTTTGTTGTGGAATGACGGAATGACAGACTTTCGATATTATGGAATTACGGAATAACAGAATTACATATTTTGGAATTGCGGAATTGCGGAATTACAGAATTTTCGGAATTGCAGAAATTTCGGACAAGGGTAAAACTATTTTGCACCAACAACTTTGTTGCGGGGCCATAAAAAAGTAGCAATTTAAAAGTACAATGAGTTGTTTTAATGAGTATTTATTGCTAAGGTGTGTGAATACTGTAGATGATTATGATGTAATTTGTTTTGCTGTTTGTATTTTAGGTGATATACTGGATAGACCATGGAAAGTCCATGTTAATCAGTTGTTTTACCTGTCCAAATTCATTAATGGAGGCTGAATCTTTGAAGAAAGAACATGAACAATTCATGCATGCTATTGAGGTTTGTATTACATACAGATGATACTTTGTAAAAGTGGTATTCCTTAACAGTAAAAACTGTCATCCTGCTGGTACCTAGGAACAAGGGAAGGTAAAGATTGCGAAATCCACAAGTTGAGGAAGCAATAGACAAGGCAAAGGACTGAGCACCTACAATGAAAGCTGACGTCTTATATAAAACTAAGGAGATGTGGTTTGATTGCAAATGAGACAACTTTCCCACTAAGACCCTGTTTACACTGGCACTGAAATTGGATCGATCTTTATTTGAATCGATCTTTAAAAGACCAGTTTGTGTTTACATTGCACAAGCAAGATGGATCGAGATAGATATTATTTAATCCAGTGCGTTTACACTACAACATAAAAAGAACCAGTCTGACTTTTATTTACCTATCTAAATATAACAAACACCTGAAAAAAGATGGATCTAAGTGTTTACACCAAAAAAAAAGATTGATTCAAATAAGATTGATCGTTTTAAAACAGCCTCTAGAGATTGAAGATCGATCTTAAGTTCAAATCAAGTGTAAGATGTAAGCAATTATAAGCAATTTTACAGCAGTCAACAATGGGAAAACCACAATTGTTTTATTGTACATGTATAACATACCTATGATTCATTAAGTATGTCTGAGCCAGACACAACTCTGTAACAGATTTATCCATCGGATCACTAGCAGTGATGGTGATACATGGCTGTGTACATTATGTATATACAACTCGTCTAAACATTAACCCAACAATGTAAGGTCTGTTTTGCAAATTATTTGTTCTTTCCTCGCCATTTTTACAGATTTAACATTGTTGGATTGATGTTTAGACGAGTTGTATATATATATTTCTCTAATTTGGTTCGTTTGATCTCAGTACCTCATTGGTTAAAATCCGATTATGACGTCGAATTTTCTTGCTCTCCTCCTCTGAAATTCCTATTGTGACGGCATGAAAAAAGGCGACCCTGCCTGTGGACGTCACATAGAAAGAACACATCTATTTGCAGAGCATTCGAAAAGAACGAATAAGTTTGCCTGCATAATGTTAGAAAATCATTAGAGAAACATTAGAAAATTTAACTGTCTTGAGTGGATAAATATCATATTACACTCGATGCAGTGGTAGAATATATATATATATACATGCTAAGGTATATTGTGGTTTTGCTGAGGTCTGCATATATTCCTATAGAAATTTGCCATTCATGAACCATGTATATTTGTATGAATAATAATGAATTTACCTCATAATCATGTTTTATCAATTATCATAAAATAGCAATTTGTTCTATGTACATAGGATGACATATGGTTTCTGAGCTTGATTATCTAATCACACATGATGTCGAAATAATAATTGATATTCTGATTGCCAAAAAATGAACAATTCAATGTAAATTACTGTTGAAGACAATGACAAAAATGATAAAGATATGCTAATTAGTAAACACAGGTAAACTGCATGTGTAGCACAATCAATGACAATTGTGCTGTTCCAACCATCTGAGATGATATTGATATCAGTCACAGTGATATAAGCTTTATCAAACCCCTGAAACTCTATTACATTACAACATCGATATCAGTCACGCTTGTAAAAGCTTTACAAAACCCCTAATCTTTAGAACATCAAATCATGAGGAAAAAATTGTGTATTTAAAGTATATAAAAATGTGTATATTATATGACTTTTTCAATATCACATCCCAATCAACCCAAAACCAATATAATCCCTCGAGCCAAGCACTGTATGACATATAAAGTGAATTCTTTACTCATATTATTGTTATGTATTAGATAAATTTAAGGAGCTTTTGTTCAAATAACACTAAAAAAGATGAATTCAGTTCCTCAATATTAAAAACATATGTTAAATGACAGTTTGGATTTCATCTTTCAGAAAACCAATATTAGCATGGCCCAGGTGACACAGCGAGCTGAGAATATGATACAAGCTCACCATTTTAATTCTGATCTGATCCGAGCCATTGCCGAGAACGTAACATTTGCCTGGCAACAACTGATGTATCATACAGAAGAAAGACATAAACTTGTAATGGCGTCCATGAACTGGTACAAAACTGCTGAACAGGTTGGTTAATGCATAACAAGTTTGATTTATGCCACAAGCAAGAAAGTTCTCCTTACATCAATGTTCAGTTAGTTTCTGTTGGATAAAGTTTTCGTATTCACTAAAATGTAAAACTTTTGGCCATGGAATTCGAGAGTTACAAATTAATTTTCCTCAAACTTTACATTATTGTTTTGCTTGATAAAAGAAAGCTTTGTTTATTTGTTTTTTTTCTTCATTTTATGTTGTTTTTTCATTCCAGAATTACTGGAATTTTGTAAGATTAACAAAATGTCCTGCATGTTGTATCAAACTTTGAGTTTGTTTGGATTGATATACAAGAAAACTACGTAACTGTTGGAATTGATGATAAAGCAAACTGTTTAATTTTTGTTTAAATTTCAGAGTTATGGAACTTTGATCATTAGATAGATAAAAAAGCATTTATTAAATGTCATGAACTAGGTCTAGTATGCTTGAATCCAATTTTTACAAACTCTACACTGTTGTTATGATAGGTTATGAAACTTATGCATAATGCTTATTACCGTAAAACGCAGACCAATTACAAACTTTTACAGTTCTTTAGCTATGTCCCTTTATAACATTATACACAAGCAGGGGGGAGGGGGGGGGGAGGAATCATCTGTGTCCCATGGACACATTTTCCATTTATATTAACATGTGTTCTTGACTTAGCTGTTTATTAAAATTGTTGATCACATGTGCAATAATTTAAATATGCACAGTAAGGGCCTATCATGTGCTCTTGAATCGACTGTTAATTAGAATTATTGATCACACTGATGCTATATTTTACAGGTCTGGTCTGTGTTGGAAAGTTTAGATGCTGATTATAAACGAGATGAAGACTGGTGTAGCACAGAGAGGGCCAATACAGGGGATAAAGCTAATTATTTATTACAATTAATTAATAAACATAATGAACAGAAAGAGGCCTTTTTGAAGGTAAGGGGTATAATAACATTATTTCATGTGATCAATTGATTACTTTTGCAAATTGTTCTTTTTTACCAAATTGCAAAAAATATATTCCTTGTTGATGATGCTGCAACTGTGCATTGAAGAACACCAGGGCAATGTCATTTAATTACAGATTATAACTGGCAATTAAATTCCACAGATGCTAATAATTCATAAATTGTTGTGAGGGTTTCATAAATGTAAATAATGCGACTTGGTAATTATTGCTTTAATGATTTTGAAAACTCGTATTCTGATGTCTGACACATATCTGTATGCAGATTTTCTTGAAATTGCAGTAATTAATCTTGCTTTTTTCTAGATCTCCATTCTTAAAAAATCGCAATGAAAATGCATGCAATAATTTATGAATGTACTGTTATTTGCTGATAACCTCAAATGTAAAATACAGAAACAAAACTTTTAGAAGAACAGTGCAGACCTAACTATGGCATATAATATATGCAATGAGTAGAGACCTGAAATCAACACCAAATTCCAAAAAAGGACTTTATATTAGGAATTAAGAACAATAAGGAAACATTTTGGAAAAGGTGGTGAACATTTAAAAATTGATTACAGGCAATTGCATAGGGTGTGTAGGTAATATCTTTGGTTAGCTAGCTTGCTTGCTGAGCCATGAAGTCATTACTAGGTAAGGTATACTACCCTTCTTTCTAATTAGCCTAGTCCTACAGACAGAAAAATTGGTTATCTGTTGGACTAGTCTACTCTTAAAGAAAGATAGTCTACCTAACCTAATAATGACTTCATGGTTCAACTATCAAGCAAGCTAACCACAGAAATTACTTTCACCTACACATGTAATGCAATCGGCTGTAAAACAAATTAAACTTGTATTTTAGGCCTGTACCCTTGCCAGAAGAACTGCTGAAAGTTTCCTGAAGTATGTAAACAGAAATTTACACACTTTTGGTTCACAGATCAAATTTAGAAGTCCAGAAAAACATGTAAAAGGTAAGAATATTTCTATTGTTAACCTACAGAAGAAGAGGAAGAAAATAAAATTTCATTTGGGGAAAAGAACAAATTTCATAAAAAAAAATATAAGGTAAGAATGTTTGGATAAATTGCAGGAAATGATGCAGAAAGATTTTTTTTTCAGAATTTGTCTATCACAATTTGTCCACTTCGATTTGACTAAGACATAAAATAGCAAGTAATACTTGTAAATTTAAAGTCATAAGAAACGAGTGACCGGTGAAAAATAATGTTCTTCCAATTCTTAAACCAATGCATACAAACATCATAAACTTAGTCTTCTGTGCTCGAATTTATCATTTTTTTCGTGTAAACTTCGTATAATCTTCAATTTTTTTTTCAATCGGTCAGTGTTGTTGTGAAAATATGGCAGGTAATTAAAGTTCATGTTTTGAAGCCGAAGTTTAGCGATTGTCACCTGTTTGTCAACAATTGACGAAAAATAAACAAAAAAGCATGGAAATTGAGCACGTGTTTAACATGTAAATTCAGATAATAGTTTATTTTAAGGACATCCATGCGTATTGTGGTCACCAGATTTTTACGAGATGGGTCACACTGAGGTCACCTTGCATACGGAAAATATATCGGGGGAATTGCTTGCTGGAAGGAAGCAATTCAAATAAAGTAAACTTCTTCTGAATATGAATAAATTAAAGAATTTTCTTCAGAAAAAAGTATATGTACATAAGTTTTACAATGAAAACTATCGATTGAGTTATAAAAAACATACGCATTATTTTTTTTTGATTTGAGGTTTCTTATGACTTTAAAGAAATAATAAGAATATTTAGGTTATCTCCCTTAGATCAGCTTTATCTCTTTGCCTATCAGAGAAGAATTTGAAATCCAAATAAAGTTTAAAGGAAAAAGTGGTGTTTCAATTAAGATCCAGATGATGCACATACCTACCAACTTTTCAAAATGCCCATGGGGGTTTTGCGTGCAAGATGACTGCCATAGTCCTAAAAAAACCTTCAAGGGGGCCTGCAAATACATTTAAATGTTGTTTTTTGGTTTCTTCATTCTTTTATAAGCCTAATAGCATTGTAAAATGTATTGTTTTATTTAAATTGTGGACAAAATTGCTCTTTCAAAATTTCAATTTGGGAGCCTCCATGGGGGAAATCCCCCGCAAATAGTGACAGTTGGCAGGTATGGATGCAAACTAGTGATAAAAAAAAAGTGAAAAGATTTTAATTTACAAAAATGCCTAAAATCTTATCAGATTTTCACAATGTACAATATTACATTTGTTTTTCCTTTGTCTTCACAACATCCAACCCATTATTGTCCAGTGTTGCCAATGTCAAGTGCAGTTGGAATTGATATTCCCTTATGTTTCATCATTTCATCACTCTGCACATACATAATTCCTCATGGCCAAATTTTTGTAGGTCCATTTTGGTCCTTATACGTCCTCGGCTTTCAAATATATGATATATGGCTTTAAGGGGTTACCTAAAATATTGTTTTTATATGAACTGGATCAACTTTGAGGGACATTATAAACATGTACACTGATTGTAGAGGCTCACTTTCGAGTCCTCCATACTTTGGTCCTTACTATTGTCTCATTTGCATCAAAAGCAGGTCTTTATATTCAGAAGTCATTAAGTGAATGTGTCAACAAAGAAACTTAATGCTCTTTTGCTGATTTAGACTCATTATTGACGTGTGACTGGGCAGCATACTGTGGATTCATTTATTCTCATGGATACCAGTTTTCATAGATTGCTGAAAACCTTCTAGGACATGGATATTTAATTCCATTGTTTTGTGGAAGTCTACATACAAGCCTAAAGATTTTTTTTTATTCATATATTTTATTTTCATGGTTCACCTGTACCTATGAAATTCACAAAGTTGGTATGGAAGGAATAATAATAAATTCACACGTTTTGCATGTCCAGCACACTTAATTTTTTTAACACCTGATATCACTTCTGGATTTCAGGAAAGCTTGAATTCGAAAGTTAAATTGTACATTGTTTTCATCTGAATAATTAAAAGATTTTTGCTTAATGTTGGATCAGAGTGAAATGACTATAAAATTAAGTTTAAAATGTTCAAAGGCATCATTTTAAATGTTGTTAAAGACAATATCTTATTTAGAAAACTTTAATACAAAATAAAAATAATCAAACATATAAACATTATATACAAACACAATATATTAAAATTTCATCAATTAATTAAGTTTGCATACATTGATAAAACATTTATAATTAAACAACGATATGTAGTTATGAACTGAGCATTCAAAAACATATCATATTATTAATGCTTAAATATTTTATTGAATTCCATTGAAATCTAAACACAAATTACAATTAAATATGGTAAATGGTATACTAGCAATTGCATTGTACAATTAGGATTGTGTTTACCCTTCCAATAATGTTGGTGTGAAAAGTTAAATCACAAAAATACTGAACTCATAGGAATATTCAATTAGAAAGTCCATATTCACATGGCAAAATCAAATGACAAAATACATCAAAGGAATGGACAACATCTGTTATATTCCTTACTTGGTACAGGCATTTTCAAATGTAGAAAATGGTGGATTGAACCCGGTTTTATAGTGATAAACCTCTCACTTTTAAGACAGTGTTATTGTAGCATTCTTAGCTTCAACACCTAGATGTAAATTGAGGAAAATTGCTTGTGTACTTTTGTTGTCATATCCTATCAAATCAAATCATATCGTGTTTCTTAGTAAGATAATATGATTGATACAGAGTTTTCCTGAGAAAATTTAAGATGCATAATGGCATCCATGGTAAATTTGAAGCTCATTGGGCATAAATAATTCATTGAAAGTTTTTAAAGTAGAGTATTTACAAAAATATTTACAAGTATACATTACTCTCTCATATTAATATTGTTAAATGTGCTTTCAGCATTAGTTTTTCGAAAAATTCAAAGTTTTGTAAACAGGAAATTTATAAAATGACCATATTATTGATATTCATGTCAACACTAGAGTGCTGACTACTTATTGTGATTTCAGAAAATGATGAAAACAAATAATGCTATTAAAATTTAAATGCAAGGTTTTATTTTTGCACCATATATATATCTCATTGCTATTACACAATTATAAAAAACATCTAAAACAATTTAATGAACAGAATACATAACAGTCTTATAAAAGAGTTTAAAAAGAAGAATTTTTTCTTACATGGAATGAGATCAAATTTTACAGAACATTTTAGGACAAAATATGATTTTTGGAATTGACACATAATGTTATAAATGAGTTAAAAAAAATATTAATACAATTAAATTATCAATAAATTAAAAGACAATACAAAATTATAATTCAGCAAAACCAAATATTTACACTTCTGACAAAGATGTTTTCATTTGTGACATTTTTTCATGTTCTTTGTTAATCATGTCTTGTACAAACTTTTCAAGTATAGTACTAACACTGGTTTTGTAAGCACTGATGTTTGTATTTTCGTTAGACATTTGCATTTCACCATTCATAAGATTTCCGTCTTTGTCACATATTTGTGGGTTTTTGTCTTCATAATCAAGAGCATTCAGTTTCATATCAAAAGTTTGATCATCAAAAACAAATGAATCTAAGTCAATTTGTAAGCAGTCCTGCAAGAGTTCCATGTTTGTATTGAATATGGTTGAATTGTCCATTGAAGAGTCGTCCTTTCTGTGGTTGGTGGGATCTGATTGCTGTAAGCAGAAAGAAAATTTTATATTTGTTTTCCTGGATACATTTCTTATGTGTGTATACTTAAAATGTGCCCTTTTTCATACCTTCTTTTGTATGGTTAATACGAAATCGGCATTTTAGCCAATTACCTATATCAGTTGTGTGTTTATTGTTCACTTGTACCCCAAAAATATAACGTTCTTAATATTGATAAATTGTACCTTTTTGTCTTGTTTCGGTGATGGTATTTTTCTTTTTTTCATCTCAATTCTGTCCTTTTCTATGCATTTTCTTTTCTGAAAATTTTAATAAGTTTGCAAGTGGTTACACAAATTGACAATAAGACACAACATTTGTATGAGTTCCATTTCTACAAGTTCATAATAAATAAAATGATGAAGTTGGGGTCATCCCTTAAACAATTTATAGAAGCCACCATGAGATGATTGACTGTTTTATTTGATCTCTGCTTGTTGATATTTTTCTTTTTAGTTTTGAATGTTCCTTTTCTCATCTCCATCCTTTTTATAACAAAAATAACAAAAAAAATATTTGACTGATTATTACCCCTGGATTCTTAAGATAATCAATTGCTGAAATTTGGCAGTGTTAAATATAATTTAACTGTGGTATCTTACATAAATTATAAAAAATCTTCAAATGAAAACAAGAAAATCTGAAAAGTGTGAACATTTCAATTCAGTAAACTTTACACAATCCTTTTAATAATAATGCATACCTTCAAGCTTGTTTTTAAAACACAGTTGTTACTACTATCTGAACTGTAGCCTGAATCAGTAAATAGATCTTGACCTTCACTTAAAGTATTGTTTTGGTCCCTTTCTTCATTTCCAGACTCTGAATTTACTGAAGATATTGAATAGGAGGAGCCCATATCACTTGTTGGAGAGACTAGATTTTGGAAAGCAAGATTTTTAGAGTCTATTATTGCACTCAAATGCAAATGCCCAAGATCATCTGAATTGGTAGTTAATTGATTATGAGTACATAATATGGGGCCTGGTTGCCCATAAATGGCTATATTTTGAGTCGATTTGCTGAATTGGAATGATGAAGAGGTTGTTTGGTTCTGATGAGTCATTGAGCTAGAAGCAGTATCTTGAGTTGATGTTTTGCATTGAAGTTTGATGTCACTTCTAAACATTGCTTGACTGTTGGGATCAAAAGTAGTAGTAGAATTTGAAATATTCATTGTTGCTTGTGGAATAATTGAATCTGTTTGATTGTCACCAGAATTTTCTTCAGACGTTGGTAATAATTTCATTGTTTTTAGTGGAACAAGTTCATATTTGACTGGAAACTCGTAACTCACTTGTGAACAATTTGGAATTGTTGGTTTTACAGTAAAAGTTATAGAATTTGTGTGTATATTTATTAATATATGAGGTCTTTCTACTTTCTTAGAAACATCCATATTTTCTAGTGACTGTGTTTGGTTATCTCCAGCTTCAACAACGCCAGTTGTCCACCATTTTGTAAGAATGTCATGCATTTCTTCTGTTAATATTCCATTCTTGCAGAGGTTTTTGAGTGCATAATTTATTTTTTCTAAGCTTGTAGATCTTTTAAAAGTACTACAGAGTTGTTCTTTGTGCTGCTTTGTTTTGCTCTTCCTCATGGCTTTAAAGGCCTCTATGATATCTTTGTATTTTTGAGGAATAGTAACCTGTGGGAGTCTAAGTAGCATATCAACCAGTTCCTGATCAGGGATGAGTTTTTTTCCAGTTTTTTCTTCACTGTATTTCCCTCTGTTGTTTGGATCAAAAAGTATAATATCTTTTGGCCAATTTTTCAAAGGTAGGTCCCAAAGTCCATCACATTTTGTATCAGGGTCTTTCCCATGTGCACATTTGATTGAAATACCAGCTATATGGCGTGTAATATGTGCCACCATTTGTGATATGTCTTTAGGCCTTTGATCTTGCCCAAGGAACATTGCTATTTCATTTGTTTTAAGTTCAGTAATAATACTTACATTGATATCAGTGAGATCATTGGTGCTGCCTCCACAAGTAAGAAAATCTTGGAGTGATGCTATAATTGTCTCAATTTCACATCGATAAATAAAAAGTTTATGTAAAAGTTTATATTCCATGGTTTCCCAAGCATTTATTTCAGCTAGGTACTGCTGTGGTACAAGCACTTTTTCTTCATAGCAGACTTTTAACAAATCTTTGAAAAGCTCCCTGTGCTCTTTGTCACTTATTCTCCCTTTTTTTTCTCTGTATTTTGACTGCACACCATTTGATAATTTAGTATCAAGCATTTTATATACATTTTGAATCCAAGTTCTCTTTATAGAGGAATCATGAACCAATGTTTTTTTCCCAGTACGAGGCCCTGGATGAACTTCAATATCTCCTGAACACCATAGCAGGTAAAGACTTGCCATAGCATAGTGATGTTTTAGAGCTAGATACTTCTCCAGTTTTGCTGAACTGCGGTGTCCAGGTGAAGTCCATACTACTAGTATACAAACCATCATGATCCATGCAAAAATATCCACGAATAAATTCTGACATAATGGCTTAGAGAAAATATCTTCCGATCTGACAGGGGAGTAGAATCTATTCAACGAAGATACAAACCGGTATCCAAAATTTTTTGGCAGAAAAGGAGAATATTTTTGAATAATACTGTCATATGAAAACTGCATAGCTTTACATGAATCCTCCTGTTTTATTGCATCTTGTACCTTTGTAAAATCTCGTAAATAATTACAGTATTTATTTTGATTGCCATGACAAGGGTTTGTATTATCTTTAAAGGCTTCAATAAGCAAATCTAAAGCCTTCCTTTCCTTCCTGGAATCAGTAGATAATTCTTCAAGTAGCTTACAGAATTTTGGAAAACCAAGTTTTTTTTTCCTAGCAGTATCTATCTTCTGGTTATCATTCAAGTGCTTCAAAAATCTGTAGCCTAACAAGAGAATTGATTGTAGGGTCCTTTCATTTGTTCCAACTTGATTCATGTAGTACCTGATTAATTTGTTAACTGCACCTGTTACCTCATAAAAGTGAAGTTCAATGTGAGAAATACAAATTAGAACATCACATAAGTTAATCAGTAATGGAATATTATGTCTTTTTATCACTGTCCGTACCATTGATACAAAGAACAGAGCATTTTCATTCATGAAAGCTTGACAGTCTTCTTTTTTAGTAAGCATCTGACTTAGAATATTATTAAGAGGTGTATATGCTGTTTTCTGATGGCATAGATCCCATTTTACAAGACACAACAGAACCTTGCAGGCAATAAATTTTGTTTTTGTGTTATTCCCACCAACTACTTCTTCAATTTTGGTAGCTAAAAAATCAGCATTTTTTCTCAGAAATTTCCTATAAGTTTCATCATCATCATGCTCATTGCACAATTTCTCACAGTAACAAAGTTTCATCATAAATTCATGATATGGCTCTATCTTTCCAGTACAAAAGTCATCCTCCGTTATTTCTGATTTCCTTGTAAGGATCTTGTCTAGGTATTCATTGAATGCTGTAAATATTTCTTCCTCAGAGAGAGTTGATAATACTATTTTTAGTATTCTCCCTATTGTTTTTATTGTTAAATCATCTACAATGGCAAATGATTGAGATGCCTGTATCTCTGTGTTTTGAACCAAGAATTGGGCCTTTTTCAAAGTACAAATATGCCAGTTCAAAATACACAGAAGTGTCTTACAGATATAAAGTTTTGTTTTTGGTTCAAACTGCTGAACATGTTCTTCTATATGTGATACCAAAACGTCAGGACACAGTTGGATGAATTTTTTAATAGCTTCATAATCTTTTTTCTTGCAAATTGTCAGCCAGTAACAAAGTTTCAACTGGAATTCATGATGTGATACTTTTTCACCAATACACAAGCCATCTGGAGTTATTTTTGATGTCATTGCATACATTTGATCAATGTAATCATTGAATACTTCAGAGATCTCATCCTCTGCCAGAGTTGATAATAAGTTTTGCAGTATGCATCTCACATTGTACTTTGTACATGACTGTTGTATTTCATTGGTATGGATTTCTGATCGAATGAATGTTGATTCCAGATCACAGATGTTCCAGTTCAAGAGGCACAGAAGTATCTTGCAGGAAGCAAGTTTTATTTCTGTGTTGTTACCATGAACCACTCTTTCTATCTGAACTACTAATAAATCAGCATTTTTTCTCAGAAATTCCCTATAAGGTTCAAAACAATCAATTGTATCCCACAGTTTATCACAGTAACAAAGTTTCAGCATAGATCCATGATAAGGCCCTATCTTACCATTGCATAAGTCATCTTCTGTTATTTCTGAGTTCATTGTTTTCATTTGATCAAGGTAGTCATTAAATGCTGAAAATATTTCATCTTCAGAGAGGGTTGATAATATTTTTTGTAGTATACTCCTTACTTTGTCAGCTGTGTATGGGTATTTAGTAGCTTTTTTAACTCCTGATGTTAATGTGCAGTCTTGAAAATTCAATGGGGTTGATGTTTTCTGAGGAAAAACGTTCCAGTTCAATATACACAATAGTGTTTTGCATGAAGAAATTCCTATGCCTGTTTCATTCTTCTGAACCACTTCTTCTATATAGGATACTAAAAACTCAGGATACAGTTGAATGAACTTTTTATAAGCTCCAAAATCCTTTTTCCTGCAAATTGTCTCCCAGTAACAAAGTTTCAACTTAAATTCATGATGTGATACTGCTACCCCAATACACAAGCCATCTGGAGTTATTTTTGATGTCATTGCATACATTTGATCAATGTAATCATTGAATACTTCAGAGATCTCATCCTCTGCCAGAGTTGATAATAAGTTTTGCAGTATGCATCTCACATTGTACTTTGTACATGACTGTTGTATTTCATTGGTATGGATTTCTGATCGAATGAATGTTGATTCCAGATCACAGATGTTCCAGTTCAAGAGGCACAGAAGTATCTTGCAGGAAGCAAGTTTTATTTCTGTGTTGTTACCATGAACCACTCTTTCTATCTGAACTACTAATAAATCAGCATTTTTTCTCAGAAATTCCTGATAAGGTTCAAAACAATCAATTGCTTCCCACAGTTTCTCACAGTAACAAAGTTTCAACATAAATTCATGATAAGGCTCTATCTTACCTGTACACAAGCCATCATCTGTTATTTCTGAGTTCATTGCATATAATAAGTCAATGTAGTTGTTGAATAAGGTTAATATTTCTTCTTCAGAAAAAGTTGATAATAATTGTTGTAGTACATTCCTTATTGTTTCTGCAGTGAATGAGTATTTTGATGGTGTGTCAGATACTATGGCAGTTGAAGAAGAGGTCTGTATTTCTGCATTTTGAATCAAGAGTATGGCTGTTTTCAAAGTACAGATGTTCCAGTTCAAGAGGCACAGAAGTATCTTGCAGGAAGCAAGTTTTATTTCTGTGTTGTTACCATGAACCACTCTTTCTATCTGAACTACTAATAAATCAGCATTTTTTCTCAGAAATTCCCTATAAGGTTCAAAACAATCAATTGTATCCCACAGTTTATCACAGTAACAAAGTTTCAGCATAGATCCATGATAAGGCTCTATCTTACCATTGCATAAGTCATCTTCTGTTATTTCTGAGTTCATTGTTTTCATTTGATCAAGGTAGTCATTAAATGCTGAAAATATTTCATCTTCAGAGAGGGTTGATAATATTTTTTGTAGTATACTCCTTACTTTGTCAGCTGTGTATGGGTATTTAGTAGCTTTTTTAACTCCTGATGTTAATGTGCAGTCTTGAAAATTCAATGGGGTTGATGTTTTCTGAGGAAAAACGTTCCAGTTCAATATACACAATAGTGTTTTGCATGAAGAAATTCCTATGCCTGTTTCATTCTTCTGAACCACTTCTTCTATATAGGATACTAAAAACTCAGGATACAGTTGAATGAACTTTTTATAAGCTCCAAAATCCTTTTTCCTGCAAATTGTCTCCCAGTAACAAAGTTTCAACTTAAATTCATGATGTGATACTGCTACCCCAATACACAAGCCATCTGGAGTTATTTTTGATGTCATTGCATACATTTGATCAATGTAATCATTGAATACTTCAGAGATCTCATCCTCTGCCAGAGTTGATAATAAGTTTTGCAGTATGCATCTCACCTTGTATATTGTATATGCATGTTTTGTTGTGTTATCTTCTTCAGATTGAAATGAAGCCTGCATTTCTTCTTTTTGAACCAAGAGTGGGGCTGTTTTCAAAGTACAAATGCTCAAGTTCAAAATACTTAGTAATGTCATGCAAAGCAAATGTTTTGATTCTGTTTTTTGGCACAATACAATTTTTTTTTCTATATATGAAACTAAAAACTCAGGATACATTTGGATGAATTTTTTATAAGCTCCAAATTCCTTTTTCCTGCAAATTGTCTCCCAGTAAAAAAGTTTCAACTTAAATTCATGATGTGATACTGCTACCCCAATACACAAGCCATCTGGAGTTATTTCTGATTTTAGTGCAAACATTTGTTCAATGTAGTCATTGAATACTTCAGAGATATCATGGTCTGTCTGAGTTGATAATAAGTTTTCCAGTATGCATCTCACCCTGTACATTGTACATGCGTTGTTTGTTGTGTTTTCTGCTTCTGGTTGGAATGAGCATGACTGTTGTATTTCACTGTTCTGGATTTTTGATGGGATGAATGTTGTTTTCAGATAACAGATGTGCAAGTTTAAAAAACATAACAGTATCTTGCAAGAAATAAATTTTATTTTTGTTTTATTTCCACGAACAACTTCTTCAATCTGTGATACAAACAAATCAGCATTTTTACTGAGAAATTCCTTTAAAGTGTCATCATTTTTACTGCACAGTTTCTCACAGTAACACAGTTTTAACAGAAATTCATTGTATGGCTCTATTTTACCAGTACAAAAATCATCTTCTGTTATTTCTGAGTTCATTGTATACATTTGATCAAGGTAGTTATTGAATGCTGTAAATATTTCTTCTTCAGAAAGCACTGCCAACAATTTTTGTAGTATAGTCTTTATTGTATTTGCTTTGGAAGTGTATTTAGTTGTATGTTCAGCTGCTGATGTAAATGAGCTGCATGTCTTTATTTCACAGTCTTGGAAGGTCAATGGGATTGAAATTGTTTTCTGATTACATATGTTCCATTTCAAAAGACCAAGCAATATCTTGCAGGAAATATATTTTGTTTTTGTTTCATACCCATTTACCACTTTTTCAATTTGTTTAACTAAGAAATCAGCATTTCTTCTGAAAAAGTCCTTATATCTTTTGTAATCTTTCTCATTGAACAGTTTCTCACAGTAACAAAGTTTCAACTGAAATTCAAAAAATGGATATATCTTACCAGTACAAAAGTCAACTTCTGTTATTTCTGATTCCAGTGAATACATTTGGCCAATGTAGTTGTTGAATGCTGTAAATATTTCTTCTTCAGAGAGAGTTGTTAATATTTTTTGCAGCATATATTTTGCTCTGTATGGGATTGTGTAGTGTGTTGGTGTATAACCTTCAGAGGCAAATGAGAAAGGATGTTGTGTTTCCCAATAGTATTGAAGGGTTACAGGAATTTTTGTTTCACATAAATCCCATTTTAAAAGACACAGGAGTATATTGCAGGCAATAAGGTGCAATTTTATATGCCTCATAAATCCCCGATTACAATTTGTTGGCATTCCTTCAATTTTTGATACTAAAAAATCTGAATTTTTTTTAAGAAACACTTTATAGCCTTCTTTGTCATTTTTAGCACAAAATGTATCCCAGTAGCAGAGTTTCATCAGGAATTCATGATGTGATTCTATCTGGCTAGTTAACAAATCAATTTCTGTTAAGCTTGACTTTACTTTTAGTTGTTGGCTTATGTATCTTTCAAATATATCACATCTCTCTTCTTCTGTCATTGTATACAGCACTACATTTAGCTCAAACTGGACTACTTTCATTTTCTCTTCCTGACCAGGTATGCAGAATACATGGATCAAGTGAAGAAGCACACATGGTGCATACTTTTTTTTAATTTGATTGTTAAAATGATTACGTCTATACGTTCTACACAATGTTTTTCTAACAAAATGCTGCAAATAGTATTCCAGTTCTATTTTATCAAGTTTAATTAACTTCTGTTCACATGATCTAAGTTTTTCATTATTGATAGATGGTGAGACATCCCAGACATTCTGATATTCATCTAATATGTTTTCAGAAAATTGGTTTTTGTAAGGCATTCTTTTAAAATCTAAAATCATTTTGTTATTTTTCAGCTGGTGTCAATTTTAACGTGGTTTAAACTTGTAGGTCAAGTAGTTCATTCTTCTGAAATTGAATATTGACACATGGTTGATTTTGATTTTATAATGAAGTTATTAAGAAAGTTACATTAATAAGTTTCTAATTATTATGTTGTCATGATTATAATATTAGAATCATTGTTTCATCTACTTTTGCTGTTAATTGCAGGCTCAACAAAAATGAGGAAAATTTTTAATAAAAATATTTCTCTCGATACTGTCTTTTCCATTGTAAAAAGCTTCTGTCAAAGTTTGGTAAAAATCCAGGATAGTTTATGAATCTTATAAATGTTTAAATCTTTAACTGCAGACTATAAGTAATGTTAACTGGAAGAAAAACTCCATACATAAGTAAACTACGAATCACAGGTACAAAATTTTTAACATAATTCCACCTTATGTAATAATGCTGTATTTTGATTGGATGAGAAACGGTATTTTTCACCAATTTCTATATATTGTGATTTTCTTTTCTCTGCCGGGGTATTTGCCATTAGGGTATTCCATGTTCCGGGGTATTTGCTAGCAAATACCATGGCAGATGGGAAATACCCTAGCAAATACCATGGCAGATAGGGAATACCATGTCTAAAAATAACTCAATGAATTATTTTTATTCTAATAAGACAAATTCATGGTCATGCTAAATATATGGTTTCAGATGAAATATTTAGGATAAAAAGCATCGTTATTGAATTTGAACCGAATGACGTAAAAATTTTGAAAATGACGTCATAAATAAAACTCAACGGAAAGGAATTGTCAATCGGTCGCATAAAACTGGAATCCACTTGTATTACACTTCACTGAAACTGATGAACAAAGTGAAGTAGTCAGCTGAGAAGCAGCTTATTATCATAAAAAGGGAGATAAAAATACAGTCAGTGACTACATAAAAAAATGATTATACGGTCAATGCAATTTGACTGCACATTTAGCACAGCTGCAGTGTATACAAAAATTATACATTGAAGTCGAAATTTCATATTATACCTGATTATAATAAACTTTCTGAGGTGGAACATTCGGTGGAATTAAACAATTATATCATGCTTACAAGGGGTATTTGCCAATTTGACTATTTCTAAAGAGAATAGTGTATCATCTAACAAAAAATCAATATAACTTTTCTTTTTCTGCGTGAAAAAAATATTAAATACCTCTCTCTTTCTCATGAAAAACGTAAATTTTATGAAAATGCAAAGTTTTTCCATCCGTTTGGGCAAATTTTAACTATGAGCGGGTACCACGAAGATATTTCAATGTGTTGTTTGTTGTAAGGAAATAATTCACTGTTTTAAATATATTTGTGGTACTAGCGTCCACTCATGTTCAAATTCAATAATTCTCAGTACACTGAAAATTCCTTGTTTTTACGCAAACGTCAATAATATGCGATCCAACTACTGGATCAAACTTGCATTTCAGAATCTGCTCGAAAGTCTTCTTTTAGCTCAGGTGATCTTGAGTTACAAAACTTCAATGCCGGGAAGGTAAAATTAACTATAAGAATTTCAAATAGATAACATGTATTAAAATGAAATACTGCAAGGATTAGATATAATTTTGAAACTTTAATTAAGTGTATGCAAATATTATAAACCTTTGAAAAAATACAAAGTCAAATATGACACTATATATAAATATTCTCAACAAAACTTGATTTTCAAAATCCAAAGATACATTACAGAGGCATGCTTAATTTTTTTGTAGATAAGACATTTCCTTTCTCAAGAGAAGCACATCTTGTACCTATAAGATAATGAGGAACAAAACGATTCAGTGTCTATTTGTTTTTGGAATGTGCAAGTACCCAGCCACGTCCACTTATTTGTAATATTTGTATTTTTATTGATGTTAGCCTTTTTTTAACTGATTTTTATAGTTATTTCCTCATGTTTTACTGGTACACCACTGTCCAAGGTAAGGGTGAGGTTTCAGATCCCGCTAACATGTTAAACCTGCCACATTCTCTGTGTATGTGCCTGTCCCAAGTCAGGAGCATGGAGTCAGTATCACAAAAAACAACTTACGACTAAGATTGATCGTGAGTCATGAACAATTCAGTATACCTTACAATCATTCTTAGTCGTAATTTTTTTTGTGAAACCGACTCCTGTAATTTAGTGGTTATCATTTGCTTATGTGTTTATTTTGTTTTTTGGTTAATTTTTTTCTACATATATTAGGCCGTTGGTTATCGCGCTTGAATCGTTCAACATTGTTAATTCTGAGCTTTTTATAACTGACAATGCGGTATGGGCTTTGCTAATGTTGAAGGCCGTACAGTTGTTAATTTCTGTGTCATTTTGATCTTTTGAGTGGAGAGTTGTCCTATTGTCCACCATACCACACCTTCTTATTTATAATACAAGCATTGAACAAAATGATGACTAAAACCACTCCTATCATTTTTCGAATTGCTCAAAGATAGATATGTTATTATTCTATTTTTTCATAATATATTCATCTTATGTATTAGATTAAAAATAAAACTGTTAAGAACTTCTGTCCTGACGGTCCCAGTTGAAAAATATCAACATGTAGATCAATTTAACAATCAGTGTACAGTATGCACCAGTTTACTCAATGTTCAAAATAATAATATGAATGGTACTACTTTTTACTGCATAAAATTTATTTTACAACTAAAGGGTTAAACAAAAATGGACGTTTATGTAAATTTTGTAAATCAGCAGCCAAGTTTACACATCAATAATTTCTACTCTTATAATTCTAAACTATTTTTTGTGCTCCACGTTTGTAGTAAAAAGCATGCATACGTCCTCTCTGTACCGGAGCTAGCATTAAGTTGTTCCCTTGTCCGTCTATACATACGTACATACATAGGTCCGTCTGTCTGTACGTTCCAAAATTGGATTTGATCTCTTAACTTTAGTTTGCCTCAACCAAATGTTAAGAAACTTATATACAATACTTATCACCACAAAACACAGGTCAAGTTTGCTTTTGCTGGCGCCATTTGATACTAGAGTTATGCTCCTTAACAAAAGGAAAACTTGCTGAATTGTTCGTTTCTGTTCTCTAACTTTAGTTTGCTTCAACAAAATGTTATGAAACTTGTAAATAATCCTTATTGCCACAAAAACAGAGACCCAGTATAAATTTTGGTGATTTTTTTTCTGTTCTAGGGTTAATCTCCTTTACAAATGAAAAAAAAAATGCTGATTGCTTTGGTTTCCGATCTCTAACTTGAGTTTGTCTCAATTCAATGTTATAAAATGCATATATAATGATTATTGCCACAAAACTCAATTTAAGTTCAAATTTTAGTAGCGTCACTTCTTAAGTTCTTGAGATATGTCTCTATATAACTTTATATGAAAGTGAGGGAATCAACTGAGTCCCTATGTCAATGGACACATTCTCCATTTATTTAAGTTAAATCATTTAATCTTTGGGCAAAGAAAATATAACAGAAATTAATTGAAACCTTATAGTCATAAATAACATTGTCTATTCATACAGATCTAGCACAATTGATTTTGTTTTTGAATTAACAATAGAGAAAAAATAAACATAGTGAAAACAGGAAAGGGGGGGGGGGGTACATGTCATAAGGCTGTTTTGAGCAGCAAGTAATCTTAGATCATTATACAGTATGCAAAACTAAAAACAGATATATGTATCTGCTGTCTCTCTTTTAAATGAAAATACATTCGTAGATATGCATAAAAATTATTTTATCTGCATGATTTGCGATGGTTGCTAAGCAAGATATTATATCATGGAAACGTCCATGTTTAACCATGGAAACACTGAATTAAGAATTTAATTAGAATTGCACATCTGCACTAAAGGTACTCATAAATAACTTTAGTTCCATGTTTCAAGCTGAAAAATTACACTCAGTAATACTAAACATCTTTTTAATGTTCTTCAACTGTTAACTTAAAACTAACTTTGCGTTGCTATGGAAAACTCAGGTTGATTAGACAGATTATATAGATACAAAATCAAATGTTTTTTCCATGTAAACATTGTTACTAAATATATCAATATAGGAGTCGACTTAATATGAGTTGTATGAAAACATTTGAATTTTTCAATTTTTTTTTATGGATAGCATTGGATAAAAAAGTACTTGGGTGTGGTTACTTGGCAACATTGTGGTTGCTAAGTTACTTTCAGAACTTTTTAAAATGATAGACCCAACAATAGTAAATATTCAAGTGTTTGTTAACACATTACCATTCATTTAAATAGATTCAGAAGTCTTTTCCTTGGGAAATTACAATAAAGATGGATATTATAGTTCGTTTTATAAAATCTGTTGCTAGGCAACCAAATAATCACATAAACACAAAATGTTCAACATTTTTTTAAGTAACTATGCATAGACTAATGATGGATCAAATATGAAGTCATTTGAAAAGGGGGCCAAAAATGCCTCTTATCATACCTTGTCCTTTGTTAATACACTGAAAAAAATTTTTTTTGGATCGTATAATGGTATGATGTTGTAGTTGTCTACATCATCATTGTCGTCTGCGTTGTCCGAAGACACATTTGGTGTCTGAACAAACATCTTTAGTTAATGGATCTTTATGAAATTTAATAAGAAGGTTCAATACCACAAAAGGAAGGTTAGAATTGATTTTGGGGATCAATTCCAACTGTTATGGAATAAGGGGCTCTTAAAAGGGGCCCAAAACAAGCATTTTTCTACTTTCAGGATATTAAAATTTTGTGTATAAGTATTTCAATTGATCTGAAATTGTACCACAATGTTTAATACTACAGGTAGAAGGTTTGGATTAATTATGGGGGTTATGGTTTAGGATTAAGGGGCTAAAAAAGGGGTCAAAATAAACATTTTCAGTGAGCTTTTCTCATCACTTGGCGTCCGTCGTCTGGCGTCCGTCGTCCTTCGTCTGTCGTCCGTCATTAACTTTTACAAAAATCTTCTTCTCTGAAACTACTGGGCCAAATTAAACCAAACTTGGCCACAATCATCATTGATGTATCTAGTTTAAAATTTGTGTTTTTTTACCCGGCCAACCAACCAAGATGGCCGCCATGGCTAAAAATAGAACATAGGGGTAAAATGCAGTTTTTGGCTCATAACTCAAAAACCAAAGCATTTAGGGGAAATCTGACATGGAGTAAATTTGTTTATCAGGTCAAGATCTATCTGCCCTGAAATTTTCAGATGAATCAGACAACCCATTGTTGGGTTGCTGCCCCTAAATTGGTAATTTCAAGGAAATTTTACTGTTTTTGGTTATTATCTTGAATATTATTATAGATGGAGATAAACTGTAAACAGCAATAATGTTCAGCAAAGTAAGATTTACAAATAAGTCAACATGACCAAAATGGTCAGTTGACCCCTTAAGGAGTTATTGCCCTTTATAGTCAATTTTTAACCATTTTTCGTAAATCTGAGTAATCTTTTACAAAAATCTTCTCCTCTGAAACTACTTGGCTACATTAATCCAAACTTAAACACAATCATCTTTGGGGTATGTAGTTTAAAAAATGTGTCCAGTGAACCAGCCTTCCAACCATGGCTAAAAATAGAACATAGGGTTAAAATGCAGTTTTTGGGCTTTTAACTCAAAAAGCCAAAGCATTTAGAGCAAATCTGACATGGATTAAAATAGTTATTGGATTCAAATTCTATCTGGCCTCACGGTCATAAAACTTTCGAGCAAGATTTTTGTACTCAGATTCGAAAACCAACCAATCAAATTGCTGGATTTCATGTTTCGAGCATGATTTTTGTGCTCCGAGCACTGAGCAAAGTTTTGTGCCTTGAAGACCTGCCCTGAGATTTGCAGATGAATCAGACAACCCATTGTTGGGTTGCTGCCCCTGAATTGGTAATTTTTGGTTATTATCTTGAATATTATTATAGATAGAGATAAACTGTAAACAGCAATAATGTTCAGCAAAGTAAGATTTACAAATAAGTGACAACATGACTGAAATGGTCAGTTGATACTTTTAGGAGTTATTGCCCTTTATAGTAAATTTTTAACAATTTTCATAAGATTTGTAAATTTTTACTTACATTTTCCACTGAAACTACTGGGCCAAGTTCATTATTGATAGAGATAATTGTAAGCAGCAGGAATGTTCAGTAAAGTAAGACGTATAAACAAATCACCATCACCAAATCACAATTTTGTCATGAATCCATCTGCTTCCTTTGTTTAATATTCACATAGACCAAGGTGAGCGACACTAAAGAGCCTCTAGTTTCACATGTCGTGTAGTATCTCAGAAACTATTTAGAATACTGCATAAAACTCATACACTACAAAAGGTGTATCATGCATTCATGGTGCAGCTGTTAATTTTGTTTAAGCCAAAAAATGACATTTAGGGGAGGGGGTAGTGGGTCATTTCACAACAGCATATTATTTAGCACAAAAGCAAAAAAAAATAATATGAATTCAAATCAATAACCAATGCTCAGTTATTCTGTGTCCAAAATGAACTATGTGTCAAATATTTGATTACATTCCAAATTCAGACCTATATCAAGTGCTTATATTGTGTCCATTTTTGCCCCAACTGTTCAGTGTTGGACCTCTGTGGTTGTATAGAGCTGTGCTCATGGAAGCAATTTATTATTTGAATAATGAACTGTTAAAATCTGATGGTGAAGTTGTAATCTGTGCTATGGCATTATACAAAAAGAGGTTGGTAGATTTCTCTTGTCTAACTCTTGGGCCCTTATTGTACCCCCACTGTAAAAAAAAGTTGGGGTATACTGTTTAAACTGTTATTCCATCCATCAGTCTGCCTGCCAGTCCAATGAATATTTTCATCTCATTTCTCTTTGGAACTACTTGACAAGGATTTCTGAAATTTGGTGTCTGGGTTTAAATAGATCAGTTATACCCTGTGATGTGTTTTCAGATTCATCACTCAACCAAACACATAACCATTTTATACATGATAGCCAAGTTGAAAAGTTTTGTCACATTTTCTCAAAAAAAATTTGACAAGGATTTCTGAAATTTGGTTTCAGGGTTTATATAAGTCAGATATACAGTGTGATGCTTTTTCAGATTCGTCACTCAACATCTTTTCCTGTTTACTGAACAATTGTATCATTTTACTCATGATATCCAAGTTGAATATTTTTGTCCCATTTTTCTCAGGAACTACAGTACAAATGTACAAGGATTTCTGAAATTTGGTTTCAGGATTTATATAAGTCAGCTTTACCATGTGATGGGTTTTCAGATTCATCACTCAACATCTTCCTGTTTACTGAAATATTTTTGCAGGGTATCATCAGTGAGCAGTTAAGCTCGCAGTTTTACTTGTGTACCTTTCTTTGAATAGGGTAAAAATCAATTTCATGGCTGTGAAAGTGGAAATAGTCATCACCATTTAAATGATAAAAGATATTTTCAAGAATTTTTGGTTAAGGCTATATTTTTACTCAGGAAATTCGTTTCAGCTTGTGTTGAATTTAAGAAGAAGATGGGTTTATTAGCTGTTTGGTTACACCGTTATATGATATGTCTATACATATTCCACTTCTACTTTAATTTCAAACAATATAATTTAATAAAGAATAAGGCTTATAGGCTTACCTTAAATTGGAATTCAACATGAAGACTGAATACTTGTAATATTCTATCCATAAATGAAAAATGATCTTATTCTAGATTATATAGTCTAAATGATAGGCTAACTTGTACAAATATATTGATCTTTTGCGTTCAGCAAAAGGCATGATTTTTTTTTAGAAATGATTTCTATTGGTTTACCTGGTTTGAATACCTATCTGATTGAGTTTGTGTCAACAATTTTATTACTAGAACTTATTCAATCTGTTGGCCTCACTTGATTAGGTTTTAAAATTTACCTGATTTTTTTTTGTGTTAAGCAATAGGCCAGAAAAAAAGATATCTGCTTATCATTGTCAATATAAAATGATCATCAGACTAAAAGTTTAGTGTTTGACATTATGAGATTCCGTCCTATTCCATCCATTACATTTCTTGGTAAACAGTTTAGACCCTAATGGTTTTCTGTTTGAATTGTTTTACACTGAGTAATTATGGGGCCCTTTATAGCTTGAAGCGGCCCAGGGCTTTTGAAAGTAGCCTGTAGACAGCAGATTTCCGCCGTTTTTTACAAACAATATTTTTTGAAGATAATACTAATTTTTCAAACGCAACGTGGTGGTCAGAGAATCAAGGTGAAAAATGAAAGTAGAATATTGTCGACTTTACCGTAAAAAGTTTGCAAAAAAAGAGAAATTCAGAGGCTATATCAATTTTGTGTCAATGCTTGAGAAATAATTGTATGATTTAAATATGCGTAACAGGTGTTCATTATCACTGGACTAGTATATATTTATTTAGGGGCCAGCTGAAGGACGCCTCCTGGTGCAGGAATTTCTAGCTACATTGAAGACCTGTTGGTGACCTTCTGCTGTTGTTTTTTATTTGGTTGGGTTGTTGTCTCTTTGACACATTCCCCATTTCCATTCTCAAGTTTATTTTAGAGAAAAAAGGGGGGTCATTTGTTTACAAATGCATGTAGTTAATATGCAAAATCAATCGATCATGATTTCTTACAAATCAGATTTTTATATAAATAAAACTCTTTTAAAAGCAAATGAATTTTAAGCATAATTGCATGGTAAAGAAAAAAAAAAAAAAAAACTTTACATGAAAAAAAAAAAAAATCTTTTTTTTTTTACTTTGATTTCACACATAAAAAATGGTCGCTTGAAAGATGAAAATAGGTGCCAGAGATTGTGAGGATGCAGGATTTTGCTCTAATTATGCAAAAGCTTCTGGGGGCCTTGAGCGGCACCCAGACCAGACCACCTGCCATAAAGCACCAAGCTTACAGCTTGGTGGGCCCTTGGCTTTGCCTAACACATGTTACAACCAATTATAATTGTAATTTTGCCTACTACTTCAATTCAAGGGAAAGCCCTATGTCTTGCTGTTCTATGTGAGCCAAGACTCTGTGTTGAAAGCAAAACTTTGACCTATTATTGTTAAGTCGAAGGGGACTGTAGACAACTTGCCCTTCTTCTGTCTGCATGATTGTTTAACCGTCAGTCTGGCTAATCAGTTTTCCACACATTTTTTCTACATTATTGAAGATATTGTTTTGATATTTGGTGTTTTTGTTTTTATTGACAAGTTACAAATTCAAATTTTGTTCTGGTCTGATGATTTAGTGCAGAGTTATGGTCCTTGAACTTAGAATTTAATTTCACTCAAATAATAAGTTTTCTGCACTTTTTGAAGATATTGATTTGATTATAGACAGCGAAAAGAAGCGGGATCCCGATGTAAATCCCAGTTGAAATATACTGGGATTCCCGGAAAAAAAGCGGGATCCCAAAAATAAATACCAGCAGGATATACATGCACCAATTCAAATGGCACTGCCACTGGGATTCCTGGGTTATTTATACAAAAGGATACATGTCATGTTTTCCTTTCTGTTAATTAATTTGCTGTCTCTGTACTTCCAACTAAAATTGCTGAGTAAATTATGGTAACTAGAATATCTGCATGCAATCTGTTTCGTTGGCAGCTCCATTTAAAAAAATCAGTATATCCCCTAAAAGTGTCAAAAAAATCCACAAAGAATCATTTGTTCAATACGTTTTGAAGCAACAAATTCAATAGAAATATTATTGCATGTTAATGTTTATAGAATACAGTAGATTGGAAGCTAGTCCAAATAATTATGAAGTCTTAATGGAAGGTTATTTTAATTTTTTGGCAAATTAATTACCTTCCCCCTTTTTTATCCCCAGACGATAAATAACTAGCGACTTATTATTTTCACCAAATAAACATACACACAACTGAATTAAATTTTGACATACCTACTATTTATGCCTGTTATTTGACAAGTTAACAAGTTTATGCATTGTATATATATGTTAAAAATAAATATATTTTCAGTTTATGCTTTCAGACTTTCTGATGTTGATTTGCTCAGATAAAACCATACAAATCATAGTTCCTCAATAAATTATTTTTATAATCATTATATGCACATATACACATGTTAAATTAAATTATTAATGCACTTATCTGAAAACATCTTTATCTTCGTCCTGTCCATGATTCAGCGTAAACAAATTTTGATGACGTTTTTACCAGTACACAAACGTCAATAACCTATACTTGATGTTATTAGAGACATATTGATGTATACACAAAAAAAAACACTTGCATATTTTCAACAACATAAATTAATTATGGTTGATACAATTTCCCGTTTTAACTAGACTGAGATCCCAGCATCAGACAGTTTTCCAGATTGGGATCCCGGCTTTAAACAGTTCCGATTGGGATCCCAGTGTCTGATATTTATCCTGTTTCATCTAGACTGGAATCCCAGCTTCAGACCGTTATCCCGAATGGGATCCCAGTTTCAGATATTTATCCCGAATGGGATCCCACCTCCAGATGCTTATCCTGGCTTATCCCGACAATTTCACCGGGATTGCATTGGGATCCCGATCGATCCCGTTTTTGTTTTCTCTTGAGTTTATAGTCAATTTTTAACAATTTTCATAAAATTTGTAAATTTTTATTAACATTTTCCACAGAAACTACTGGGCCAAGTTCATTATAGATAGAGATAATTTTAAGCAGCAAGACTGTTTAGTAAAGTAAGATGTACAAACACATCACCATCACCAAAACACAATTTTGTCATGAATCCATCTGCTTCCTTTGTTTAATATTCACATAGACCAAGGTGAGCGACACAGGCTCTTTAGAGCCTCTAGTTTGTTGAGCCTGCGATTTACAGCAAAAGTAGGCGAGACACTAGGTTCCGCGGAACCCTTACAAATTTTTCTAATACTATATGCAATACAGGTCAACTATATTTGGAAATATTACTACATTTAAACCCCCAGTTTTACTGTTTACATGGACCAGGATTCAGGTCTACTTTTTGTCAAATTGAAGCATACAAAAAGTTCAAAGATGTCTGATTTTAAAGTTTGACAGTGGAAAAGGACATATGATATCATACTGGAATTTGAAAAGACTTAGGTCAAGATTTCATGAAATTCATATTTTACACATTGAGAGTGTTTTACCATAAGAGAAATAGGTTTGATGACTTGTAAAAATTAGATATTGCTTGATATCAACTCTCGTTATTTAATTTGAAAAGAAATAATAAACTCGCAAAGGCTTGTAAAATTTAATATATCTTAAGTTGATATCAAGCGATATCCCATTCTTACTCATTATGAACCCTCTAACAAGAATATTTGACTGCATTATGTATGTCAATTGTCCAGGTATGTTAATCTTGAATTTGTATTATTTTCCCTTAATTGGTTTGTTTCTGTTTAATTTAGCTACCCTAGACCAGCTTTTACAACAAGAAAACTTGGTCCTAGAATACTGGACTGTAAAGAAAAAGAAGTTAGAACAGTGCCATCAATATGTATTATTTGAACAGAGTGCTAAACAGGTCAGTGTGACAAAGTGTATCTTTATGGTTTTTTATACTACTGCAAAATTTGAAAAATTTTCGTGGTATATTGCTATCACGTTGGCGTCGTTGTCTATGATGTTGTCGGTATCGTCGTCCGAAAACTTTTAGTTTTCACACTTTTACTTTAGTAAAAGTGAATCTATCAAATTTAAACACAAGGTATAATACCACAAAAGGAAGGTTGGTATTGATTTTGGGAGTTATGATCCCAACATTTTAGAAATTAGGGGCCAAAAAGGGCCCAAATAAGCATTTTCTTGCATTGGCACTCACACCACATCTTCCTATATCTATTTTCTTGTTTTTCGCACAGTAACTTTAGTAAAAGAAAATAGAAATCTATGAAATTTTGACACAAGGTTTATGACCACAAAAGGAAGGTTGGGATTGGTTTTGAGAGTTTTGGCTCTAACAATTTTGGAATTAGCCAAAAAGGGGTCCAAATAAGCATTTTTCTTGGTTTTTGCACCATAACTTTAGTACAAGTGAATAGAAATCTATGAAATTTAAACACAAGGTTAATGACCACGAAAGGAAGGTTGGTATTGATTTTGGGAGTTTTGGTCCTAACAGTTTAGGAATTAGGGGCCAAAAAGGGGTGCAAATAAGCATTCTTCTTGGTTTTTGCACCATAACTTTAGTATAAGTAAATAGAAATCTATGAAATTTAAACACTAGGTTTATGACCATAAAAGGAAGGTTGGTATTGATTTTGGGAGTTTTGGTCCCAACAGTTTGGGAATAAGGGGCCCAAAGGGTCCAAAATTAAACTTTTTTGTTTGATTTCATCAAAAATTGAATAATTGGGGTTCTTTGATATGCCGAATCTAACTGTGTATGTAGATTCTTAATTTTTGGTCCCATTTTCAAATTGGTCTTCATTAGGGTCCAAAGGGTCCAAAATCAAACTAAGTTTTATTTAAACAAAAATTGAATTCTTGGGCTTCTTTGATTTGCTGTGTCTAAACATGTACTTAGATTTTTGATTAGGGGCAAAGTTTTCAAGTTGGTCCAAATCAGGATTCAAAATTATTATATTAAGTATTGTGCAATAGCAAGAATTTTTCAATTGCACAATATTTAGCGATAGCAAGAAATCTTCAATTGTACAGTATTGTGCAATAGCAAGAAATTTTCAATTGCACAGTATTGTTCAATAGCAAGAAATCTTCAATTGACAGTATTGCACATGAGCAAGAAATATCTAATTGCACAATATTGTGCAATAGCAATCAATTTTCAATTAGAGTTATCTTTCTTTGTCCAGAATAGATATTTGTGCAAAAGCAAGATATTTTCAATATTCTTTAAAAATTTGAGTTATCTTTCTTTGTCTATAATAGTAGTTGAATCAACTTAAATCATTGTTTTATAAAATATACAATGTTTTTTTACTCTAACTACCAACTGATAAATTAAAACAATCTTTACCATTCAGTGATAACAAGCACTTTTTTTTTACATTTTAATTATACCCCCGCTTTAAAAAAGGGGGGGTATACTGTTTTACCTCTGTCTGTCAGTCCGTCAGTCCGTCCGTCAGTCCATCAGTCCGTCAGTCCGTCCCATGAAACTTTCGTCACATTTTTCTCAGGAACTACACATCTACCCTTTCTGTAATTTGGTATCAACATTTATATTTATTATACTTTACGTTAAAATGCCATATTTTGATTGGCTAATACGAGGGTGTCATTTTACTCTATCACATAGCTGAGAGGGTGACAATTTTTTTGAATGTTACCCTCTCGTCTAAACCAATCAAAAATCGACAATTCAAAGGACAATGGATTGAATTTACATCAAGTAGTTGAATACAATGCTTAAGTTTTACGTTTTGGATCAAATTTTATTATTTAACTGTCAAAATAAAAAAAAAACATCTTGTTGTTTATTTCTAACACTCGTAACGTTGTTATGTACGTGACGTCATAGCAAATCCTTTTGAAATAAAATTAATCTGAAAAAGACAAAAAATGGTAGGACGTTCAGTATAATAAATTAAATAACACATAGCTGAGAGGGTGATAGAGCAGATTGGTACCCCTTGAAAAAGCATTGTCAACCTTGGCTTCGCCGCGGTTGACAATGTTTTCTCGGGGTACCAATCTGCTCTATCACCCTCTCAGCTATGTGTTATTTATATAATGTTAGCCATACCGTGTGATGTGTTTTCAGATTTATCACTTGACAACTTCCTGTTTACCGAACACTTGTTTGATTTTACACATGATAGCCAAGTTGAAAATTTTCGTCACATTTTTCTCAGGAACTACAATACAAGGATTTCTGAAATTTGGTTTCAGGATTTATATAAGTCAGCTATACCGTGTGATGCGTTTTCAGATTCATCACTCGACAACTTCCTGTTTACAGAACACTTGTATGATTTTACACATGATAGCCAAGTTGAAAAATTTTCGTCACATTTTTCTCAGGAACTACAATACAAGGATTTCAGAAATTTGGTTTCAGGATTTATATAAGTCAGCTATACCCTGTGATGTGTTTTCAGATTCATCACTCGACAACTTCCTGTTTACCGAACACTTGTATGATTTTACACATGATAGCCAAGTTGAAAAATTTTCGTCACATTTTTCTCAGGAACTACAATACAAGGATTTCTGAAATTTGGTTTCAGGATTGATATAAGTCAGCTATACCATGTGATGCGTTTTCAGATTCATCACTTGACAACTTCCTGTTTACCGAACACTTGTATGATTTTACACATGATAGCCAAGTTGAAAATTTTCGTCACATTTTTCTCAGGAACTACAATACAAGGATTTCTGAAATTTGGTTTCAGGATTTATATAAGTCAGCTACACTGTGTGATGCGTTTACAGATTCATCACTCGACAACTTCTTGTTTACCGAACACTTGTATGATTTTACACATGATAGCCAAGTTGAAAATTTTCGTCACATTTTTCTCAGGAAATTTGGTTTCAGGATTTATATAAGTCAGCTATACCGTGTGATGCGTTTTAGGATTCATCACTCGACAACTTCCTGTTTACCGAACACTTGCATATTTTTACACTATTAATATTATCCAGATTCATCACTCGACAACTTCCTGTTTACCGAACACTTGCATATTTTTACACTATTAATATTATCCACTTGCTGCAGGGGTATCATCAGTGAGCAGTAGCTCGCAGTTTCACTTGTTTTTTATGATGTATTTAAATGAGCAGTTATTGTTACAAACTCCATTAGAAATTTGATTTGAGATCAGTTTTGGAATAAGGGAAAGGGGGATGTGAAAACAAAATTGGGGGTGGGGGGGTAAATTTTTCTCATTTCAGATTTCATAAATAAAAAGAAAATTTCTTCAAACATTTTTTTGAGAGGATTTATATTCAACAGCATAGTGAATTGCTCAAAGGCAAATTTTTTTTAAAGTTCATTAGACCACATTCATTCTGTGTCAAAAACCTATGTTGTGTCAACTATTTAATCACAATCCAAATTTAGAGCTGAATCCAGCTTGACTGTTGTGTCCATACTTTCCCCAACCCTTCAGGGTTCAACCTCTGAGGTTGTATAAAGCTGCGCCCTGCGGAGCATCTGGTTTTGCAGTGCTATATCATAAAACCATAAGATTTATTGATGTCATTTTAATTGCTGACTCATTGATGTACAATAAAAGTTCTTTTAACATATGTTTTAAATATGTCAAAAATGGATTCCTCTCCATAAATTTAAGTATCATACCTGCTAACTTTTCAAAATGGCCATGGGAGTTTTTCGTGCAAGATGGATCCTATAGTTCTACAAAACCATCAAGGGGGCCTTTAAATATATTTCAATGTTGTTTTTTGGCTTCTTCATACTATTACAAGCCTATAGCCATTGACAAATTTATTGTTTTATTTAAATTGTTGACAAAATTGCTCTTTCAAAATTTACATTTGAGAGCCTCGATAGGGGAAATCCCCCTCAAATAGTGACAGTTAGCAGGTATGATGTATGTTAAATTTGAATAGAACAAACATAGATTTAAGTAAAGTAATAAATCTTAAAAATATGGTCCTTTGAGAAACAAAATTTAAATGAAAAATTATATTGTTGGCAGTATTCGGTAACATATCTGATTGAAAAGAAATTGGACCAATTTGCATTTTCTATTTTTAAATCTCAGACCTTTACAGAATAAAAGGGTAAATGGACATAAAGTCACAGGACAAAAAGTCACAAATAATATTTTGACCATTGCTGAACATATAAGAGAAAGATCTTGTAATAATTTTAGGATATTGTTCATATGCCTTGATAAATGAAAATTTATTCAATTTCATTGTGTTTGTTAGCTAGAAAAGCCTTTAAAAAAAAAGTTAAATCATTCTTCATATTACATTGCATTCAGCCTCCATCAATTTGTGAATACATTAATTTACCCTCCCATTATAGGAAGAAAATCTTTATCCCTTTAAAAATTTCCATTTCGAGAAAAAATATTTGAAATCACAGATCAAAAGTGATTGGTATCCCACATGATTTAAGGTTAATTGTATAAAACGGGAGCATTGAAGGTAAACTTGAAATTCATGTAGACAATATTTTTGGGAGGAATGTAAAATGGTAGAAAATAACATTTATGAATCCTTTAATTTAAAGTGTGTAGTATGATAGGTATGATCGAGGACTTAAAATTGGATAAAGAATGAATATATGAAAGACATACATGTGATAAAGTAAGGAGAAGACTTTTATTGATTATTTTTAAGTTCAACTTTGAAAATACTGGATTGAAATTTCAAAGTTCAAGTTGTTAACTGTTCATTTTTGTTAGCTTAAAAAGGTTCTGAGTATAGCATATATGTCTTCTTTCAACAAACGGTACTTCATAAATAAATACAACTTTTAAAAGTATATTTTTGCCTTTAATTTTAGGCTTTAGACTGGATTAAGGATTATGGTGAAGCCTACCTGGCTACTCATCAACATGTGGGTAACAGTCAGCAGGAGACTGAAGCTTTACGGAAAGAGTATTATGACTTCCGCAGTCGTGCCAAGGTATTTTACAACTACTTCTGAAAAAAATTGTTGTATATTTGTATTAAAGAATATTGAAATTATATTCCTGAACAAACTTACCCATATTGTATCCTTTTTATGACCTTATAAAAAGTTTGTTCAAAATAATATGACTGAAACAAAAATAATGAATTAGACTGAACAGAGACAGTACAGAAATGGTATTTATTAGATTACGTGAGGTGAAGGCACATACTGAAAGAAAGAACAGAATAAAGGAAACTGGATATGTAACACAAAAAAATTAGCTTGCTACAATAATGATATGAAGTAGTATTGAAGATTTACAAAAGTAGGAATATTGCCATGAGCTTCAAAATTTGACTACTAGATACATTAGTACTCATTTAGTGTTCAGTAAAGTTTTAAATTTCTACTGTGAATAGAAGTTTCTGAAAATTAAATTTTAAGTTATCCCATATTTGTCAAAATTTGTCTCAGACCCCAATATGGATTTTGAAGATAGAATGGTGAATGGTGAATTTATTTGGCTCTTCAATTTGAAGCTAATAAATTCAATTTAAGAAAACACGATCTCAATCTTTATACTATGAATTGTTTATCAAATGTATAAAGATGAATATAAATCTAACTTTATATGTATTTGTTCATTGTAGGAAACAAGAGAGAGTGTTCGCCTGCTGCTATCATTGGCTGACAGTTTTATGGCTAAAGGTAACATCCATGCCAATAGTATACGACAGTGGTGTGATGCTGTGGACAAGAGGTACAAAGATTTCTCTGTACGACTGGACAAATACAGACATAAACTAGAGGCTAAACTTGGTGTTAAGGAAGAGGTTAGTGGTAGTGTTCACATACCTGCCAACTTTTCAAAATGGCCATGGGGGTTTTGCGTGCAAGATGGCTGACATAGTCCTAAAAAACCTTCATGGGGTCCTACAAATACATTATAATGTTGTTTTTTGGCTTCTTCATACTTTTATAAGCCTATAGTCAGTGTAAATTTAATTGTTTTGTTTTAATTGTGGACAAAATTGCTCTTTCAAAATTTCAATTTGGGAGCCTCCATGGGGGAAATCCCCCGCAAATAGTGACAGTTGGCAGGTATGGTGTTCATGTTTTAAAATTTACTGCATTTCAATCTCTTTTCTATGCATTGATATTTACATGGAAAGTAAACAGTCAAAGAAATAAGGCACAAACAAGATGTAAATAGAGAAAGCTATTATTAAAAAGAAAAAGTCTCAATGGGGGGAAAACTTTCTCAACGGTCACCCTGGTCAGAATGTAGTGAAAACTTACTTATTTTTTGAATGTACAAACAGTTGCCATTGGTATGGTGATCCTAAAGAAATCATACAATAGAGCCAAAACATTGACACTGGTTGCTTGTTAACATACCTGCCAACTTTTGAAAATGTCCATGGGGGTTTTAGCGCGCGACAACAATTTCAAAGGTTAAAATTCTTTGCGACGACTATTTTGCGCGTGCTGTTTTATAGTCTAAAAAAAGTGTCATATTTGCATGATTTGTAAGATGAGCTTACATCCCTTTTTCTTAAGTTTATTTGCATGATTCTAGTTATTATATCAGCAGAAAATATGAACATGTAGCTGTAAGACCAGGAATTATTTTCATGTGTAAGGATACATAATAGTTGTTGACTTTTCAAATTTAAAATTATACACAAGGAAGGACCTTTATCAGGTAGGGAACAACACATAGGGATCCCCCCTAAATGTTAGGACAGTAAAAACCACTTTTTAAGTGCAATTGAGCACACATTCATATTATTTGAAGAAACTTTTCCCAAAGAACTATACATTTTATGATCTATCTGGTATAATATGGTCAACACATGTCCAAGAATTTTGTTATGTTCTTGGACTTATATCATCTTATTATTCAAAATAATAGGACTCTTCATTTAAGAATCTGTTCCAAATATAATGTCAGAATTTCCCATTTTCAAGTTAATAAATTTACATTTTTCTATTTTATTTTTACAAGAGTGGCCCCTTGACTAATTTAAGGGTAGTCCCTCATTTAAGGGATTCCTCATGTTGATGTGGGTGGGGTTGGGGGTCCAAGTGAAAAATAATCAATAGTTCATTATACTTTAAATGATTGAATACTTATACATAAATAAAATTATGTTACACCAAGTGTACATGTAATGTCATTAAATTAGTAAATACACTACTATTTATTATATTCATGGTAGTACTGCATCATTGTCTTTGTCAATCAGCCATGCTTTTATTCTTATTCTGTGTAAGAACCTCCTTGCAATTGAAAAATCATTTGACATGTTCACGTTTTTACAATTCTGAGCAACAGAGGAATACAACACAAGTTCAATATCTAGCATGTTAAAACAATCTTGAGAGAAAACGTTTTTGATTGGCTGATTGATTTGATCATGAGAAACACACAATTTGATTGGCTAAACACGATTTCCTCCATTGTACACAGTTTAAAATCGGGAACAACAATATTTTTCGTGTAGATTTTCACCAAATCGTGTTTTAGAGGGTTTTTCAGGAACACGATCGTGTAATCGTGACAAAGGGTAAAAATCGTGAAGTACACGCCTAAATCGTGAAAGTTGGCAGGTATGTGTTAAACATTGAAGTGGATTTTTTTTTAAATATTGATTGGTCAAAGGGAGGTAAGAAGGAATTTAATTGAATAACAACAAATTTCTACATTCTGATTTCATTTTATGTAAATATTTGAATATTTATTCAGGTTCAAAAAGAAGAAAAGAAAGATGATCAAAGACATAGTGATTCATCTATTGAAGATAAAGTATTACATCATACACCTAAAGAATTGACAGAAGAAAAAAGAAAATCTGCCAGACGAAGAGAGTAAGAGATTGATTTGAATTATTTCTAAGACGGTTATACTTCATATGGAAAAAAATTGTTCATGCCATAAAATGAGAGCTAGTTCCTAGAAATATAACACAATACAAAGCATAAGTATCTTCTCCTCTTTCTATCATTAGTATCTAGAAACACATATGTTTTTCAAAATCAGATCTTAGAAAGCTTGGCTAGGTTCAAAGTCCCATTGAAGGGAATTATTACATTTCGTCATGGCTTGATAAACATACTAGGCTTAATATCTTATTGAAACATTTCCTACTTCTAAAAAATGATGTTTTTCATGATGATTGACAATCACAAAGATTTTACTTAAAACTTTCAGATTTATAATGGCCGAGTTACTACAGACAGAGAGAACCTATGTAAAAGATTTAGAAACTTGTGTAAAAGTAAGTACTATGAATTAGAAGTTACTGCAGACATCATGTTAAGATTGTAATCTTTTGTAAGATAAAATCTGGTATATTTATTTATTTGTTTTTGTGTATAATCTGATATATAAAGTCTTCACCTTTTTTCTGCTGTGTTAAAAAATCACCAATCAATCACTTTTTGTTAAAAAAAAAGAACGTGAAAATGAAAACAATGCCATTGGTTGAATTTAAAATCTTAGAAAGGCCACACTGTTTAAACTTTGAGCAATGATTTCAATTATATAGTCAAAATATTTTTGTGATATTTCAACTTTTTTAGAAGAACAAAAATTACCCTTAGTGCACATCCTCCCTTGGCATAATTAGTAAATCCTTATAAAAACTTGGAAGTCTGAAATTGAAAAAATAACTGTATCTTTTAATGTCAAAATAATTTATTAGTTTGTCTAGTATATGTCTCAATTCTTCTGGATTTCAATTATTGTCACTTCAAACAATTATGTCTGTTTTGGTTGCCTGCCTAATTTTGTTAATATAACAGAACTATAAACAACTTGTTGTACAAGTGAGATGTTTAGTATTTATTAAACCAGGTTGACCCAACATTTCCTAAGTAAAATGCCTGTACAACAAGATGTACTTAGTCAGGAATATGGGTTTATTTTTCAAATAGTTATGTTGGTTAATGAAGTCTCATGTTTGATGTTGTCTGTTTTTCCCATGTTGTAATTTACTTTGGAGTTTAATATTTTTGTTATACTTGATTAATAAAGCTGTTATCACTTTTTAGTGTTATATAAATGCCATGTCAGAACAGAGCTGTCCACCAGGTATATGGAGTAGACAGAAGGTGGTCTTTGGTAATATTGAAGAGATATATGAATTCCATAACAAGTAAGTTGTACACATGAAACAAATAACAGAAATTAAAAGATATAACGGCTAATTTTAGAGCATGGAAAATCAAGATCTACAGTTCAACATTTAGTCTCAACAAAGATGAATTTACAATTGTATACAAATTTGTATGCTTTTGATTAAATTCACACAAGTTGCAGTAAATTTTGACATTACAATTTAAAATATTTAAAATCATTATTGAAAAGTGATTGTTGCTTGGCACCATAAGCTTAAGGTTATTTGGAAACAGATCTTGAGTTAAATTCCGAGACAAAAGTTCAGCTAAAAAACAAAAGTGTAAATATATTTATAAGATGATCATTATACTGTATATTTAGTTTTAAGTAGAAATTATCACATATACTTATTTTCAATTTCACCCTGTTTATGCAATAAAAACATTGTCTTTATCTTTTCTTCCATCCACCCTCATTTCTCTGTGTGTTTTTCATTTCATGTTTCTGTTTGTAGAATATTTTTGAAAGAGTTAGAGAAATATGAAACTATACCAGAAGATGTTGGCCATTGTTTTGTCACATGGGTAAGTTTATTATAATAATGAACGCACATATATTAATATTATCTACAGAAAATAATTAGTCTTTTGTGATTTCATGAAAAAGTACTTTAAATCAACTTTATTTTAACATGGACTTGTACAGACTCGTAGCAAGATATAAAAATTTATTTGTACATTTTTCTATGATCAGTTTTTTATACACTATAATTTTAACTAGTGTTGCAAAGAAAATTGATAGAAGTAATGATATAATTCAAGTTGTAGTAAAGGTGGGATAACTCTTGCTAGAATTTAAAAAGAAAATGGAAACAAATGAAAATTTAACACAAAGTGAATGATCAAATCTTGTAAGTCTGCAAAGAAGGTTTAGAGGATTCTTTCTAAAACTTTACAAGTTTAAAATGATGGTGGAAGTTTTTAATGACCTTGACTGGCTCTACAGCCCTCTCATGGTTGGTTTTTGGAGTGTGTTGAATTCACAATCACTTGAAGATATTCAATGTTTTTTAAATTTGCTTTGTAAAGTTCAAACATAGTTAACTTTGAGTACATTTTACTAAACGTCTTGTTTTCTGGAATATCTGTAATGTATATTTCTTGATTTATCTATCTTTTATATGCCCATTGATGTATTGTTTGATTATTTCAGGCCAGCAAATTTTCCATATATGTAACGTACTGTAGAAACAAACCAGATTCAAACCAGACCTTAGTGGAGTATGCAGGGGGATACTTTGAGGTATTGTAAACTCAATTATAGATAAAATGATTGAAATTCAAATTCTGGAACTTGGAGTTCAGAAATATTTAAATAGCTATCAAAGGTACCAGGCTTTTAATTTGATACGTCAATTGTTTGTTTTGTCTACAAAAGATACAATAGTGGGGCATACACACATTTTTTGTCAATGACTTTTCAAATTGAATTTGATAATTTATGAAATACAAAATGTATAAATTTGAAAAATACATCTCTTTTGATATTTTTGAAACAATTTTAGGTTTCGAATATATAGAAAGAAAGTGGATACTGGCAATTCTGTATTTACAGTCACTTGTCACATAAGTATCCTTGAAGTCAATATAATTGTATACTGTGGATTCATTTATTTCCATCAATTTCTATGGGTTGAGCATAATTGCACTTTTGTAGATATGTTCCCAATCTCTGCATACAAAGCCTGAAGAAAAAGTGTAATTCTTTCTACATTTGAAATCCTGTTTAACTTACAACCCTCAAAACCCATGAAATAATAAAATAATAACAAATCCAAAGTATTTAAATTTATTTTTCAAAATATTTTTATGCCCCACCTAAGATAGTAGAGGGGCATTATGGTTTCTGGTCTGTGGGTCTGTTCGTCCGTCTAATCGTCTGTCTGTCTGTTTGTCTGTCTGTTTGTCTGTCTGTATGTCTGTCTGTCTGTTCCTCCGTCTGTTTGTCCTTTCGTTCGTCTGTCTGTTTGTCTGTTCGTTTGTTCGTCTGTCCAGTTTCAGGTTAAATTTTTTGGTCATGGTAGTTTTTAAAGGCAGTGCTTTAAGGCCTGACTTTTAAGTCATGAGGTTCATCTTTTCATACGCAATCTTTGCAGGGGGTCTTTTGGCCAGAAATAGATCCGGAAATGTTCGAATTTCTCCTCTTCTTTTTGTGGTATAATATGGTTTTTGTTTCTTTCATTTACATTGGGGACTAAAGAAACGATCAGTGTGTATTGTTCGTTTTTTAGAACTTGTTATTAGTGTGTATTTTGCATTATAAGCAGTCAACCTGACTACAAACTATCATTATGTGTATTCCGTGTGGAAAGAGGTCGGGTCAATTTCAAGTGTTATCTGACATCTAAAGATTCTTTAATTAGTTCAGACGTTGATATAACAATGAAAAGTGGACTGAACATGATTCATATTGCATCTTCTATAATTCAAAGCGGAATTCGGTTTATGAACGAGAAACCGTAAAGCGTTTTCAATTTCGGTTCTAGTTATGTATGTTGTCCACGTTTTATCCTGGTTTCCGGTACTACGTTCCGGGTATTAGCTATTTGATATATGTGATGTGTAACAATAACATTACGATCGGGTACCAGCCAATCTTCGTGTGTATGTGTGTACATGATTTTCCGCCAAAATGACACTTCCGGCAAATGACGGATAAATCCCGGGTCAATGGACAAAGCCAATGCAATGTTACGCGACTCGGGTTCGCATACTTATTTTATTTATTTTGGTAATCGATCTATTTCCGGTATCATGTAATATTTATCGTCATGAACATTGATGTTTTTACTTGCTGAACATTTGTTTCTCTTACATAAATTAAACATCTCTATACGTTTTGAAATTAATTTTATGTTTTTGTTGGATTGGAACTTTGTCTTGTGTATTTTTTTACTTGTCCACGGGCAACCAAGACAAAAATAATTACTTGTCCGGTTGTTCAAATGTACGAGTCGGGCATAGCATTTCCCGCGACCCTGGTTATAAAACTTTTTTTTCAGGGCACAAACCCACTTTAAAGAGACTTGTCTACTGCCATACCCATCCTATTTTCATGCACCATTTGCAAGCAAGAGACTGAATGGTTTGCAAAATTAAAAATCAGGACGGTGTCCAATTAAAACAAAAGAACTAAACTGGATGAATATTGTAGGAGAAATCTAGAGGAAAGTTTTGATTTGTGAAATTGGTTTTCCTGAAAAGTCATCCATCCTAGCCTACAGAAAGGAACTATATATTTAACTGTCCACCACCAACTGACAAGCTAATGTTGAGCTTCACATATGGAATTACTCAAAAACCAATGTCTATGTTTTCAGCACAGATTTCACAAGTTATGACACAGCTGTGTTTTTTTTATACTTGTTAAAGAGTTGTATACTAAATTTTATTCTTTTATCAATAAATATATTCTTTTATCAATAAATATATATTGTGTCATTTAAGAACTTGTATTTTGCCAAAAGATGCATACTAGTGAATGAAAGTGGTGCAGTTCATTTTGCTTTGGTATATAGAATTGAATTACAATTGTTCATGTTATTGGAATGCTTATAAAAATAAGGAGATGTGGTACAATGTATTTGATATTTAGTGAGTTTATCAAGCAAAAGTGAATAAGAAATAGGTATTTATATAAGCAGTTACAGGTACTACTGTACAATCTCAAACAATGAGAAAAACTCATACCGTATAAAAGAGAATTTCATATTTACAAGCAAGTTTTGTTTTTGCGTTAAATAATTTTCTTCTATTGTTTTCATTGCAAATATGGGAAGTGGTTAAAATGCTAATGAGACAGCTGTTATGGCCACATAGCCTTAATTGAAATTTTCTTTTTCATTCATACCGGTAGATTTTGCCTGGAGTTAGAAACATATCTGCCAACTTTTCAAAATGCACATGGGGGTTTTACGTGAAAGATGGTCCATATAGTCATACAAAACCTTCAAGGGGGCCTTCACATGGAAGCAGGACAAGTTGCCCCACTGGCTAATCGCCCCACTTTTAAAAAAAACGCCACAAATTGATTTATCAAATCGCCCCACATGTGAAATTGGTCAAATCATGTTTAATATTACTCCTGCCAACTCGCCCTACTTATAAAAAAACAGTAATATTTAGATTAATATATATACAATTAAAAATAAAAACTCGCACCACTTTAATGAAAACTAATCTACACAGAATACAAACAAACCGAAAATTAATTTAATTACTATTATTGATATATACTGAGATTATAATTCTAAAAAAAAACTGATTGTTGAAGAATAACTAAGTTTTGAAGCTTAGTTATTTGCATAACAATTGAAAAGTAACCAGTTAAATGTATCAAAATGCAATATAAGGAATTTAACTTATATTCAATGGAATAACATCTTTTTCCATAAGTGGGGCGAGTTGGCATTACTTAATTCATCCTGGTTAATAATATATTTATCTAGATTTCACCCATTTCCATTAGATGGGACCAGTTGGCAGGAGTAATATTAAAGGGATTTAACACAGTTCACAAGTGGGGTGATTTGGTAATCCAGGTTGGGGCAGTTTTTTTGTCGAGTCTGCGACTTTTGTCGCAGAAAGCTCGACAGGGATAGTGATACGGCTGCGGCGATGTTAGCTCAGTTCTTAAAAGCTTTATATTTTAGAAGGTGGGAGTCCTGGATGCTTCATACTTTGTATATGGTTGCCTCATGTTACGAAGATTCCGTCAGTCACATGTCCAATGTCCTTGACCTCATTTTCATGGTTCAGTGACTACTTGAAAAAAAAGTTAAAATTTTTTGTAATGTTAAATTCTCTCTTATTATACATGTAAGTAATTGGATAACTATATTTGGTATGTGCGTACCTTGCAAGTTTTCACTTGACCTCGACCTCATTTCATGGATCAGCGAACAAGGTTAAGTTTTGGTGGTCAAGTCCATATCTGAGATACTATAATTTAAGCAATAGGTCTAGTATATTCGGTGTATGGAACCACTGTAAGGTGTACATGTCCAACTGGCAGGTGTCATATGACCTTGACCTCATGTTCATGGTTCAGTGGTTAAAGTTAAGTTCTTGAGTTTTGGCCTTTTTTTCTAATACTTTATGCAATAGGTCAACTATATTTGGTGTATGGAAATATTTCATGATTTACATGTCAGTCGCACAGGTTTTATTTGACCTTGATCTCATTTTTTACGGTTCATTGCTCAGTGTTAAGCTTTTGTGTTTTGGTCTGTTTTTCTTAAACTATAAGCAATTAGTCAATATTATTTGTTGTATGGAAGAATTGTAAGCTGTACATGCCTACCTGGGATGGTTTATCTGACCTTGACCTCATTTTCATGGTTCAAAGGTCAATGTTTAGTTTTCTTGGTTTATGTTAAGATTATGTGACAGTTGTAATAACGCTTTTTTATTAGGACTATCAACAGAATATCAATGATTAGTAAAGAAGGTGAGACATTTCAGTGTGTGCACTCTTGTTTTTAAAGTGAGGCGAGTTAGTGAAAAAGTGGGGCGATTTGTCATGGATTCCCTTCAAATATATTCCAATGTGGTTTTTGGCTTCTTCGTGCATTAACAAGCTCATAGCCATTGTTGAATTAATTGTTTTCCTTAAAATAGTCGACAAAATTGCTCTCACAAAATTTCCATTTGGGAGCCTTTAGCTCGATGGGGGAAATACTCTGCAAATACTGACAGTTGACAGGTATGGTCATCAAAAAAGTTGACATGTTACTATGTACATTTACCATTATGTTACTTGATGTCCTTGCTATACACACAGTACAGAGACTAGTCAATCTTTGTGAACTATTTTTTATGGGAGTCATAAAATATGTGTATACAATCAATAATTAAAAATAGTCTATTTATATTGAAAAGGAAAAGTTCTTATATGTCTAAAGAAGAGGGACGAAAGACACCAAAGGGACAGTCAAACTCATAAATTTAAAGCAAACTGACAAGGCCATGGCTAAAAATGCATTTCATGGCGAGGCACAGAAAATATACTGTAAACAGTAGACTAGATATAGGTGAACTAGGTACAAAAGAACTCTAAATCTTAAATTCTACAAACCACCTCTGTTCTATGGAAGATAATGATATAACTGGACTAGAAATACACACAACCTGTAATTAACTGCCTTTACAGCGCTTTCGCGCTTTGATTGATTTAGTTGAAGTCCAATCAACTTGAAATTTTGTACACATGTTCCTTAGGTTATATTCTTTCTAATTTAAATGACATTTTTTTTTTTATCTAAATGTCACGGTCCACTGAACATAGAAAATGATAATGGGAATGGGGCATCCGTGTACTATGGACACATTCTTGTTAAATAATATATCTAATAGCATAATAAAGACAGGTTCATTAGATATTGTGTGAATGCTTTTGTTTTCTTATGACATGCATGATAATTTTGTTCTTACTTTTCAGGAGTTACAACAGAAAGCTAGTCTTGCTGAACCCCTGGCTTCATATCTTATAAAACCAGTCCAACGTATAACCAAGTACCAATTACTGCTGAAAGATTTATTGGCATGTTGTGAGGGACATATGGGGGAAATTAAGGTAATATATTATTATTTATAGGAAGGTTTTATAACTCAGTAACAGTCATGTGCTGAATAGATGAGCATAATTCACATAAAACTTGTTACAGCAAACATCTTCCAGGTGTCATCAAATTTGCAGTCTACTAGTCATTTTAATTTTGATTGATTAAGAACTCCTCAAAAGTTTGTTCCATATTGAAATCAGTAGTGCTAAGGTAGCACTCCACAGTTAGGTGTGTAGTTTCGCATTTTGGCCCCTGTGGATTTTTCAAATATGAGAGCTAGTGTGCAATAAAATTCATTTTTGGATAGCTGAGTATTAGAATAGCCTTTGTATTGTGTTTATATGAATATCAAGGTTATGTAATGTATGTAATATAGGCTGTTTTCTGTATGACAATCCGTATTTGCATGTCCATACCATACATTGGTCCGGCAATTATTGCAATGTTTTTTTCCAACTTTTTATCGCACAAACTTTGTGATTGGATTTTACGAAAAAGTGAGGCGAAAGACACCCATTTTTTATTTGATCATTAGGAAGATTTAATAAAACAGTTTCTAGAAAGGTATCACTCAGAGGCATTGAAATTCTAGTTTGATCCAAATTTTAGGGGGAAATGTGACATGTTCACCCCCCTTTTTGCAATATTTTATGGTAAATAAATGCAGAATGTTACCATGGATACACATAAAAGAAATTAATTTTCATCCTTTTAACTTTTGAAAATTGAATCTATGTAAGATACTGATTACATACATATGCACATGTACAACACAAACAGTTAGGTTAATGTATTAGAAATCCAGGAATAGGAGATGATAAAACATTTTGGGGCTCATTTTTAATTTTATTTTCTAACTGTGGAGTGCTACCTAAGGTAAATGAAGAAAAAAATTTCAAACTAGAGAAAATCATTAATTATTAATAAATACCTTAAAATCAGAAATTATTGGGTGTATTTATTATTGCGATTTTTGATTTTGATTTTATTAAAAATATACTATAAATTTGTGGCGATATTGAGAAAAATCCTCTTCATAATTCATAAATAAAAAATAAAAATGCAAATATACCGTAAATAAAAAAAGCAGACAGCTACTAACAACAACTAATTGATCACAGGCTTCTGACTTGGGACAGACACATAAAGAATGTGGTGGGTTACAAGTGCTTCTAATTTTATGATGGGGTTGAAATTAAGTTTGAAATCAGTACTAAGATTTTATTCTTTATTTCAGGATGGGTTAGAAGTGATGATGTGTGTGCCAAAGAAAGCCAATGATGCCATGCACCTTAGTATGTTAGAGGGGCTAGAGGATAACCTTGAGGCCCTAGGCGAGGTGTTCCTACAAGATCAGTTTCTTGTCTGGGATCCTAAACAGCTGATCAGGAAAGGAAGAGAGCGCCATCTATTCTTGTTTGACATGTGTCTCATATTTGCAAAAGAAGTGAAAGACAGTAATGGCAAAGCTAAATATATGTTTAAATTTAAGTTAATGGTAAGAATTTACAGCTTGAAATGATTTTGTTTTCTTCAATATTGTCCTAAAAATGCATGAAATATTTGCCACTGGATGTTAGAAAGATTATTCATCTAATCAGTTTTCTTCAATGAAACAAATAAAATTGGTTAAATTTATTTGAAGATTATATCAGTGATTTGTTAAAAGTTTTAAAGAATTTGTAAACAGAGAATCATAAGAAAACCTAATATATAAAAAGAATATATGTCATATTTTATATATAGTGCAACCTGACATAACTTTTTAACATACATTAATACAAAGTCAATCAGGCAGCCTGCAAAGGCTTACAAAGCACTGTCAATTAATTATATCTATAACTAGCCCTAATATGATATATTATATATACATATTTTATAGATTTAAACTTTTCTTAGAGAAAAAAAATGATGAATTAATTTGCCATTCTATAAAAAGATGCTAACAAGTGAACACTCTAAATTGGCTATTGATTCACAATTCAACTAGTAAGAAGTTTCACACACAGATGACGTTTATAATTACCCATTTTTGGGGAAATGTTGATTGAAATTTAAAGAGGAAAGTTTTACCATAGTTAAATGTACCAAAAAACATGCATCACAAAAAGTTTTGTTCAAATGCCTTTTTCTCAACAGATTCCAGATTTGAACATCACTGAACATATTGAAGGAGATGAGACAAAGTTTGCCTTGTGGACGGGCAGAGCCCCGATCTCAGATTATCGTATTATATTGAAGGTAAAATCAAAGACTTTTTGACTGATTTTTTTAGTGTTTTCTTGTGAAAAAGAGTGTTCATAGAACATTATCTAGAGGATACAATTATAATCCATATTTTAGATGAATTTAATTTCAATTACATTTCTATTCAAATAATGCTTTCCGAATTTGAATTTGCATGGCTTGACAGGACCATTATAAATAAGCCAGTAATAATAAAAATAGTATCAAATGTCTCATTGAGATCATGTTGTTAGAAGAAGATGGAGCCATTTTTATAGAGATTAAGCTTTTTTAAGGTAGACTAATTCTGATTTTTACCTTACATTTGCATTGGTATTATTAGGGTCTCAAATCAAGGAAAAATAAATCTAGAATCTGTTTAAATTTTGGTAAATGACTTTTTTGAGCTATTGACGTCTTACATAAGAAGAGAAATGGATGTTATTGGGCAAAATATTTTAACCTGTATCATTGAAAAAAATCCAAGGGGTCTGAACATTTGACCAAATTCCTTAAGATCACCTAAGTACGTCATTAAAACAAATCCTATTTAATCTTATAGTATGAAAATACAGGGCAAGCACCCAATTTATTTCGCTTCAACATTGTTCAAAGAGTACATTTTAGTTAACTTCTTTTTTAGTCTAACAATTTAGACACCAAGCAAAACTGGGTTAAGAAGCTGCGAGAGTTGATGCAGGAACGTATGACATACATGCACGAGGCGTTACGAGACAAACCACCAACATTGTTCAAACCTACACAAGCATCAAAGGCTTTCCATACTTCAACCAAAATGTCATTACTTGGAGATGTTAGAAGGTAAGACTTAAGGTGGTACCTAACACTACAGGGAGATAACTCTGTAAAATCAGGTAAATGTTTTAATTATTTTATTTTTGTTAAAGGGTGAAAGTAAATACTTTGTCAAAACTTTATGAAAATTAAACGAGCCAAATTAATTTGAGTGAAAGTGTTGGGTACCACCTTAATTATAAAATAACAGATAAGGGGTATTCTTAGAATTAAGGAACAAGACCAAAGAGAAGTCAGACCAGAGCCAGAATAATGTGGCCACATACAGTGACATTTCATAATATGTTACTGTTAGAACTTTTCTTTGAACTAAGGAACAAGTGCAAAGAGTAGTCAGACCAGAGTCACAATAATGTGGCCAGATACAGTGACATTTCAAAATAATTGTTACTGTTAGAACTTTTCTTTGAACTAAGGAACAAGTGCAAAGAGTAGTCAGACCAGAGTCACAATAATATGGCCAGATACAATGACATTTCAAAATAATTGTTACTCTTTGAACAAGCACTTCAGACTTCTACCTCAGAATCTAGTACAAAGCAGGGTTCATATGCCTATTACATTACAGCTAATTTCCTAATGCATGTTAAGCAAAACTTTGGTTGGTTTGCTTGCTTTGTTTGTATAATTGCTTATACAAGCTTTGTGAATAAGATTGACATCTTTAAACCATATATATATAGGCATAGTTTAACCTGTATATTTAATATTTGAATTTAATTTCGATGTTATCCTAATGATTGTACAATATAAAAACAAAGCAAGGAAGCTAACTAAAGTCGTGCTCTACATGCTGTAGGAAATAAGCTGTAACATGTTCTCATCCTGAATATGCATTTAATTTATCGTGCTTACTAGCTAATAAATCTTGATAAGATTAAAATCTATCAACTCAATTTTCTGATTTTATTAGATTACCTAATTTGTTATTTAACCAGTGCATGTAAAAATTAGTGTCAAAGCTTTGTAGAAATAACGTTTTATTGGAACAGTACCTGTTAAATTTATTTTCTGTTAGAGGGCATTCACACACTACACTAAGTTAGGACACCATCAATTTGGAAACCTTGAAATTATGACAAATTGTTTGTCAGTTTTGGAAATATGAGTTGATCAACAAGAAAAATGTCTTTGCACCTACTTTACCCAACAATGACATGTATTACTAATGTCTTTTTCATAAATAAATACATTTGCACTCAGATTCATTAAGTTATTGATGCTTTTAGCTCTTTTGAAATGTTGCAAATTGCTAAAACAGGTAGAGAAAAAAAGTGTTGGCAATTTTGAGTTATGTCCCTTCACTCTGAAATTAAAATTGAAACTGATCATATACTTTTCAAAGCTCTTACTGAATTAACATTTAAACTTGGCATTAGCTTTGACAAGACATGTAAAATCAAATGAGTTAAGAGTTAAAGAAATAAAGGAAAGCTAATTTGAAACTATATTATCTGTTTTTGACAGCTTCTCATATGCAAATCTGTTATAATCGGATATTATTATCATCTGCTAACTATTTTCATCTCTTGTCTCTCTTGTCCATCTTATGCCTTAATTCTAGTTCTGAACAACATTACAGAGGGGGGGATAGGACCTTTATTTGGACTCTAGGATAGGGTGTTTTTAAGCTCGGGTTTTCAAGATTGACCCTTTCAGGAACAGGGAATTTTTTTCTCTCGAATTTCTGGACCTTAGGATTACATGTTTTTAACCCTGGATTTCGGGATCAGGACCCCTCCTACCCCCTGCGAATGAAACAATCACAGAATTTCAAAGAAAGAGTGGATGTATGCAATTATAAGAAACTTTATGACCTTCAACAACAACAAAAATTGTCAACTGTAAAAGGCCTCACCATGAAAAATATGAATTAATTAAATTAAGAAAACTAATTAACTAATTTATAACGAAACAATATTATGTTGGTTAGTTCAAAACCAGATCAAGAGTGGATAAAGTTTGATAATATTATGTTCCTGTTTAGTCATGAACTTTATTCATTCTATTTTGTTCTAGGGACCTGGATGGTGATACATCACTGGATGACCTACCAATAGAAAGAAGGGGTTCTCTGACGTCCCTTATATCCATTACAACCACAGGAACCTCAGCCTCAGACAGCAGTAGTAGTGGTGGTCCTAAGGTAGGAGACATTTCACAACATATTCATTATTGTGAAACCATTTACTTAAGTATGATCTATTCATGACTTCTATAGTTTTCAGGGTTTTTTAAATAAAAAAAATGTTTGCTTTTGTCTTCCAGAAGTGAAGAAAAGACTAGCAGCAGAAAGCTTAATTTTTGCCAATTACTGCACATCTATTGACAAACAGTTGGGGGCACTTGTTATTTAACGCTGCCATTCATTTAAAGGAGTAGGTCCAGTAAGACCCCTTTTTGCCCCCAAAATATAGCAGTTTTACAAAATTGTTAAAATGTTAACTTTTAGTTATTCATTGGACAGAAGTATACTTCTGTTACATAAATTTTGGCTGATTTTGATAATACAATGCACATATATCGGGTACTAGCACCATTAAGTCATGCTAAATTACTGAAATCTTCACAATTCTAGCATTTTAGATAAATTTTAGACGGTTTTCCTGTAAAACGAAAGTGGCCACATTCGTGTTCATCCTTAATATTGAAATGCAAGTTGTATTTTATGATAATACATAACATATATAGAGGTTGAGGATGAACATGGATGCGGACACTTTCATTTTTGACACAAACCATCTGTGAATTGACATTTTTCGGTATATTTGGTAGATTTTTCATATTTCAGCTTGAATCGAATGCGTGTTTTATGACTAAATCAGTTAAAATCTTTCACATAAACTAATTGATTCAAATAAAATAGACAGTTAAGTGTTTAAAAAGTGGTCAAAATCTTTCGTCAGATGAACATGAAATTTGAGGTCAAAATCGGCCCTTACCTGACCTACTCCTTTACTCTGATTTAAGTGTTCATGCTATCTTACTAGAAAAATCACCATTTAGTAAATCCAAATTGAAGTGCCATCTGGTACATATTTGAAGGTGAGTGATTTTGATAATTTCTGAGTACATGAGTACATTGTCAAACTTAAATCTATGTGCCAGAAAAAAATTATTATTTACAATAATAGATTGGTTCAAAAGAAATTTTGTAGAGAAGAAGAATATGTCTGTCTGTATATGAGCTTATGCACATTTATCATTGATTTCAATATTTGGCAAGAAACTGAAAGTTTCTCATTTCTATTTGCTTGCTGATGGTATATGAGGAAAATAATTAATTGCTGAATTCATCAATGAATTTTACCAGCATTTTATAATATTTTATAGATATATTAACTCCCACTTCAATTAAAAGCTATTTTATCACAGTGATTTTATGCTGTATTTAAATTCCTTCACATGAGCATGTGGAGTACTTTTGATTTCAATTTTTTTCAGGAATTTAGGGGTGTGTGTGTCGTAAGTCTGCTGTTTATTTAATTGTCTCCCTTGAAAATTATTTGTTGGATATCAAACAAATGATGACAACAATCAGATAGTTTTATTTTTAGAATTGTAGATTTCCCTTAAGGATTGTTGGGTTCTTCCCATCCAAATATGGATTTTGACATAACTATACCATTGGAGAGAAGTAATGGATTTATAAATTTAATTTTTGCTCTCACTTTTGGTTGTGTGACAAGACAGTTTTGTCTTTGGTTGAAATAGTGGACTAACATAGCAATACTGTTATCTGCTTTGGCTATGAGTATTTAAAAAAATATCGCAGTGAAATATTTTTTCCTGAATGACTTTTTGAACTTGATCTTCAATTTAAGAGTTATGAGTTTTGATTAATTTTATAACAGTCAAATTAATGTTCATTAATTGTGTAAAATGGGATCCTTTCCAACATGTTTCTAGTGTCAATGGCCTTGGAATTCAAGGTAACCTTGTGCCATGAGGTATCTTCATGATCTTAACAAATATAACAATGTCTTACTGTCTCCCTGAAAAACTATTATTGAATTACACCCATTCTAATTTTAAATAATGCAATAATTATTGGTGCATCTGCTAAAGTGAATCTAAATTCTGAAGTAACCAGATGTCTTTTATAAAGTATGTATATAATGCATGAACAAGATTTGATATAGATAGCACCGATGACAGAATCAGGCAGCTCCATGCCAAAGGTGTATTATTTAGACAGCCAAGGTCTGACAATACGTCTGTTTGTTTACCTGCTTCAGAACTGATATTGTCTGGATAACTTCTGATACTTGTCTGTTTGTTATAGAAAAGACATATTACAGTGAAACCTAACCTTGAAGTCATTAAACTTTTGAGTCAGTTTTTCAAACTCATAAGCCAAAATCAACCATCCAAATGTTTGATTTCATGTTTCCAGCATGATTTTTGTGCTCCATGCATTGAACAAAGTTTTATGACATCAACCCCTGGCTAAACTGAAACCTGTATAAACCAAACATGTTCTTAAGCACCGTCATATCAAATTGTATGTATTGTGAACCTGAAAAAACGAAAACATCGGCTAAAAGGGAACAAAATCTTAAGTTTGAAGAGGTTTAGTTTTGCCAGGTTTCACTGTACAAGGTTAAGTTGAGAGGAGTTTGGAATCATACCAGTAATTAATAGTTTGATGATGCTTGTTTAATCAATTAATGACTACTACTGGGTGTCCCACTGTACCCTCGTTGGATCATTTTGTCTGTTGTAACAATAAATGTATGAATACATTTGACAATACCCAATACCTATGTCAGTCTTCAATGCACAGGTGGGAGGCTATCAACATTTAGCAATGTCTAGAAATTGCAGTTTGGTGTGCTATTTGTATTAGCTTTTTGTGAATTTCATATGACAAACGGCAGTAATTTTTTTTAAGAGCTCTTGATCACACAGCAACCAGTTTGAATTTAATATTCCATTTATGATTACAATTTCTCAAACATTTATTTGCATGAAGAGATTTTCATGTTGATTTGGCTTTTGAACACAGTGTTTGGCTATAACTGATGTTTTATTTGTAAATAAAACTTTCTTGTTTTCACAATTTTTCTTGCAAGCTGTCAATTTCAATTTCTGTGACCCTAAAAGAATTCACCTTTTGAAATCAAGGTTTCTAAGGACAGCTTTTATCTTAAAAAAATCAGTTTCACTTGTAGACAGACAGTCCTGAAGTCTACAATAAACAAAACAAACTAGGTGTTAGAAAACAAAGATGTAGTTTGTTCTTGTCTGGTTCATATTTGTAATCTGTCTCAGATATTAATATCAAATGCTTTAATCCTGTATTTGAACTGAGAGATACTTGGATGTAGACCAATAATGTTTTTTTATATAGAAAATTTGACAGTTGGATAAATAATGTTAAGAATGATACCTTCCCATCATTATTTCTAAGAGAGAGAGAGAAAATGTTTACAGTAGAAATAATGGCATAAGGTTTTTGGCTTTTATCAGTAATCACATTAATACATACTATAACTGAAATTGTACAGGTTTTCTTAAACATTTTTAGCTGCTACTTTGGGTATGTGACTGTCAGGGCAAGTCAGGAACCTGTCATTCTGGTCACTACAGCTTCCTCCACCAATAAAAATTGGCCATAATGAAATAGCCCAAAAGGGTTGCTCAAAAGTGGTGTTAAAAACACGTAAAGTAAATAAATCAATAAATAAAAAGCAAATCAACAAAAAAAGACATGGCATATCAAACCATTAATTGTATAATAGCCCAGAGATCGCGAAATCTTTTTTCCTTAGTGGTCCTTGAAGAAAATCTGCTGGTTCTCACAATTAATTCTATTGAAAAAAACTAAAATTGTGTCAGTCCTATGCCACTTTTCACGAACTCTGTAATAGCCCCATTTAAGTGCTGTATTGAAATAATTATATTGGAATAGTTGCAATAATCATCGAGGAATAAGTGATACTGAAAAACAAATCAAGTCTGTTTTAATGGTATTTATAATTAGGTGCATTCTGCATTACAAATAATTTTAAAGTAAGTAATTGACCTTGACCTTATTCAAATGTTTATCATTCTTAAACGATTTTTGTTAACTGAAGAGTTTTGGGTTTTTTTCCCCCAACAAAATGTGAAGCTAATTCAAATTTAAATGGAATGCTATTAGAATGACTTTGAAGTAATAGCTTTCAATCAGCTTGAACAAAAACATACATAAACTTCGCACTAAATTCTAAAGATAGAATATGTACACTTTGCATGTTCTCTCTTCATAAGTTGTAAATGTTTTAATTTGTTTGTCTTCTTATGGTTCATTTATTTTTGCTATTTAGTTGTAACTTACAAGATATTCTTCCTTTGGGAAAATCACTCATTTGAGAATTGTTGAATGTTCTTAGATTGCTGTTTAGTTGTGTTTTTGTGAGTACATGCATAAATGTACATGTATTCCTTTATATTTTTCAATTAAGGGTTGTTTGCCTTTGAGAGAGCTTTCTCATGTTTGACTTAGATGGATGGAGAGTTGTCTCATTGGCACTCATACCACATCTTCTTATATCTATAAAGTTGACCTAAGATTGCTACTGGGTTCATTAAGAATCAAAAGGAAGTTTGACATTAATTTTGTTTACTTGTAATTAAGAGATAACTGTATTGTATTTGAAGTTTTAAGGACGTCCATCGGTAGTTTTACTGTCGCAAATTTAGTTTACCTGGCGACGCGGAGCGGAGACAGGTAAACAGGTATTTGCGACAGTAAAACTACCGATGGACGTCCGCAAAGCTTCAAATACAATACAGTTATCTCTATTCTAATGCAAAACGAGTTCATAATTAAATTTCAATCATTATTTAAGTGTAAAATCTTCATTAAAGAAAATTCCGCGAAAAGATGTTATCTTCTTTGGTCCCTACACTAGGTGACGTCATAGGTATTCTTCCGGCTTCAAACATAATTACCGGGCGTTTTCTGGCTTCTGTGCCGCTTCAAAATGTAATAAAATTTGATAAAAAGAAGATTTTTAGGCGCAACAAGTGAGTGTTTTGTTTATTATTGTAGCAATAACATGTCAATACATTTTGAAATTCAAAATGTCGGCTTCCTTAGTTACAGACAAGGAGATAGAGAATTTAACGCTTGCTGTCATCCAATCAGAACAATTGTTACAAAATAATTGCATTAGAATTTAATGTTTTTGTTTTTCCAATCTTATCTCAGAAAAGCTTACAGCTGCAATATCTTAATTGAAAGATAATTCACTCCTTGTAAAAATAAAGAGATATGTCTGATGACCAAAAAGGTATATTACATACGGGTATCTATTCTGGCATGAGTTTAGTTCAGTTACACTCAAGCAGTAAATCTCTAGAGGTATTTCGATAAGCATAGTCAAACTTAGTCAAGCTTAAATGCAGAAGCAACGAGCAAAGAAAAAAAGGTATCATATGGCTTTAAGCTTAAAAACTGATTCAGTGACCAAGTGTTTAAAATTATCCCATAGCAACCTCCCTTTCCTTAAAATTTTTCCTGCAAGATAAAGATAGAAAGCGTCCATCTTTTTAATTTGTCTGCTTTTTTGCCATCAGATGGAACCAGTTTTTAACCACTTTTCTTAACCTCATTCCTTGCAACAAATAATCTGGCTATACATCATCACTTAGAATCAATGAAACGTTTATTTACATATGTTAAAATCAGTGTTTTGGCAAGCTATTTTCTTGCAGAAGACAGATGTGTTTTATGGTTTTTATACCCAGCAAGAAAATTTATGATTTTACCTGCTGTACTAGTATTAATAAAATTTCATCTGTAGAGGAAAATTACTTTACTGTATGAATATGATAAATTATAACTTTATTGAAAAATTTATTTTGTCTGATTCTATCTTTAGAAATATACAGTAATCATTATGAAACGTGAGATACCTAAGAGTGTTAAACATGTCTGGGAAATATACTTCAGTCTGGCATTTTCTACCAAATTTGGAGTCCGGTTCACAAAAAAAATGTATGACTAAGAGTGATGGTAAGAATACTGAAATGTTCATGCCTAGTTGTCAGTTTATTTGTGAAACCAACTCTAGATGTTTGACTCAACCTGCCATGCAATCATAATAAACCTATTTAAAAAAAAACTTTTTTCTGATAAAATGTTTCCATGGTTTTTGTTGTGAATATGTAAATATTTGTTCATATATGACAGATGTCAAACAACCTCCAATAAAGTTTCAAACATGTCTGATTATTTCATGTTTTATGCCAGCACCTTTATATACCAATAATCTCCTCCAACTCAGGTTCACTACCTACCACAACCACAGACCTTAACATCAAATCATGGATCCAAGCCTATGGAGGAGGACCAGAGTTGGATGGGAATTACTAAATACTTGCACCATTTTTCATGCATTAATCTGCTACTGGATCTTCAACAGCTATACATCATTATTGTCTTCTCACAATTTTTTGGAATAGATATGTCTGCTTCATTTAAATGCAAAATACCCTTAATGTCATGGTGTAAATAATTAGAACATTTTAAGCAGCTTTAAGATTGACTAATTGCTCTATCTCTAATCTTAAACTGTAAATATTTATCATCCAAAAAAAGTTTTTTTCTATGAGATTTGAATTGAAGCTTTCTCTGACAAGAATGTCAAATGAAATAAATAATATCAGCATTCTTATGCAGTGTTGTGTCTTGATTTTTATTTCTTCTGACTTTATTATGGTTATTAAAAGTTAATTGACATTCAGAAAATTAATGCCTCTATAAAGTTTAGTCTTGTTAGAGATACCAATAGTATATGCAAGGTTGTTGACAGGGTATTTCTTATGACATGCAGAATGTTTGAAAAGCACTCGTCTGTCATTCCGTGGACCTTAGTTTCTATTTCACTCTGTATTTGCTAATTCATAAAGGACTTGCAAGTTGTAAATATTAGTTCACTTCTGATGATGGGTTGTCTGAAAGCCTGAATCAAACCAAATCTTCTTAATTTTACATAAGTTCAATTTTATTTTCATGAAAAGCAATTAAAAATATGCAGGTGGGAAACCAGAAGTAAACTGGGTTAAGTTAAGTGCCTCAATTGAGCAATTAAAGCCAATTTTAATTTCAGTGTTAGAGTCAGCCGATTTGATCAAGATGAGAAATATACATGCTTCAGATGTGTTTTCTGTATATAAGAATAAAGTCAAGGTTTATCATTATGTCAGAGCCTTTATTTCGATTTAGATATTTTCTTTAACAAGCAGAGAAAAGCATTTCTTCATTTACAAGAAAACTGGCAGAGTAATGAAAACAATTCATTTTTCTTCATCTCAATCAAATAAACTGCACTTGTTAAAAAAGTTAAGAATGTTTTCATTAATACAAGCTGTAAATGTTTGCTTTGAGGAAACATACAAATTGTCTGTTACATAAATATTTCCTATATATATGGTGAGGGATTAGCTTTGATATTCAATTGAATCCCTTGCCTGCAGGAGGGCGTAGCCAGAAAACAAATTGGTTAAAACTTTTTCAGATGTTTTCTTTACATTACAAATGTTATGGGTTAGAATTTACCAATCAGTATCAAGATGGAATTCTTGTAAAACATCATGATGCCTTAAATAAGAGTACAATTAAATATTTTTATATTCTTCTAAGTTACTTTGATATTTAAAGAGGAATGGATAAAAGATAGATTACGCTTAGTTTATTCAAAATGGAAAGAGAAAAAGAAAGATTACAAAAAACTTTGAAAATTGATTGTTAAGAGATGTAAAGACAGTAGATTATTCTTCAAATGAATGTCTTAAAACTTTAATTTGATTTATTTTATGAGGTTGAAAAATTTCTTAGTCTTCAGACAGGCAGTGTGTATTGTGAAAAATTACATTTTCTTAGATCCGTTGGTGTAATTACGGAAATTAGTGGCGAGTTTCCATTTTTGTTGTTTGATCAGAAAGTAAAAAGCTAATCCAGCCATGTAAATGTCAGTTAGGCATATCTCTGTACTTTTCATTACTAGAAAATTGGCTGTTTATTTTGTGATTTTTATATCCAATCTAATTTCCACCGATGTTTGACCAGTTCAAAGTAGTAGAAATAACATCAAAACATCTCTCCTATATAGAAAAGTACAGCGATTTTGTCTCTAGATTATGTCAGGGTTAATTACTGTTGCGGATTATCAACTCAATTTACACGACAGGACAAATTAGATAGAACATACTCTCTAGATACCGACAGTTGCATTATGGATGCAGTGTAAAATTTAACACGGAAGGGAATAGAAACTGGTAGCATAAAATTGTGTTGTCTCGGCTTTTTAATACAAGCAGAAGTTGCCTGATGTTCTTAATTGATTTGAAGTGTTAAATAATTCATAATTCATATGACAAGCTGAGTACTCAGCGCTTTGATGTGTCGAGATCAACACACTGTTGTGAATTTGTCTATAAATCAGAAGAAATGCTCCCATGTTATCACAAGCTAAAGTGTGATATATAAAAGATCGTCTAAGTGTTTTAGATGACAGGAAAGATAATGAAAGTTGACATTTGATGAAACTGTTGAATTATGGGATTGATTTTTTTACCGGAGGATTAATTAGAACGATTAGTTAATTGCCAAATTATGGAAATAAAATCAACAAATTTTTCTGGATTTTTCTACATATTCATCTGTTTAAAATGTTAAACTCTCGAAGTGAAGAAAGTTTATAAATGAAAAATATTAATATTTTTGGAAGTTAAACTATAAAAAAAAAATGGTGACATAAAACTTTTCAGTTATTTGTTGGATTTCAAATATGCAAATATGAAAATCAGAAGTTTTATATATTTGTGTGAAATTTAAAAAGTAGTTACTATTGCTGACCGACTTTTTAACAGATTAATCAGGATTAATAGGTTATTTTAAAAAATATAAGGATGTGTATTAAAATGGAAGATTTCTACTTTTTTGTCGTGAAGATTTAGTGATTCTAATTGAAGTACAATGGCATTTAATATGCCATCATTTGGTATGATGCTGGTTCGACTGTCGGCCTGGAAAAATGCTAAATCGAGGAAAAGGGTGAGTAAAAAAGGTTAAAGGGTTAAGTGGGAAAATGAAAGAAAAAAGATAGCAATAGCTGTAAATGTTTATGTAATTTTTTGAACATCAAGGTTAATTTAACTTTCACCAGAATCAAGGATGTCTTATATTAGATCACGAAATTTTCCCCTTTTCCCATGAACATGGCAAAACAATTGGAAAAGAAAAGGGAGAATTGTGTGTTATTTTTCAACTTAACATTGGTAATTTATTTATAACAAATTTAGTTAGTTTATTGTGAGTAAAAACTATTTCTAGCTAACATATTATATAATGAAAAGTAAAAAAAATAAATCCACTTTATAGACTCTACCTTACTACAGAATTACCAGGCGTTGGTTTCACTTTCGTTTGTAGTTAAAAGAATTGTGTAGAAATAGTGATAAAATTGTCAAAGATTTTGTTTTGTTTAATTTACTATGATGCTAATGACTATCACTTGTAAAATATTCATAAGACACTGATTTTCTCACAGAACAGTAATTGGGGTTGACAATTAAAATAGTCCATTTGATAACACTAAAGTGTGATAAGGCTGTACACCTGGTAATTGAGATATGTTGATAGACAGAACCTATTAAAGGTTCCAACACTTAATAATTATAGTCCGATATTTTCAATACCTGCTCAGAGGCTTTTGTATCCTTCCAAGAAAACCATATTTGGTTGAGGACCTAGACTGAGGTCTAATATGGGTTAAAGGATGATGAAAATCATATCCGTAGCCAGGGGGTTCATACAAACCCCTCTTGAAAACAAATAAGCACTGTTAAAGTCGATGTTCTGTTCGAATTGCGACTGTTAAAGTCGAGTTTGTGAGTCAAAAGACCCCCCCCCCCCCCCTCCCTCCTTCGAAATTCCTGGCTACGGGCCTGACATGTATAGATGTATTATGAAAAACCTTATTGAATGGTAATTATCCAACTTTTTTTTCTGTTAATGTAAAATTAAAATTGGAGTAAAATAAATACTCAAAAAATTATGGGATTTCAACTCAACACATTACAGTTTTCTTTAGCAACCTTTAAATCAGGTAGTCTCATGACGAAAAACACTAAAATATATAAAATTATAAGAGCCTAAACACCAAAGGATCTTTAAGGAACATCCAAAAGGTCTTAGAGGTCAACTTTTCCTGCTAAAGTTGCAACCTTGGTTAAAGAACCATAATATATTTTATTTTCTGAACTGAAAATTTACAAATAAGATGAATCCTCAACATCATTCCAATATCAATGCACTGGCTATTGACCAAATGGTACTGACCCGAGAAAGCACTGACCGGTTTTAAGAAAAAAACAAATTGCATTATCAGATATGATCTCATGCATCAAGGACAGTTTATATAAAAATGCACCTGTCGTATATCTTTGCACTTGCACTAGGAACTGATTCAGGTCTATAAAGCTTGCATATGTTAATGCAGTTATAATGAGGCTAATCTCAGTTAACTGCAATGTTTGTATTAATAGAGATCACCCATAAAGAGTTCAGCGCCCCCAAGGATAAAGATATTATTAGCAAATTTGACAGATGTTTTTACATTGCTTGGTTCATTCCTATTCATTTTTGAACCCTTTTTAGCTGACTTATCTCCCAGTAACGAAGCTAATTAGACAAGTTCAAAATAAATTAATGAATAGTTTATCTTACTTCATCAAAGAGATAGTTTTTGGCCTGGTCTAAAAATTGGCTTTACAGCAAGTTTAAACATGTAATTCCTGTGATGGATGTTGCATTGAGCAAGAACCAGACTATTGCTATTTAATGTTCAGCAGCAAATATTACATACCTATTCAAAACTAGAACATGATATTGTGACATGAATATGAACCCTGCCTGATACTATTTTGAGCTACAAGCTGAAGTTTTAACATGCTGAAGGTCAATAAACAGTCAATAGAAATTAGTTTCACTAAATCACTTGACACTTATTCACTATCCGACAGACAGGTTTACTATGTCAAGCTTCTGGTGCTTAGTGGAAAAGCAGCAAATGCTTCCTTGCTAATCAGAGATCAATCTCACAGTCTCCATAACAGCCACATGAACTGCCAGTCTATGCTACACAGTTGAAATTTGACCTGTTGTTAAAGTTGTTATTGACCTACATTTGACCTATTTGCTCAAGATGAAACTAAAAAATGTAATGAGCAAGAGTCCTCCATTGTCAGGCTCCTTAGAAAGGGGGACATTTTCAAGGCATTTTGTAATTGGCTGCCTGACATTGACATATACACACATCTCCTTTTAATCATAGCAGATCATATATTGTTCTAGTATACTGTTTAAATATAGATGCATATAATTTATAAACATATGGATTATTGAAGCCAAATTTTACTGGCAGATTTAAACGATTAGGAATAACTCACATTAAAAGCATCTGATTTTCACAAAATATAACATTGAAGAGTGTTTGTATATTTTCTTTGATTAATAAGTTATGTCCTGATGTTACATAAGATTAATTACAATATTTGAAACATGTTCAGCTCATGACTGTTTATATTTTGTTAAGGAAATGATCAACCCATTGCAATATTGCTACAGATTTTTTGTAATATATTGTGCAATGATTGCAGTTGCTTTACAGCTGTTATATCTGGATATGAACTTCTGCAATGTATTTGCAGTGAAGGGGTCCATCATGGTTGGCTCTGGCTATTTTCTATGTTTTGTCACAGATATAGACATAGATAGATATTGGATCAAAGACTTTCTCTTAAGGTGCTGGAGTTGATTTCACAAAAAAACTCAAACTTAGATTGATCTTAAGTCATTAACATAGTACATTCAATCATAGTCGTAAGTTTCTTTTTGAAACCGACTCCTAGTTTTTAGCGAATACATACTGTCAGGAGTTACAAGAGGTAACTGCAAAGAAGTAAAGTACTTTTAGAATCTTCCTCACCTTTACTGATAATGGCAATACTTTTGTAAATAGTTTAATCAAAGGTACCAGGATTATGATTAAATAATACGCCAGGCGCATGTTTTGTCCACATAAGACATAATGTAACATATAACAATGATCATATACAATATCGTTTCTGAAAGAATTACAACCCATTCATTGTCTGAGGGTTCCTTGAATTATTTGTAAAATGACATAAAATTATTCCTAGGACAGAATATTAAAGAGAGAATGATTTGGTCGAAGTTTACCCCTCACATTACCAACAATTTCCTCATCAGTGACTCCATGGAGGACGAAGCTCAGAAGGGCAGGGATGGATAATTCCGCTGAAAATAACAATCACAGATTGAAAATATACTGCAAAATAACTTGGCACATGTTTTTTAACGAATTCAATTTGTGAAAATGCGCTTTTGCCAGAAAAAACACTGAAAAGTAATATTTTATCATGTTTTATGATTTGAGGGTTAATGTTTGGCACTTAAAGGCTACTTGTAATATTTCTATGTAATCATTATTTGTTTACCATGTTACAATGATGGCCAAATCTTTGCCAGACTTATGATATTTAAAGAAATGAATATGTGTATTGTTCTTTGAGATTTATATTTGGAAAGACAATGCAATAAAAATGATAAACATTAGATTCTAATCTATTTTAAATGATAAGTCAATAAATCTGTCAGTAAAACTAAGGTAATGAATTCCATGCTGAATGTAACTTATAAAAAAAACCAATTAGATGGTTGAATAGATTTAAAAAATGGAAAATAAATTCAAGATAAGATTCTGCTACTACTGAATAGACAACTTTTATGAAGTTTCATGTTTTTGGCATTTGAGCATTAAATTGTTACATGTGCTTAAAAATTTTCTTCATCCCACTCAATGTTTCAATTTACTAAGTACGTGTGCACTTAACACATATTTTGTATTTTTTAAAAACCAAAATATTATTGAAGGGGCACTAGCTGTCAAATTCATGTTAACTGATTTGACTCAAATTCTCATATTTGATTTATAACAATGAAAACATTTATCCAAAGTATAAAAAGTCTAAAATAAACAATTTACAGGGAATGGGCTAGAGAATATGTAACTTTGTTTGGTGTGTATATTAGTCTCAACACCATTTATTAACTATAGAGTTGACCTCCAAAAACCTTTGATGGTCATTTAAGTGATATAATCATAATATAGATATACATGTAAATAGGAAGTAGAGGCTAGGTCTGTTTAATTTCTTAATTTATATTAGAAATATATATATGTTAGTCATTATTTTTACCTGTCTGAGAATGATGTTTGTGAATCGAATCAGTCCTCAGAATCAGTCAATCAATATTAACCTTTTTTCGATCACTTTTGATAATGACTGCATTCTTTAATTTTCTTTAAATTATACTCAGAACACGCAATGCATGTGTTATCAATCTGTAGCTAAGGGGTTAAATTGAAGTTCACATGAATACAGATTCAATGAGGTAGAATTATTTACTTGCCAGTGAATAATTCATCATCAATGTTTCTTAGCTTATTTTGACAATATTGAACCATATTTGCCACTAAAAGTGAATTATTATTTCACTATTTCACTTTCATTAATGATTGAACAAAAAAAAATCATATTTTAAATTTATATTAGAAACTGAATATGAATGATGATAGAAATGAATTTAAAACATTAATAAAGGTAATTATGAATTGATTGAAAATACCAAAAGTATAACACAAAATAAAACTGCCAATTTTTATTTTGGCAGAAAAGATATAGGCTATGTAAATAATGATGGTTTTGCACTTGAAGAACAAAAGTAGAATAATTATGGAATAAACATTAGGATGCACAGAGGAAAGATAAATAAAAATTTGATATTCTACTTCTTATGAAATTAGGCATGTACATTTCTGGTACATGCATATAAATTCTTGTCAGTATATTAAGTGTGATAGCAAGAATAGTTCTGCTTTTGAAGTTACATTTTATTGATGGTAGGTGTTAAAATCAAATTGATTGGTTGATTTTATTGATGAGAGGTGTTAAAATTAAATTGATTGGTTGATTTTATTGATGAGAGGTGTTAAAATCAAATTGATTGGTTGATTTTATTGATGAGAGGTGTTAAAATTAAATTGATTGGTTGATTTTATTGATGAGAGGTGTTAAAATCAAATTGATTGGTTAATAAAAATGAGAGCAAGATATCTTATAAAAAACAGGCTTATATGGAGTACTTATGATCAAGGATCCTGAATTTATTCACCTAATTTCGGTCATTTTGTGATAACTTTAAAGTTGGTGCCCTTTTTCCCAAAACAATTACCAGCTGATTATTGCTCTTAGTCATATCATCAACGTACTTGTTTTGACTGTTGAATCGCATTTACTTCGCATATTTGCTTACCATTTTCCTAAAATCGTTCAAGAGCAGTTAAGGAAAGGTAACAGTATGAAAATGAAATGATTTTAATGACTCAAATTGATCAATTTCTCACATGTTTCTTTCGATTTTGAAGACAAACTAATAAGATTTACCCTTGTCCCTGTATATGGACGTACATACCTCCCAAAATTGGTTTCTGTTCTCTAACTTTAGTTTGCCATGCATTGTTCTCAGATTGCTTGTTATATAACAAAAGTATTGGTAAGTTACAAAAAATTAGTTTGGTATTAGTGCACATAAATTTTCGTATCTAGTAAACCAGTCACAAGTAAAATAAAGAGTCAGACAGGTTCTAATGAGACATTTATGTCAGTTTACAAGTTATTAAAGTCAGAAGGTATTAATTTTGTTAAAATCATGAGACTTTGAGTACTTCCTGTTTTTAGTAAACATGGCAAATTATTGTTCTAAACTTTGGTGGTAAAAAGCAGCTGTTTGTATAAGTGATGAAAATAGTTTTCAGATACTATTACAAAGAAAGTGCTGAAACTATTAGTAGAAATATTTGATTAGAAAGGATGTTTCTTTTTGGTTCTCAAAGCTGTAATGGCATTTATTAATTGTAGTTACCAAGTTAACAAGCTTGTTCTATGGGCAAGCTCAAACAGGAAAATCAAAATAAGTTGGTAAAGCGGTTATGCTATACAAGAAATTTAATGTTTTTGTTCCTTGTCCTTGGTGCAATTCCTTTTTTAAGAGCAATGATTCACAAAGTGTCATGTGCCGAATTTGAGCAATGATTAGTTGAGAGTTAGACCATTCTTGTACTCTGGAATGGGCAACCATATCTGGGGACTGTAAAATTATTGTATAAATTAAATGACAGTATAAATATACTCTCTTGTTTTATTATTAAGGACACGTAAATCACAGCTTATTTAGCTTTGTATTTTAGGATACATTATTTTTCTGGAAATACTTTACTCAGAGAGCACTGAGCACTCTGCCTAGGTAGATATTTTTTTTCGGAATTGTTCGGATTAATGTTAATTCAAAATAGTTATGTTTAAGGGATTATTCTTATCAAGTTCAAATTGTTGGATGTTTTATTTTCACCTGTTTCATGTACAATTTATCAGATTATATGCTTATGATCCAATTTTGGAGATATAGCTTTATCATGAAATAAGAGACGATCAGCTCACTTTATGGAAGTTGTGAAAACCAATTTGGTAGTGAAATTAATTTCTCTAGTAAATGAACTGATATTTTTAAAAGTCACAATAATTCCAGGGATTTCAATTTACAAATTTTACTTCTCTTTCAATGTGTCCTTCTACACAGCAATTTAAAACCATGGATATATTCACAATGAAAACTTTAATATACATATAAACACTTCTACAGACAATGAATTGGAACTGGCCAATCAGAATGAGTTTTCGCAAACTCAAGTTCATAAAAGTATTTTGTAAGCAGAAATATTTGGTAATCATCTGAAAAAAATTATATGTAGAATTGTTATAAATTTTGCAGAAGCATCTTAAAAGTTTCTTTGCTAAATTCTTGTGTTTAGTTTTGATGTGCATTGTATCTGGCTGAATAAGAGAATTTTGGGCTGTTTCTCTTTTTACGAGCTTGATGCAGAACATATTGCAGTGGTGCATCAACAGAAGATAATTATAGTTGAACCCTCCTTTTTTAATCCAAATTAATGATTTTCTGGCTCAGCAAGAAATCTTTTAAGCCTTTGTGTTAAAATTGGAATGCACACATCAAGAGGAAACATTTACTGTAACATTTCCCCTTACTTTCCTTCAAAATATTGTCCTCAATATTGCTATTTTATGCTGAAAAGGCGTAAAATATCAACAGTAAATCCTTTTAATTTTCTTTAATCTAATATAGATCTCCAAATCCTGTTAACAGGGTAATTTAATTATGTATTTTAATAGTTTCATAATGAAATTAAAACTGTAATATATTTAATCTAATCCCATAGTTTATTTTATAGAAAACTGCAATTTTGCTGATTTGTTGATGTGTTTTCATGTGTTTATAAATGAAAAATGGCAAAAAATATAATCACTTCAAACCTACACATTTTAAACTGGGCGTAATTAGATTAACTACAAAAAATCATAATCTTTTAATTCTGAACCATAATGTTGCATATTTGATAAAATTGATACTTTTTTTTTAAATTTTCTATAAGCAATAGTGACAAGTTGCAGGACTGAATCCATTGGTTATAATGCATTTATTTTTTTAAAAGCCAAATTGAATTAAAAAAATTAGCACAGGTGTAAAAATAAATATATTTTACTTCTTATAGACCATTATTATATTTGTCCACGCTGAGTGACTATCCAATGCTACTTTCTCTTTTGAGTGCACTGAGAATAAAGAAAAAGTTGAACCTTGAATAAATGTGAAAGACCAATTTCAACCCTACTTTCACTTTGGCCAAATAACTGCTTTCACTTTCAACCACATGTATGAAACCACTTCAATTGTAAACTTTTGAAAGAAATAGTAGCAAGAAAGCTTCCAAAGAAATACCACATATATGTGGTCTAAAATGAGCCTGCATATGAGGATAGTGTGTAAACAGTTGTATGATAAATGGTGTGAAACGAAAAATATGCCATGTTGTTTATGTAATTCTAGTAATGCCATTGGGTGTAATCAGATTAAACAGACATTTACTATTGATAAAAAAAATATTAGATAAAAAATAAAGCATATTTATATCTAGAGGTATAAAAAGTTTCATCTTATCGTAAAATCAAAAATATCTTGTTGAATGTAATAGATTGTATGTTTTGCAGCAGTATCTGATAACTCAAGCTGTGATTTTGATAAGATATTAATATGTAATAAATGTATTCATTCTGTTATCTTGGTTTTGATTAAAGTACAAAAATACATGAAATTGATATTAATTTCAAGGGCAGTTATATATTTATGGATTATAATTATAACTTCTAAATATTTGTACAGAATCTTCTTTGCGATGGCGGATCTAGAACTTTTCCTAAGGAGGGCCTGCTAACTGACCAAAGGGGCCCTACTCCAGTTATGCTTCAATGATTTCCTATATAATCAACCAAATTTTGCCATGAAGAGGGGGTGGGGACCGGATGGATCCGCCTATGCTTTGGTTACTGGATATTGGTCTGCTACTGTTGCCTATATTGACTATAAAAGAATGTTGCAAACGAATCAGATAAAACATGAAAAGATCAATTTATAACAAAATTCATTTGACTTATTTTTTTCTGTATTGTTTAATTCAATATATTTGCTTCAGTGTGTGCCTGTGTTGATGTCATTTCAAAAAATGTTGGGCATCAAAGAGTAAATAAGGGAGAGATAGATTTTCAAATAATAGCTCTAGAAACAGACATTGAAATGCAGAACTTCTTTTGCCACGGATTCCAATTTTTTCTAGAAAATGTATTGTTTATCATTGAATCTCAAACTGTAGCTTTTGAAACTTGAAATTAAGGAATCTGTACCTTGGTTGACCATATGTGATCACTATATAGAAACGGATGAAAGTAAAGAACAATCTTAAGTACAAAATTTACCTAACCCGAATCAAACACCTAAGCATGTCTTAGCATAACCATAAATTCTAACCCTTACTAAAGCAAACCCAAAAGAATAGGGAATGCTATAGTAAAAGAAGACCAAATGTAGCATGTTATATTTCAAAGATTGAGACTTGAAATCATGACCATCAGCAGTCAATGTGTTTTGAATACCTTAAACATCATAATATATTAGACCGTTGGTTTTCCCGTTTGAATGGTTTTACACTAGTAATTTTGGGGCCCTTTATAGCTTGTTGTTCAGTGTGAGCCAAGGCTCCGCTTTGAAGGCCGTTCATTGATCTATAATGGTTTACTTTTTTTTAAATTATTATTTGGATGGAGAGTTGTCTCATTGGCACTCACACCACATCTTCCTATATCTATTTTTTTACTTTTTTCTTTTCAGCCTGATGTTACAGTTGTGATTGAGAATTATTCTGCTGCCAACAACTCAGAAATCACAGTGCTCAAAGGTCAACAGGTTGAGGTTATTGACCCTACACCAGGTGAACCCAACTGGTGCATGGTGCGTGCAATCAACTGTGAAGATGGTGAACCCTGTCAGGGGCTGGTACCCATAGCATCATTAAAACCCATACCAATGCTACGTGGACCAGGAAACAGAAACAGTATGGACATTGAGGGTAGGTTATAACTTTATAGTTGTCATCATTACATCATAAACGATCATGTATCAAAAGGTACTGTTGTTCATCAAGAGTTGAAACTTGAAATGTGCTAATGCTGTGTTATTCCTGAGAGGAAGTCAAGTTAGTAATATGAATACAAATTATACAAAAGTTTTATTTGTGTGCTATTGAAAGGTAAGAAATGCCTGCTCTACAATTGGTTACCTTGTGATGGTCAATAAGACATATAAAACTCCTATTACTCCACCGAGACATATTTTGCTACTTTCTACTTTAAAATGAGGTTTGTTGAACAAAATTACACTCAACTAAGAACACTGTGTTGAAGTAGCAAGGAAATGACAAAATATTTGCTTGAAGTGGTAATGATATAACGAAAAGTGTTAGCATATGTTTCAATACCGTAATTTCAGGCATTATTGTTGAGCTTAAAATATACAATAATGTATGTTAGCATAATTGGATAACCTTGATATTGAATTATTTCCTTTGTGTAAAAGACATTAATTAAAGAAGATTAAAGTCATTTTATAAGTAGTTAATATTTTAGAAGGAATGGGGATGTGTACACTTCAACATCAAGGGTAATGCTGACGTGGTTTCAATTCAAATTGAAATTACTAGCCTTGCATTTGATTTCCTAAAGTTGGCTGTTATTTGATTTTCATGCCCCACCTAGAGGCATTATGTTTTCTGTTCGTTTGTCCGCCTAGCTGTCTGTCTGTCCTGCTTCAGGTTTAAGTTTTTGGTCAAGGTAGTTTTTGATGAAGTTGAAGTCCAATCAACCTGAAGCTTAGTACACAGGTTCCTTATTAAAACATAGAAAATGATAGTGCAAGTGGGGCATCCATGTACTATGGACACATTTTTGTTTCAATATCATTTTTACCCAGCAACTAACATTGGCCATCCATAAATTTATTGGATAATATGAAAATAAGAAGATGTGGTATAATTGCCAATGCGACAACTCTCCTAGGGAGAAGGAATGACACAAAAATTAACATTTAAAGGTCCTTGTACAGCCTTCAACAATGAACAAAACCCATTCTGATTAATGAATGTAAAACAAGAAAATTATATACAAAATAATGAACGAAAATAATTATGATACACAGCAACTAGTCCTGTTGTTAATTAAGTGCAGCCCATCAAAATTTTATACTGAACTCTTATGCTAAGGTGTATAATGACCTCTGTTTGTTTGTTCTGAACCTGTAACTAGAATTTCTGATATGAAGATTGTGTGTGGAGTTGGGATATCCTCACAGATTGTAAAGGTTGTGTATGCTCACATATTACATAGTTCTGTTTCAATATTTCAGAAGCCTATGGAGATGATCAAGCCGGTAGAGAAGAATCACCAGCCAATAAAAGGAAGAGTAGTTTTAGGTAATGTATCGTAATCACCATGGAAATAACAAACAAAACATAAGCTTATCATATGACCACATTAAAAAGTATATTCGTTATATTGGACACTCATATATTAAAGCATTTGAATTTTCAAAAAATACTGTCAGACTATGTTCAAATGTTGTGAAAGAAAATTATGTGAAGAATTTACTGAAGCATATGTAGAAAAATGATAAACAAAAAAAATAAAAAGCAACTCTTTTATCTTTAACAGCAAACAAACACAAACAAAAGACAAACAAAAAAATGACATCAAAGATAAATAAAAGAATAGAAAAAAGATTTTGAAATCAGAAAAATAAGACTATGAGCACAATGTTTATGCATGTAATTTTAGAAATATTGTAAATATATACCTGAATTTTAGCTGAAGAATGTAATTCTAAGCTGGACATTTATATTGCACATAGAATTTAAATTTGTAGCATTGTAATATATAAATAAGTTTGTTTGATATAGGAAATGGTTAGCTCCTGGAAGGAAGAAAAGTCAGACGAAGTTTGAAAAACCTGCCATGTTTGAGGAGATAGAGAAAAGAGTGATCATGGGAACATTGGGGACCAGACCAGTAAGTTTTTGCTTTCTCATGCATGTTGTAGCTGATATGTACAATGGTGTCTACCAAAAACATTCTGACTATCAAGTTTCTACGTCATTACAGGTGGTTCAAAGTTACTTATATAGTTTTCCTGCACAAAATAAGATGTTTATTTCATCCATGGGGTGGAAGTCAATTTTCACATACAGTCCTTGAATATAAAATTTGTGGAATGGAAATTTTATTTTAAGATACAAGTTATGTGTTGTTTTAACAATTATTACAATTGATGCCTTATAATCTTGAATTCTTTATAATTGCAAAGTATTTAATCTAACAGGAATTTGTATATTTAAAAGGATTGAGTTAAAATTTCAGTCTAACAAATTTTGTAGAATATTAATGAAAAAGATACCATGTGTAATCTTCAAGTTTAATAGAAAATTTATACTTTATGCATGAACCTTTTGATGCTAAACTTTAATGCCCATTTTCTATCTCCATCAAATCTGTTGGAAAATTTCTCAGGTACATTTTGTTAAATGGCAAAAGGGAGATAATTCTAATCATACAAATAGAAAATATGAGGAGACAACTCTTGTTTACTTGCAAGACAATACATGGAGAAGATTAAGAAAGATATGCAGAGGCTGAATGGCAATTTTCTTAACCAAGAAAAAACTGATTAGAAATATTCAATAAGGCTTTTATCTATCCACAAAGAGATATTAGGATACTTCCAAAAAAAAGGCATTGTGTAAAAAACATAAACAATTTTGTCTGAATAATTTCCCTCTCTAGAAATGTAAAATGTCATATTCTAAGAATTATAGAGAAAATGTAGCTGATTATGTATTTGTTTACATTTATGGTATTTAGATCATTTAAAACAAATGTCTTTTCACACCGGTTATGAAATGATTTAGTGCCGAATTTGGGCTTCTAGTATTAAGTGTTTGCACTTAATTGTTTACAATTTGTAGAATTTCACAAGATATCAAAGAAGACCAAATAGTTGGCATGTTATGTTTCTTAGTTTCACTACATTGTTTTACAAATATTATGCAGATTATTCTTGAAGCATGTGGGGGAATTCCCAAATTGACTCTGTTGTTCAAAGGGCAGAATGATAAATCTTATGAAACAGAAATGTATGTCAACAAATACTACTGAAAAAGTGTCAGCTGTGGAAACAACTGCCAACAATCATAATGTTAAACCAGAATGAAATCTGAAATAAGACTAAGAATGAAAATAAATATATATGTGCACAATTTGGACTAATTCATATTTTTGTGACTGGTTGAGAATTAAAAGGTTGGCCTTTAGACAGGACAATTTGTTTCTTTTATTGAAGACTATATATTCCTATAAAGATGTCATTTGGATTTTTTTTTTTTTTTTTGTGTATTCAGTTTCTGTCTCATACTTCTGTATATACCAAACACTCTTTTTATTCTTACATTTTAATTAGATCTTGATATGTATTAGAATTGAACCTGACTTTGGCAAAGTAATTAGTAAACAGATGTATAGTTTCTGCCTTTTTGTGGGATTGTTGTCTCTTTGACACATTCCCCATTTCCATTCTCAATTTTGTTTCTACTGTTATACAAAATGTATGTTTTCTTATCAAGTTCCATACATTTTTATCATTGCCTATTTTCTAGACTTGCTACATGTCCTATACTAATATTCTTCTTTTAATTTGCCCCTTTAACAAATTTATTGCTATAACTTAGAGATTATTATTATATTGACATGTATAGCGAAAGCATTCAGTATCTGAGCATATCATGGAAGTTGTCAGTTAACATATAAATTAGCAAGAACAAAATAAATGAAAGAGACTTGTAACAAATCTACCTATTTCTAAGTACTCACTGGTAATTATTACACAGTGTTCAAAAAGGTTCTGCCAATATTTCAAGTCATAATGTTTTAAGAACCATCCTGCAAATGTGTAAACATTTTGTAGTAAGCATCTCACCTGAAAACAACTAATTAACAGTAAATTAGTCAAATGACAATGGAATGTGCATTTATGTAAATTAACACATTTTGTTGTTAATTTCACTGACGTAACATTGTCCTCTGCTGTGTAATGCTGTCGTCTGCTGAGAGAGTTTATGTCTTTTTCTGATTTGACACACATGTATGAAACTATCTAACGAGGATTTTTTGAGTAAATTGCAATATATATTATCAATAGATATATTAAGTCACCTTGATTGTTCTAGGAATGTAAAATTGAGAATGGAAATGTGGAATATGTCAGAGACAACAACCCAACCAAAGAGCAGATAACAGTAGTAAAGTAGTTTTTAATAGGAAAGATGTATTAAGTCACTTTGTTGTTTCTAGGAAATGTTTTGACATTCTGATTGCATGGGTGGAGCCTTGGGAGCATAATAAGTAGTCTACCGCAGAGATTTTGTTTTCGATATGCTTTAATCAAAATGTTTTACGACTTCTTGGAATTTATTTGTAATTTTTGTTATCATAGAAGTCTTGCAAGTAGTAGGTGTTTTAGGATCAGCGAAGAAATTTCTTAATTAATTTCATTTTAGATAAAAATGCAGGCAAGGTGTGTCAATTGTATAGTGATTTTGTTATTACATAAAGATGATAACTATTATATAAGGCTCTTAAGCATGTTGTGAGATGAATGTGTTTTTCAGATTTATGTACATTTTTTGAATAAACACTTTGATTTGAGTGTTTTATTTGTTTACAGTTAAAAGCTCTATTAACACAGAACTAAGAGTTTTTACAGACATTTAGAGATATGAATATATTGGTTTTGAGGTTTGGGAATTTGGTTTATTAGAAATTAAGCTTATGTTTTTCTTATGTAATCATTCATAATGTGATATATATAAAAATTATAAACCTGTTGGTCTCTGTACATTGACATTGGCAGTTCTCTTTTTGTACAGTTCACTTAGAAACATATCTTGCCATTTGAATAGTTTTTTTGATAGATTTGTTCCTGTTTTTTTGGTAACCAATCATAATGTATTTGACTGGCACTGTCAGCTCTGGTTTCCTGTTCCTGTCTTACCACCACAGAGATGATCTATTTCCCACACATTTCTCGCCTGTTAAAAACATGTTACCATACATAACAATATTACTAATTTTGTCATTCATTACAAAAAACATTTTGTTGTGGTTTGTTTTTATTCTGTGTGGTTAGTGACAACTCTTGTAATGTGCCTTGAGGTGTGTGCACTTTTGTATTCCTGAATTTGGATGGAGTTTACTCTTTAGATAGAGAGAGCAGTAGAAAAAAGAGTAAGGAAACTTTTGTGTTTTGGATATATATGTTATGATGTGCATATTGGTGATTGGTACCAGAACAAGTATTTAATGAATTGAATGTATCTGTTTTCGCTATATGTTGCAATGGTTGGACTGAGTCTCTTGTAACAATGTGAATGTAAATTGTGGTCAAAGTACTAGATCAGCCTGGTTTTGAAAGGTCATATTTCATACAATTAAAAGAATATACCCATTCTTTCTTTAAATTTCAAACAAAAATCGTGAAAAATATTGACAGGTTGTTTATATTCCTGTTGATACTATCAATTTACTGGGTCATAAAATACCACCTGAACATGTATTTTCTTGGTACTAAAACCTACAAAATGTTGCCTTAACTTTTGTTGACAACAATTTTTATGTCTGTGTCATGCCGTTTAGCAGTTGTAAAAATACTTAGAAAACAATTTCTGCCATTTATGATGTAATAAAATACATGTAAACATCATGAAATAGCAGTTTTATGAAATATTAAAAGATTGCAAACATGAATACATTACAGAGGCTTGTTCCCTTTAGCATGGTTTGATGCTGGATTGAAAGGTTCTTTAAGTCAGATACATGAATCAAACAGACTTTAACAAAATGTCAAGGTACTTACATTTAAATAGGTCACCTCAATTCTCATTTAAACCAAACACATTGTTTTTGTTGTCTTTTGGTTGGTATTGTTGGGTTTATTTGAATGTACTTCCTGTTGAGCACGAATTGGTAACCTTTCTATAGCACCTGATGAATCAATCCTTGATTTTTATAAAATTGAGAATGGAAATGGGGAATGTGTCAAAGAGACAACAACCCAACCATAGAAAAAAACAACAGCAGCAGGTCACCAACAGGTCTTCAATAAAGCGCAAAATTCCCGCACCCAGAGACATCCTTCAGCTGGCCCCTAAACAAATATATACTAGTTCAGTGATAATGAACACCATACTAATTTCCAAATTGTACACAAGAAACTAAAATTAAAATAATACAAGACTAACAAAGGCCGGAGGCTCTTGACTTTTAATGTTGTTTTTTCCAGATACCAAATTGCTTTCTATTCAACATTTTGAGATACTCATACTTGAGCATGAGGGGGGATAGGACCTTTATCAGGACTCCAGGATCAGGTGTTATTAAGCTCGGGATTTCAGGATTGACCCTTTCAGGATCCGGGTATCCTTTTTTTCGGATTTCGGGACGTCGGGATTTACTTTATTTAAATTCAGGACCTCAGGATTTCGGGATCAGGACCCCTCCTATCCCCCTCGAACATGTGTATAGAGTTACAAGTGTGACTTAAATATTCCTGTCAATATTTAGGGATACAGTTTAAAAGGGGTAGGAGGAATTGATTTCACAAAACTGTTACCCATTTTTTGTCTATCCACCCACCCTTCGACCCTTTTTCGTTTGCAACTTATCGTGATAATTGTGGCTATATGCTAGGAGGGATAATTGTGGCTATATATGCTGGGAGGGATAATTGAGTGACAATATATAATACCAAAAATAAGTTAGACTTTAAATAGAGGATTGTTATGTGATTACTACTGCATATTAGCAAACATTAGCAATTCACAGTATTTCTGGACTCCATTCATTAGATCCCGTAAAGTGGTATGCGGAAATAGTCATCATTGAATGGCAGTTGACCTATTAATTACATTTCAGCTTAACAGTATTATTTTAAGTGGTCAAAGATTTCTCTAAATTTGAATTGCTGAGATTGATTTATTGGTCTCTAGTTTGAATAAGGAATTTTCATACCCTGACCTACGGGCATAATGTTTTTCTGTCTGTGCATCTGTTCGTCTGTCTGTCGGTCCCAATTGGTAGGTGAAAGTTTTTTGGTCAAGGTAGTTTTTGAAGTCCAAACAACTTGAAACTTAGTACACATTTCATATGATATGATCTTTTTGTCTCTCTTGTTAGTCTTGTATCACGTTGCTCAAAATGTTAATATTGGGGAAGTTGAATTTAAAATAACATGCTTTTAAGGGAAATAACCAGACAATTTTAACCTCCAAACATGATATGATGATATTGCAACAGCTTGGATTTATAGTTTTGTTGACATCTGTCATATTGATAAGTAAGACATCATTCAGATTTTAATATTTTACATAATACAGAAAAAAGTAAAATAAAAAAAATACTGAACTCTGAGGTATATTCAAAATGGAAAGTCCCTCATCAAATGGCAAAACACATCAAAAGAATGGACAACAATGGAGGAATGGAGAAAAGCATTATCATTATACATGAACATTACATCATTACTTATTGAAGGTTTGATTTCAAGGACAACTGGTATCTTTGACCTTGACCTACAAGCTTTACTATTGTCTATTGACATACATGCAGAAACTATTGTTTGTCTGAAGTGTGATAACAGTTTAAGGGGGTAACAAACAAATTGTACTTTTGTCTGTTTGTCTATTGTAAGAAAAAAGGATATGACCTAGAAATAGTACTGTTCTAAGTGTTTGTCTCTGTTAACATTAATGCAGACATTATTATTATACCCCCACTCTGAAGGAGGGAGGGATACTGCTTCAAAGTCCTTGGTAATCTGTGTTGTTTTTGGTGGTCTGTTGTTTGTCATTTGGTTGTTTTCCCTTGTGTTGCATTGTTGTTGTTAGTTTTATTTGTGACATTTTTATCAGGAACTACTTATTAGACATTTCTAAATTTGGTATTTTAATATTCAGTGCCTTTCATCTTCCTGATAACCACTGTGAGATACTTGTACAGACCATGTACCAAATTTCCTTTGAGCATGCTTTAAAGGGTTGTGATGGGTTCTTACATCATTGTTCACAAAATGCAAAGATATTCTTACACTCCATGGCAATGTGTAACTTTTTTGGAATTTTTCTCTGAACTGTAAGTTAGAGCTTCCTAAAATTTAGTATTTAAAACTCATGTGACATCATATTATATTGATGGACCTCTTCTTTCTCGGATAAGTTTTATGTTTGAGTTGCTCACACAGTTTTATCACTAACTGGTCTTAAAGTGGTTCAGGTTTAAAGTAGCTGTAAAACCTGTTTTAACCCACTGTTTTCTTTGAAATAAATGCCATGTCAGGAATTATGGTTGTTGTTTTCCATTTGTAACAATTTGGTAGATATAGTCTGACTTTTTTAAATAGTCAGTTTTACAGCCTTCAATCTCCATTTTTGAAATTTTCATGGTGTATTAATACATGCATTGTTAGTACTTTATTGTAACATTTTATCCTTTAATTGACCGATAATTATTATGAAAGGAAAAAAATGCATTGAGTGTCCTTGTAATACTTTTATTGTTGTAATATCCCACTGTAGGTCATGACAACAGCTGTGTGTGTACTACATGTTTGTAATTTACCCAAAAGGTAAAATTTACAACAGCTTCAGCCAGTGTTAGCTAATAGTTTAATGTTTCTTATAAGTGCAGAAAGTTGGACAAATTATATGTGTGAATTTTTTTATGATGTTTTACTGAGGTCTTTAAAGAAGAACAGATTTGTTTGGAAATCTTTAAAGACTTTGAAGACTTAAAATTGACCCCCCCCTTTAATACATGTGCACTTTTCTTATTCCCTCAACTAGTTGATTTCAAATGGAAGTCTTTCTGATATAGGACAACACCTTGCAGAAAATCAATTGCACATATTAAGTGTTAAATATATGCTATTTGAAATTTTAATTTAAAAATTGTTTTGTGTTTGATCAAATGGAAGAATAAACCACAAAGCCGTAGACAAGTTGGAATTTTTAATTGCAAGTCTTTAATTCTGTATTGGATTCTAGGTATTGATCTAGATTTCAAAAATAGGTTAAAAGGCTTGAAATAAAATACTAAAATTAGATCCACTGTCATCGATGTAAAAATATCAAATCACAATTTTTGAAAACATAAAAATGTGTCTATAGGCCAATCAATAAGGGTTAATTATCGTAGTCAGTTTCTATAAATATATAATTTGTTGGATATCGACTGATAGAAAAACAAATTTAGGACATACCTAAAGGATGGCTATTGATTAAATTTTGCTTCATCAGGGTAACTGCCGATTGAAGAAGATGTTGAATTAAATATTAAAAAGACTGGGGACATTTAATAATAGACCTGGCTCATCAGCTGATCATGGAGTGTTTGAACAATGTAGCAGCTGAATAGAGTTTAAATCTATATACATACCATATATATACTTTGTAATTTACCATTCAACCTGGTGAGGGTAATTTACGGATAAAATGACCGAAACAGAAGTCCCATTGTGAGAGGGAGAGAAATAATTGGTACTTGAACTATTAAAGACAGAGTTTATGATTCGTTTATGTATCGTGTGGATGGAGCCTTGTTAGGAAGTATTTGTTGAATATGGTAATTGTTTGTATAAAGATGTTTACGCTTAGATACATTACATGAAATGTATTTGAAGAAAACATTTGATACATTTAGTGGAAGGATATAGTTGTTTGTTGATATTTGACACAAAAAAGTGTTAATTTGCCTTATATGAAAAAATACAAATATGATTAACAAGGAGATGTAAACCGGCATCTGTTTGGATAGTTTTCAAATCTTACTGAACTTGTAAAAACCTATGAGTTCAAGAAAAATAGATTATTATACTAAGTGCTGTATGGGTAATTCAAAACTCATGTCATTGTACTGAAAATGTTTTTGGCTCTGATGTTGGATATTTGATGTTACTATTATAAGCTGACTACACTGTTCACAAGTTTGCAGTGGAAAATGAGATTTTGTTCTAAATTATGAATGGTTGTATGTTGAAGTAGTAGTAACTAATTTGAAGAGCGTATAACGACTATTACACCTAAGAAAAGTAATTGTTGGTGAAGAATTCCGAAGTTATAGTTAAACTAACAAGGAATATTAGCAGTTGACTTAAAAAGGGCTCGAGAAAAAGGGAGTTGTGAGAATATTTCCTATTTCTTTTTTGGACTAAAACATAACAAGGAATAGTATCAGTAGTTGACTTAAAAGGGAGAATTTCTCTGTGAGTTATTTTGGAATTATTGGAGATTCAGATGTAAGAAATGATTTGTTTGTGGTAGTTTCCAGTTTTCCTCATTGATTTCTGTGGTGAATCGTTAATAGAATGATTGATGCACTCGGTAGAAACTCAAAGATTACATTGTGAAGTGATTGTGAAATTCACTTTCGTTTTCCACAGCTATTTTTTTGGCAGAAGTTAAGGGGGAAGTCACAGTCGACCATTTCTTAAGAGTTTTAATTAGGAAGTTATTTGATTATTTATACTTTATAACGAATACTGAATTAAGTCAAAAAGTTATAATAAAAAGGACTGAATCTTGCATTGTTTTTCAAGTCTCTTCAGATTTAATGCATATGATAAGATTTAAAGGTACTATTTTTTTTCATAACAGAAATAATTACAGATTATTAAAATCAATTTATGATAAATGCATTCAAAGCAATAAAAAAGTTCAAAGGAAAATTGTTTAAGTTTTAACAAACAAATTAAAAACTGTTAAGTGATCAACTTATAATTCTAAATCCAGACAACTCCATAAACGATTTTCTATCAGCTGCTTATAGAATAATTGAATGATAATATAATTATTAACTGTTATATTTAAATTGCATACCACTAAACTATATATATATATATGTCCTTGCAAAAAATCCATATTTGATATCAGACCTGTTAATATTTGGGATAAACTTTTTTATAAGTGATATTAACTTATTTTAAGTCCAGACAACTCTATAAAGAATTTTCTATTAGCTGATTATAGGACAATTATTAACTGTTAAACGTATTAATTTGCATACATATAATCTATATATATAAATACTCTTGCCAAAATTCCATATTTGATATCAGACCTGTTAATAGTACGGATTATAGGATTTTTATCTATATACCAAACATTGACCTGTGACAGATGACGAACATATTTTACTTATATTTATAGTGATCCTACCAATATATGTCAGAATTGACTAGTGATATTAACCTTTCTAAAGTGGACAAGCAATACATGCATGTTTTTATCAGCAGAGTTTTAAAGTGGACAAGATATGTACATTTGTGTTGATTAGTTTGAAGTTATAGGAATCAGATAAGATAGGAACATCTAACGATTCCTGGGATTAGAAATTGATTAAAAATTGAATAGTTGTTCATTTCGGAGGATAAGATTGGCGTGAATGTGTAAACAGGATTTCGACCCAACCAGACATTTCAATTGTAGTTACGAAATCTGTTGTTTGTTTCGGAACTATCGTATGATTTTGGAAAATCTTTGACGTAAAAGAACATTCGTCCGAAATCATACTGAGAAGGGCTACAAAAGTTGTTTTCCTAGTAGTATTTCTTCTGTTGTTCCTTTTCATCACCTTTCTATTGAAATTTTCACACTTTGAACTGTTAGTTTGACATTAATTTATTGTTAATACATGCAAATATATGTTAAACATGCAGGTGAAATATAAACATGTCATTTGATGTACTGATCACTAGACAGTCATTTTTCTCATATATTCGGATTTATGGAACTTAACAATTGTGGAGAGATGTTGAAAATTGGCGAACATTGTCAAAAAATGGCGGCAGACACTGATTCATGGTATTAATGATAAAATTGATTCAAATTATCACCTAATTATTGGTGTATATATTATATGAATTGATATAATTCAATTCATTATAACCATTTATTGGAATAGTAGTTCACAGAAAACTATTTGTATTTCATCATCGTGGAAAATATAACATAGGTGATTTCAGGAAATATGCATAGTATATAAAGTGTAAAAAGCATATTTCTGTTTATATATTGAAAGTGTATTCTGTGGAATTGAATAAGATTTTTATGACAGTTGTTTTAAAACTTGACTTGGATTAAAATATTTGCGACATGTAGTCCAGCTCAATATACTGGGTACTGATAACTGGAATAAAATTTGAATTGGAGGGTTTGCTACAAGCAATCCAGCTACTTTCCGACTAGATAAAAAAGGATATTACTAAAAACTATTACAGTGGTAAAAAGTGTAAGTGGTAATGATGGGGAAACATAGGAAAGTAAAAGGAAAATTAACGTTAAAGTTTTGTTCATGTTTGTCCATGGAAGTGGAGGAATATCCAGAGGAAAATAGACCCTACAGCCCACGACAAAATGATGACATTCAGGTTAGTTTCTTCTTCCTAATACAGGAGTAGACTCCTAGGTTACGATGAGTGTACCAGTCGTGGTGGCAGCTACTACTAGCAGTACTATATACTGCAGTAGTTTGTTGAATTTAATAGTTATGATTCTCCCTGCTACAAAGGATTATTATATTTACAGTCTAAAAAGGGGTAGTATACTGACCTGCATCTGTCTGTCTGTCTGTTACACATTTTATTTTCTTCTATATTCTACTTCCTGGATTAGGAAAAGTTGCATCTTTCATATATCAAACATTGCAGACCAGAAAATTTGGTCACATTTGTCTCAACAGCTAAAAGTCATAGATTCTTGATATCTATGGAATGGATTGCCATGGCTAAAAATGAAAAGGACAAACAGACAAACAATAGTGCACATGACACAACATAGAAAACTAAAGAATAAGCAACACAAATCCCACCAAAAACTAGGGGTGATCTCAGGTGCTCTTGAAGGGTATAACAAATCTGGTTAAAAGTCTAATTCGGTAGGTCACATTCATGAAAGGGAAGAGGATTGTAGTTACGACACAATTATACATTCAACCAACGTAGAAAAAATGTGTTTTACTGCCGATCTGGTCATTTTATATTGGTAATGAAAACAATTTGTTGTCCCTCCTTTTGTAATTTGTTCTTGAAGAATTAGGTTGCCCTTTGAATGTCATTTTGTTATGAATGTCATTGGGTTACTGCCTCATTAACATGTTAAACCTGTGACACCTCAATTAAGTGAAAACCTGTTTTATGTCAGATTATTCTGGTCTGGTCTGTAACTGTTGTAAATCATTTAGAATTTTGAACCTCAATATTAAATTCGCTCCTCTTACACACTTTTCTCTAATAAGTACACATGTAACCTGATTGTTGATGACTTTATTCAGCCTTCAACAATGAGGGAAAAAAACTTCAGAGACACGTTTTGTCTACAAAAGACTTACCAGTGTATCTGTTACATTGGGAAAAAACATAGGATTTAGACTCAAATAATGATTGTTAGATTCACCATACCAATTTAAGGCAATTACCCAAAATGTAATCCTTTCCATATTGGGTAAATTAACCACTTAAATATTGTTCATGACCTGTTCCTCTTAATAGTATTCCTGCATGTGAAGATTTTCTAAATTGTCTAAATGATTTGCAGTTTCTTTACATGTGTTGATCCCTATTTAAACAAATTTTGGAAGTTTTATCTCTAAATTACCTTATTTAAGTTATTTTGTGCTGATAAAAGTTTACAGAGGATTTTTATAGTGACTAATTCATGTTATTGTGTAATATGTTCTAAAAGTACGAGAACTATAAGCACTAACATCTACATGTCTGGATATAAGACAACATAAGACAGTTTTATTGTCCAAGAGAAAGATCTGTTTTGGCTTCAACATGCCAACAATGTCTGATATAGAGACAGACTGTTGGGGTTTCAAAGCCTCCAGAGATTTCTGTAGCTAGTATTTTATTGGAGATTTTTTTCTGATTTTTTGTCTGTTACAAAAGAATAATCCCTTTACAAAAGTTGGGTTACATGTACTTTATAGCTTAATTCAGGAACAATTTTTGCATAGTTTGCAATTTCGCCCAGATTTGATTTTTTGCTGATTTTGTGATTTTGATAATCTTTATTCGTGGTGACCCTGTTTAAGTCAATGTCATACTGAAGATCTTCATTTGATGGTACCACTCAATTGAAGGGGTACAACCTTGGTTCAGGGAGATGACTCTTTGAATCAGTGATGTGTTTGTAAAAGTCAAGTTTCATCAATGAATTTTAAGCATTTACCTGAAAAAGATTATAAATAAACCTAGAAGCTTAGTTCATATTAATTATAATTCTTTATTGAAAAGCACTTTACGCCCATATGGACCATTGGCTTAAAACATTATACATAATATACAGTTTACATAAAACAATGAAAATAAACAATGGAGACACTTTGAACTATAATTTGTCTTTTTTTTTTAAATCAATATATAAGAGATTCAAATTATATCAAGGACTCCCTGCCCTCAGTCTTAGTGACTTTTTTAAAAAGGAGCCTAATTTGCAAGTGTCCTGTTTTGTTTCAGGATTGAGGATATGTTTTAATTTATCTATATCATTTAAGTTATTATATTTATTTTCATTTAAAAATTCTTTTCTTAATTGTTCATTTATTTTACATTTAAAAAAAGAAATGAAACTCTTCATCTAGTACATCACAATGTGTACATAGTCTTAAATCTCTGGGAATATTCCTGTATCTTCCAGTTTCTATTAATATTAAGCAGTGGTCACTTATTCGAAATTTAGAAATTAGTTGTCTATATTCAAAGTTTTGAGAAAGTAGGTATGGTTCAAAGTTATAGCTTTTCTTTATTTTTTTAAAAAGTTGGAGTTTGCTATTCTCTTGTAAATTTAATATTTTATCATTATGTAAATTTTCATAGGAGTTTTCTAGATTTTGTTTGTATATTAGCCTATTATTTTTATCTTTATTTTGGTTAACAATTTCTAAATCATTTTGACTTCTGACATGATTTACATAGGAGTACCAAGAATAAATACCTGCATTATGTAAAGTTTTTGCCAAATTTAGTGTCTCTTTTAGTAAGGGACTAGTTTCTTCCCTTAATAGATGATAATGGTTGACACAAACTTACAGATGAATTTAATAGCTTCCTTTCACCTAAGTTTGTCTGCTTGAAAGCAGGAGCTATTTGCAATTTTAGAAATGAGATTTTTTAAAGTATATATATCTACTTGGGTTAAACCAAAAAAATAAGAATAAAAGCAATACATGTAGAAACAATATTTTTACTATTACAGTTTAATTTTTGCCACTCTCTAAGCTGTAAATATTAGCAGCACTTACCTACATGTATTCAGTATTGTTTTGAAGTCTCTCATAGTTAAATGATAATAAATAGGACAAGAATAGAACACTGCATGTTTAAAATGAGAAACAGACTATAGATAAAATCTTGTTTTTCTGACATAATTACTGATAATAATTAGGATTCAGTGATCTTTGAAAAGATATTCTTGCTATTTAATTTGTAAAGTCAACAAACAAAACGCTACATACTATTAAAGAGTTGCCAAACAGATGACTTACCTATCAGAGGGTTCCAAAACAGAATCTATCTGTTGATGGATATCCTCTGTTGGATAAAGGAAAGATTTCTTCCAGATCTAGCTCTGGCTTTGATAAAATGGGGGATTGCACATTTAAAGTTTATAGGAAGAAATATAATTTCTGCAGTAGGGTCAGCTGAAGAATACCTCTGGGATCTAACTTTCACAGCTCACTCAGTGCATTGAAGACCCATTGGTGGACTTTGATTGTTTTCTGCTCTTTTGCAGAGCTGTTGTCTTTTTGACAATCAGTCCCCATTTCCATTCTCAATTTTTTCGTACCTGTATAGGGAGAAATTTAATTTCTATAGTATGGCAAACATTTTTTGAAGGATAGGAGATAGAAGGGCCAATTTATTAATGCAAAGTTTGGAAAAACTCCAAATTTATAACAAAACTTTTATGAAAAATTTTACAGACATGAACCAACACTGACTTATGATGTACTGTACGCAATATATGTACTCTTTGACCTTAGATAAAAGGGATATTTCTGTTATAAGGTCTTATTTCCTGGATATGAAATGTTGAATATAAGATTTCATGCTTATTCTTGAGTGAGTTATAATAATTTTCACTCAAGACTCGAGTTTAATTTTAGATTTTTAACATGTACGTAATCTCAGCAATAAAACTAATGCATGCTGATCTTAATCTAAGGTTAAAAGTGCAAACAAAGTTTTAATTTGCTGGAACCTAAGTCTAAATAAAATTGTTGAAACTAAAATATTTAAGTATTTGCATTTTTTTAATTGACTTAAACATTCTGGGAATTCATTATGAAGAATGTTAAATGAGAAATGACATTTTAATTTCAGCTGCAAAACATCTTAAGTAAACTTACAAATGATTTTCTGAAGATGAAAAGATTTTTCTATGAGGTTACCTCGTAAAATACAATTAACGGTTTAATAGTTTTTACACTTCTTCAATTAGCCTGAAACTTTTTTATGATTTGATAGGATTCCATTCAAAAATTCTTCAATAATGCACTAATGTGGACACAGAAGCATACCTTAAATTTATTTAGCAAATCTGATGGGAATAAAAAGGCATGTCACAAGCATTTTTTTGCATGACACCTCGGAGATGTTTTGATGATCAGTGTGAATGAACGTCTTGTTTATAAAATAATGATTTTTACAGATTTCTATATATTTCTATTTTCTTTTGATACCACACGGAAGTTGGTTGTGTACAATTTAACCATTATAAACAAAAACCTCAAAAATTGTTGGATACATTCAGTGGTATATATATACAAACATCCTAAAAGTATGATCTCCCTTTGGTCACTTTGTGACCAGTGTAAGCCCAACAGTTCTTCAAATAATGATGTCTTTCCTTCTTATATGTGTATCTTTATTTTTACAGCTGTTATAAATCTATAATAAAATATTGTTCTAATTTTGCTAAATTAATTCCATCAAATCTTCCTACATTTCATATAATATGTCAAGTTTATTTTTAGTGCTTAGTCTATCCTCATGTTTTGGAGGTCATAGGTTTGATACTTGGTCAGATTGAACAGAATATAGAATTGACATTTGCTGCTTAATTCCTCCATTAGCGCTAAATTGGTGCTAATATGATTTAGACTGAGTAGCTCACCAGCAGAATGCTATATGTCCTCCTGTTCAACCTGCAAACTTTGATTTGAACTACAGGTGTCAACCAACATGTAATTAATCTGACACAGCTTGTTAGTCTAATACATCCCCAATCAGGTTTCATATTTGCATAATTTGTAAGAACATGGGACTGTCTTGGATATGTATGCAATAGTTGCAGCTGAACCATTAGTTGCCCTTAAAGTCAATCTATTGAATGTACACTATTTACAAATATTTTCTTCTCTCCTTCATACACCAGCTATATATTCAGTGTAACCTTCATATATTTTTGTACACAAGCTATTTAGTGTAATCTTTATACACCAGCTATTTAGTGTAACCTTCATACACCAGCTATTCTTGTTTTACCTTTCATACACCAGCTATTCTGTGTTACCTTCATACACCGGCTATTCTGTGTTACCTTCATACACCAGCTATTCTTGTTTTACCTTTCATACACCATCTATTCTGTGTTATCTTCACACACCAGCTGTTCTGTGTTACCTTCATACACCAGCTATTCTTGTTTTACCTTTCATACACCAGCTATTCTTGTTTTACCTTTCATACACCAGCTATTCTGTGTTACCTTCATAAACCGGCTATTCTGTGTTACCTTCATACATCAGCTATTCTTGTTTTACCTTTCATACACCGGCTATTCTGTGTTACCTTCATACATCAGCTATTCTTGTTTTACCTTTCATACACCAGCTATTCTGTGTTACCTTCATACACCAGCTATTCTTGTTTTACCTTTCATACAGCAGCTATTCTGTGTTATCTTCACACACCAGCTGTTCTGTGTTACCTTCATACACCAGCTATACTTGTTTTACCTTTCATACACCAGCTATTCTTGTTTTACCTTTCATACACCACCTATTCTGTGTTACCTTCATACACCGGCTATTCTGTGTTACCTTCATACACCAGCTATTCTTGTTTTACCTTTCATACACCAGCAATTCTGTGCTATCTTCACACACCAGCTATTCTGTGTTATCTTCACACACCAGGTATTCTTGTTTTACCTTTCATACACCAGCTATTCTTGTTTTACCTTTCATACACCAGCTATTCTTTGTTACCTTCATAAACCGGCTATTCTGTGTTACCTTCATACACCAGCTATTCTTGTTTTACCTTTCATACACCAGCTATTCTGTGTTATCTTCATACACCGGCTATTCTGTGTAACCTTCATACACCAGCTATTCTTGTTTTACCTTTCATACACCAGCTATTCTGTGTTATCTTCACACACCAGCTATTCTTGTTTTACCTTTCATACACCAGCTATTCTTGTTTTACCTTTCATACACCAGCTATTCTGTGTTACCTTCATACACTGGCTATTCTGTGTTACCTTCATACACCAGCTATTCTTTTTTTACCTTTCATACACCAGCTATTCTGTGTTATCTTCACACACCAGCTATTCTGTGTTACCTTCATACACCAGCTGTTCTGTGTTATCTTTACACACCAGCTATTTTGTGTTACCTTATACACCGGCTATTCTGTGTTACCTTCATACACCAGCTGTTATGTGTTATCTTCACACACCAGCTGTTCTTGTTTTACCTTTCATATACCAGATATTCTGTGTTACCTTCATACACCAGCTATTCTGTGTTACCTTCATACACCACCAGCTATTCTTGTTTTACCTTTCATATACCAGATATTCTGTGTTACCTTCATACACCAGCTATTCTGGGTTACCTTCATACACCGGCTATTCTTGTTTTACCTTTCATATACCATCTATTCTGTGTTATCTTCACACACCAGCTATTCTGTGTTACCTTCATACACCAGCTGTTCTGTGTTATCTTTACACACCAGCTATTCTGTGTAACGTTTATACACCAGCTATTCTGTGTTATCTTCATACACAAGCTATTTTGTGTTACGTTCATACACAAGCTTTTCTGTTTGAATTTATACACCAGCTATTCTGTGTTACCTTCATACACCAGCTATTATATATTACCTTCATACACCAGCTATTCTGTGTTACCTTCATACACCAGCTATCATGTGTTACCTTCATACACCAGCTATTCTGGTTTTACCTTCATACACCAGCTATTCTGGTTTTACCTTCATACACCAGCTATTCCTGTTTTACCTTTCATACACCAGCTATTCTGTGTTACCTTCATTCAAAAGCTAATCTGTTTGAATTTATACACCAGCTATTCAGTGGTACTTTCATTCACAAGCTTTTCTGTGTTTTGACTTCATGCACTTGCTATTTTTAAGACGTTATTCACTATTCACTATTACAGCTATTCTATAATTACCTTCATACACTGGCTTAATTCTTTGTGACTTCATACACCAGCTATTTTGTATTACCTTCATACACCAGCTATTCAATGTGACTTTATACAATAGCTATTCTGTGTTACCTTCATACACCAGCTATTCCATCTGACTTTATACACCAGCTATTCTGTGTTACCTTCACAAACCAGCTATTCCATGTGACTTTATACACCAGCTATTCTGTGTTACCTTCATAAACCAGCTATTCCATGTGATTGTATACACCAGCTATTCTGTGTTACCTTCATACACCAGCTATTCCATGTGACTTTATACACCTGCTATTCTGTGTTGCCTTTATCATACACTAGCTATTTTGTGTAACCTTTATTCACAGTTGTTGGGCAAATACCTTGTTAGTTATCTTTTTGGAGTATTTTGCCAGCTCTTATTCAAATCATAATACTTTTTTATTTCATCTTGTAAAATAAGTATAAAATTTGTCCTCTAGTCAGGCTATCATACTTATTGTAGAGTATTATACATACTGCTATTATAAAATTAATAAGACCTTCTATTTTCGTTACTCTTCTATCAGAAGATTTATTTATATTATACAAATAATTGAATATTAAGATAGAAAAATAAACATGAAAGATAGACTCAATCAAGTGTATTGACTTATGTAATAACAGTTAACTTTGAAGAGATGCAGGCATTGATGAAGTGGTGTAGTGCAGATAATTCCAAGGTATGAAGCTGAAATGTTACTGATTTTCATTCTGTGGAAAATTCAAATTTTGTCAACCCTCACAGCTAATATTACAGAAGAGAGAGCAGGGGGAAAAGAGGTGGTGGGGATGGGGATGGGAGTATGTTTTTAATTTTGTCCATCAATCTACTTGTCTATCCACATTTTTTTTTGCTAACATATGGAAATTTTATAGAAAATCCACAGCTTTTTTCCCTTGTACTCTTATATAGAGTTTAATCTTATATTTAACTTAATGTCAATTCTGTACTTCAGAAATATAGAAGGCTTTCTCAGACCAACATTCTACAGAAAGTTAAGCTAATCTGTGGTAATGTGTAGTAACCTCTTTTGTCTACAAGAGGGGCCACATGCCAAAACTTGACATCAGCTATCTAGCCCTTGTTTATAATTATCATATTCATGAAAATTAATCATTTGTATGTGTGTCATATGTAGAATTACTCATCAAAAAGGCTACATTTTCAATAGAAATGAAGTGTTCCTGTTAAATTTTTACATTACTTTGATGTTATTGTTTTGTTTTTACTCTTGAACCAGTTGTTTCAATTGAAGGGTAACATTTAAAACACTGATACTTTATGGTCACAGAATTAGTCATTGAACTCTTGGAAAAACTTTTCTTTTTCTAATTTAAGTGCTCATAATAGAAAAAAATATTCATTCTGAGACAGAACAACTCTTGACCTTCTCTTAATTTTTGTTATGATACATTACAATTTATTTTGAGTTTGGGACATACTAGTATTTTAATTGCAATTTTCTGTTGTAAATTATTTTGAAAAATTAAGAACAAAGACTTATAATTTTCAATACATTATAAGAAGATGTGTCATGATGCCTATGAGACAATTCTCTCATCTAAGTCACAATTTGTAAAAGTAAACCATTATTATTATGGTCAAAGTACAGTGAGTCTTCAGCATAGAGCCTTGGTTCTCACCAAACAGCAAGCTATACAGGACCCCAAAAATGACATGTGAAAAACCATTCAAACGGGAAAACCAATGGTCTATTATCTTTAAAAAAAACGAGAAAAAGAAACATTTATGAACCACATCAGCATTGAATCAGAATGTATGTGTCCAGATGGGTGGGACAGACCTTAGTCTACAATACACTAATATTTTTTTCACTGTAGAAATAATTTAGAGTCATTGTTTTCCAAGGTTTCCAATTCTGTTCATGTTAGTATGCACTTCATGTAAATTCAGCTCAAGGATTTCTCTCCCTATAAGCTCTTTGTTCAAATGTAATAGTACTTGGCTCTGGGCCACTTAAATTCAATTTTATATTATATTTTTAGTATATTAATTTTATACAAAATAACATAATTGTTGTTGAAGTTAATATCAGGTAACTCTCAAAATATACATGCTGTAAATAGCGTGATTACATGCTTTAGTGGATTGGATGATTTCTTACTTCCAAGAACCACGCCTGGTCTATAAAATTTTATTTTTTATTATACCTGTATATTAGTAGAACATTTGCAGTGTGTTTATCATTGAGATCTTGGTAAACCTTTTGTTGTTAAAATTTATGCCGTTGCTGCATAAAAATCTATTGAAAGTGTCATATATAATACCTAATTCTAATGCAATTAATTTGTAACAATTGTTCTGATTGGATGACAGCAAGCGTAAAATTCTCTATCTCCTTGTCTGTAACTAAGGAAGCCGACATTTTAAATTTCGGAATGTAACGGCATGTTATTTCTACAAGAATAAACAAAAAACTCACTTGTTGTGCCTAAAAATCTTCTTTTTAACAAATTTTATTACATTCTGAAGCGGCAAAGAAGCCAGAAAACACCCAGTGTTTATGTTTGACGCCGGAAGCATACCTATGATGTCACCTAGTGTAGGGACCAAAAAAGATAACATCTTTTCGCGGAATTTTCTTTTATGAAGATTTTACACTGAAATAATGATTGAAATTTAATTATTAACTTGTTTTGCATTAGAATAGAGATAACTGTATTGTATTTGAAGCTTTTCCGACATCCATTGGTAGTTTTACTGTCCCAAATACCCATTTACCTGTCTCCGTCCGCATCGCCAGGTAACCTAAATTTGCGACAGTAAAACTACCGATGGACGTCCTTAAAGCTTCAAATACAATACAGTTATCTCTTAAGTAACCTTCAAACAGGAGCAATAGTTAAATTGGTTTTTTTTTTTCTGGAAAACCTACTCTTTGCAAATTTCTAATTACAAGCTTAGAAGTCAATCCATGTATGTTTAACTTGTCTTTTATAATTAAAGTATGATGAAACAGTCTTGATACATACTAACTTACAGGACACCTCTGGTTTGAAAGAGGTTTAAGTCTATTAAATCAGTTCTCTGTACTTTGAGGAAACAAAACCATTCCACTTTAGAGTGCAATGAAACACTCTGAGATAAGTTATTACCAAGAGTAGTTTTGCAGATTCTCAGAGACTTTATTTATAGCAAAATAGTTAAGATTTGACATGGGTTAGGGGCGTTATGCTCTCAGATATAGGTTAGAAGAAATATCTCTGTTAATACAGATTTGTAGAAATTGTAATAAATTACTGGTAAGAAATTGTGTTTTTGTCAATTACACAGGCACCCAATGATTTATTACGGGTTTGTTATTATGCAAACATGCAGAAAGTTCACATTTTTGTGATTCCAGAGAGGGTGGTTAAATATTGTCAATTGCTTAAACAATTTAATCAACTGAATTATTAGGGTAAAAAATGGTATTTAATATAAAAATAATAATAATACTCTTAATGATTATATTTTTATGCCCCACCTACGATAGTAGAGGGGCATTATGTTTTCTGGTCTGTGCGTTCGTCCTTCCGTCCGTCCTTTCGTCCGTTCGTTCAGGTTAAAGTTTTTGGTCAAGGTAGTTTTTGATGAAGTTGAAGTCCAATCAACCTCAAACTTAGTACACATGTTCCCTATGATATGATCTTTCTAATTTAATTGCCAAATTAGACTTTTGACCCCAATTTCACGGTCCACTGAACATAGAAAATGATAATGCGAGTGGGGCATCCGTGTACTATGGACACATTCTTGTTATTTCTTTATATTGATGGAAATTTGTCATTAAGCCTTTAGTTTTTTTAATCTGACTATATATTCCCCATTTCTCTTAAAATTTAATACACCTCATGTGCCCCTCTAATTTTGATATTATCATCTGTAAATTATAGAATAATAATTTAATCATTACTAATTGATTTTGTCACTTTCTTAGTTATTACAAGATGCCTTCCTTGGCTTATGTTCTGTTCCAGTGACCTTTTCAGAAAAAGACTATAACTAGATCTGCATTTAAATCAGTACCTGTTAATTATTGTAAAACAGGTTTAATTGCATATTAAGTGCAATATTTCTTATTAAAAGTTTAAGATATATTAATAAAAAAAATCTAAAACTCCAGCATGGAGCCATGTTTAAGATAATAATGATACTCATTAAACTCTTATAAAATTAGAATGATTTAAATCAAGATGAATTAAACTTTGAAAATATCAAATTATTATTTTTGATAAAACTTATAGATATGATTTTAGTGTGTAGGACTGTGAAATTGATTTACATATCCAGTTCCTTTTTGCATCCAGTATACTTATTCTGAAACAGACTATAGTTAGTAGCAATATTATTAGTAGCAGAACAGATCAAGATACTTCTCTACCATTATAGAAGATTTTGGTTCTGATGTGTTTCCGAATTGATTTTGGGGATATTAACTAGTTGATTATGGGGGATGCTGTGTCCCTCCCTGGACAGAAGGATGGGTCAGGGAGCGATTCAGATTCTTCCAATGGGAATAATCATCCTCCAGCCTCGGTAAGAGCTTGTTTTAATTATCCTGCTTTAGATAAATAAGAGAAAAGTTTTATTGTTAAATGTAAATGGCTTATTGGGAAATTATTTGATGAATTATTTTCTAATTAACTCGAGCGATATGTCAAATCAATATTATCAATTGAAATTTGACGTCTTTTGTTGTATGTCTGAGGTTTTATGAAGGTCGTTTGTGCTTGTTTTTTTTTATGAATGACAGTTTATAATAATGTATGATATATTGTGTTTTTCTCCTAATTCTAGCCAGCTTACATCAGTATTCAATTTGATTGATCTGGGTTTAAAATAAGAAGATAAAAAAGATGATGTTGTTTTTTGTAAATAAGATATTTTCCCGAATCAATACAGATTTTTCCATCTTGGAAAAGCTCTGTTTCGTCAGCTGTTATTTGTATCTACTAGTTATTGACCGATTTTGGCATTCATAAATTACACAGAGCAAAAACCCAACATCAGGCTAAGGGATAAGATAGATATCTAGGCTTTAAATTAAGAATTTGTCCATACAAACTGACTCTCTTCACATGTTAGCTTTTTAAGCTAAACTGGCCTTTATTATTTCTGCTAATTATAATAAATGTTTTGGTGCAAACTATAATATGATTTCACAAAATGCCCTGCTTTGTTTGAATGAATTAGGAGGGTTTACGTTCTACATTCATTAGACATCAACTAAACAAATGCAGAAAAACATGAGATATCTGGGGGAACATACAGCCTTTTAAATGTAAACAGAATTGAATATAAAAATAAGTAGATGTGGTATGATTGACAATGAGACAATTTTTCCATCACAGACGAAATGACACAGAAATTAAAACTATAGGTCACTGTGCTGCCTTCAACAATGAGTAAAACCCATCCCGCATTAGGAGTTAACTGTTTAAGGCCCAGAAGAGACAAATATAAAACAATTGAAACAAGAAAACTACTGACCTTATTTATGTACAAAATAATATATGTTCTTACGTTTTGAATAATGCATGTTCTACAACCACAAACTGAATTGAATTTTGAAATTGAAGAACTTTGGTCTAAGAACACAAAAGAATATAAAAGCCACATCTAGCAATAACATACAGTTTAAAACAACAAACTAGGGTTCATAAAATATTTAAAGTTGTGAAGATCATTTTGATAGAGAGTACAAAAGATTTGCCATCAATTCCATATTTTTGTCCTCAAATACAGTAAAAAATAATGTTGGGTGTCACGACTAGATGCCTAGCTCATTTCTGACTAAATACAGTAACTTTTTATATTGCTAGGTGATATATTATTTAAGAACTAAACTAAAATCTGTAGACTGAACATATGATGGTAGGTTCTGACCTCTAAAAGCTCCAAATTCAAAGGAGTTGTCTTTTATATTATAGAGAAATCTGGCAAAATAAAATTTTGGAAAAGAATGAAAAATAAGCACTTTTTTATCATGTCTGTATATTTTTCCGTTCTTAAAATCTTGTAACTAAATCAACCCAAATTAAGAAAAGAAAGTGTGAAAGAGGCATGTAACTTACTCAGGGCTTACAATTATAATCAAAAGTTTCATTTACAATATTTTTAAAATCAATAAGGATATAGAGATTGACAATCAGAGCCATAAATTCTTCCTAAGTAAAAGTTCTGCAAAATAATAATACTGTGCCAAAAATAATCCTTCACTTGACCAGACAGTAGATCTCTCTGCTCTTTCTTTGATTAAAAGTGACTGATAGTAATTAAACGGGTAATTAATAACCATTGAGGTAGATTATTATCAGCAATCCAGGTCTTGATGGATGATCAGAGATGCATTGAGATAAACAAATAAAAACAAAGATGTTTTTACCTGCAAAAGGTTCAATGTATGTATTAACTTTGAAGAGGGTGAATTTCATATATCTGTTTCCATAAAGAATTATTTAATGATTTGTTTATATTTTTCTCTCTTTCTATTTTCCTTTTTTATGTCTATATAGAAAGTTCATTAAGCTACCTATGTAAGTAATTAAACTTCACCTTGATAAACCTTTGAATACTGTAAATTCAGAAACTATTGTGTGTATTAAATGCATTTATTACATTTATTGTCAATTTGGACTGAAATACGATTTTAATTTTTGCGACATTGAGACAAATCCTGTTTTAAATTCATATAATGAATTTCTAAATGCAAGTTTAAATTATTGCAATCATAACAGTTGCATTTTTTGCAATAATAAAAACATTGCAATAGTTTCTGAATTTACAGTATAACCTCTGATGCGCTTTTCACCAAATAAAAGCTCCATTCACAATCTGGGGGAAGATGTGTGGCATACATTCCATACTCCTAAGATACAGTCATATATATATGTATATTTTTGTAATCTTTATTCATAATGAGGTTTTATTTCTGTGTGGCCCATGAACTGTGGAATAATTACTGTTGTGATAATGATAAAATTCTGTTCCAATAACAAATTAGAGTGAAATATTGTAACCTTTATCTTTACCAATTCATCTTTATCCCCATTATCAAGAGCTTTTTCAAATTTTTATTTTTGATTTGCAACATAATATTTTTTTTTAAAAGTTCTGAACTCCAGAATTCCCTGGCCCTTTTCACTCACCTTCAAAATATTACGGAAGATTTTGTTTGAATTGTATAGGTGTTTAGTTTGCATAATAGGTTATGATTTAAGAATTCCAGCAGTGGTAGATTCAGATATGTTCATAAGAGGGAGACCAGTGAATCCCCTCCCCCCAAAAAAATAATCTGCCTCTGTTAGGTATATCAATCATGTACGTGTCTAAACTAAGACATATCTTCTTCTACCATGTTCAATTTAGACTGGTTTCACTTCCTGTACCTTGTTGTGCTTTGCTCAGTATTGACCAATACTTCAGACAAGCTATATATTTACACTCTCTCGAGTCTGTGTTATTAGTTGCTAAGTACTAGCCACTTTGATATAAAGTGCCCTATAATCTGTGTGTATTTATACTAGAGGATGTCGATACTTGACGAATATTTGCTCTCCATCGAGTTCATCAATTATTTCTGAAGCTTGCCTAAATGTACAGGAAGGAAAATTTCTTAATCTCTTGGTGAATGGTCTCATTGGCAATCATACCACATCTTCTTTTTTTATATTTAATTAAATTTTGGATCTAAAAGCAGCACTGTAATATGTTTTATATTTTAAAAAAAAGTTACTTTTGATAATTGGCCTGAATTTTGTAATATTAATGATCATTTCAACAGTTAGAACAAGATTTTCTACAACCATATGGCTAATTATATTGATATATAAAGAAAAATGACAGACAGAACGAAGACTTGAACTGTTAAATTAAACCATGAATCCACAAAACACTATACATGTGGGATGTTCACACTGTTTTGCATTTTCTGATGGATATACTTTCCTATAAGACTTACAGCCAGTGGCAGATCAGGAAATTTTCATAAGTGGGGCCCCCTGATTGCCTAAGATGGAGCAGACTCCGGTCATTCTTCAATGATTCCCAACATGATCAACCGAATCCCCCCTCTTAACTGCCTCTTGACAGCTTCTTCCTACTAACGAATGCCAGAAGTACCTCAATTAATCACTATTTTTCCTATAGTCTTTAACAAACAAGTTCATTTGTAAATTTTAGCTTGAGATTTTAGGTTCAACTTTACGTTAAATGTTCATTTTGTTGATATAAATTTGAGAAAACAGCTACATGTACTTTAATTCTGTGTACATGACAAAAGTCACTTAAAACCATTATGCATGTTGTTTTCCTTTAAGTCATCTTTTAACAAGATTAGCTAATATAAATATATTATTTATGTTGGTATTTCCATGCGTTTGATCAACAATAACAAATATTAAGATTGAAGTAATATATAGTTCACTTGTAATACTTCAAAAAGTTACAGGGCAATATCTTTGTCACAAGAAGTTTTTTTTGTGGAGGATCATCCTGAAAACTCCTCCAATGGAATTAATTCATCATGTTTTGGGGTATTATTGTGTTGCCTTAGGTCTTCTGGACAACATGTAAAAGCGCTGAACACTGCACTGGTAACACACTTTTCTTTTATTTCTGTTGATTTTCAATTTATTTTGCTGTACCAATTTATAATGCTAGATTTATAACTTTTGAAGTTCACTCCAAAGAAGGAAAAGAAAGGGAATTTAAAATGCAAAACAGTTTTCAACAGTTGACACACACACTCATCCTTAATTGCTTTCTGGCCTCTTTTTATGTGTTCAAAAGGGGAGGGAAACATAATTATTACGGTCAAAGGAACAACTGAACCGCCTTGGATTTTGTTACATTGGAAATGTCCGTTGGGAAATAAAAATTGATCAATTAATGGTGTAGATGTTTATTTTGATGGAAGCCATTGATTCTCTTGTTATCTCATTGATCTGTTAGTCAATATTAGGATTGTCTGAGGACAAAGGTCAAACTGTTTCAAGGTCATCTGTAATTGATGAGGCAATCTTGGGTGAAATGTTCACTGATTGTCTGAGGATTGAGTTCAAACTATAATGTTAACTGTTTTATGTGGGAGGGGAATCATGTCTATCCCTTGTTTACAGTCAGGACTTTTTGATTAATTGTTTTGTTTATTCAATAGAAAAAGGTGAAAAGGTGTACTTGAAATAAAGTGTGTAGCATTTTTTTTGGCTGTGGATAGTTTTTGCTCAACTGATCTACAGATAATTCCATGTACTGTGGATTCATTTATTTTCGTGGGTATCAATTTTCGTGGATTGAGGAAAACTTGCATTTTCGTGGGTACTTGATTTCATGGTTTTGCCAGTATCAACATAAAAAGCCTTGTGAAAATTTGTAACAGTTGAACATTTGAATTCGTGGTTAACATGTACCCACGAAACCCACGAAAAATTGTATCCAACTAATCATAATGAATCCACAGTAGTTCTTAACCCTTGCATCGCCCATTCCAGTTTTTAAAAAAAATTAAAAAATATTGAAATTTTATGACCAAAGTAAGTAATTCCTTCTCTGTTCTTAACTTTTTTATTATCACAAGTTGACTGTAATACTACTGTGAAAACATGAATGATGATGTTCAACAAACAAAAGGTGAAGGTCATTATTTATCAATTCTCAGAGGTGATGATCTAAGGGCCATTAATCTTATGTGCCAAAATTTTGAACTGAGATTGGTAAAGAAAGATAAGAAATCAAAATAGTTATAAAAAAAATAACTGTGATGGTTATTTTATTATTGAAAAAAAAAATGATTTTGATTGATTTTATATCATGTAAGATTTTGAAAAAAGTATGTAGCTGTCCAGGTTGAAGAGAAAGCAATAAATGATGCTATTATAATCTATGAACCTCAGTTATGCAGAGTGAGTGTAACAATAATGTTGTAATGTCATTTTAATTGCTGAAATTACAACAGTGTACAGGGTGTGTTTGATTTCTTCTTCATTGCTCTTTAGGTTATTCTTTGACAATGTTTAGAAGGTAATAGAATATGTGTTATCTTTAAGCTTGATAGATTTTAATAGAGACTTTTTCAACAATATGTTTTTTGAGATTTTTTAAGGCTAAAGTCTGTGATATTAAATAATTAAGGGAACATTTTTGCACTTATGATATGTTGGATTGTGCAAGTTACTGTGAAGACAAATTTCTGTTTTAACTGACATACAATAGATAAATATATGCAGGAATAATATTTGAAGAATCAAAAATAATAACTATACTGTCTTTAAGTCATAGATAATTTGTTATTGTTGATCATTTGCTATTGACCAAAACACACTTGACTTGACTTCCACACATACTTGGATGTTATCTGTGCCAGTGATAGAGGGTTTTGCCTGCTGCTTTGATTTTGACCTGTTGGTCCTCTGATATGATGGTCAAATCTAATAAAACTCAAGGTGTGTGGCTTGGACTGTGATATTAGAATCTTGGTGCAATTTCATTTTACAATTGAGATTGGGATATTTATAAGCAGCATAAAAGAATAGAAGACTTCTATTTAGAATGGCCATTTTACAAAGTTTTTTGTTTACTGAACTTCGGTTTTTTAAAAACGTCTTTCAGAAGCATGACTAATGTATTGAATACACAGCAGTTATTAATACTGATTTATCCAGTCTAGTCAAGATATTGCACTTTGCCTGAGTACACCCTTTCTTGTGATAGAAATATATAACTGTGCTCTGCATGATCCTAAGAACCCCCTTTTCCTATCCATACATTAAAACTTGAGGTTTGATGCACTAGCTTGGCTTAGATTTTCCAATTAAATTTTAATTTCTTTAAAACTAAATTTGATGTGAGAATCTCCTGAACAGCCTATTACATAACATGGTATCAGAATTGACACATTTAGATTTCAGTATAAGCTAATTTCAACTGCAGAAACATAAAATGTTTAAATTAAGTAACTTCAGAGACAGATATACAACTAATTACCTCATCTAAACCCTGTTTACTGTTTATTTTGATTACTTAACTCAGATATATATGTCAGAGAGTCTTACATGCAGTTTATATGAGATTGCCCTAGATATGTTTCTTGTAAAAATAAATAGGCTGAAACAGAACACATTACAATTTGAAATATGGAAGGGAGGACTTAAAGTAGGTATCTAATTAAAGTGTTGAACTGTTAGACTAATACACTTTTGGACACGAATATTAAGGGGCCTGGCTGCCCGGTGCATGAAATAAAAGACTAGTTTGCATAATTTGATTTATGGGAAAACTGAGACAGTAGGCCTCTTATGAGAGAGTTAAACTGTTACATTCTAAATAAATTTAATTTATTTTTATTTCACTGTTGTTGACTTTTAATGTATATCTTTTTCATTTATATTCACTTCACTGTGTTAATTAGACCCTAATTTGAACATTAGACATTTTCTTTTATTTGTGTCATTGGGTAACTGTCTTGTTGAAACTCAATATCCTTGACCTTTAAATGTGACTTCTGGTTAATTGTATCATTAGGTTACTGTCTTGTTGACACTCGATATCCTTGACCTTTAAATGTGTTTTCTGTTTATTTGTGTCATTAGGTTACTGTCTTGTTGACACTCAATATCCTTGACCTTTAAATGTGTTTTCTGTTTATTTGTGTCATTAGGTTACTGTCTTGTTGAAACTCAATATCCTTGACCTTTAAATGTGACTTCTGGTTATTTGTGTCATTAGGTTACTGTCTTATTGACACTCAATATCCTTGACCTTTAAATGTGACTTCTGGTTATTTGTGTCATTAGGTTACTGTCTTGTTGACACTCAATATCCTTGACCTTTAAATGTGTTTTCTGGTTATTTGTGTCATTTGGTTACTGTCTTGTTGACACTCAATATCCTTGACCTTTAAATAAAACTTCTGGTTATTTGTGTCATTGGATTACTGTGTTATTGACACTTCTAAATAATGTTATTTAATTTGTGTCATTCAGGGTTACTTTCCCATTACTTAATATCCTTGACCTTTTAATGTGACATCTGGTTATTTGTGTCATGGGGTTTCTGTCTCAAATTGACATAAGCCCTTTTATTCATATCTATGGAGAAAGTCCTTAACCTTTTGATAAATATAAGTAGCATGAAGAAATAAAACATAACATATGGTAAATTTGATTTTAGTGAACATATTGTTATCTTTAAAGCTAATGGAAACTCATTTAGATTTAATTGCAGTAATTGCATAACGGCATACAAGCACCTGTTTTAACACTATAAAAACAGAAATAGTGGTAAAAACATTGTCTAAAAAACACAAATATACAGGGTTATGACAGATTTATGCCTTTAGGAACCTTGTAAAAATGTTTCCATAATTTCTTAATCACTTCCCCTGGAAAATTAAACGTAATTAACATGTCAGTCAAAGTTAATTTAAAACATATACTTTGCACACAGGCATGTGTCATGGCTTTTTGAAGCCTTCAAACAGAAAGCATGTGGTTTATGCATTTGTGTTGCGTAAGTAGGTTTTAGCAGTAATTGAGGTCTGTTTAGATATAGTTTGTATTACAAAGAGTTGTTTCTTGAATTCCATGGGTGGTAAAGACTTTTATTACAAGTTCAGTGATTTAGGATTTGTGGTTCTGTTCTTTGTAGCTTGTAGTGAAATGTTTAATTTAGTCTTCATGATCTTTCTTTATAGTAAAATTGGTTTTATGATCTGCTTAGTAATTAATATATCTTTTTATAAAAAAAACTTTTGCAGTTGGAACATCAAATCCTAGATGTATCATCATTACTTGCATCTCATTCTGTTTTTGAAGTAATATGTTTAACTTAAAGTTCTCTAGCCAGCACTACTTCCTGAGAAATATGCTCCCTTTGTTTAGGATGTACAAGCTTTATTTTTTTAAGGAGCACAGCAAAATGAAAACAGCAATAAAAGTATCATGTTTCAGCTGGAGTTTCAAAGATTTTGTTAGCTTGAGTGTATGTTTGCCAGCTGGTTTTGCTTTTTCAGAAAGAACACACGTTGCTTGAGATTTTAATCTTCTTTGAGTTAAACAGGAAAAACTTTTACTGATCTTGGTAGTTTTTAGTCAAGATGAAAAGTATTATCAGTTGTTTTTATTTTTTTTGATTAACTTGCATCTGGTCAGCATAAATATTTTTTGGCAGGTGTTACTAGCTGTGTTGATCCAACACAAATAACTTTTGGCAGGTGTTACTAGTTGTGTTGTTCCAACAGGAATAACTTTTGGCAGGTGTTACTAGTTGTTTTGTTCCAACAGGAATAACTTTTGGCAGATGTTACCTAGTTGTGTTGATTCGACAGAAATAACTTTAGGCAGGTGTTATTAGTTGTGTTGGTCCAACAGGAATAAACTTTGGCAGGTGTTACTAGTTGTGTTGGTCCAACAGAAATAACTTTAGGCAGGTGTTATTAGTTGTGTTGGTCCAACAGGAATAAACTTTGGCAGGTGTTACTAGTTGTGTTGGTCCGACAGGAATAAACTTTGGCAGGTGTTACTAGTTGTGTTGGTCCAACAGAAATAACTTTAGGCAGGTGTTATTAGTTGTGTTGGTTCGACAGAAATAACTTTAGGCAGGTGTTATTAGTTGTGTTGGTCCGACAGGAATAAACTTTGGCAGGTGTTACTAGTTGTGTTGATTCGACAGAAATAACTTTAGGCAGGTGTTATTAGTTGTGTTGGTTCGACAGAAATAACTTTAGGCAGGTGTTATTAGTTGTGTTGGTCCGACAGGAATAAACTTTGGCAGGTGTTACTAGTTGTGTTGGTCCAACAGGAAAAACTTTTGGCAGGTGTTACTAGTTGTGTTGATTTGACAGGAATAACTTTTGGCAGGTGTTATTAGTTGTGTTGGTCCGACAGGAATAAACTTTGGCAGGTGTTACTTGTTGTGTTGTTCCAACAAGAATAACATTTGGAAGGTGTTATTACTAAGTTATGTTGATCCAACAGGAAAAAGTTTTGGCAGGTGTTGTAACAAACTATGTTGATCGAACAGGTATAGGTTTTATCAGGTGTTACTAGTTGTGTTAATCTAGCAGGATTAAATTTTGGCAGTTTATACTAGTAAAAATGTGTTGATCCATCAAGAATAAGTTTTGGTTGTTGTTACTAGTTGTGTTGAATCTGAATAAGCAAGAGTAAGTTTAACAGGTATCTAGCTGATCAGCATGAATACATTTTGGCAGTTTTATGTAGTTTTCCCTTGAACAACATGCAGTTTTCAAGATTTTCAACAGTAAGATATATAAATTCTTACAACTAAGTCTCCCAAGCAATTTACTAAATTTCATCATGTATTTCCAATTTTCTGAGCTTATGTTTGTTGATTTGATTAATCTTTGTTGATTTGCATCACAAAAATAGAACTTGTTTATAATTCATACAACACAGTTTTCTAGTTAAAATTATCCTTACTTCTTATGTTGAAAGGCTCTTGTAAACCTTGTAAAATCTTAGAGTTTGCTATTTAAGCAAATACTTAATAATGAATTATCTACAAATAGATAAACCTGTAAGCGTTGATTATCTATCAGATATACAGGAGCTGATTATCCCCTTAGAAGTTAACAATATTTATCTATCTAATGATTTATATAATATATGTGTTTTATTGATCTGTATCTCATAGAGATATGATACCATACCTCCAGGTGGCGCTAGATATTCATAGACACAGTGGGGGGGGGGGGAGATGAAAATAGAGTATTTGTATTACCCTTGAGAAAGAACAGATTTGTTTTACCTTCTGATCATCTTTGCTTCTAGTTTCTAACAAGTATGGGATGTCTTGAATTAGAACTATATGTCACATTTGCTTTGCTTGAACTAGCTAGGTCTCTTTTTAGTCAGCCTTAGATCTCTCAGTTTCATGCAAGTAAGGGAATGTCTTGGATTAGAGCTAATTCCTTGCCATGAATTTGCTGATATCAAATGGTATAAATAAATATATTTTACTCTATTATAAAGAATAAATTTTGCCTAATATTAAGTTTACCAACTAAAGCCAACCAGAAAACAGGTGTCACCGACAGAACATAATATTTGGAATTTAGAGGTGAACACAATATGAAAATAATACAGGTGGCCATATGACTTTGGTTAATGAGTTAAAGATCAATTTTGCTGTAATCCAAAAAGTAAAAATGTCATATTTGGGGAAAATTTCAAATTTAGTTGCGTTTTGTGCATACTTTGTTCATTTAGTGAAAAGATGATGCTCTCAAAGGAAGTCTATTTCTAAATTGATAAAAGTTCATGAAGTGCTTTATATATATTGGGTGAAAGTAATTATAGATAGAACATTTAATGGTCAAAGGTCAGTTTTCAGTAAACAATCTTAGGTGTTGGTTTATGTTACATTCCTTAAATATCTCATGGATATTCAGAACAAAATGGACTCTTGATTCCTGAACCAGTATAAATTTGTAGCCAATAGTGTTGACTTCATTTTAACTTGGATTAAATATAGTAACAGTGTCTCATCAGCAATCATACCACATCTCCTTAATTTTATATTCATTATTGACAGTTGCAATAAACCAACATCAATCAATCAATCAATCAATTAGAACAATTGAGTTCAAGGACAGAGTTATTTTGATAAAAGTAACTTTGCATGACTATCACAGCTAAAACAAGTAGATATATTTGACTTTGTTTACCATAGACCCATGACTCTCTTGCAGCTATATTTTGAGTACTGGTAATATATAAATGGCTTGTTGTTGTTTACATATTTTACCATCAGGTGTTTTGTGCAACATATGTATGTAAGTATTGATCATAGAATATCAATTGTTATTCATAGGATAGCTAGATCCTAGATTTCAGACATTCCCTCTTATTTCTCAATTTTCTCCCTACATTATAGAAATAGATATACACCAAGTGAGCATAGCATTGATCTTTTTGTATTGATCTGGTAAGATCCTTCAAGATATTTACATATGAACATGTGGTGTCAGCTTGGTGCAATATATTGGCATCAATTTGATTTGGTGTTGGAACCATATTGATTCTGATTGGTCGATCATACTGTATTGGTACAGCTAAACCACAAATTAAAGAGGTCATCTGATACAAATTAAAAAGGTTGTCATATTACAAATCAAAGGGTTCATCTGAATACAAATTTCCTATGGTCTATATACATTTTTTAAACTGTTCATAAAATGAAGTATCCATGTCAGAAATCAACAATTTTGGAATTTGGTTGATTTAAGAAAGGGAATCACTGAAGCGTGATGGGAGCGGGCACCCCCCCCCCTCTTCTCACTTATGAACATTTCTAGATCTGCCACTGAAATTAGTACTTGTGACCAAAAATAAAAATGCAGTATATCCACAAATGTTATTAACTTGAATGCAATGGGAAATATATTCTGATGAGAAATGGGGATATAGGATATATTCTAATGAGACAGTAGTGATCCTACAAAACCATGTAGCCAGAAAAGACAATCTAGCGGTCAACCTATCATGACATAATTATTGCAATCAATTTATTGATGTGACTGACTTTGGGTGAGGTCACTTCTGACCTTCATAATTGATCTTTGTAGCTATCACGATGTTAATTGTGTTTCTAGTACTATTTTTAGTTTGTCATTAATAATAAATTTTATCTATGTTCATTAAGAATTTGAAAATGACCTTCTCTCGTTCATTTTTTTATATAAATAAGGCCGTTAGTTTTCTCGTTTGAATTGTTTTTACATTGTCTTATCTGGGCCTTTTATAAATGACTATGTGGTAATGGGCTTTGCTCATTGTTGAAGGCAATATAGTTGTTAATGTCTGTGTCATTTTGGTCTTTTGTGAATAGTTGTCTCATTGGCAATCATACCACATCTTCTTTTTTATATTCTCTCATGTAATTTGTTTTAAAAGGATACTGCTTATATAAGTGATCACATGACAGTTTTTAATCCAGAGCATATGAACTATGTTTGACTTATTTTGTATACCAGACAAACAGAACATTTCCCATCTATCACTTGACTTGATAGGTTCGCCCCAATAGTCTGCTGCTGGCTTTATAGCATCGCCCGTCTGCTGGCAAGATGATTGTACTTATCATTTATTCCATCTACATCTGAATTAAATTGATAACATTGCCAAAATATTACATTAATTTGTATTTTATGACAGTCTATAAAATGTGATGTGGTTATATGGATTAGACACTCTTACATTGGGCCATTCCAGTTAATTTCTGACAGGTGGGGATGGATGGTGAGATTTTTTTTTATACCTATCAGAAAAAAACATCATGAAAAACTACCTATCAGATCTAAATATTAAGACCTATCAGATGTATAGTTTCTGTACATAATGGGTGGATGGGTTTTTATGGGAATTTTTTACTGCAAGGATTGTACCCATCAGAAATTTAAATACAATACCAGATAATGCATGACACAATACTGTCTACATTCCAAAGCACCCCTAAGATCTGACATAGGCATTTCAGTAACCCCTAAGATATAATTATTCTTAATTATTTACTGCTGCAAGACCCTCAGAAGATTTTTGTGTATAAGTGTACGTGTCAGATGAAAAAAACCAAAATTTCACCCCTAAGATGTATAAATTGTATACCCCTCAGAAAGGATCATCCATCCCCCTTTATCAGATATTAACTGGAATGGCCCATTGCAGACTTCATATGTTGACTCACTTGTTGAACTTTAAGACAGAGTTGTCTATATTCCAAACCCCAGAAGGAAGTTTATGCCCTTGAAAACGAATGTTATTTTTGGTGAATGTGCAGTTGGATTCCTTTGCATTATTATTTAGGAGAATTACATGTATCAAACACTATAATTGCTATAACACATTGACATAATATGTTTCTTTTGACATGTGCAATATAACATGTATTTTTTATAACTTATTACAATGGGCTTATGTCAAAAGTAATGACTTTATTTCTGCTATATAAACATGAATTGTCTAAAACATGCTAACAATCATCTTAAGATTTAAAAGTTACATAACTTTATATAAGTAAATCAATTTAATGCGCATAACACATGTTTTTGAATAACCTTCATTAAGTTTTCTGAATGCCAAATTTTAAATAATAAAATGCCCATAAATGTTACATATTGTGGGTTAAATCCTTTGCAGACTGGCTAGGAAATATGATGGCTTTTTAAAAAGTCTGCTGTAAGTCAAGAGAGGTGATATTTTATGAGTAAGAGTATTAAAGATGTGATAGATTTGGAGTAAAGGGACACAACTCTAAAAAAAAATACTGGTTTGAGTCAATAATTTTATTGATTGATTGATTGATAGTGTTTTAATGCCACTTTAAGTACCCTTAACAATATTATGGCAGATAAATACATGTTATTTGTAAGCTTCTCAGTCCCAAAGTACTATTTTACTATTACTTTAGAAAACATCACCTGAGTTTACTAAGTAACAAACACATAACTGAGTGAAAGAGTTACCTTCCCTTTACCCAAGTCTTTCCCTACCAGGGACGGTTTTGTCGTGGTGTAGAAAACACAAGAGTAAATACTTAGATTGTTCCACAAGCTATTGAAAGAATAACAGTATGCAAAAAGTGCTGCTTCTGTTGAATGAATATGAAATGTTCATGTCTTAAAGAAAGCTCAAAGTATCTGTTCAATAATATAGCTTATTTTGAATACAAATGTATTAGTTAAGACATATTCAAGATTTTGTAAATTTATAAAATGACATTTATATATTTAACATTCTTCCATGACTGTGCAGAAATTCCTAGGGACACCAATACAATCCAAAGAGCTCTGAATCTTGGGCCCTGTTTTTAAATTGGCCTACATTGAGGTTTGATTAAGCCTCCAAAACTAAAAAATCATAAAATGTTACATTTTTAGATGTTATCAATCTTCAAAAATACAATTTGCTTAAATGAGAAACATATGAAACACTTCTTTGTGAATGAAACATGCTTTTTGACCTTGATCAAAAGTGCATGTTTGTAAACATGAACATGTGTTTACTATCTTTAAGTCTAACCAACAGGTGTCTGTTTTCACATGTCTTGGTATTACTGATAGCAACTGACTGATTGGTTTCAATTTCATTAATTAGATTGTTAGGTTAGTACCTGTTAGGAAAGTTGAAAGAACACCTCTAAGGGTCAATTCATAAACATCTTGCTGTGAGAAACTTAATTATGGTGGTAGCCATTTATCACATGTGTGTCACACGATAGCATAAAAGCCTCCAAGACTAAACAGACATGTTGGTGGCTTTCGGCTGTTAATTTCTACTCCTTGGTTGGGTTGTTGTCATTCTCAATTTTGTGACAGATTTTCTTCAAGTTTAAAAATCTTTTTAAATGGTCATTACATTTGGTGAAACATTGTTATCAGAGATAGAACAGTTTTGCTCTGCTGAAGAAGCGCATGGTGTGTCTTATCAACTTACTTAAGAAGGGGGGCTTAATGGAAGATTGAAATTTCTTTTGGTAGTTCATCTACATATAATGTCGATTAAGCTGGTTAGCAGTGAAGTTGTGAGTTAGAACCACACATCAGACTCATGTGATTGACTGAAATCAGGATTGACTAGGATTGTTGGTATTCCCTGCAAAAGGTCCATTATAAATTCTCTCTGAACACTCTGGCTTTCTCAACCAATAACAACTGACTACTTTAAAAATATAATCAATTAAACAATCTAGGGTGTTGTGAGGTTGTACAGATTCGTTCTTATGTTGTACTGTTATACCACTGTCCAATGTTAGAGAGAGGGTTGGGATCCCACTAACATGTTTAAATCTGCCACATTATGTGCCTGTCCCAAGTCAGGAGTCGGTAATTCAGTGGTTGTCGTTTGTTTATGTGTTACATATTTGTTTTTCGTTTATTTTTTATATAAATAAGGCTGTTAGTTTTCTCGTTTGAATTGTTTTACATTGTCATTTCAGGGCTTTTTATAGCTGACTTTGCAGTATGGGCTTTACTTATTGTTGAAGGCCATACGGTGACCTATAGTTGTTAATTTCTGTGTCATTTTTGTTTCTTGTGGACTGTTATTCCTTGGAAATAGTTAAAACATATAGAGAGAAAAAAATCCTAAAGGGCCTATGATATACAAAGAACTATTAAGTAATATTAAGGTTAATCTGACCTTAGGAAGTGTGTGCCGCCTAACATTAAGTGCAATTACAGTTCTGTATATTAACTCTTAAACAGATCTTAATGTTGTAGACAGCAAGTCGACTTGAAGTTTTCCATCTTTAATATGAAAACAATATATATCTATAATTGTTCTATTGTTATCTGTTATGGGCATTATTCAATAATCCTATTATCAGAATTTGATCCAGGTGAATCGGAAAGACAAAACAAATTGTTTCTGGAACCAGTTCAAACACATTTCTTACTGCCCCCTGTTGCATAGTTGCTGATCCATTTTGATAGGAAGTTTATTAATATTTCATCTAACCCATTTTATCAGTATAATCTGACTGTTTTGATCAATGAACCAGGAATATTATCAGTGCATTGTGCTGGGATTGTATTATTTAGTGTTGGAATCAGGTGCACTCTATTAAAGCCAGACTCAATCGGGCAAGTAGAGAAAATAAGACAGCTGCAGAAAAAACAACTTGTTAAAACAACATAAACAATTGAGACTGCTTGTTCAAGATTTTAATTTCTGTTTTTTGAAAATATATTAAAACTGCTTAAGCTCTAGGGTCAAGATTAACCCCCTTCCCCAGTTTCCCCCTAGCAGCTCTCTGAGGACTATATGAAATATGTTCACTTAGAGCCGTATATTGTAGTAATTTATTTCAATTCCTGTCAATGACTATTTTGTTATTCTATCAGATGAAAAAGTGTTTTGTATTGAAGATGAACCAGGAAGTTAATTGTCCAGTTCAAGTAGTTCATCTTAAAGTACTGATAATTATGTGTGGTTCTTCAAATTGGAAGGACTATTTGACCTAGATAGATATAGGAAAATGTGGTGTGAGTGCCAATGAGACAACTCTCCATCCAAATAACAATTTATAAAAGTAAACCATTATATTTACTAGTGAATTGTGAAATAAAACTGAGAATGGAATTAGGCAATATGTCAAATAGACAACAACCCAACCAATGAGCAAATAGCAACCAATAGGTTATTTTTTTAATTTAATTTAAACATAATTATTTGTAGTGGATTGGGAAACAAGTTTTACAACTTATATTAATCCCTCTCCACTTTGCGGGTGCGAGTGCTGCCTTGTAGCGGCACTAGCCTACTCTTTTTCGAAATCTACAAGGGTGTCTTTAACATGCAAGAGATATGGCTCTCTCTTAACACGGGCCAGCCATTTATCGTCCCCTTCCAACGGACTATCATTGTTTCCTCAAGACCATACTCGCAAATGGTGTCAAGGGAGAGCCGAAAATTGAGTTCCTGAAATTTTCATCCTGAACTGGAATCGAACCAGGAACCTTTGTGTTACTGGTTCGATTCCCAATAGGTTACGAGTCAATGCAGCGAGAAAATCCATTACCCCGAGTTGGGCTTTACCTGTATACTATATATAAGCCATAATGGAACCTTTAAACTCATTTCTGATGTCTTTTGCATAAATATTATTATAAAAATTTTATCAAGAAATTACATGTGAGTGAGTTATCCAGATATTCATACATGAAGTACAAATAGAAATGCAATGGTTGTTTTTATTTTAACCATAAGCAAAGTAATAGAAAGGAAAAACATAAATTACTATAAATTGAACATTTTGTCAAGAAATATCATAGTGAATGATTTATTCAGATATACTCATACATGTAGTACACACGATAAGCAAAGTTTGTTTTTATAACAATTATTAAAGCAAAGTTATACAGTGAAGGGGAAAATTTTTATCATAAATTGTCATGAAATTTCATTGTTGATGATTTTCCGGAAATTCCTACATGTAGTTACATATAGATAAGCCAACTTCCCCTCCGATCATTTGTTCCTGTTGTACATGTAATATGATAATTATCCTTTCATTTGCCTCAGACATCTGTTAAATATCTCCTTTCACCAGATTCCAAGTTTTCTGTACATCAAATTGATTCAGAATCACAGAATTACAGATAAATCCTTTGATAGAAATAATAACCAGTGACAGATTATTGGATTTTTGAGACATATATATTTATACAAGACATATATATATATTTATATATTCTCGTCATTGTCGTCAAGGACAAAAACGAAGGATTACACAAATGTAATAATTAGTATCTATGGTCTTTAGTTTTGGATTTATTTTTTGGGGAGGATGAAAAAATTCTGCTCACAATGGAGTTTTGTTTGGAGTCTGCAGGTATGTTTTTTTTTTTTACAGAATATCAGTTAACAAACTTGATTTATTTTAAAATTTATATATTTGGCTTAAAAAGATCTCAATAATTTACATTTGTTCTCAAAAACAGGTCTTTTGCTATATATTTATGAAATGGTCATTCAGTCATGAAAATTAAGACTGCTTTGATAATTTAAAGTGCATTTGTTCCTGTACTCTCAGTGTGATATAAAATCACCAGATCGGAAGGGAAAAAATAGGGTTCTAGTGAAAAAACCTTTTTACTAAGAAATGTTCTCAAAGTTCTTGTAATTTCTAATTGTAGTCTGGAACTCGTAAGATTCCTGTCCAGTAACTCTTAATTTTATTTGTTCCTCATTGTCCCCTGTAATTCCAATATATGGTATCCCTTTGATGAATTGGTTGAGCTTATATCCATCTAGTTTATAATTTACCATTAGCTGATACATAGAAGAATCTGAAATCACATCCATATAAAAAATCAATATATCATTTAGATTTTCAATATCATTTATTTCATTTCCATAAATATCTTCTCTTATTGCTCTTTAAGGAGAAAATAATACAACTAATTACTTGTTGTTTTCTATTTGAATCAACTATTTTTTTTATTTTGCTTGTATGCAAATTCACCAGATGCAAAAAAAAATTAAAAAAATTAAAGGAGAAATGTAATTAGGGTTAGGGGTGTGGTTATTTTATAATTAAATAGAAATATATTTTATAATTAAATAGACATACATTTTATAAATAAATAGTAATATGTTTTATAATTATATTTTTTTTCAAATATTTTATTGGACAAAGCACATATGATACAATGCGTATTCCAAGATATAAACACATTAAACATGACAATTTATGCAAATACAACATAAAGAAAACATTTGAAGTACCAATTATATATATAATATCACAGTATTACATAGTATTATACTTATGGTAGACCAACTGACATTAGATTATTATTACGAGCTTCAAAAGCTTGACTTAAATAACTACATATTTGTCTAGTGTTAACTAGATTTATATAGAAATGTTGTAAAATTGTATGCTACAAAAATAATTTCTGTTTCAAAATTATAAACAGAAAAATATTGAATTTGGATAGAAATAAACAAATTACAAATTTTGAACTCAATAGTAAAAATCTTATTATTTGGAGGCTGCAAATCAAATTAGAATGGATAATTAGGTAAAAAAAAAAAGATCTCTTGAAAATTTAAATTTCTAACCTCACAAAATAAAATGTTCCTATATTTTCGTATCTGTCTCAAGATTGGTTGCCATTACATTAGAGCTTCTTTTATGAATGTTCTATTTTTATTCCAGAAATGTCCCAAAAATATATTTTCAAGACCCACTGCAATTAGTTTAAAACAAATATTATGAGAATTGTATAAAAAAATAATTATGACATAAATGAAAAATTGAAAATTATTAATACAAGGGAAGATAATTCTATGAAAGAATTAAAGACAAAAGAGTAAACAGTTTCTAACAAGAAGTTGTTTATGTTTCATGCCAGTCATCCGTCACTTAATAGACTAATAATTACTCATAATTAATATCAACCCAGATATTTGACATATTTCTGTGACAAATCATAGCAAGCATAATTAACTATAGCTTGTACTTTGCACTCTGGTGGTAAAAAACATTCATGTGTTCAACTTATACAATGTTTTTGGACTAGATGTCCATAGGTCCATGTAACTAATGGACTTTGTTTCTAATATTCATTTTGGAGACTAGCCATTGTCATACTACGAAATCTTTGATTTATGAATATTGAAAATAACCTATTTAAACAAGGGTTTAAATGTACATTTTAATCTGAAATATGATTGAGTGGCAGAAATCCAAACTGCAGTGACTTTATATGCATTACTATAATTATATTAAGATCTTATTAAAATTAATTGTGTGTGAAATAGGGTTCATGGAACACATAGGAGTATTTAATATTGGACAGATATTTTGGATATAAACAATACCATGCTTTGTGATTTAAAGAATTGTTTGCATATATATAGTATTTGTATTATACAATGGATCTATGGAATAAAACTTTTATTAAAAATGTGATTGATAATTCCTCAATGAAATTTTTTTTTTTTTACGTTTCAAAAGTGTTTTGATTTTATTTGACATATCATAGATGTGAAGAAAGTGTTTGTAAGGAAAAAATATTTATACTTGATACCTACAAATCTTCAACTAAGATTTTAAACTTCACATTTTATTTTGTTACAAGGGAAGTAGCTTCAAGTGATGTATATGTTTTAACATCTTTAATTGAGGATGGAGTACTTTCAATAAACATATCTAGCCTAACACTTTAAGTTGGTTGTACACTGATAAAGCAGGAATGCAATTATTAGGAGTAGATACTGTCGACACAGAAGGATATGACCTAAATTGACTTATAACTACTTGTAGTACATGTATGTGTAACGGTCATTGTAATGTAGTGTGTTGTTAAAATTGAGGTTGACATAAATGGCCAACATAGAAATTTGCTGTTGGAAATTTAAACTAGGGAATGTTTTATGAAAAGTGCTCTTGAAAGGATTATAAGTTTTCAATTGCTCAAAGTCAAAAAGTGAAATTGATAATCGCAAAGAATTTTCTAATAGAAAACAATAATTTCATTGTATATGCATATATTTAAAATGTGGTGTTAATGCCTTTACCAGGAATATGTAGTGTAATTTACCAGAATTTGGTTTGAATCGCTGGATTTTTATTTAAAGTTCCAAAATTTGTCCATGATATGGAGATATAGTTACTCCATAGATAATGGATATATGTTATTTTCATGGATGTAGAGAGATTGTGTGGAATTCTTTATTAGAATTTGAAAATCTTGTTTAGTTTTTGCATAGACTTTGGAGTAATGAATTATATCCTGGTCTGGGATGAATATACCTATGCCAGTACTAGAAAATGGACTTGAAGTTTGAAATTAACTTTCAAATTCATTTGCATTGAAATAGATGACATTTGAATATAAGAATTGTAGCTCTGTTTAAATCGTTAAAAGTGTTTATTATATCTAAGAAATTTTCTTGAAAATATTGAAACTTTTTTCCAAAAAGAAATTGAAGGTGATTTTTAACATTATGAAGACCTCTTTGTTGTCATGACAGTTAAAAGGATAATGTTTCTAAACATCTGAATAACATTGATCCTGAGATGCTACATTTACTTGGTATAGTTTGTCCGTGCTGGCATAAAAAGGACAAATATCTGGTTACAAAAGAGGTAGGAGCACTGCCCTTTAAACTGATTTTGTGATGTCTATTTGTTTGCAAATTGAGTGCATTTATTCAGAGATAGCAATTTATGTCCTACATTTCTAACCCCTATTTTCCTACAGCTGATGATTTTAAACAGAGTTCTACATTCTTTTACCCAACAAACTGAAATTCACCTATTTTTGTAGTTCCAGGGGTTTCCAGTTCTTAATATATCTACTGTTTCACATAGTATAGCATTTATATAGGCTAATGATCTTTCCATACTTACTGGAACCTAACCAACAAATGTTCTATTCTTTCTGACAGCTGAATGAAGCAATATCAAGTTTGATATTAAATTTTAATAGTTTTCCATATCAGTACAGGGCTTTTAAGTGTTGAGAGTGAATTTAAATCCCTAATGGGTGATCATTAAATCCATATAGGGTGATTATTAACTATATCATAACCTAATATTGCTGAATGTAAGGAACCGCTGTGATTCTATATTTAATTCATTGTTGTTTCTGGGGTTTTACATAGTAAATAAGGGTGTTTTGCTGCTTGTTGGGAAATGATGTTCTTTCATATGTATTTGCAATACATTCATAAATTATTTGTCTGAAAAAATCCTTTTGCATTTTGTTTCATACATAAAGTTTGATGCTTTCTTTAAATGAACAAAGGGACTGAGCATATATTACAAAGAAGAAATGTATGCTTTTAAATCCATGAGGTCAAGACTCAGAAAACAACCACATATGTTCCTAAATTATCAAATATTGCAGAAATCAATGAATTGTATATAAAACTAATGAAGTATTTTAACCTAGACTTTATTATTTATTGCCTAAACAGAGGCTTTGTCTAGAAAAAAAAAGATGAGGGCAGCATGTCATATTTAGAATGAATTACCATTATATATTTTAGTGATTTTATTTAGAGCTTGTGATTGTGAAACAAAGAGTGCTTGCATTTTGATCTATTTTCTATTTTTGATAAAACTTAGTTAGAAAATCAAAGCTTCATTAGAGTATCAGAACTTAAATATTTTATTTTTTTTTCAGGATCAACAGGAAGCTCATGCACAGCCCCAACACAATCAAGTTACCGTGGTAGCACAAAAGAAGCCATTAGAAGTGGCAGAGGATGATGCAGATGACATAGACTTGCCAACAGTCCCCCCACCAATGAAAATCCAGGACCACATATTCAAAGCTGCTTCCAAAGAAGACTCCTCTGAAGATTTATCTAAAAAAGTGGTAAGTGTTGTTAGCTCATGTATTGCATTAAAAAAGTGGTAAGTGTTGTTAGCTCATGTATTGCATTAAAAAAGTGGTAAGTGTTGTTAGCTCATGTATTGCATTAAAAAAGTGGTAAGTGTTGTTAGCTCATGTATTGCATTAAAAAAGTGGTAAGTGTTAATGTTAGCTCATGTATTGCATTAAAATAGAGGTGAAAGATATCAACGAACTCTGTCAAACACAGATCAACAAATCATGGCAAAAAAAAAAAAAAAAAATAATGAACAGTCTTCAAATGCTACATGTGATGTACTGAAATATGGGATCTAAGATCCATTTAAAAAAAATTTAAAAAACATAATGACTGCTTGAGCTTTGTTAAAACATGTAACTTAATTCATCTCTCTGATAAAAAGACAGTACCTTGTATTTTAGGTCTTTAAATGCATGCTTCTACGTTTCTGAAATTAAATTATACCAGATTTCTTCTTGTGAACGAGTGCTGATTTTCAGGATTGGAAATAAAATGTTTATAGATATTAATTCCATTATGGCAAAGGGCTTAAAAAAGTAAAAAAATTGGTCTGAACTACCAACCCCCCTTTTTTAACCCCTAATAAAATATCTTCTACCACCTATCTCTTGATCATTATGTTAAATTAGTAAGTTTTATCCGGTATTTGTTGACTTTTTCTCTAGACTTTGTATACAAGCCTTTTAAGATAAAATTAGTCACATTTCTAAAGTCTAACCCATAATTTGAACTTGAAAGATGATTAACAGATAATTGCAGATAGATTACAGTCTCTTTTAACAAAAAAAAAAAAGATAAATTTCTGGTTGATTAATAAAATTATGACACTCTGAAAAATTCATAAAAAAGAAAACAATTTAAAAGACAGAATTATCTGTATTTTAATATTGTCATATTGTTGAACTTAAATTTTAATGAGATCCATTTCAAGTTCATAAAAGGAGAAAAAATAGTTAAGTGTCAAATTAGACACCAGCGTGTGTCAGATCAGAAGGAGATTGTATCATTAGTATAGTATAGTTTATGAATGAAGAGGCCCATGACATATTATTAGGCCATAATAATTGAATTTTAATTTTATAGACTTTTAGAAAAAAAAGTTTAGACTAGCAAATTTGTAGGGTTTTCTATCTTGAAACTTATTATGATAAGACATGTACAGGGTGCCAAAATATATCAACATTACTCTTAATTATGTCAAAACAAAGCTAAGATTAATGGAAACAGGATAAACTAAGATTTTTCATAATTATTGTGTACCAACTTCTGTTACTGGTTTGTCTATACTTTTGTGTTAAAACATTTATATAATCTCATCCATCAAAGGATTACCATTTCTCTTACATCCATATAGATACTTACAGCAAGATGTTGTCAAAAAACATAAGATACCCTGCATTTATCATGCCTATCATAACATATGGTCAAATTGCAGAAAGATCCCCTCCTCCCTCCTAAACCATTGAAAACTATCATTGGTGCAAATTTAATGTATCCAGTGGAGGATCCAGAAATTTTCATTATTGGGGACCGAATGACTGCTTAAGAGGCAACCTGCTCTGATCATGCTTCAGTGATTTCCTGTTAAGTCCACCAAATTTTTCCCAGAAAAGGAGACGGCCCCCCCTTTGAATCAGCCTTTTGTATCTTATACTTCCATGGCCTTTGTTTTTTCTAAAGGTTTTACCCTCCAGCAAATCAGCATTTTTTTCACATTGTTTCTCATTGTTAAAAAGGAAACATTCCCCTAGTTTTGTCTGTTAGGTTTTTGATTGCCTTCCTTCCTTCCTTAAAGGAAAACCTCCCCCTTTTTTCTTATTGTTTAGTCTGACTTCCTGTAGATAAGAGCTTAGTAAATGGTTGTCACTATCACTCAATAGGTATTGTTTGACCAAGTTATAAAGAAGTTACTGTTTTGATGCAAATAATCAGGATCTTTTATCAGGAAATTACACATAGGTTATCATTATTAACTCAGTGAGGTTACCCACAGGGTTCAGAGTAGTTGCTCAAAATATATTAAAAGTATAACCTCTTTTTTTGTATAAAGATTGATAAATATTAGTTAAGAAAATATAAAGCAAAAAAATAAGATTCTAAAAAGAAATACTTTATAAATTTCAAAATTGTGTATGGTTTTTCTTTCCCCTTTATGGGCCCCTTTGAAGATAAAGTTATGACTTATTTATAGACCTCATACCGTGGACATAATATATAGGTTATGATATTCTACAGAATATTATATTGTTGATAAATAATAACAAGTATGTCAGTGGTAGCCGAATTAATTAAACGATTTCAGGTAAATCATTTTCCTTTAATTTTTTATTCGTTACATAAAAACAGATTGTATTATTTAATTAACAATTTAGACTTGTATTGGGTTCTCAAACAGTATGATTATATATTTTTTAAAGACATTTTTAATTGGTTTTTGAAAATATTTAAAAACTGCTATTTTAATTGCTTTATGCAAGTTACCGAAATTGTTTAAATTGTTTGACTTTATATATACTGTTTAGACAAGTAACAAATTTGAAAGTAGGAAGTTGTAGGTTTTTATGAAGAAGTAGGAAATACATTATGATATGAACTTTAAAACTCACTCTTTTTGAGGGGAAAATAAGAATTTGTCCTTAAATTGTCACATATTTAAATTAGGTTGTTGATCTTTAAAAGATTGTGTATAGGCTTAATACAAATTGATGCACAAGTCTTCTGAAAACATTTGGTATTTTTTTTAATTCACAAAAATTAAATTTAAAAAAAAAAATACAGGGAATATGTCTACAAAAAAGATGATTCCACATTAACCAGTAAATGTATACAAATCTTACTTGGTCATTGAGTGTTTTGAACACTGAACTCTTTGTTTCCTATACAGAAATCTGGTTAAAATTCATATATCAATTACCTCCAAAATCTGTATTGATGTCAAATATTTTTTTGTGTAAATATCAATGCTTAAGGTGGTACCCAACACTTTCACTAAAATTAATTTGGCTTGTTTAATTTTCCTAAAACTTTGGCAAAGTATTTACTTTGACCCTTTAACAAAAATATAAAAATTTCAAAAAATTTGAACCAACCGTTTTATCAGAAAAATTACACTGGTTATATAGCAGTTTGTCACACACATATTTTGATCATTGAGAAGCTTATTATTGCTTTAAGAACACAACATCATTAAAACGTTCTGCAGATTTTACAGAGTTATCTCCCTGTAGTGTTAAGTACCACCTTAAGAAAAGCTTGTCAAAATTAATTCTTTTTCACTTCATGTCTATTCATCAACATAAAACACTTTTTCTTTATTATGACACAATAAATTAATACAATATATGTTTGTTGTTGGAAAATATGAAAAAATTTTGTATGAGCTTAAGAAACAGTTTCTCCTGTTTTGTAGCAAGTACAAATAAATTTTATATTTTCTGACAATGTGCATATATTTGGTTATTCTGAAATAACTCCCAAAACTTGAATTTAGGTATTAAAATCTAAATCATTGTCTCTAATTTCTCAAATAAATCAAAGAGGACCCAAAATGAACTGGTTAGGAAACAGAAATATTCATATTTACTGCTTGCTAAACATGGAAGTGGAATAACAGGAGACTTTATTTGTACAAGTACAAATAAAGCAAAACATTATTTGTATATCTGTTCATTGTACAATAGTTTCCAAATGAACCAAAAAGTCGCAAAATATTTAACAACCTTTCCTGCTATTTTAATGTGTCCATATTCAAATTTTCATTAACTCAAATGTGAAAAAAACTCATAACCCAGACTTGTCTAACAATTCAAGTATAGTACATTGTAAGACCAGTCAGCCTCTGGTTGCTTTCTATTTTCTAATTGAATTTCTTAATGTAGCATCACCTCATAACTTTGATAGAATGCCATTGTTTATAAACCTTCCTGGATAACATCCAGCTATTATTCTGTAAAACTACTTTTATCTATCAATGTATATCATTGTTTATTACTTGTGGTAACTGTTTTCATGTCACATTCTAATTATTGATACACCCTGTCAACATTGACCTTACAATTTACTGAAGATTTTACACCCCGTCAACATCGACTTTACAATTTATTGAAGATTGTACCAGGGCTTCCAAAATTTTTCTGAGCCAGCCGGACATTTTATATCTGATCCGAATTTTAATTCCTAGGACAAAGTCACAAAAGGCAATTATGGTAATCAGATGGCCATCCCAATTATTGACATTAAATTAAAATCGAAATTAAACTTTACTTTGATATGAATTTGATGTTCTGACATAAACTGTTAAAATTGGCATTGCATCATTCACAGTGTGCACATCAACGTGCTCAAATCTGCATTAGACTCTTTATTTGTGCAAAATGAAGTTGTCTAGAACTTTATTTTCGTTTTTAAAGTCACATTTTTCAAAACCGGATGTTGACTTGACAATGGTAAAACATGGACCAGAAACGGATACGTAAAATCCGTGTACGTTAACATAGAACTATTGAGCGAAGAAGCTCTTTCCAAGTTATTTCTTCAACAAAATACTTGAAATGAACGTTAGATACAGGTATCCTAGCAGGTATCAATGATACTTTTAGCATTTTTGAAGAAATGTAGGATGCAAAATTGAATTTCCTACCTGTGCACATGCGCACACGTGTTCTTGTTCATACAACGTAGTGCCGACGATTTTTCATTTAAAACCTTTTTAAATGATTTATCAAATCATGTTTATAAATGTATTTATTATATATTTTAAATCAATTAGATACAAGCTGCTGAAATGTACGAAAATAATTGGGAATGGACCGATTAATTTATACGATGTCCGGTACTACAAATAGTTTACCTGTCACCTGAACAGGTAGTTTTCAGCTGTCCAACAACTAATTAGCCTTGATTAAAATGAGAAAGTATTGAAGTAGGGGTTGTTTTGATAGTAATTAATCATCATGTCACTTTTATGACCGGAAATGTATGGCTGTTAAAGGCAAAATGTTGGGTCAAAAAGATCCTGAATTTATATGTTAAAATGACCGAAAAAGCCTTTGAAACTAAAATGTAGATGACCGTTTCATGCTTTGCCCAGCCGGTCTTTTACCGGACATTATACAAATGACCGGCATATATGACCGTTTTGGAAGCCTTGGATTGTACACCCATCAGCATCCACTTTCAATTTAGTGAAGATTTTACAGTCAGTCAACAGTGACTTTACATATATGTCATTTCTGTGGCATATGGTATTTTTTGAGAGCTTGTCTCATTGGCAATCATATCACATTTTCTTATTTTATATTCTAAAAGCTCAACAAAACTGAATTGTTTACAGTGTCTTTATATTGATGCTTTTCAAGTTCATAATTGATATATAAAGGGCCCAAAAAATTACTAGTGTAAAACCATTCAAATGGGAAAACCAACGGTCTATTCTAAATAAAAACAAGGAACACTTATAAACCACTGAACATCAAATTGCTGACTTAGGTCAGGTGCAAATAATTGCAGCGGAATTAAATATTTTAATGGTACCAAACACCTTCTCCTTTTTGGGAAACAATAGTATGATATCACAACATATATATAGAAAGACACTCTATAAAATATAAATTGGAAGGCTCAGCTCAATCAAAAAACGTAGTAACATAAATTAAAATACTTATATACTAGAGCTAACCTAAACTTGGTTGTCATAATATGTACAAGCATGTAGTAATCAGAATTTAAAGATAATGTTACATGTTATATACTGATTTTTTTTTTAACTCTGAGGTCAAAGTTTGTAACTTTAAAGCTTTATGAATTAATTTTTTTTTTCTAAATGTATATCAAATTCAACAAGAGACACCAGTTCTGTTAGCCTTTGACAAGTCAGTTTTAAAAGTAAATTCAGGGGGAGGATCTTCACCTTATTATGGTCTATCTCCTTTAAAATCAGTATTTGACTTAATCTATAAGTAGGGATGAGCCTGAGTCATGACACAATTAATGTAGATTTTGAGTAAGAAACTTCATAAAATTTAGTAGGCTAAATCTCCCTTTTCTCCATAACCAGATTGTGGTATTGTTGATAAAGAATTATTGACTCCTTTTACCTTAGATAGTAGATGCACATTTGATTACATTTTGTGACTTAGTATCATGTTAGGTGACCCTCTAGACTTTCTCTGTTTCACTGGACATCAAATATTTTGTCTTCTGTAACATATACCAGGTTGTATTGTTAGGTATTACATTGATATCAAGGATAAAAAAAGATCAACTTTTAGAACATACAATCAACCGTACTCCCATTTGAATTCTTCCATCTTGCACCAAAACAGTTGGATCTGATATTTTTGAGAAAGCATCCCCATTTAAATTCTTCCATATCACACCAAAATAGTTAGATCTGATATTTTTTAGAAAGCATCCCCCATTTAAATTCTTCCATATCACACCAAAATAGTTAGATCTGATATTTTTTTAGAAAGCATCCCCATTTAAATTCTTCCATCTTAGTCACCAAAATAGTTAGATCTGATATTTTTAAGAAAGCATCCCCATTTAAATTCTTCCATCTAATCTGATTTTTTTGGGAAAGCATCCCCCATTTAAATTCTTCCATCTAACACTAAAACAGTTAGATCTGATATTTTTAGAAAGCATCCCCCATTTAAATTCTTCCATCTTACACCAAAACAGTTGGATCTGATATTTTTTTGAAAGCATCCCCCATTTAAATTCTTCCATCTAACACCAAAACAGTTGAATCTGATTTTTTTGCGAAAGCATCCCCCATTTAAATTCTTCCATCTTACACCAAAACAGTTAGATCTGATATTTTTGAGAAGGCATCCCCCATTTAAATTCTTCCATCTTACACCAAAACAGTTGAATCTGATATTTTTGCGAAAGCATCCCCCATTTAAATTCTTCCATCTTACACCAAAACAGTTAGATCTGAAATTTTTGAGAAAGCATCCCCTATTTAAATTCTTCCATCTTACACCAAAACAGTTGAATCTGATTTTTTGGTGAAAGCATCCTCCATTTAAATTCTTCCATCTTACACCAAAACAGTTGGATCTGATATTTTGGAGAAAGCATCCCCCATTTAAATTCTTCCATCTTACACCAAATCCCCCATTTGAATTCTTTCATCTTACACCAAAACAGTTGGATCTGATATTTTGGAGAAAGCATCCCCCATTTAAATTCTTCCATTTTACACCAAATCCCCCATTTGAATTCTTCCATCTTGCACCAAACAGTTAGATCTGATATTTTTGAGAAAGAAATGTTGACTTCTGTAACAATAGACACAGTTGATATTGATTACAACAGGACAAAGTTCTGTAGATATCGTATTGATTTTTACACATTAGTTATGTTAGATTTTTTACACCATGTACATCAAAAATATATAACAGCAGCTTATTTGTAGGGGTTCTGTAGATCAATGTGCCGTCTGCTTCTCCATTTGTGATTGAATAAAGGAATGATTTTCATTTGAATAATTGAACAGGGGTTTCATAAAGAGGAAGTATTGAGTACATTTATACTACTGATATACATTTGGATCTGCCAGTTCTTAAAAATACTGTTTTTACATTGAGATTGAATAAAGGCATGATTTTTATTCAAATAATTGAACAGGGGTTTCACAAAGAGGAGATATTGAGTACATTTATACTTCTGAGATACATTTTGGTACTGCTAGAAATTACAAGTTGTATTGCAGATCTTAAAAATATTGTTTTACCATTGATATTGAATAAAGGCATGATTTTTATTTGAATAATTGAACAGGGGTTTCACAATTAGGAGGTATTGTACATTTATACTACTGAAATACATTGTGGTACATTTGTACTTCTAGAAATGATATGTTGTATCGCAATTTAAGAAAGACAAGAATAATTGAGCACTCTGGTTTATCATAAAGAGAACATATTGAGTACAATACTCTTCTGAAATAAACATTGTAAAGCCAACAAATTGCAAGATTTTATTCCATCCTTTAAATTATTTTGGTATATCTTACTGAGAAGTATATGTTCTTCCTGATGTCTAGAAACACTTCAAAATAGATTTGATTTCCACACTTTTTAAAATTTTACTTGAAAGATTCTTGGAATTTCAAATTTATAACACCCATCATGCAGTGCCATTTTATGAAATTTGTGTCAGTAATATTCAACTGACAGTTTCTAAGCTACATAACTGATTTAATACAATGTTACATCTTAATTTAACCATGCAAGTTCTGGCAGGAAAATTAATATTTATCAGTTATGTAATATAAATATTTCAAGTATTACTCCTGGTGCAACCAGGAATAACTATTCTTTGACCCTTTCAAATATCTAAGTTGCCCTCCAGTTTGAAGAAAGCTTATTGTGGCTTCATTTGTTTAATTTAAATGTGTATGGACTATGGATCCTGTTTCGTACCTTAATGTTGTAAGTATTTTTGAACTTTCTCCTATAATCCTCAGGAGTTTGGAAATTGTAATATTTATCCTTCTTTTCTCTTTTTACAGGCATCAACATTGACAATACAACCAGATACAGAGAATGCTGTGAAAGATCTTGAAGATATGGTCAACCAAAGAGTTGGGGTAGGTTATCATTATAAGGGGACCAGCTATCTGATTTTGTAATAAAGAGATGTTGTATGAGTGCCAATGAAAGCTATAAAGTCATAATGTGTAAAAAGTTTTAAAAAAATATAGGTCAAAGTATGTCTTCAACACAGAGCCTTGGCTCACACTGAACAGTAGGCTATTTATGGCCCCAAAATTATTAATGAATAACAGGAAAACCAACGGTGTATAATCTATATAAAAAAATGAGGAAACAAGAAACACTAATGAACCAAACCAACAAACAGCAACCACTGAACAACATGCGACTTAAGGATATACTTAGGTGAGGTTAGGTGAAAATTAAAAAATTAAGAAGTTAAAATCAATACTATAAGCTGGTGAAGCATCAGTTAAGGATAAAAATAAGCTAAAAATATTGATAGGTCATGGCCTTTTCGAGATATATGAGATTTAAAAAATGGCGGGAAAAGGCTGACTCTGACTTTTACCTTATATTTCCATTGATATTATTAGGTCTCAAAACAAAAGAAAGAAAATTAATAATCTTCTAAAATTTTGGTAAATGACATTTCATGAGCTCAGCTATTAAGTCTGATATGAAAAAAATAAATGGGTGTTATGGGGCAAAATAGTTTACATTGTATTGTATGGAAAAACACCAAGGAGTCCGATCATTTGACACAAATTCCAAAACCTCACCTAAGTACATCCTTAAGATTGGTGCATTTAAATACAGCAGGTTTAAACGTTTAAACAGGTGCCATCCTTCACCCTAACATGAAACAGTATTACTTTGCAACATAAAATGACACACAATAAAATACAGGAATTCTTTTTGATTACAGTATAGATGATTTTGTTTTCCGTTTTATAGGACCCTAACCATGACAATCCATTTGACCATCAACTATCCTCAGAATCAGGAGGTGAAACTGCTGATGATCCGGTATCCGAGCTGACAGAAGAGAAAAAGGAAATGTATAGAGAGAAAAGAAGGTAAGAAAGAAGCATATAATAAATGAAACTTTCCATTTAAAAAGAAAAATTCAATGGAAAAAATTTTGATATGTTTACCATCTTTTTTATCAGTTTTACTGAGGGGATGGACAGGGATTAAGGAAAATGGAAATGAAGGGGCAGGAACTGGGGAAAGAGGGGAGTAACAATAGAAATATTTTAGAAGAAAAAAACTGAATATATTAATGTCTGAGAGTTCGTGGGAGGAAAGTGGGAGATTGGCATAGGATATGAAAGTAAATATTAGATATCCCCCCTCCACCCCTGTTTACTGCTAGAAGAAATTTTGAGATCATAAAGGAAGCTGCAAGCCTTGACAAGTAACATTCTTTAGTATTGCATGTAGTTAACCATTTATGGAACTTATTAGACATGGAGTCAAATAGTACATGTATAAATATGCCCGTTTTCCCCCTAATGTGAAAATTTGTGTAATTTATGACATATCTATATCAGACCTACTGCAGTGCTGATGAGCTTGATCTACTTTAAAGACCCACTACTTTGACCTCTCTGTCACTCACAGGGGCCAGGTTGTATAATCCTGGGATTAGAATAATTAACATGATAGTTCATATTTTGTTTTACATTGTAATATACCCTGTGTAAGTAGACTAAATTGCTACGATAAAATTATATATTGATGGTTGAAAATGCATTAAGTCATTTTTAATGCATTTTAAGAAACGTGATATTGAAGACATATATTGTTATCTTCTGGTCTTGGTAATGTCATCTTTTAATATTATCTGATTAAAATTGATATGAATACACAATACTGTATGATAATTGAGAGAAAAAAATGATTTAACATAATACAAACTAAATTCTTACCAAAAACTAAAAATTTAGAATGTTAAAAAAAATTCATATTAATTTACTAGAGCCGTTAGATTCAAATTGTTTAGTCATATTTGTTATTATTTACAACTCATCAAGTAGAAAAATTATCAATTAAAAAAAAAAAATTGTAGAAATAATTTCAGTAAGAACTAGTATCTCAATTGTTTGTAAAACAATTGAAAGGTCTTTCCTGTAAAAGTGATGTTTTCGTTATGTACTTTGTACGACCTTTCGTTTGATATACGACAAGCATACCTTTTCAAACTTTTCGCTTTTAACACTTAATGACCTCATCCGCCTACAGTTTTGAGATCGGAAGTATGATATATGTAATACAGAGTAGATGAGCTTTCATTTGATATGCGACAACGCCATTTTCTAGAAAGTTTGATTTTTGCACTTAATAACCCTATCCAACTAATTTTTTGAGGTCGGGAATTTGATATTTTAAATGTACACATCATGACCTTTCATTTGATATACAACAACCCTATCTTTAAAGAAAATTTATATTTTGCACTCAATGACCCCATCCAACCCATTTTTGGGAGACGTCAATTTGAAATTTGAAATGTACGCTTTATGTTCTTTCATTTGATATGCGACAACCTTACCATCTGAGAAATTTGAATGTTTGCACTAAATGAACCCACCCTGCCCACTGGGATGAAAAGGGGGTTCAAAATTTTCATTTTTAGGTAGAGTTTATTTAGACCTTCAATTTGATATATCAGATGACCCCATTTGACAAAGTACAAATAATGATGCAATATCAACTATATAAATAGAAGTTATGAAACTTACAAAGTCAATGCAAAACTTGAAAATTTCAAAATGATTTTTTGGTGTATTTTTCCATGGAATGTTTTTGGTATTTGGTCAAACATATAACTATGTCAACCTCTTCAATTTCTTAAACATTTTAAGTGGTAAGCTCTTGTTGATTCAGAAATACATGCCTCCGCTCGCAAAACTTTAAACTGCAGTATCTCTATAACGACAATAGATATCTCAAATCTGTTAAATGATAAATGATCTACAGTTGAAGGACAACATTATAGAAAAAGAATTGGGACAATTTCAAAGTTCACCAAGGTCACAATTAATCATCAAATATATGATGCAATACCAAACTTGAGAACCGGAAGTCATAGAGACATGGGACTATCACCATTCAACTCAGGACCACTTGACCTTTCAGAGATCACAATGTCAAGGTCATAGTATAATGTGAAGGTCAAGGTGAAATTGCATCATGACGTAACATTGACCTCAAATTGAAGGTCTTGAATTACTGATCATCTTTGCAGTATATAGTAGGTTGATATCTGTTACCTTAAAAAAGATATACACAAAATACTAGATTTTTAAGAATCATCCCGTTGTAACTTTTGAACAGACGGTCGGACATTTTTCGGTTAATAATATAAAATGTAGAGCTCGTCGAGAGGAACATTTTATACGCTGTATGTATGCAGCAAAGTCTTATCGTTTTCCTAATATGTAAGCTTGAAATTGCAGCGTAATTTTTTTTTGCACTCAGTGACCTTTGACCTTGGGTGCATATTCAAGGTCACATGAATTACAGATTATTGGTGCAGGTCCCAAGTCTCTACGACTTCCGGTTCTGAAAATAAAAAAATTCTAAAACTGTTCACAATTTTTCAAGGGGAATAACTCCTTATAAGGGTTAATAACAAAATGATTGTATATGTTCAATAACATTGCCATCTGTTCTTGTACATGTTACCATTTTCAAATCGATTCTGTCTTGAATACTTTTTGCTAAAAATGTAAAAGAAAGAAATTGCTTCAAGGGGACATAACTCTCATAAGGGATGATGAAATCCTTAGCAGCCTCATATGGTAACATATCATGATAAGATCTAGCTATTGTCCAAATAAGGTCATGATATCTTTTAAAACATTTAAGGGGGGCCATGTTGAAAAAAATCAATAAAAGGGAGATAACTTCTAAAGGGGATGATGAAATCCTACAAAAGTTCATCTTGTAAAAGTTCATGATGAGGTCTATCGATGGTCCATATTTGGTCTTGATAACTTCAACAGAAAGGGGAGGAGGCCTTGTCAAACAAATGTTGGAAGAAAAAAAAGAAAAAGAAAAAACATTAGAAAAACAATAAGGTCTTTCCTCACGTAGGGGAAAGACCTTAATTATATCCACTTACAAAATTTTAGCAGCAATAGTTATTTTAAAATCCCTTGCTTTTCTTGTTTTAAAAGTTTATTTTGTACATTTCAGTTATGTGATGCAAGAATTACTAGATACAGAAAAAGACTATGTCAAAGATTTAGGACTGATAGTAGAGGTAAACTTATTATTGAAATATAAATCTCAAATGTACAAGGAAGTCTTGGACAACATAAACTTTCTTCTTAGATTCTCAGTCTCATTTACCAAAAAATTTCAAGAGAGGAATTTATATTTTTTATGCCCCATGTAAAATAGCAGAGGCACATTTTGTTGTCCAGTTTGTGCATCCATACATTCATTGGTTCTTCAATCAGTCTGTCTGTCCCACTTTAGGTAAAAGTTTTTGGTAAAGACAGTTTATGATGAAGTTGAGGGCCAATCAACTTGAAACTTAATACACATATGTTCCCTATGATATCATCTTTCCAATTTAAATGCCAATTTAGCGTTTTGACCCCAATTATCCACATTTTTAAAGATTGTTAGAACTGCAAAAGTTGAATGCACCACATTTATTAGGGACGACATCAAAATATCGATGTAGGATAAAAAAAACTTAAATCAGATAGTTTGGTGGTGGGGGTCAACATTGCTGCAAGTTTTGTTATTCTAAAATCAATTTTACATATATCCCTATTGGTCAATCAATTTTTCCAAAATTAAGTTTAGGGGGGCTGTGGGGGTCAGTGAAAATACTATGTGAATTAAGTTTTTTATCCTTCATTGAACTTTTGATGTCGTCCCTTAGACATATTCAATATACTGTGCATGCTAACTTTTAGAAAGTTGATACAATGTATATAGATTTAAAGTTTAAGAACACAATTTCTAAATTATATCCTGTAATTCCAGGGTTATATGGAATATCTGAAGGAGCATGGGATGCCGGAAGATTTACAAGGAAAAGATAAAATAGTATTTGGAAATATACATCAGATATATGACTGGCATCGAGAGTAAGATATTTATGTATATTGAGGGCTGATTGCTAAGGGAGGTTACCCTGCTTTTCCAGAAATCATATCGATGGATTCATTATTATTCATTGGATACCAATTTTCATGGATTTGTGGATACTGGTGAACCACAAATTCAAATATTCAACGGATAACAAATTTTCTATAGGCTTTGAAAGTAGATATTGGCAAAAAACATGAAATCAAATATGCAGGAAAAATGCAATTTTTCCTCAATCCACGAAAAATTTCAAAATTGATAAACACAAAAATAAATGAATCAACAGTAGGAATAAATCATTACTGCCAAAAAAAACAACAACACACCATTAATTTGTGACACTTTGATCAGTTTTCAGTGGTTATTATGAAAATAAGAAGATGTGGTATACCGAATAGCGTGTTATTTTCACTAATTTTTGCAGATAGAACAAAATCTCAATTAAGAATTTCCTCCAATTTTAAAGTGTGCATGCAAAGGTATTGATAAAAGTTTTGAATTCAGCAAAATATAAACCACCAAAATATTTCATGTACCTTATTCAATGAAAATTGCGAAATTTTACACCCGCGAAAAATAATCCGCTATTTGGTATTTGGAAATGACACAACACTCCATCAGAGACTGAATGACACTGAAATTAACAACTACATGTCACTTTATGTTTTGTTTGTTTGTTAGCTGTTGAACAAAATAGTTCTATGATATCCCTATATTCACTTGAATGTTTTGTTGTAGGAACTTTTCACCTGAGATAGAAAAGGCAGTATGGGATGTTGATCAGCTTGGCAGTTTATTCACACGATATGTAAGTAAAGCTTAGGATACTGAGAAAATGAAAGTAAAGCTTAGGATACTGAACAGAAATGAAAGTAAAGCTTAGGTTACTGAACAGAAATGAAAGTAATTAATGAAAGTTATTGTAATGAAAGGTTTTAGAGGATATTTTTTACCAGATATATAGAAAAAAAGCTGAAAAACATGATGAAATTTTGTTTTTTTTATAAGAATTGTTTGTCATAAAATATTAACTTGTACTTATTCTTTAAATGAGTTTCAAAACATATTGTATTAATGCATGTTTTGAATATACCCAAGTACACAATATTGTTCCTTTTAATGTGATGATTTTGGAAATAGTTTCTGTATTTTCTTTTGATGGGTATATGTTCTTGGAATTTCAATTACTATTGCCATTCATGTGCTTAATACACAATCAAAATAGTTTTTCCTATGACAAAGTTTTAGATGCTCAAAAAGATAATCAAGTTTATATAAATTTGAAAGAAAATATCAGATAGGAAAGAGAAAAAAACTGAATGCAGTTATTGGCCTTGAATATATATGAAATTCTAAAAACACGAAATAATAAAATTGTGAAATATAGGCAATTGTAAGTAAGGCTTCAAGCTTCAGTAATTTCTTGTCACATTATGGAGGCAAAATAGCTAAATTTCTATATACTCTATGCACAATCTTAGCAAAATAGATTGTTTATAAATTGTTGATTTTCTATAAAATAAATGCACAATTGTTGCAAAACAGCTTGATAATAGATCAGGAAATTTTATCTAACATAAAAAAATGATTTTTTATATATTTTCAGGAACGTCGTTTACACATGTATGTTAAATATTGTGAAAATAAACCAAAATCTGAGTACATTGTCGCTGAATATATAGAAGTGTTTGAAGACATTCGACAGAAATTAGGTCATAGGTTAATGTTACCTGACCTTCTGATTAAGCCAGTGCAGAGGATTATGAAGTATCAACTTCTACTCAGGGTACGTAGAATTTACAACTGTTTATTTGATCAAGTGAAAGAGGTCTTGAATTTTCTATTTCTTGTCTAAAAGTGCTTAATTTCCTTCTCTGACTAAACCAGTGTAGGGTATTCTTTTCCACATTTATATCAGTGAAGGACATATTAAGAATAGTAAGAAATGCCAAAATGGAAAATAGAAAAAAAAATTATCATGGCTTTATCTATTCATTTATTTTTAACGAATTAATATTAAAACCATTATTAAAAGACACAGAAGATTATGAGTAAAAGGAATTTAGGGCATATTTCAATTAGACAGCAACATAACAACATAAAGGATTAACAACAAAAAATCTAGGCTATGGTATGGTTTTAGATCTTTTGCATATTAAGCTTTTCAGCAAGCTAATACATCTTACACATGTTCCTCAAAATAGAGTTTTATTTCTGTAACTTGATTTAAAAAATGTATTAGTGCTTTTCACTTCACACTGCTTCAAAAAATTATAGTTTCAGTACAACTTCTGTAAATTACTTATTTAAATTTGTTTATGTTTGTAGGATATACAGAAATATACTGATCGTGCAGGAGAGGACACAAAGAGCTTGAAGAAGGCATTAGCTGTCATGTGTGTTGTTCCTAAGGCGGCCAATGACATGATGCAAGTTGGACGACTGCAAGGATTTGATGTAAGAAAAAGAACCATTAAGACATAGCCAACAATACTATAGTTCATACATGTCGACTGCTTTTACACATAAATACATATGCCGTTTCTAGTACAATTCTGGTCAAAATTATAACCATTATAGCTGTATATCATAGTGAATGCATGATCTGACAAAATGGAATAATATTTCAAAAGAGACATGCAAAGAAATTGTCTTAAACATAGAATATTGTAGAAAATAAGATAAATGTAGTTTTTGGTAATTTTACTAGGAAGTCAAGATAAAGTGTAAAGACAAATGTTCATTGATAGAAGATACATAAAAAAAATTTAAAGCAGTAAAAAATATCTCCCTAAATATGCATCAAATATTTGACATTGGACATAAAGCAAACAACAATGAAAACAACAGAATTTAGGGAAAACATGGTATTTACATCAGAGAGGACAATTCACAAAGAATGAAAAACTAATTAAAAGGACAATTGTCATACAAACATGTAGAATACATTTGAGAGAAGAGCACTTAGAACCAAGACTTTGAGCTATAAAGACTGTCTTGAAATCTCCCTAGCTGTTGGATGACAATGGGTTGTCTGGAAGGGTTGCATGTCCTGCTAGAAAATTTGATATTTGGAAATTAAAATTTTCACAAAAACCTTATAATAGTTTGATTGTGCTGGATATCTTGTCTTCCTGACTATAATTTATCAATTTATTCTCCCCTGAAACATCTAGATGAAGGGTAGAAACTTATTGTATTTGTTTTACTTTCAGGGAAAGATAACTGCTCAAGGAAAACTGTTACTTCAGGATACGTTATTAGTATCGGAAATATCACAGGGACAGTCACAACCAAAATTTAAAGAAAGACGTGTTTTTTTGTTTGAACAAATTATATTATTCAGTGAAATGTCAGAGAAAAAACGAGGAGATCTTTCAAATGCAAATTATGTGTATAAAAATAGTATTAAGGTAAGCTTATAATGTTGCAATTGTAGATTTATTATATTTTTAGCTCACCTGGCCCAAAAGGGTTGTAGAGTGTCCTTTGTTTAATGTGCACATGGATTAAGGTGAACTACATAGGCTCTTCAAATTCTAGTTATGTTTAAAACCAGAAATTATAACGTACATATACAATAAAAAGACACCCTTGTCTGTAAGTATGTTCAGAAATCCAATTTTTGTTTGCAATGCTTATTACCACAAAACACAAATCAAGTTGGAATTTGGGGTAGCGACAATTTATTAATCACTCAAGTTATGCCCCTTTTTAACATCATTTGCTAGCAAGTGCGTCAAGCTGAAAAGACAGTATGAAATTGATTATACTGAGCATCATAAATCTTCTTGTGATATACTAATGGATCGAAGGTCAATCATAGAAATGAATCAATTTATATTTTAAGATAAAAAATTAAGTAAATTTTTCAAGATTTGAAAATTGCCTTTTATTAAACATAAGTATCTCAATTCTATTTTTTTTTTTTTTAATTTTGTCATCACTCAAATATTTGTACATTTCAGGTAAACAATATGGCGTTAACCAAACAAGTGGAAGGTGAACCGTTACGGTTTATGTTGATAAACAAAACTCCGGGTTCAGACTGTAAATTTGTGATACAGGCACCAAGTGATGCCATCAAACACACATGGACAGAACAGATTACGTCATTACTAGATATGCAAGGGGATTTTCTCAGAGGTAGGATTAGGATTTTCTATTACCATTTCAGAATTGATTACAGACTTCATCTGTCTTAAGTCTTTGTGAAAAAAAAATGTTAACACAAGATTATATTTTTTTTCTGAAATGTCGATACATTCACTATAATATATTTTTTTTATAAGAACAATGAAAATTAAAAATTGAAAAGACAATTTTCATTCTAATATCTGCTTCCTTATATCTTCTTCCTAAAATAGACAAAAAATGAAATTAGATAGTGTAGCCATGGGCCAAAATATATTTGATGTTCTGACTCTAAATCAAGGGACAATTCAAGGAACATGTGGAAAGTTTTTATCTTCTACTTATATGTGGTTTTACAATATAAATATACCTATATGAAAATGATGAAATCTGATATTATTGCCTATAAGAAACCTATTCATCAGATACCAAAGGATGCAGTTGTTCACTATTTCAGGGTACTATGGCACATTCAACAATGGAATTAATCTGAATACTGTATAGAAAGCTGTAAGGGACCTTGCAATGACCAAAAATATACAACTCATTTTCCATGGTTAAATTAATTTAAACATTGATCAGTTTTAATTAAATAAAGACAACAGTAGTATACCGCTGTTCAAAACTCATAAATCCATGGACCAAAACAAAATTGGGGTAACAAACTAAAACTGAGGGAAAGGCATTAAATATAAGAGGAGAACAACGACACAACACTAAAATGTAAGACACACAGAAACGGACCAAGCATCAGACAAAATCCCACGAGAATAACAAATATAACATTCAACAGTTTTAATTAAAACTCTAATGCTTAACAGTGCTTCATGAAAAGTCATGAAAATTTCAGGAAAACATGAGATCCTTACATTCTGAGCTATTTTAGTGAAGAAAGCATGAGTAACACACAACAATCAGATTGTCATTGTATAATTTTCTCTCTGACAGTATATCTAATTCTTTTGTAGCACTTCAATCACCTATAGAATACCAAAATAAAGTCAGGAAAGAAACGTAAGTATCCATCAATCAAAATTGTCAAGTTTTATAGGTTGTTTTCTGTTAATTACTGTGGATTAATTATTATTTGTTGGATACCAATTTCCATGGGTTTTGTGGGTACAGTTGAACCACGAATTCAAATGTTCAACTAATTACAAATTTTCAATTGGTTTTGCATGCTAAAATTGGCAAAACCACAAAATTAAATATACACAAAATTGATAGCTATGAAAATAAATGAATTGATAGTAGAACAAAATCTCAGAACAGATGTTACACATATCAAGATCTACCTTTAAGTTAATCTTTTTGGGTAAATACATATTTCTTAGTTTTACTTTCTTAAGTGTGAAATTATTATAATTGATGGTACCATAGGTTTTGGTTTCAAGAATGATGGTTTATGACAAATTTGTTCTGAAAAGAAAGTTTCTGATTCAATTTCAAAAGAAAGAAATATTTTAAGTTTTGCTTTTATCAACATTTCTATGTTTTAATTTTTAATTTTTCTTTATTGCTTATTTATTTTCAGTAAAAGTTAACATATGGTTTGTTTATATTAAATATATATATACTTATCACTATGACTACAGCTATATAATACGCTAACTTAAAATCTTGCTAGAATTACCTCCCTTATATTACATACACTAAGAAAATTCTTTATTCTTGCTATTATGCTTCTTTTGCTTATGCAAATAAGTCTTCAATTGTAAAATCATTTATGTATCAAAGAGATCATTTTTACATGTGAAGCTATTGATGTGTTAACCAATTATCTCCTAATTGATCAATTCTATTTTAATTTTATCAATATGTAAGAGGTAAAATAATAAAAATAAAAAATGTTTTATGTAGAAACAAAAATTAATGAAACATAGAGTCAATAAATAATCAGGATAAAGCTGATATAGAGCTATTAACAATTATATTAACAGCTTAAAATTCAAATTTTATTTTTTTTATGCTTCACATCATGGCTGAAAGCATTAAGTTCTACACTTGTTAGTCTGTACGCCCCTAAATCAGTTTCCATTCTCTAACTTTAGTTTACCTTAACTAAATGTTATGAAACTTATACATTATGCTTAATTCTACCAAAAACAGATCTAGTTTGAATTAGGATGCCTGATGGTGTCCCTGTAATTTCTAAATGGAAAACATGCTAAGTTTACTGTTTCTCCACTCTAACTATAGTTTGCCTTAACCAAATGATTTAAAATCTTTTAATATATAATGCTTAATGACACCAAGCACAGATCAAGTTTGAAGTTGGGTGGCATCACTTTCACCATTTTAGGTTTGTCTCTTTATGAACTGGGAAAATGCTGTATTTGCCATACATTTACTAGATCTGAATTCAATTATAGAAATTGATTGGAAATAAGAATGAAAAAAATACTTATCTCTTAACCTGTATATATTGGGTTGTAGAATATTATTATAAATATTATTTTTTTATTATTAATAGCAAGGGGTTATATACATAGATTGTAAAATTAAGTAACACTTATAACTAATAAGTAACTTATAAATATATAATATTCATACATTCTTAATCAGTGGTGTACAGTAAAATAATCTTGTCCATACATTGCCTTCGGCTGTTGTTTGCTCTATGGTCGGGTGGTTGTCGCTTTGACATATTCACCATTTCCTTTCTCAATTTTATTGTAACTATTTAAATTTGTAAAAGGAAATATTGGGTAAACGTCAGAGAGAATAAAGTCATCAGGATTAAAAAAAAATATGCAAGACATGGGGTTTTGTCTTAAAAAGACATCAGTAATGTTTGGAAGTTGAATAAAAAAAATACAAAAAATACAAAAGGCAACACACTCTAACCCACACACAAAACATCTATGGAAGTTAGCAGACACATCCCCCATGTGAGTGTGCGACATATTCTAATTTATTGTGAGTTATTTATATCATGATCTTTCCTTAGACTTCATCTCTTTTGTTCCAAATTAAATCACAATATGTATTATATGCATATTTAAGCTTAAAAGTACAGATCAGAAGCGCAAGCAACTTGCTTACATATCTTCATTTATATATCTTCCTATAGACAATTTGACTTTTAAAGCTTCTAAATATATATGTATATGTAACTTAATCCTCCTGAAAACTTACTTCATTAATATTTACTTAAACCCTTTCTAAATCATGAGTGCTCAGGTTTGTAGTACATGAAGTATATATGTTTCAGAGACTTGCTACTGTAAAATAAAATTGAAAATGGTTATGGGGAATAAGTCAAAGAGACAACCTGACCAAGGAGCAGAAAAAACCAAAGGCCACCAATGGGTTTTCAATGCAGCAATACACCCAGTAACACAGCTGACCTGTAAACAAAAATGAACTAAAATTAAAAACTATACAGGACTAACAAGGGCCAGAGGCTCCTGATTTGGGACAGGTGCAAAAATGTGGCAAGGATTTTACCCAAAACACAAAGTCAGTGAATGAAATGTGTATTTTCCCAAACTGAGAGATGGTTTGGGATTTTAAAAAGTTTTGAAGAGACTTTCATTAATTTTAATGGTTCTATAAATTCTTATTATATTTATGTTGACAAATTTACCATTAAAATAGTTAGCAGTAAATTTTCTGTTTTCTTTGTAGGTCAACACCAGAATTAAGTCATACACCAAGAGAAGGTTTACTCAGGAAAACTCAGTCACAATCACATCCTAAAAAAGATCGTTCTCAGACTCCACCTGGTTCACTACAGGACTCAAAATATACTCGATGTAGATCTGTGCCCTATCCAGGCAAAGCCAATGTTGAGCATGATGATAGTTCAAAATTGTCATGTCCAAATTCTCCTACGGAAACAGACAAAGAATTTGACCAGGAAAAATTAACCAAATTGACTATGACGTCGTCTTGTAACAGTCCCTCTTTTATGGGTGAAGTGTCCCCAAAACCAAAGAAAAACATTTTTGAAGGATTTAAAACTTCGCTGAAGAAATCAAAAAGTGATGCGCCATCTACATCAAAGTCAGAGACAAATAAAGTTCCCGATTTATTACATGATGATGAGATTCAGATTTCTATAAATAATGGTGGCCCAGCAGATGGCGCCACGAATCATAACACATCGTCGGACAATAACGAAGATGAATCGGTAAGTCTGACAGCATCGTGATCATGATCGTCAGTGTGTGTTTAAAGCGTAGATGGAAATGCAGTGCTGACTTAAAACATTTTAGTGATTATGACACAGGATATATATAGTTATACTCTGCATCGTGGAATTTAACAATGCAAGATGATATTATTGTCAATGTTTAACAAGGCATGTTCAGTTTTTGTCACATGGTTAAAAATTTCCTGTGGAAATTATTTGTAAATTGATAAAATAAAATTGAACATCTGACCTCATATATCCACTTCCATTTTTTAAGAGAACTGATTTTTTTGATTTTTTTTTTCCTTCAGAAATCTGAAAGGATAACTAACTGCCAATTTTATTTTTTTTGCCTTTTTTTCAAATTATTATACAGAGTGATAAGAAGCAATTTTATTTTTTTGCAAAATATTTTTGGTTTTATCAACATGAAGGTAAAATGTTCCCGGCAAGTCTTTTTTGTTCAATCTTTGTGCAAGTTATGTGCAATAGAATTTTTTTTCAACTCATCTTTCAGAAATTGTCTGTTTTAAAACATTCCAAGCATCCAAACATAGACCATGTCACGAAATTTGTTGTAGGATACTTTTAATGTTCTTTTTTGTGAACCTCCAGTTTTCTGTTGAATGTACTTCAATCATGGATTTTATCATTGTTTGGGATTGGTTATTAGTTTCTGAATAACGAAACATCTGAAAGAGAAAAAAAATGTATTTTGTACACAAAATGTAACCACGAAAATGAAAGAAATTTTAACAGTTATACAGTGCAGTCTAAATAATCCCTGAAGAAATTCATGAAATGCTAGGGAAATACTTCTTTTTTAAGTCAACAAAACATTTTATTGCTAAGATAAAAGGGGGAAAAAGCTGTAAAAAATAACTCTTCCGATTTTATAGATCGTTTTATATTTTGTAAATGGAAATAAAATTACAAGGCATGATTGCAAGAGCAACACCAATATTTAACAAACCTGTTACCATTTAACACTGTATAGAATTATTCTGGTGATTCATTGTACCACTGTCCAAATCCTCTTCATTATAGTAGCATGTATGTAGAACTTTAGAAATATCACATATTTGGAGCTGTTGCCAAGGCAACCAGTGTTTTAGGTAACATGACAAAAATGCTTTTAAAAGAAGTATTCAAAGAGAGATATAGAATGTTACATGAATTTTTCGCTGTCAGTTAAAATACCAGGGACATGTGTACCATCATAGCCTCCAAAGGTTGCCTTGTACCTGAAAAATAAATGAGGCTATAGAAAAAAAAGTTTTGAAGAAATTATTCCTATTAATTGTGTGGTTCAAATTTCTTTACTTTTTTATATTTTTGTCAACAGGTCAAAGTAAATATTTTGTCTAAAATTTATGAAAATTAAACAAGCCAAATCTATTTCAGTCTAAGTATTGGGTACCCCTTTAAAATATAAAGAAGGGCATATCTTACATGTATTTACAAGATAATAATTCATACAGAAGTTAACTGGTAACACCTAAAATTGGGACTATATGCCAACAATTACTGTGGATTCATTTATTTTCGTGGTTACCAATTTTCGTGGATTGAGTAAACTTTTCGTTTTCGTGGATATTTAATTTCTTGGTTTTGCCAAAGTCAACATACATTTCTAAATAACATTTGTAATTCATAAAACATTGAAATTTATGGTTCCCAGGTAACCACGAAATCCACAAAATTTGGTATCCAACGAATTATAATGAATCCACAATACAGTAATAAATGTACATTCCATTTATTTATTTAAATTAGATTTGATGATGACAAGGTATGATGCTTTATGAGAATATAGGTAGGATTTAGTTAGGACAGACAAAATGGTGTAACAATTGAAATTTTATATTCACTCAGAGATTAACTAGATTTATTCAGATAAATAATTATTTATGGTAATAATCTGCAACTTTATATGTATATTTTCTTGCAAATGGTTCAGATTTTAAAAATAGGTGAGACATGATTTCACAAATAAGTTTATAGGCAATTTTGGTTTCATCATGTTCAACTTTTGCAAGTAATTTTACTTAAATCTAAATACATTTAACAAGTTGCAATACAATGAATATAGGGATAGATATAAGAATTTTTATTTGAACAGGCCATTTGAAATTTCCAGGATGTGAAAAGAAAGATCCACTTTTTTGTAAAGCTTGTTCAATGTTATCTTTCCAAATATATTCTGGTATACTAAGGAAATATAAATGAATTAAACCAATAAACTGTTTCAGCCCAGGGTAGTATTATTTCTAGTTTTCATGATTTTATAATTAATTTATCAGTTTTCATATTTTGTTTTAAAAATGCTCAATCAAAAAATTCCTCTGTGTTTTCAGTATTTTTTTTCTTTCTTTTTGCTTTTGAAGTGAACTAGCAATGTTTATGTGCTTACAAAATCTGTAGAACAAAATGAGGGCCTGGATGGGGTTTACAGAATAGAGAACTGTGGATTAATACTACCTAAAAGTATGTCGAACAAGAATCAAGAAAAAAAAAGCCATCAAATAAAAAAGATCAGAAAAATTAAACAGTGCAAAATTTTGGGACTTCCCATTCAGACTCTCATATTTTATGATTTCTATGTTTGTCTAAATTGTTCCTCACATCCCTTAAGCAAATATCTTAGGTAAGAAATTAATGTGATTTCAAACTTGTATAGTGTTTTAAGGTAATGATTGAACTTAAAAATCTAGTTGGAAGTTGATTTTTTTCTTTCTAAATATTTCTCTGCCACACTGAACATTGGCATATCTATATTATAAAACACTTGGATCACATTCATAATGATCACATTTAAGAGATTATCTCTTTAAAAATCCATGACAAAAGAAGTTATAGCAAAACATAGTTTTAAAAAATCCATTTTATTGGATTATCTTACTCAGAAACCCATGTTTGCATCTTATTTCATCACCCCTCAGTCAGTTCAAGCAACAGTTTTGATTTTGAAGAAATGCAAAACAAAAAAGTGATAAAGTACTCTCTTTTTTATGGAGGCTATTTATAGAAAAAAAAATGAAAATGCTGTTTAAAAACATTATTTCATAACATGTTTTATGGTATTGATTTGGAGCAAGGTTGAAATCTTTATTTCTGTAACAGAAATGTTTTAAAAAGTAAGCCAGTTGATTTATTAGAATATGATGTAACGTTCTCATGGCATTTATGACTGGTTAGCTCTCAACCCAAAACATGTTTTATTTTATTCTATTTTGGGGTGATGTAATAATTTAAACTTGGGGTTTCTGAGTATATTATGTTGTCATGACATTTTCTAAGTTTATGACTGGTTACCCCAATTTTTTCTTTCAAAACAGTAGATTTTGGGTTGATGTTATAAGGAAACAGACATTTCTGAGTATATAACTATCTGAGTACAGACCTCCTATAATCATGTGGTTGTTTGTTTATGTACATTTGTTTGTAAAGACTGTTAGAAAAATCTTTTTTACAATAATTTTAACATTTTAAAAAAACTAAATGTGATATTTAAAACTTTGTATAAAGACTCTGACATTGTAGGTGATCTAGAAAGTTATGTAGAAATTATTGTGTATTTATTTGTGTGTATGTGTGTACAAGGTGTATGTATGTGTATTTTATGTATAGGAGTGTGTTAAAAATAAACTGTTAACAGGAGAACAGTGTGTAAGATTTCAACTTACCATATTGTTGTCAGTGGAGTTGTCATGATTATGGTTAGTTAGAGTTATCTTTCCTTTGATATTTTTTCAAAATAAGAAATCTTACCATATGTTTTAATACTGAATAACTTATTTTTTTATTTTTTTCTGAAAAAAAATTATTCTGTAGTTTCAGGCCATATCATGCAGAAGAAATACATTGAGACATAATTGATATAAAATCTAATATTCAGCAAATTTTACTCAAACATTACATAATTTTTTATTTGAATTAATTTTATTCAGTTATCAACTGGTTCATTAACTACTGACTTAGATAAATAATTTGCTGTCAAAAATGATACACATTCACAACTGGTCCAGGAGTTCATCTCAAAATTGATGTATGTTAAACTTTAGACATTTTATGATTGCATTCTGTTCATATTTTGGTCTTAAATATGATAACTTGTTTAATAAACAATAGATACAATTATGTCAATCTACATAATTTGTGTAAAGAATTCATAACTTTGATCAAAAGAATTTTAATTTAGAAAAAGCAAAAACACAGCTAGATTGCCAACTTCAATTTTATATTAAAAGATTTTCTTCACCTAGAGTCAGATATAAAACAGGCTTTTTGGTTGAAAAAATCTGAAGAAATAAGGAAACTAGTCAATGCCACTGACAAAAATATGGTATGTTATGTATGAGTTTAAAAACTGTGTTCATCTGATATGTAAAAAATATGTAGTGTTCACAAACTGCTATTTATAGCTTGTCAAAAAACCGAGACAATAAACAAGTGTTTCTATTGAAGGTTTTTGTCTTACTTGTAGTTTTATAGCTGACTATGCAGTATGTGCTTTGCTCATTGTTGAAGGCAGTACGGTGACCTATAGTTGTTAATGTTTGTGTCGTTTTGGTCTTTTGTGGATAGTTGTCTCATTGGCAATCATACCACATCTTCTTTTTTATATTAGCCTTGTAATAACCAAAAATATCTGTAAGTGCTACAGAATTCTTCAGTATAGAAAAATAAAGATGGAAGTGCAAGACAGTACAGATAATGGAAGTTTCAATCTTGAATCTTGTGATATATAAAACCATTAAAAAAGCCTGATCTCACAGACTATATATGTTAGCCTAATATTGGTGCCATTTATCAGCAGGAGAAAGACTCACATCAAACTTATAATGTAACTGTCACAATCAGGATTGCAAATAATTTCTTAATACATACATATATCACTATCCCCTATCTTCAAGGTATAACATATTGTCCTCGTGGTTATATATTAAGTTTTTTTCATGTGTTTACATTAAAGAATGTACAACTGAATCTAAGTTAGTAAAACTTGAATGCAGATGTTTCTATTCAGCTCCATTAGTCCTCTTCTTGTCATCACAATTCTTCTAAAACCACAGAACATAATTTCATGAAACTTTGAATATAGTTAGGACAATCTATCTAGATGTGCACATCCACAAGAAATATTTATCAGTTAACTTTTGTTGCAGTTATATCCATTTGACCTTATACTTTTTGAATTGAATTATTGCAACAGTTTGTCATCTGAACTCTCCTCTAGACACTTGTAGTTTTTCATGATACACCATAATTGGCTTTTAATGGAGTTATAATGTGATTTGATCATTCTTAACTTTAGTATTTAATTATATGCACTTACAACATTTATCAAATATGCATTAGTTTCTTGGCATGCATAGCAATAGACACCTACCCTGTTAATGCACCTAATCTCATTCCGTTTGGAGATTTCTTCACTTTTTGTTTTGTTACCTTGATTGGTCTTCTTTGTCTTTTTACGGATTTACAAGATTTGAACACTGGTAAGCTACTGTCGCCTTGCATGTACCCTAAAAAAAACATAGAGATTTTAAAATGTTTGCAGGTATGTAATGATTTAAACATAACATGATACAGATTTCAACATAACATGAGACAGATTTCAACATAACTCGTTTGCAATAAATTTAAATGTACATATCAAAATGATAAGATACCATGATTTCATTAATATTGCTTTATATGCAATTTTAAGAATTGTTCATGCGAAAAACTAAGAAAACATTAAAAAAAAATACCTATATAGAATACTAGTAGCCAAACAAAGCAAAGTTTGAAAGCCAAATATCCTATACACTAAAATATATTATAAGTTCAAGAGCTGAAATAGACCAGCCAAAAAGAAATTGTTTGAAAGCACAAAAGCATACAAAGAATAGCAAAACAAGAGCCTATAACTAGTAGAGCCAAAAAGAAAATGTTTGAAAGCACAACAGCCTATACAGAAGGTCCCAAAAATTAAAAAGTTTGCAAACCACAAGTGCATAAACAGAACAGCAAAACAAAGAAAAAGATTACAAAACAAGAGCCTATACAGAAGAAACGATAAAAATAATCTTTGAAAGCAGAAAAACTTAAGCATAGCTTTTTTTTTAATGTACAAGACCCTTTAGAATACCAATGAATGTAAAAAGTCAAAGGCACAAAAACCTATACGGTGCTATTCACATTATATGAAACAATCGAGGTTTCCGATCACAAGAGCATATACAGACGATATTGAATTATAATCCTGGTACATTTGATAACAATTGGAAGCACGAGAGCCTATACACATTGCCACACATATAAAAAAAATATACTTAAAAACAGAGCCTATACAGAAGCGCCACAGAACAATTTGAATCTTAGGATATATTTACAGAAAAGTAAAATATTCAAAGCAAAAGATATAGCCTATACAGAATTTCCAAACAAATAGACAGATAAATTCAAAGCACAAGAGGATATAAAGATAAGCAAAAATAGAGAAGTTCGAAAGCACAAGCGCCTATACAGAATAACACATACATTTCTTGTAATAAATTTGTATGAACATGATGAGGGAATTGGATATGAAAATTACACTTTGCAAACCAATTTGGTGCATTTGTAGCGCTCCTTGATTAACCTTCAACAACAATGCTGAAAACAAAAGATGAAGGAGTACTTGAAAATGAGGAAGGCTATATGTCGTTTCTTGTTCTTGTTTCTCAATATATAATGCAAGTACTTTCCAAAACCCTTATATCGACTATCTAAGAGAGATGGAAAATAGACATAAAATGTAATGATAACTATTCAAACTGACAAATTTTTATATACAATTAACGAAAAGTTAATCAAAGTATCATGTTTTGGTTGTAAATTCACTACAGAGAGTGCCTCGAAACTGATTTTGGATAGAAAAACTTTGCAAATTTATTCACTCTTAAAAAAAACATAACGAAAGCCCTCCTATGTATATAGTTTAAGGCCAAAAATATACAACTTTTGAGTGCAACAGAAGAACAATAAACCGTCAATTTTGCCCTGCAATTTTTTTTTAGCTTTAGCACAGTTACATTTACACTCATTATAGATACCAGGATTAGTTCATCAGTATAATATTTGCAGACAAAATGTTTTGTCTTTTAAATAAAGGATCACAAAATAAAATCACAAAAAAGAGTTCAAAACGGAAAGTCCCAAATCAAATAGCAAAATCAGATGATAAAACACATCAAACGAATGGACAACAACTGTCATATTCCTGACTTTGTACAGGCATTTTCAAAAGTAGAAAATTGTGATGAACCTGGTTTTATAGCGCTAAACCTCTCACTTGCCAGTCACATCCAATTTCATTATATTTACAACGCTTCGTGATCAAAACAGACATAATATATTAAATTTTCAAAATAGGAGTACAGCAGTTATCACCGTGTCACAATCGCAATTAGGACAAAACAAACAAATATTTAACAACAAGCACAAATATATCGTATATCAAATTTAAAAAGCACATTCAAGTTACTGTCTTGTTGGCAGGTATCCTCGTAGACAATCAGCCAAACAGTATACGTAGTTATACTGGTTCACGGAGGATTCAGATTCTATTTCGCACGGTACGCATTTCTGAAATAAGCTTTCTTCATATACGTGCAATACGGGAAGTTTTAGAATATATATTTGATTTATTTTAAACTCTATTCTGTCTGATAATTAATCTCTTTAAATCGGCTATTCTGACGTTTTTCAAATTTTGTTTAAAAAGTGTTATAACATGTTTTTTGTCTGAGTAGTCTTCTAGATGAAGATGAGAACGCTGCTCATGTATTTTGTCGAATTCCCTATGATTGAATGTTGTACATTGAAGTTGTTAATCATTATCTTTCAGCTTGCTGACGGTACAATTCATGTAGGAACTGTAGTGTGTGATTACATGGCTTTCAAGGAAGACGAGATATCCGTATCCAAAGGTGAAATTATACAAATCATCTATTCCAACCAGTACAACATGTTTTTGGTTCATCGTCCCGCTAATGCTACGTCACCAGCAGCAGAAGGTTGGGTGCCCGGATATGTTATTGGACCACGTGACGGTGAGGGTAGTTTAAGGTAAGAAAATAAATAAAACATTACATTAACTGATTTTGTCTATTATTTACTTTTTTTTAAAGACCAATAGGTGAATTATTGTTTTTATGTCCCACCTACGATAGTAGAGGGCATTATGTTTTCTGGTCTGTGTGTCCGTTTGTCCGTTCGTCCGTCTCTCCCGATTCAGGTTAAAGTTTTTGGTCAAGGTAGTTTTTGATGAAGTTGAAGTCCAATCAACTTCAAACGTAGTACACATGTTCCCTATGATATGATCTTTCTAATTTTAATGCCAAATTAGAGTTTTTATCCCAATGTCACGGTCCACTGAACATAGAAAATGAAAGTGCGAGTGGTGCATTCGTGTACTGATGACACATTCTTGTAACGCATAGTTTCATCATAACAGTACATTTTATAAGATTCTTAAAAGAGGGACGAAAGATACCAAAGGGACAGTCAAACTCATAAATCTAAAACAAACTGACAACGCCATGGCTAAAAATTAATAAGACAAACAGAAAAACAATAGTACACATGACACAACATAGAAAACTAATGAATAAACAACACGAACCACACCAAAAACTAGCGGTGATCTCAGGTGCTCCGGAAGGGTAAGCAGATCCTGCTCCACATGTGGCACCCTTAAAATGTATCCTTCCATGTTTATCATCATTTAATACAAAACAGGATTGACTGCAAGGTTTTCTTTCAGATGTCGTCATTGCGAACCAATATTAAGTTATATAAATTGTGTCTACCAGCTAAAACACAAGCCATATACTAGTACCGCCAACTATTCTACTGTCACTTCAACTTGTTTTGATTTTAAATTAGGGACAACGAGTTGGTATAACAACATATTGCAAACATAAAAACAATTCATGACATTTATGGGCATCAATAATTTGTTAATTGGTGTTCATTGTAGTATATGCTTTCATTTACTAATAGGAAAAGTTCATGGCAGTTATTCAAGCTCCGAATGCAAGGTTTGAGACCAGAAAGGAAAAATTCTGAGGTTCAGTTCTATAGTCTAGACAGGAGGAGTAGAACACTTCCGTTACCATGGAAAGAAGCACACGATGAATATCGAAGAAAAGTAAGCATTGCTATACAATACTGAAATGCCAAAATTTTGTTATAAATTTGAAGGTCAAACGTTTGAAATGTGAACGGTTTTTGTATATATAAACACATTTAGATTTTTTTAGTACTACCCAACAAGGGAATTTTTATTTAATGAACATATTGTGTTCTTAGACCCCTCTAGATATCTGTCATTATTTACGATATATGCAATATAAGGTTTTTTATTTAAGATTTCACACCATGACCTTCAATATGAAATGACACCTTCTGTTCATCAACCATTGGCCAGTGCCGTTGTCAAAGCAACGGACACAGCTGTCCTCACCTGTAGAATATGTGGAAGACCACGACCAAATATATCATGGAGACTGAATGATAGTCTCAATCTCACCAATAATAATCGCATCAACTTATTTTTTGGTGAAGATGGATTTGCGACATTAAAGGTGTGTATAACTGTTTATTTTGCGTCAAATTGTAGTTTTCGTTAGGTTGAAGAATTTTTTTGTGAATAGAAAGAATAAGTGAAAAATTTCATCCTTTTTCATATTTCAATGCTGAACAAAAGTGCGAACACTCTGTTGCTGATTGCTTTAAAGGGTAGTAATGATGAACATTATGGAAACATATCCAACGTGTTCATAACTTTCAAATAAATAATGTTTAGGACTTTATTAATATGACAATCCTGATAAACTTATAATAAATGGACTGTTTCAAAAATTTTACAACATAAGTTACTACTTTGTGACCTTATTCTAGTGTTTTGGAAACGAACGAATACCAACATATACTGTGATTATAATCTCGTAAGGCTTGTTTCAGAACGCGACGACATCACATTATTGTCAATAGCAGTGGTTGTTCTTGTCTAACCTGCTCTTATAAAGATGTTAAACCAAAATATTCTCTTCCATAACTATCTGGTAAAGCAGGAACACTGTGGGATCCCTACTCAATTTGTGTTACACAGAATGCCATTCATTCAATTCTTTAATTGTGTGTACTAGTATTGAATTTTGTCCTCAGAACATGATCGTCAATGTCTAGGCTTACTTAAACTAAAACACATATAAACAAGAACAGACAAATTCTTTAATATAAAAATGATGGAAAAAAACTCGACACATATACAAAAACAAAATATTATAATATTATCCATGTTCTTTCTAAATGTTTAAGATAACCTACATTATTTTTTTAGATACACAATGCTACTCCTGCAGACAGTGGAGAATATGCTTGTATAGCGACAAGTGAACTAGGTTCTGTGATAACTAAAGCAACGTTAACGGTCTTAGGTAAAATATATACTTTTAGACACTCAAACATATCAAAGGATCTTTAAGGCTTTTCCACCAATTCCAATGCGAGTATATGAACTAGTGATAGGAGAAAACTTACCAAACTACTATTGGGTTTCTCGGTATAATCGTCTTCTTTTGTGTTAAATATACAAGTCATTGTTTTTCAAACAATGTAACTTGTGAAAACTACAGGCGATATGAAGAATAATTTTGCATTGTAGATTCTTTTTATCTGGAATTGAGATTGTTTTCCAATTTTTAATCCAAGGAGATATAGCAATGCATATATTTAAAAAAAAAAACAGTTATTGTAATTAGAAACTTGGTTGTTTTATTAAGACAATTCCTATTTTACGTCGCCTTTGACATTTGTTTATGCTTTGAATACTCATGGTTACTTCATTTACTGATAGATTCGTTTCTGAAGACAAAATACTCCAAAATCAAAACCATCAGACACAGTCAACAGTACTGTTGTTCACCTATGTTCAGGAATATACTACCACATCTTCTTTTTTTTATAACCAATGTAAATCTAAAAACCAAACATATTCCATGAACTACAAAATGAGCAAAACCGGATACGTTAAGGTTATAGGTAGAATAACAAAAATACCGAATTCCGAGGAAAATTTTAAACAGAGTGTCTGTATTCAAATAGTAAAATCAAAAGCTCAAACACATCAAACGAATGGATGACAACTGTTATTATCTTGACTTGGTATACGTACCGTGTTATGCTTTCATCACCTGTCGTATTGGTAAGAATTCAGTTAAAATATCTCAAGCTGGAATAAAAGAAAGGAAGTATTTCTGTCAATGCAACCAAACATATACATAAGTAAATGCTGTTTAGAACTATTTCATCATTACATTTATTCGTCATTGTAGACCGTCCATTTCCTCCATCAAGACCTGTGATACGTAGTCAAGTGGGAACGTCTGTACATTTAGAATGGGTAGGCCATAGCAGCAATTCTCAAATACATGGATACACTATCGAACTGAAAGAAAATGGTAAGTAAATCAATCTAGTTAGGAAATTATTTCTTATTTCACTCTCAATACTTTTTAGACTTACATGCAAATGTTGAAACATGCATGTAAAACATTCAATATGCCAAAATATTTGTATTTCTATAGTCGGGACTGATATCTAAAGTGTAAAAGTTTTTGATTTATATTTTATACGTGGTAAAAGACTAGAAAATCAAATGCTATTCTTGGTTAACATGATACAAAAAAAGCACATACACATTATTTATTGTAAATAACATCAGCAAATAGAAAATCAATAACAATATGGAAAACATAAATATTTTGTCTTTCAGGAACTGACGTGTGGCAGGCTGCAATTCCTTATGTTCCTAACACATCTCAGTTTATAAGTGATTTGAGTCCTGGGTTGACATACCAGTTCCGGGTCAGCTCAAATAATAATATCAGTATGAGTGAGCCTAGTCCGCCATCTCAATTTATTACCATTCCGTCAGAAGGGGGTAAGAACAGACTTTTTATTTTCCCTTCATGTTTTTTTTTGCTTTTATCCAATTTTGTTTTTCCTTCAGACTGTTTTGTAATACAAAGTCACTTGTTACAACTTATTATAACACACATAATTATTTCATTCTAAATTCAATCTTATTTTTTCTTATATTTAGGAAGACGAATTTATAAATATATTTTTTTTCATTTTTTTTCCAAAGGTACTTTTAGGGGTTCGTGTTCGTGTTGTCAAACTTTGGAATTCAGCAAACTGTAACAGATACAAAATTTAAAAAATGATTTATATCATTTTTTTTTTACAAATGTATGGAGATATTGTTTAGTGAGGATCATCCATCCTGTACGAAAGCAGATAAAAACGATACATTAGGAAATTCATCTATTTATCTTGAAAAACAAATAGGAAATCGAAACGGTAGTGTTGTTTGTTTGTTTTTTTTGTTTTTTTAATTTTCATTGAACTATTTGTAAATTGGGCTGTAATTTCAGAACTAAATGAAAGAGCAAGTGAAACAAATACACCATGGAAATCAACATACAACAAAGATTTTACAGAAATAGAAGAAATTGCTAGGTAGGAAAATATGTTTCTCCTGTTTAATAAAGACATGATATTTCAAGGTTATAGTAACAGAAAGAACGTAGTTCATGCTTTTTAATATCGATTGATGAATTTCAAACAGCGGTATACTACTGTTGCCTTTATTATGTGACATAATGAGAACAATTAATTGCGAATACAGATTTTGCAAAATTTTAGGTTTTTTTTTATTTCGTTTTGAATACTTTTCCAATACTTAATAGATGTGGTCTTGCACCTTTTAATTAGAGCGTCACTAGTGAGTCTTTTCTTGATGATGAGTACGCCTAGTATACTTAATTATAAACTTGCTGTCTTTGATAAATTACATTCAAATTTTATATTCGCCTAAAAATAGGACAACAAACAGAGACAAACAGACAAAGATGTAGTTAGTTAGACTACGGTATGACCGTCAACAAAGAGAAAAGACTATAGAGATTTTTTTTTTCGAAAATTGTCTTGAAGCACGCATAACCTGTTTAAAGAAAGAGTTTTTAATAATAAAAAAAAAAACCACTTTAACACTGGTAGATTTATTTTAAAAAGTTCACTTTTTGTGCATGTTTTGTTCTCTAAAGAATATGATTTTGGCACTACATTTTATATGGAATCTGTTTATGTTTTACGCTGACTTACTAATCGATATTCTATTTTTTTTTATTGATTTCAGGGGAAGATTTTCAACTGTAAAAAAGGTCTCACAAAATTGCACGAATAGGGAAATGGCTGCCAAATGTATACACAAACGCATTACAGACATTGATCATGTAGAAACAGAGTACAACACTCTGCAGGCATTACAACATGATAACCTGATTTCGGTTTTTGATGTCTATACAACACCAACTTCATATATCATCATTATGCCTTTGTAAGTAGTTAGTATAATTGGAAAATACAAATACAAAGTTTCAAGGGTTATTTTAATATTATATATTTGACCATTGACCTTTTTCTTTTAAGATTGTTTTCGACAGCAAAACTATTTGATATTTATAACAGAATACTCTATTAAATAAAAAAAACTGTACTATTTTGGTGACACGCTGAAATAAATTCTTGTTTAAAGGTAACTGTGGACGCCAAATGATATTATTCATAGTTAACTTAAGATAAATCAGATTTAATTGAAGTATGAATAAAGGCAACAGTAGTATACCGCTGTTCAAAACTCATAAATCCATGGACAACAAACAAAATCAGGGTTACAAACTAAAACCGAGGGAAACGCATAAAATATAAAAGGAGAACAACGACACCACACCGAAACGCAACACACACAGAAACGGATGAACATTGTCATATGTCATATGTGATAACAAATAATACTGAGCTGAACATCATTTATAATTTGATCAAATGTTTACCAATTTCCACAACGAAGTCTTACCTAAAATAAAGCTATAAAGCTGTAACTGGAGCGCATGTTTCTACTCTACAAATTTATATCGTCATCACCGGGATTCGAACCACGGTCGCCTGCGTGACAGTCAGTGCGTTAACCCACTGAGCCAAAGAATCGATTCCCTAGATCAGTTGATTGAGACTGGCTTTATATGTTCTACCTGTACTAAGGAGGGAAAGCAACCCCGCTACACTATTCCCCCACAACAAGAATCATCCTTTCTTTATATATAAAACAATCCCTGGCTATACTCCAGATAATCATCGTGGATTTTTTAGTCGGGTGCCAAATGTAACCGGAGAGCATGTATCTACTCTACAAATTTATACCGTCACCACTGGGATTCGAACCCCGGTCGCCTGCGTGACAGTCAGTGCGTTAACCCACTGAGCCAAAGAATCGATTCCTTAACTCAGTTGATTAAGACTGGCTTTATATGTTCTACCTGCACTAGGGAGGGGAAGCAACCCCGCTACAAAGCCATGGACTTTGTATAAAGATTCTTATAGTTTGTTTGATTAAACTTTGAGTGAAATAAGTACGCTAAAACAATTTTCTCTACATGTACATAAATATTTTTTTAAACAATAACGTTATACGAAATCGAAACGAAAGACACGTAAATAATAGAAAAAAGAAAACAAGTGATGAGTGAAAAGTGTGTCATTACTTTGATTTCCAATTACGTTTTCTGTAAAATAAGAGTGAATAGTGTGTCGTTACTTTGATTTCTTATTACACATCCTGTAACTATTTTATCTTATATTCCAGGTTACCATTAGGTCGTTTGTTTGATTTTATATGTAGAAGACCTTGTTTTGATGAACATGAAGCAGCAGGATTTATATTACAGTTGTTAACAGTAACCCAGTACTTACACAATTGTAGGATTGCTCACCTGGACATCAAGGTAATTACAACTATGACTGCTTACCCTACCAGAACACCTGGGTAATCCCCAATTTTTTGGTACGGTTTGTGTTGCTTGGTCGTTTGTTTTCTATGTTGTGTCTTGTGTCCTATTATTTGTCTGTTTGTCTTTTTATTTTTTAACCATGGCCTGGACAGTTTATTTTCAATCTATGAGTTTGACTGTCCCTTTGGTATCTTTCGCCCCTCTTATATCAATATAATTGATTTTTTGCAGTTTTGAAAACAAATCAATGATCAGTGGTGCTTTTGAGTTTGCCATATGCTTATGGACTTTCCGTTTAAAATTTTCAATGGAGTTCGGTAATTTTGTTATTTTACTATTTTTTCTGTAATTAAGAAATTTTGTGAAAATTATGCCTATCGTTAGAATTTAAATCTCAGTACATGATAATCACGAATTCTATGAAAATGTTTACCCAATGAAAAAAAAAGCTTGACTAGGCTCATACAATTTTGAAAAAAAAATTATCTGCATCAGAACAGTTTTAGTTGAATAAAATTAACGGTACCAATTTTCTTGCACCAGATGCGCATTTCGACAATACATGTCTCTTCAGTGATGCTCGTGGCCAAAATATTTGAAATCCAAAGCTTATATAAAAGATGAAGAGCTATGATTAGAGTAGACAGCTGCGTTTGTTACCTGAATTCTTTAAAAATTCCTTTAACTGTTTGTTTTTTAACTTTTTATGGTGAAGTGAGGATATCGTAAAAATCATGTCATTGTATTTCCCGCGTCTTTATTTTAGGTTGTACATAACTCCAAAAAAATTGAATGCATGTTGCGATGTTTCAGATGAGGGAGAAGGTTTGGTACCATAAACAAGTTGAATCCCACTGCAATTATTTGCACCGGTCCTAAGTCAGGAATTTGATGTTCAGTAGTTGTCGTTTGTTTATGTGGTTCATAAGTGTTACTTATTCTCATTTTTTATATAGTTTAGACCGTTAGTTTTCCTGTTTGAATGGTTTTACACTAGTTTTGTTTTGGGGACCATTTATAGATGCTGTTCAGTGTGAACCAAGGCTCTGTGTTGCAGACCATACCTTGACTTATAATGGTTTATCTTTTTGTGAATTTAGACTTGGATTGAGAGTTATCACATTGACACTTCTTCCAATATCTATATACGATTTTGTTTTATTTTCAGCCTGAAAACCTCTTGGTTGAAATGGTAATGGGAGAAACTCGTTTAAAACTCTGTGATTTTACTGATGCTAGACACATATACAATAATTTTTATGTGCATCCGTTTCGAGAATGTCCGGAATTTCTAGCCCCAGAAGTAATTAAAGGAACTCCAGTTGGTTTGCTGACGGATATATGGTGAGAGCTTTTGTTATGTTAAGAATCAAATTGAATTTTTTTACATACATTTTTTTATTGAATTTCATATATTTTATTTATAATTTATCTATTCTGAGGACTTTATGTCTGAAAGTATACATTTCTCAACTTTTTTCTTAAATAAGAGCGATAAAGTCAAAGAAAAAAGAATTGTTGTCCTAATAAAATTATAAATAGACGTTTTTAATGTTATAAGATCAAGAGATATCTACCCCTTATATGATTCATAATATATTTTTGTGTATATTGCATAAAAAAATATAAAAGAGTGGGTCTTCTGGCTTCATTCATTACTTAATTTGGGATTTACATACGCGAAGACAACTATGACAGCAAAATATAGATGTGTTAAAAGGGATAATGTTATACATATAAAATCAAAATTGTTGTAGTTTTTGTGCTTTTTAACGTTTATATTTTTTCATGCATACGTGATGGAGATAACTTTAATGTTTTGTTTGTTTTAAAAAAAACTTTAAATTTTGTGGTCTTTATTTCACGGTATTTTAGTCTTTTAATCTTATTCTTTCTAAAAGCAAACGTTCATCTGATGGAATTCTTTGCAATTTTATCGTAATCGCAAAATTAGAGTATATAAAGCCTTTGAAAATTATTACCCCTTTGCAGTATTAGAAAAACACGTATAGTGAGCACTCGTAATCTAATCGTATGTCATGTGGTTTACTAGGATCTTCGTTTATACAATACGGTTAAACACATGTAACGAAAATAATTCCTCTCAACCTCCAAAAAAAGGAAAATGTAAAATTAAATATTTTGGTGTTTTCATTTTTAGGAGTATAGGTGTTGTGACTTATGCTCTCCTGAGTGGATTATCCCCCTTTCTTGACGATAGCCAAGAGGAAACATGTTCTAACATCATCAGAGTAGATTATAGCTTTCCAGACGAATTTTTTGAAATTATTTCTAAGGAGGCACAAACTTTTATATTGGACATTTTGGTTGAAGATGTTGAGTGAGTATAGTTTGATTTAGTGAGTACAAAGGCTTAAAGTATTCCAGAAGAATCACAGAAAGAATGAAAAGGAACTTCTTTTATTTTTTTATTTTGTCTTTCGCTATTTTGATAATTAAAATTTTGATGATTTTGATGACATCATCTTTCAAATCAAACTGAAAATTAAGGATAACACTGGTAATTCATCATACATTGAATTAAAAATCTTTTGACAGTTTAAGTGGGGCTACGAACAAAGCTTTACAACCATGAAAGATGATTGCTGCTCTATAAAAGGAAGCAGTTCAACAAAGGGTTCGAAGTGGTAAAGTTAAGGATATCACTGTTGAAATTTAAATATGCCTTTAAGAATAAAAATAAGAATAAGAATACTTAATTAATCCAATTATGGACCCTTGCGGGTTTTAAATTTCATACAATGATTACAATGATTTGTTATAACAATGAAATAATAAAATGAAATACATGACAATAGAACACTGAACAGTTATTGCATGCACATGGATTAGAAAGTAATATGGGAGACAATCAATTTCTGTAAGGATTATTCCCCTTTAAACAGATATGGTGTTTTGAGTTGCATAAAAATGAAATGCAGCCCCAACTGATTAGTTATTAGGGTATTTTTATCCCATGTACACACAGCAACCAACTACTAGATATTAATGTATATATTTATATTTTTTGACAATTGCAAGGATATGATAAGCACCTTAGAGTTTGACTGCAGTTTGTTTATGCATATATAAGCATTTACATATTAATAGAAGAAATATGCATACACATAGAGAAATGTGCACATAAATTTAATTTTTGAATTTAAAATATATATATGGATAAACTAAAAAGATTTAGCCATTAACATAATTTGTGGATCTCAATTCAAAACTCTGGATAAGAAAAATGCTTAACTTTTTAAGTATATGTTGATCTTCAGTGGTCATTAATCATAAACATTTTGATTTGCAGTCTAAGTTATTAAAATTTTGACAGTGTTCATGAGCTTGTGCAAACAGTGATTCCCGACATTGATTATACAAGGGACAGTTAATTTAAAAAATGAAACTCATCTTCGATATCATTATGAAAACAAAAATTACAAGTCCTCTGTGACCTTTCTATAGGTTTGTTCTTATGTCGCTCTTTTTCTACTCGTAATTGGTGGGCACTTATGCGAAATTTACATACGAGTTTATTAACAGTATACAAGATCAATGACACATAAGATTACGGGAATGCTTACCAAAAACTATCACATCTCATTTTCATAAATAGTGCCATCATTGAATGAAAAAAACAATGTCTTATATTTTGTAATTCCTTGAATTATTCACATTTTATATTGACGAAATTTTTCAATTGAAATACTTTTAAATATACATTAATTCTTGTGTTTTATTTAGTAATCGTCCTACGGCACACAAATGCCTCGAATCCTCATGGATACAGAAGTACTGCAGCAATGCCTCATCTCAGCCTAGACATAAATCCATTCCAACAGACAGATTGAAAGATTTTATAGAAAGGAAAAAACTGCAGGTAGTAAGAACTTGTAGAAATAAAAAAAAAAAAAATCTTTTTCAAAATCAATGATTTTTCTTATTAAGCAGACACAATGTTTCATATGTTTTAATATTTTCTTATGTAAAAGTCGTATTTCAAATATTATTCTCATTTACTAAATTTTATTGGCATTATGGTTTTATTGCACACTGGTCATATCTTTTGCCTTTTTCATTTCAGAGCACCGAACTATATTCATGACAGCAATGACTTGCTTTTACCTCCTTACAGAAGAAACTTATATATACCTCGTAGATGAACAAGTGGAACTGTGTTTGATTATACTTCATATTGCTCTAGTGATAGATTGAGTAAACAGTTCATAGCAGATGTTGGTATACCAATAGACCACTCTTCACATTACGTATATCGCCTGTATATTATAACATGAATTGGGACACACCAACAAAGTTACTACTTTAGTCATCAAAAACAAAAGTTGATTTTAATATTTATTTAAGAAATGCAAACATTTTCATACATTGATCATGAAGTATTCTAAGCTAGATGAATTATGTTCTGAAATATTTGCAGTTAAAAGCTGCTTGGCAATGTTGCTTTATTTAATTTGAAAACGTCCTAAATTAATATTTGATATGTTAACTACGCCTGATTTTTATACAACTAGTTTCCATTTAAAGCATGTAATGATTGTTCTTTCGATACATTCAAGATAAGTAAACATATGTGTTTCTATGTTTCAATTTTAGATAGTAGGGATAAACCTGATACTTGTTTTTTTTTCTCTCAGAAAGATCCAAATAAGATTTGTTTGTTTTGTGTCATCACGATTCCACAATATAATACTTTGTTTAAAAATGACACATTACTGTTGTGACATTTTTGTTTTTATAATATGAAAATATTGCATAGGTACTGGGTGATATCCATTGAAGTGAGACGTCGTCACAACGTAACGCTTATTTAGCCTTTTTAACTATTTACAAATAAAATCCATTTTATATAATTCGACTAATTGCATTCTAAAATTTGACTGCGATGACTTCCGTTTCAATTTTATTCATTCATAGCAGTAACATATCATTTGTAAGCCTTGTATGTTGATGAGGTTATTTTTCATAATTTCTGTACATTTATAGACCTGTTGCATGCAATTTTTATTGAATTTCTTAAGGTATAAATTTTGCATATATAGTGTTTTCATGACTCCGATGCAGATCAACTAATTAAAAATATAAGCAGCATTATCATTTCATACATTTAACTATTGTTTATAGGAGGTAACCATTTTCAGAAAACAAAATATTACATAAAGGACATGGATTAATTGAATTCTGTATCACAGAGATGCTTTTATCAGAATTGATGAATCTGTTTTTAATGCATTGGTAATTTAAACAAAATTATCTCTCTTAACCAATACATGAAACAAATCATAAAGAATATCAATCGGATAATCATCCAACAACCTCATTTCATTTGGACAATACTGTCAAATAAGTTTCATTACTAATACAATTGTAGCACGACAAAGAAAACAATTAGACATAGTATTGACTGATTCTGTCGATTAGAATGCAGAGGCCTGACCCCTATGGTTTTTATATAAATATATATGTATAGGATGCACATTATTTTCCAAATTTTGAATTCGTAACTTGTTAAGATTCGCCACAAGTGATTGTGATGAATTCTTCTTTGAAAACTAATGAAAGGAGAACATGTGTTTTCATTTTAGAATGTTTTTCATTGTATATATACACAACATGTAATTGTATATAATATAAAGTTTGGGGATGCATTATGAGTGAAAGTTATTTGAAAGTTGGTACGACTGGCTTCATTTAAGTTTATTATTTATGTAAATATTTAATAAAGCTATTTAAAGTTGCTTTCAACTTGTTTCATGAAGACTTTGTAGATGTAACAGCCCAGAAGCGGGCCCTATTTAAAGTGAACATACTTGAAAGTAGTATATATTAAAATAAAATGTCTCCTACTCATAGGTGTTAATAACAAACTACTTGTATGAAGAAAAGATTTTGTTTATGTTTGTATCAAATGAACGGCGAGGCACTAAAGCTCCTTGTAGAATATCTTTTGTTAGATAATTTCAAATAATACAGAATGTATGAATAAATCTTAAAAAGAGAGCATTTATTCACTGTTTCAAAGATATAAAATAACTGTTTGAGGTATATCCAAATTTCCTGTAACCAGCCTAGGCTGATGTGTAAAAAGCATTACATATTAAAGGTAGTGTACATTAATGAATATTATATCACCTTATCTTGATTAAGTTCGAGAATCTGACGAACCACTAGTACTTGACAGACAAAAATACATCAAATTAAATTTGGGGAAAGCTAGTAGTATAAAATAATAGGATAAATATATATCTTTTTGTGGTGTTTGTTAGAAAGAAAATTGTGGCATGTACAATTAATTAGGATAAGATTGGTGGGGCATGAATAATTTTTAGTGTTCGAACAAACTGTGAAAACATTATTTACGTTTTTAGATCATATATTTTCCGGTTGAATATCTGATTTATATAAGGTTTTACATACCCAGCAGGAGAAGTTTTCCTGTGGATTCACCCGGTCACTCATCTTCTAGACATTTCACATCTTTTTTTCGTTTTCCATAATATGTATCTTCTGAATCTATTCATAAGGAATACACAACGGCAAACTACTCTTTAGTCTTCATTAGGAGACATTGTCATTTAAATGGGAAGTATGGCTTGCTATAAAGCCAGGTTCAACCACCTTTTTTTTCTTAAAATGTCTTGTACCAAGTCAGGCATATTGCAGTTGGTATCAAGTATTTCTTTTCTCAGTACATTTATGTTGCATTGGCATTTTTTGTTGTTGCACCTCAGTGGTTTTGTTCTTCCGTTGAATACCTGATTCATATAAGGTTTAACATACCTAGCAGGTGACGTTTCCCTTTGGACGCACCCTCCATCATCTTCTTGACATTTCATAACTTTTGTTCGTTTTTCATAATATAAAATTGAGAAAGGAAATGGGGAATGTGTCAAAGAGACAACAACTCGACCATAGAAAACACAACAGCAGAAGGTCACCAACAGTTCTTCAATGTAACGAGAAATTCCCGCACCCGGAGGCGTCCTTACGCTTGCCCCTAAACAAATATATACTAGTTCAATGATAATGAACGCCATACTTATTTCCAAATTGTACACAAGAACCAAAAATTAAAATAATACAAGACTAACAAAGGCCAGAGGCTCCTGACTTCGGACAGGCGCAAAATGCAGCGGGGTTAAACATGTTGATGAGATCTCAATCCTCCCCCTATATCTCTAGTCAATGTGAAAAATAAACGCATAACAATACGCACATTTAAAATTCAATTCAACAGAAGTCGAGTCTGATGTCAGAAGATGCAAACCAAAGAAAATAAACAAAATGACAATTATACACAAATAACAACAGACAACTAGTAGTTAACTGACATGCCAGCTCCAGACTTCAATGAAATTGATTGAAAGATTATGATTTCATCATATGAACATCAGGCACAATCCTTCCCGTTAGGGGTTTAGTATCATACCATCATAACATATATGAGAAGAACATAACCCGTGTCATGCACACAACTGGTTTTGGAATAAATGAGTTTAGTTTTGATGCAGAGACCCTATAAGTGAATCAATATTAACGCCAAACATATGCAATCTTAAAGACCTGACAACAGTACCGTAACTATATCCCTTCTTAATAAGTATATTTAAAGGTTTTGTTAGTTTCTGCGGTGAATACTGACATTTTTGTGCTTTATAAAGAATATTTTTATAAAAAAATTGGATGTGAAATACCTGAACGTATAAGAAGTCTGCATATAGAGCTATATGTACGAATGATGTACTTATACCGATGATAAAATTTAGTAAATGTTTTGACAAGTTTGTGATATCGAAAACCCTGGTGTAATAACTTTTCAGTAATACATAAATTTCTCACGTTAAAATCTAAAACATTGTTACATACACGAGCGAATCGTACAAGTTGAAATATATAAACGCCTTAAGATGGTGACAAGGGAACGTCACCATCTAAAAATCGATAATTAACTATCATAGGAAATGGAAAATCATCTCTTTTATCATAAAGTTTAGTATTAAGCTTTCCGTTAATGTTATAGTGTCTTCTGAATCTATTCATTAAGAATAAACATCGGCAAACAACTCTTTTGTCTTTATAAGGAGACATTATCATTTAAATGGGAAGTTGGGATAGCTATCAAACCAGATTCGACCATCATTTCCTTAAAATGTCCTGACAGCAATATAAGCTTATGCATAACAACACTGGTGGGACGTACCATAATTGTTGGTCTCGCTCACCGTCCAATATTTCAGACAAAGGTAGAGAATAAACGCATACTAGGTACTGCAAAAATTAATGATGCAAACGAATAGGGTCTTAATATTGCCTCTAGCGTAAATATTAAATCGTATTCCTGGTATCTATGATGAGTTTATTAATAGTTTATGTGTTAAATAATTGCATACGACAAAAGTTTTTGAATATTTTTTTTTTAATATGCTAATAATGTTAAGCATATCACATTGAAAGGACTATGTGCTTTTGAATCCAATTTGTTCATTCTTGTTATTCATTCGAACATGCAACTTTTTTGTGAAGTAAATCGTGCAGCCCATGTCTATTGGAATTACAACATGACTTTGTATTCAAAGCTTTAGAAGAACGTCAAATATAGATATAAATATTGTAAACAATATAGTAAATATCTTATAAAATGTCGAAGACAACCGATTAATATGAATGTAAGCAGATATTTGATCATCGGTTCAATACTATTTCCTTTAATTGTCTAACCTCCAAAAAAGAAAACCAGAGAAAATATGGTGTTTTCAGTAACTCTTAATATATTTTTATTTTAATATACTGTTCCACTGACAGTAATTGATTGAAAGACTTAATATGAGCAGTTTCGAAAATTGCCAGGATTCCATCACCATGTTTTAAAAACGAGAATAGAGTTCCTGCTATCATTGACAACCATTAGATGCCTTGTTTCATTGTCATAAGAGAGAGCAGTAGGTAATATTATTCCATCATCTTCATTCAAGATATTTTCAACGCTATTTACCTCCCCGTTACTTGATATTTTGTTGATTAGGTTTAAATCGTATTGGGCAACAAAGATACTATTGTGATCACCTACAGCAATGCCATTTCCACCGCTCATCTCGTTATATATAACTGGCTCTTCGTTGTTGGCTAGTAAGACATACACGTGACCGAATTGTCCTGTACAATAAATATCACCAGCTGTATTAATAGAAATATTGTATGGATTAAATTTTGTCACTGTCTTTTTTAGGACAACACCGTTGAGACTGATCATTGTTAGACTGTTTCCAGAGGTAGATAAGCATATCTTCCCATCTAAACTAGTGACTGCTTCACAACTTCTCCCGATATATATCTTTTTTTCAGGTTTTAATGTTGTCAAATTTATAGTTTGTATATAACATCCTCCCCGTGATGTGACAAGAGCTTGACTGTTGTCATATAGGGCTACACTATGCGGGGTATAAATTAAATCGATTGATTGAGCGTCTGTTCCGTCTAGATTGCATATAAAAAGCTGGTTTGTACTCATGGACGAAAGAAGCAATCTCCCATCAGGAATAAAACACCCTTTGAATATCGTTACATCTTTGCCAAATATGTCCGTCTGAAAAGAGGAAACGGGAGATATTTGTTTCTTGTTATCATCCGACCTAGCAATAGCCTGCCCTTGCTGGTCGATGTATAAGTCAGTAGTTTCGGGTGCTGGTGCTTTCTGTACCAAGACTATACCTAAACATGGAAAAATTGTTTTCATGTTTGTCAAAGTTTGTAGTGCACAAAATTGCAGTTTACACAAACTTGTACTCTGAATTTGACGGACTTTCCCTTCTAGTTCGTAAGTTTTAGCATCAAGATATTTTACTGCCTGAAACAGTTGTGTTTCACTTGCATGAGGATGAAAGGAGCCTAAGTCTTTTTTCCATGTAGTAGCGGACTTTAACGTGGATTGAGCATCTTGTGTGTTATAAGCTATTAATGTTTGACATTTTGAATATTTCTCATTTAAGTCCTTAATTTGCTTAGCTTCTAAATAGTTTAGGTGTTCTATTATTGCTGTCTTTACCTCAGATATATTGATTTCGATTTCGTCCTTGCTTCTTTTCATATCGTCTTCATTATTTACCTGGATGCTCAGTATCTTCTCTAATACCTTCATCAAGTTACCAAGCCTTTTCTCGAGATCTAAAATGGCCGCGCCTTCTCTTACACCTTTCGAAGCCTTATCTACTGAAATGATAGACTTGCATCTTTGATGAGATACAGACGCACAAGTTTCGCAAATAATTTGATCGTGCTGACAGCAATATAGACTAACTCTCGTATCATGATGAATGCTGCAATTTTGTGACAAATCGAGGATCTCCGAACATTTGCTTTGGACATTCTTGATTGGAACAATTTGATGGGGTGGTGCTAATTTCTTATGGAATTTGCTGCATGTCAAACAGACCGGTTCACTACAATCGCTGCACCATGATGTTGCACTGTTGTTTTCTGCATCTCTAAGGCAACCTGCACACATTTTATTATCTGCCATGCTGTAAGATAATCAACAGTATCTACATTTATCATGATGTCCTTTATAACAATCTGTCAATGTAAATAGATATAAGTTTGTATGTAAGTTTTTTTTGACATAGTAGAAGTTTTTCTGCGATTAAGATTTTACAACTTTTATACTTGTTATCGTCTTAAACATATATACATAACACGACATTTCACGAAATCATTACCCTCTCAATATATTTATATTTATCTTACCTCCTATAGATTTATAAAGATATGATTGGTCAAAGGACTACAGGTGGTGACTATGTATATTTGATATAGGGTGTCCTTAAAATATATAGGGTTAGTTACCATACATGGTAAGTTATCATATGGGGTTAGTAAGGAGTTACTTTCCTTTCAAAACAAAAAATATACCACAACCCTTAATAAAAACAACACAGTGAGGAAAAATCTGAAAGGATTCACAGACAAAGAAACTGATGTTGAATGGTTGAAATAAATTCATAAAATAGAACAAAAACTTGCAGATTGAAATAAACAATTAATTTCCCCGTAGGAGACAATGATAGCCTTTTTTGAGATACAGACTTTAGAAAGTTGATTTTTTTAACGAAACCTTGCTAGAATTACATAAAAATTATTCGGACATTATTTTTCGGTCCAAAAAATATAAGGAAAATAATTTGTTTGGCCTATGATATAATGCAGAATGCACGAAGTATCTAATAATAAAAAAATAACGGGCACACATATCAACCAATCAGGATTAGCCATACTCTTAATTCTGAATACCATGTTATGCTCATAAAATTGCTGCGGCCATACAATCTAATGGTGTATTGTAACCTACAAGTTGTTATTTTTGGCATAACGGAGTTACCTCCCTTTCAAAACAAAAAATGAAATCTAAAAGGATTCAACAGACGAAGAAATTGATACATGTAATGAACGATTAAACTAACTTCCTTAAATTCAATTTAAAGCTAAAAAGGTTTTTTTTTGTTTTTTGTTTGCATTTAGATAAATGAAAATAGGATCTTAATACTAAGTATTGAAGACTTGATCACTTTGATACTAGGCCGCTAGTCAAAGTAACACATGTGAAGTTGGTCGGTAAGATAAATTCGTTACACGGATTGCTAGTGACCTAATACGATATATATGGGGTCAGTAAATTCCATATAGGGATTCGAGCTTAATTCGCTCTCACCCCATATGGAATTTACTGACCCCATATATATTGTATTAGGTCATTAACACACCATGAAATAATAATGTACAATCAGAGTTAACGTGTGGAAAATACTACCTTTTATTTGAAAAGGAAGGCGTCCGTGTTTTTTTTCGGAGAAGCACGTTTCATCTACATGAGACACATCAGTGACGCTCAGAGCAAAATATTTATAAAGCCAAACAAGTACAAAGCTGAAGAGCATTAAGGATCCCAAATTCAAAACATGTTGTGCTAAATACGGCCATTGTTATCTATGCCTTGGATAAGAAGATTCTAAGAATTTCACACTTTCAAGTATTGCTTGATGTATTTCACTTGACTGGGATGAGTTTAAACGGTTCGCTCATCATAGACCAGTCCCTTTGTAGATAGGTGTTTTGGGATAAGCTCATCAATGAAGTGTCCAGGTCATACACTAATTCGTTTGATGACACTGGTGGGTGATTTGAAATCAATGATAATTTAAACGACAATCATCCTTATCACACACATCTTCAAATAGACTGTACTTATAGACCGAGACCACAATTATTTCGTAGTGCATTTCTTTTAGACAATAAATGAAAATTAAAAAAGTCCACCTGCGCTTTCTCAATAAAATTTGTACAGTGTGTTGTACAACTTTTCTGACAAATTATCAAAATTATAGAAAACTTCATCAGCTCTAACTCAAAATATGGAAAATTTTATGTTAAAGGGGGGGGGGGGTCTTTTAGTGTATATTATTTTATTCTTGTATCACCTTAAGTTGAACAAAGGTATACAGAAAAACATATTCATTAACTTTATATTGCATTGTACATTTGTTGAGGAAGCATTAAATATGAGTTATATTACAACGGTATGATCAGTATTGCCGGCAGGTTAACATCAGAGAGAATCCAGTTTGTCATTTATAATTCTAATGATTTGTTACAATTTCCGTATCTTGTTCTTGAATTCTTTTGACAACTTCCGAAGTGCTAATTTTTAACCTTTTTCAACTGGACCAAATCACTTATTGACTTTAAAATTCATGACCCAAATTTTTTGACAGTGTCATCTCATCCTCCGACTTGCTACCTGAGGCATTAAACATGGAGAAATACATTTGAAAGGTTTTTCAAAAAAAAAGAATGGCATGTAACACACTGTTCACACTAGGAACTTTATTCGTGGACAACGAAAATCAAGAGAAGACCATTGTGGTCTCGGAACTTATGAAAATTTAAACGAAAGCTCCGCCCAATCAGTTGAAATACATATTTATATTACCTGAAGCAGAAACGATTGTTTCATAACTTTATTTTTCTTGGTACAGATCAACGAATTAAATATAGAATGTTTTGTTAAAGTTGTAAAACAAATTAGGCTTATGCTTTAATATACCGTACTCGCTTTACGTCTTCATGAGAATCATGTGTGACGGCGTGCTAAAACTAGTTGGAAAGTTCATTCAAAATTATTGACATTACCTGAAACAAAGACTTCACAAAGTATACGTATACGTTGAGCAGTACGAAATGGTGGATAGAAACAATTAATCTGCCCTAATTTGTATAATGCTGTGGTGCTCCTATACTGGATTCATTATAACAGTTAAAACATGTCGTTTGCTTTGTCAAGGAAAATGCAGGAATATTTCCTTATTTGGGAACTTTGCAAATAATATAAAAACAAGGTGAATCATCACTTATGATTTTGATTTTGGAAGATGGAACAATACTTATCTTAAGATTAACAAACATAAAACAAAACGTTGTCTCGATTTGTACCGATAATTAGGTTGTCTGCATATTTATATTCCAAATATCAGCTGCGAGTCACACTATGAATCTTTTTGTCGCGTGAGCGCAGGAAACAAGTTAAATAAGGCAATTTCAATATGCAGAAATCAATTTGTATAAATCCAACAACTATGTTCTTTCCAAAATTAAAATACCCTCTATTTCAAATGAAATCAAGATAACAGTATACTAATTGTTTTCATTTTGTACTCCAAAACGGCTTATATAACTATATGTTGAGACAATACATTGTTCTTTTAATAATATATAAACACTCGGAGTTCTTTTAATACATCAAAATATGTTGATATTGGATAACGCTTTTAAAGGTTTGTTTTCTAACTTTCTGTGTATATGTACAATATAGAGCTTCGTTCAGTTTGTTTTATATCTTTCTTTCATATTAACACAAGGCTGAAAGAAGATATCTTTTGATAACTATTTACACCACTGGGTCGATGCCACTGCTGGTGGACGTTTCGTCCCCAAAGGTATCACCAGCTCAGTAGTTAACACTTTGGTGTTGACATGAATATCAATAATGTGGTCATTTTTTAAATAAATTTCCTGTTTACAAAACTTTAAATTTTTCGAAAAACTAAGGATTTTCTTATCCCAGGAATAAATTACCTAAGCCGTATTTGGCACAACTTTTTGGAATTTTGGATCCTCAATGCTCTTCAACTTTGTACTTGTTTGGCTTTTTTTTTATAATTATTTTGATATGAGCGTCACTGATGAGTCTTATGTAGACGAAACGCGCGTCTGGCGTACTAAATTATAATCCTGGTACCTTTGATAACTATTTACACCACTTGGTCGATGCCACTGCTGGTGGACGTTTCGTCCCCGAGGGTATCACCAGCCCAGTAGTCAACACTTCGGTTTTGACATGAATATCAATAATGTGGTAATTTTTATTAATGTCCTGTTTACAAAACATTGAATTTTCGAAAAACTAAGGATTTTCATATCCCAGGCATAGATTACCTTAGCCGTATTTGGCACAACTTTTTGGAATTTGGGATTCTCAATGCTTTTCAACTTTGTACTTGTTTGTTTTTTTTTTTTTTTTAAACATTTTGATATGAGCGTCACTGATGAGTCTTATGTAGACGAAACGCGCGTCTGGCGTACTAAATTATAATCCTGGTACCTTTGATAACTATTTACACCACTTTGTCGCTGCCACTGCTGGTGGACGTATCGTCCCCGAGGGTATCACCAGCCCAGTAGTCAACACTTCGGTTTTGACATGAATATCAATAATGTGGTAATTTTTATTAATGTCCTGTTTACAAAACATTGAATTTTCGAAAAACTAAGGATGTTCTTATCCCAGGCATAGATTACCTTAGCCGTATTTGGCACAACTTTTTGGAATTTGGGATCCTCAATGCTCTTCAACTTTGTACTTGTTTGGCTTTTTTTTAAAATTTTTTTATATGAGCGTCACTGATGAGTCTTATGTAGACGAAACGCGCGTCTGGCGTACTAAATTATAATCCTGGTACCTTTGGTAACTATTTAACTATCATTAAATACACCAACCATATTGATCAAAATCTTCTCAACATTCCACATTTCTTTCTTTCTTACATTTGTCTTTTTACAAGTACAAAAGTCTATTCAAGATAATGCATAGGAAACCTCGATGAAAACAAAATGTAGTCCGTTGCAACAAAAGTCGGAAATGTAGAAACATACTAAAGTAAAGTCACAAAAATACTGAACTCCGAGGAAAATTTAAAACGGAAAGTACCTAATTAAATTGCAAAATTAAAAGCTCAAACACTCAAAACGAATGAACAACAACTGTCATTTTCCTGACTTGGTACAGGTATTTTCTTATGTAAAGGTTTTATAGTTTTATAAACCACTCACTTGTATGACAGTCGCATGAAATTCGATTATATTGAAAACGATGTGTGAACAAACCATACCATAAAATAAAATAGGTGAATTAAAAATGTCAAAATTAAGGATATAGCAGTCAACATTGTGTTATAATCTTAATCACTACAAAAAACAAACACATATGTGTCAAAGAAACACAAAAAGGCATGCAAGTAGGAAACATTAGCAAAAATGAAAGACAAGAATACAAAAATTGACCATAGCATAATAACAAAATTACAGGATGTATAAGTACAGAGACACGTCATATATCATTAATAAACACTAAAAAGCATATAGACAAAGCACATTAGTAAAAATGAAAGACAGGAAGACAAACATTTCACCATAGAACAATAACACAATAAGGGGAGGTATACGTACAGAGTCACGTCAAATATATATCCATTAAATTTGAAAACGTTAACGTCATATGAGGTATATCGTGTCAAGGAGTCCATACATTTGGTGTTCAATGTGTATGAATACGACGATTGGATTTTTTTTGTTTGGAACGTGATAAAATGTTCTGGAAAGGAGGACGGCAGGTTATATTTTTTTTATAACGCATACGAAATATAAAAATGAAAAGACCGTGTTTAATACCTTATCAGAAACTGTCGATAGTGTGTAGTTAGGGAAAACATTATATCAAATTATTCAATAGATTGATTGAATGACAGATTGAAGTATTTTAGTGTTTTTAATTTTTCTTTCTCATAAATAAAAGGCCATTATTGATGCGTTTTTAATCTTAAACATTACGACGTATATCCCACTGATTGATTTAAAGCTCCATAGTCGTACTATTATATTCGTCAATGAAATCAATACCTTTAAAAACAACTAATTCTAACAATCGTATCAGTAAATTCTATCAGCCATACAGGGTCATAGAAACAATTAATACATTCAACATGTCCACACAATTATCTGGATTGGCGATTGCTATAGAAAAATATATAGATAGTACAATGTAACACACAATAATATAAGTTAAAGAATTTGGAAAATTTTCTCGAGTATATATTTAATAGTTCAGGGTAATATGATCTCAACATGATTATCACTTTATTTAAGAAATAGGAGTAATTCGGTTTTAACCCAAATCACATTCTTAAATTAAATTAAATTCATTTTCAATATTTGATTCAAAATTCGAAATAAAGTACTACCCAGTCACATTTCTTTCAGTGTTATTTTTTCAAGCATTTGTACCTTGGTTGCCTTGAAGAAACATTAAGTAACAATCAGTTAATTTCAACACTTAATTTTATCACAGCCTGTGCGGAAAATGTCAACATACATTAAATACATTTTAGAGCCCTTTAGTTTTCGGAAGATTGGTTGCATGCTAGATCTCTTGTGAGCTGAGAATAAGGCAAATATGCTATCCTATTTTATTGAAATTCAACAAGGGATCTAAAGTGGTAACAGTTGGTTTTAATACTAAAGTTATACATATTTCTCCATTTACTAAGCTACAGCCGTGCGCACCAAGTATTAACAGTGTACTTATTCAGCATATTACTTTTGACTTCGTCCAGTAAATTTCAGTCATGACTAGAACACTAGAACAAAATTTGGCAGATGACAGACATGTTAATGCAGATAGAAACATTACCTGCAGATACTTTAAGGTATTAGTATTTGGGGTTCTATTTCACCGCAATATTGCCTGCATCTCCTGTTCATCAAGATTGACACCAAAAGTAGTGTACATCTTAACTAACAAGAGCATCTTGCAATGAAAACATTCTGGCATAAATCAATTATACAACCAGGATTCAAATTTTAGATGAAATTCGTAGTGCTTATTTTTATATTTTTATCAACTTCATGATTAGTAAATAAAAACAATACTTACTTTAATTTGTGATCCATACACAATATTAATATCTTTAAATGATAATGGATTGTACAGGCGATCAAACATACAGTATTTAACCAAACTTAAACTAGCAAATGTTTGAACGAATATTTACATGTAAATATCCACACATGTTCGCAGAAAACTTATCGAAGTAATTTAAAAACCCTAAACCAATTGGTTTACTATCTATACTGATTTATGTCCCCTTTTCACGCAACCAAGCGTAACAAACTGTCTTATTATTATTCAAATGAAGGTAATCAATCATTCAACAGAACTATGAGGTGTTTCAAATGTTTTCAACTATTTTCTTCTAAATTGCATTTAACAGGAATTGTTGGTTATATGAAAATATTCAGGAATTGATTGAACAAATGCATGCAGATTTAATAAACTAAGTCCTGTGTGAACGTTCTTTTTATATTTCATCAAATAAAACATCTAAATTTGTTAAAATGAACTCTTTTTTATATGGACAGTCCATTATAATTATCCAATATATTAATCATAATTATTCAGACTCATTTACCTTTTGAGATTTTTATATATTGGTTTCAGATAGTGTTTTATAAGTATTGTAATTTTCTAAAGATAGATTATAGTTGTAGTATTTGAGATACTATTGTGTGCTTTAATTAAGTATTAATAATAAAAAAAAAAACTGTGGAAAAGGAATGCTATATTCAGCATCAGCACTACTGTTTAAAGATTTTGATTGGTTACCAACAGAGAACAAAATCTCAAACCAAAAAATGATTTTGGTGAATACATGCCTTAGATATGACGCCCTTATATATCTAACTAACCACGCAATGCCATTAATGAGCATATATTGTTTGACGAAACCGCGCTAACTGAAATTCCAAGTTCTAAAAGCCAAAACAAAGTGGCTTGATAACAATGTTACTGTCAAAAAATTTTCATTACTTTTATAGTTGTAGCATGTTAAAGAATAAATTCTGACAGAGTATTGACTGAGTCTGTCGACTATAAGCCAGAGGCCCAATCTCTTAATGTTAGATATATGTATTTGATTTTAAAGATGCAATTTTTTCTTAATTTTTAAACTTGTTAGTTGAATAATTCGGTAATAGTGATTGTATTGAGTTCATCTTCTTCAATACCATATTAAATGGTTGACCGTTATTGTACTTCCAGAGTTCAATAAGTATTGGTTTATAGGAGAATATGTGTTTTCATTATTGAATGATTTGCATTGTATATATACACAACATGGATTTGTATATAATATAAAATTCTAGTATGCATTATGAGTAAAAGTTATTTGAAAGTTTGTACGACTAGCTTCATTTAAGTTTATTATTTATGTAAATATTCAATAACGCTATTTCAAGTTCCTTTGCCTAAAACTTGTTTTATGAATGCATTAATATTGCACACAATTGATTTTTGTCGTAAAGTAGAATCGCATTGGAGCAGCAATTTTAAGGGGCAAGCTGAAGAACGCCTCCGGGGGTTTCACGCTACATTGAAGACCCTTTGGTGTCCTTCGGCTGTTGTCAGCTCTATGGTCGGGTTGTTGTCGCTTTGACACATTCCCTATTTCCATTCTAAATTTTCTTTGCCAAATAATTAAAATAGACTTTATTAAATGTTACACCAACAAAACGGCCCCAGTCCCCAAAAATATACTGGTAAACTATTTGTGACCCGCCATGACATTTTCAGGCATATGGAGGTAGAACGTCATTGTTAACTTTTTTTAACTACATAATAATTCTATTCAACAAATATTGGTTGCCATTGTTAGAAAAATTATAAACATGATAAATATCGAGATTCAATCAAAAACGTATTTGTGAAGAAGAGATAAACACATTCATTGGCATCTTTTTAGTGGACGCCGAACTATACATCATATATAAGTTTTGAAGAACTTTTACTTTATCGTTTTAAGTGAAAAATATTTGAATCTACATTTTAAATTAAATAATATTCAAAATTAACAACATCACTACACGGAGTTTAATTTGTTACATTTTCAATTGATATTAAAAAAAAATCAAATTTCTGCTCTATAGATTTTTTTCATAAATGAAGTCTGAAATATATCCATGATAAATGCACCGTATCGAATGCTTATGAGGGAACACCTACTTATTAATTGTTACGCTTCGCATACTATGTTAAGAGACATACATAATAAATCTAAATTAAAAAAAAGAATTCTTAAAGCTTACTTTGACAACTTTCAAACTAACTTCATTCCAACAAATTTAAATAACATGTTCTAAATTGAGCTACAAACAAAACAAAAATTCTCTAAAGATTTTCTTTCATAAATGAAGTCTGAAAAATATCCATAATAAATGCACCGTATTAAATGCATATATGAGAACACTTACTTATAACCTGTTATGCGTCGCATACTATGTTTAGAGACATTCATAATAAATCGAAATTAAAAAAAGGAATTCTTAAAGCTTACTTTGACAAAGGAGTAGGTCCGGTAAGACCCTTTTTTGGCCCCAAAATATAACAGTTTTACAAAATTGTTAAAATGTAAACTTTTAGTTATTTATTGGACAGTTGAATGCTTCTGCTACATAATATGGGCTGTTTTTGACAATACAATGCACATATATCGGGTTGTAGCACCATTAAGTCATGCTAAATTACTGAAATCTTCAAAATTCTATCATTTTAGTTAAATTTAGACGGTTTCCGTTCCGTGCAAAACGAAAGTGGCCGCATTCGTGTTCATCCTTAATATTGAAATGTAAGTTGTATTTTATGATAATACATACCATATATAAAGGTTGTGAATGAACACGGATGCGGCCGCTTTCATTTTTGACAAAAACCAACTGAATAGGGACGTTTTTTGGCATATCTGAGAGATTTTTCATATTTGAGCTTGAATCGGATTGTTTTTAATGAATGATTCAGTTTAAATCTTTCACATAAACTAATTGAATCAAGTGAAATAGACACTTAAGGTAGCACAATACAAAGATTTTTTTACTTCCAATCACTAACATTTGAAATGCTGTAACTTTCTTATGAATGCATAGAAAATAATAAAAGAGGTACATATAGATAGATAAAAGATTAATCTTTTAAATGAATGTAATATTTTTATTATGCAATCATTATGTAATCAATTATTATGGAATTAGTGGCAAAATCTGGGTAAGGTCACTTGAATGAATTTAGCTCTTTCATCTCTTTAACTATACAGACAATTTTAAAGAAATCTTAATCAACACATCATGGGCTTCAAAAGGGTGTCTCAGATTGTCTCTATGGTATTCTATTCTCTCAAAAATCTCCAATTAGTGAAACATCCTAACCGCATAAAAGAAGATAATGTTTAATTAGGTGTAAAATTTGTTCTATACATTCTATCTGAAATCTGAGACACCCTTTTGTAGATAATGGCCATAGGAACAACATATAATAAAATCAAGCCTCTAGCGATACCTATGCAGAAGCTAATTTCATTTGAAAGTGGAAATTTGGTAAAAAATATTTTAGACACCGTTAACATTATAATTGGTTACATAATTGTTGCATAATGCTAACATTGCATTTATTTGAAAGAGTAATCTGTTAGCTATCCAAAACTACCACTTTTATAAATTTTCAAGCATTATTAAGAAAGTTACAGCATTTTAAAACTTGGTAGTTGGAGTTATAGAATCTTTGTATTGTGCTACCTTAAGTGTTTAAAAAGTGGTCAAAATCTTTCGTCAGATGAAATTGAAATTTGAGGCCAAAATGAGTCCTTTAATACCGGACCTACTCCTTTTAAACTAACTTGTTTTCAACAAGATTAAATTACATGTTCTAAAATAGAACTTAGAATTGTTTGTATTGTAGTAAATTTAATTCTTTGAAATTTCATTCAAATACGCTATTGAACATCACTAAGAGCCAATAAATACAATAATTTGTATTTTATATATTAGTGCATTCAATAAATAAAAGTTGTCATAGAACAGTCTCATTTTCATACCGGTATTCGAAATGACTCTTTTCATTGCTATTACAACAAATATGTCATAATAACATGACAGAGAGTTTTGTTTCTGAATATTCTACATAAATATACAAAAAGCCAAATTTTGACAATGTACCCTCCTAAGCCTGGAAGTGGCTAGTCACATATAGTTTACGGCGTTTTTATCACAATGACGTTCTACCTCCATAAGCCTGGATATGTCGTGGCTGGTCACATATATGTTTTACATATAGGTGTAAATACATTTTGGTAATTTAGGTATCAAATGATCGTTGAGGGACTGGAGATCCTTGTAGAACATCTTTTGACTCATTATGGTAAAGAATACAAAATGTATTACATTATTTCAAAAGGAGGGCAATGGTTGACTGTTTTCTTTAAAATATCTTCTAAATCGATCTATAAAGTATAAAAATCTGTAAACTACTTCTGCGTCTTATTTAGGTGACATTATAGTTTGATCAATAAGAATACTGTAATCTATAAAACCAGGTTTAATCCATCATTTTCTACATAAGGAAATTCCATGGTACAATAAAGAAATAAGGAGATATGGTATGATTACCAATGAGATAAATATCCACCAAAGTTCAAATACAGTTAATCTTAGCAATTATAGGTAACAGTACGGCCTTCAGCAATGAGAAGACCCAATAAAGTATAGTAGGCTCTATAAAGCCCCAACATGAAAACTATAAAACAACTCAATAGAAAACTAAGGGTTTCATTTATTAAAGAAACAATTAACGAAAGCAAATACCAGTATAACAATAGATATAGGAAGATGTGGTGTGAGTGCCAATGAGACAACTCTCCATCCAAATAACAATTTAAAAAGTAAACCATTATAGGTTTAAGTACGGCCTACGACACGGAGCCTTGGCTCACACCGAACAACAAGCTATAAAGGGCCCCAAAATTACTAGTGTAAAACCATTCAAACGGGAAAACCAACGGTCTAATCTATATAAACAAAACGAGAAACGAGAAACACTTAGGACAGGTGCAAACATTTGCAGCGGGATCAAACGTTTTAATGGATCCAAACCTTCTCCCTTTTTCTGAAACAATAGCATAACATCACAACATAGAAAAACATACGATAAAATATCAATTGGCAGACTTAACTCAATCAAAAAACGTATGATTACACAATGAACGAATAAATTTGATCTGCGATATCTGAATACAAATGCACAGTTAATAAAATATTAGAGACAAACATTCATGACCAACAAACTAACAAACAAATTCAAACACACTGAGAAATATTTAACCAATCAATGTTCACTTTAGAAAAACCCCGTTTTTTTATAATCTTGAAGTTTATACAAATGTTGTAAGAATAAGTGAAAAATTGAAGATATTACAAATAATCAAAGCTGGTGTACAGACAAGATCCATATAAATAAAAAATAACACAAAAGCATTATAAACAGTATCAACAGGTCGAATTAACAAGAAAATACGATTTGAGAGTACTCGCAGTTACTGACAGCTAGTTAAAAGCCAAAACCAATTAATAGTAAAAAAATCATGCATCAGAGACTAAAATCGACTAAAACACATCACAGGGATCAGTATTTTAACGTCATTAATAGTCAAAGAAAACATGATTTGTGCAATGCCAAAAAATAAATGTATCGACAGGTAGTAGTATAGTGAAGAGCGACTTCTATAGAAATAAAAGTTAAGGGGTCTGTGTCTCTACACATCTCGCCTCAAAAGATAATGAAATTTAGTTATGTTTTAATTTGCTAATGACAAAATCAATATTAGTGCCAATGTGAACTACATTCAGAGATCTAATTACAATATTGGTACGATAACCCTTACTTATAAGTTTGTTTAAAGGTTCGATGAGTTTACCAGGATCACATAGTGATTTCCTCGCTTTAAGTACAATATTACCATAAAATTTAGGATGTGAAATACCATTTTTAATAAGCTTTCTACAGGTATAGCCAAATTTACTTATCAAATCTTTGTATCTATGAAAGAATTTAGTAAAAGTTTTAAGTAATTTATGGTATCGAAATCCCTGACACAACAATTTACCAGTGATGCATTGATTACGCATGATACATCGACAACCACTGAACTACAGGCTCCTGACTTTGGATAGGCACATACAAAATGTGCCGAGAGTAAACATGTTTTTGTGAGGGTTCAACCCAAGTCGGGAATAATAAGTTGTTTTCCAATCGTTTGATGTGTTTGAGCTCTTGGCTTAGCCATTTGATAAGGTACTTTCCTTGGACCTTGGTATTTTCTTATTCTAATTTTCTGTTATCTTATCTTTCATTTTGTATTGATAAAATTGAGAATGGAAATGGGGAATGTGTCAAAAAGACAACAACCCGATCATAGATAAAAACAACAGCAGAAGGTCACTAACTGTGCTTTAATGTAGCGAGAAATTCCCGCACCCGGAGGCGTCCTTCAGCTGGCCTCTAAACAAATATATACTAGTTCAGTGATATTGAACGCCATACTAATTTCCAAATCGTACACAAGAAACTAAAATAATACAAGACAAACAAAGGCCAGAGGCTCTTGACATAGAACAGGCGCAAAAATGCGGCGGGGTGAAACATGTTTATGAGATCTCAACCCTCCCTATACCTCTAGCCAATGATGCATTCATATCAACAATAACTAGGCCTTGTGTATGTTGTACATGATAAATAGTCATCTTATGCGAAATGCATTTCGAGCAAACAACATTTTAATCCTGGTATCTATGATGAGTTTATCAAAATATAAGCCTGATACATGTGATAACTATTTACACCACATGGTCGATTCTTCTGCTGGTCACATGTGGACATTTTGTCTCCAATGGTATCACCAGCCCAGTAGCAAATCGGTGTTGACATGAATATCAATTGTATGATCAATTTTATAAATTCACTGTTTGCCTACGTATTCATGAATTATTCAAAACACAAAGGATTGTTTTATCCAAGGCATAGATAACCTTACCCGTAATTGACTCATATCTGTGGAATATTTGGTCCTCATTGCACTTCAATTGTAAATTTGTTTAGCTTTCAAACCATTTTGAAATGGACTTCAGTGATGAGTATTATATAGTCGAAACGCGCGTCAAGTGTGTCAAATTATAAGCTTGGTACATTTGATAACTATTGTACCCTTGTTAATACGTACGCCTTCTAGCCTGAAGACTCATCAGTGACGCTCATATCAAAATATTTATAAAGCCAAACAATTACAAAGTTGAAGAGCATTGAGGATCCAAAATTCAAAAAAGTAGTGTTTTAATCAACCAGACCTTGAAATGAAAAACCACATACCAAATAGGGAATTCTGTCATCACAAAAGAGGGGCAAAAAAATACTAGAGGTACATTCAAAATCATATGACGAAAATTAGCAAACTACGCCATTGCTACAAAACGTAAAATTCGCTGCACTTTTTTCGTAAGAGACGTTATATATATTACTGACTTCTGTTATGAAAGTAGACAAGTTCGTCAGGTTAGGTTAATTGTTCCTAATATTTTTTGTTTGATCTCTTGCATTTCTGTACATTCTTATGTGTACCCTATATTTGTCTCTATTCAATTGAACTAATGGTACCTTAAATTTCTGTGTATCCTTCCTTCTTGACACGGATATGACCACAATGCAACAAAAATTAAATCTAGAGGCGCTTAAGAGTCTGCGTGGCTCACCTTGGTCTATGTGCATATTAAACAAATAACACAGACGGATTCATGACAGAATTGTATTTTGGTGATGGTGATGTGTTTGAAGTTCTTACTTTACTGAACGTTCTTTCTACTTACAATTATATCAATCTATAATGAACTTTGTCCATTAGTAACAGAAAAAGGTAAAATCACAAAAATACTGAACTTAGAGGAAAATCAATTCGGAAAGTCTATTATCACATGGCAAAATTATATAACAATACGCATAAAAAACGAATGGACAAGAACTGTCACATTCCTGACTTGGAACAGGCATTTTCAATTGTAGAAAATGGTGGATTAAACCTGGTTCTATAGCGCTAACCCTCTAACTTTGATGACAGTCTCATCGAATTCCGTTGTATTTACATTGATGTGTTAACTAAACAGACACAATAAATAAAATAGTCAAACTATGGGTACATCAGTCATCATCGTATAACAATTTTAAAAGGAAAGAGGTAATCATTTTGTAAAAATTTAACAAATTAATAAAAATTGTTAAAAATTGACTATAAAGAGACTTTTTAAGGGGTCAACTGACCATTTTGTAATGTTAACTTATTTGTAGATTTTACTTTGCTGAACATTTTGGCTGTTTACAGTTTATCTCTATCTATAATAGTATTCAAGATAATAACCAAAAACGGCAATTTTTTATTCAAATTACCAATTGGGGGCAGCAACCCAACAACCAGTTGTCCAATTCCTCTGAAAATTTCAGGGCAGATATATATTGATTTGATAAACAATTAAACCCCCATTTCAGATTTGCTCTTAATGATTTGGTTTCAGAGTTATTGGTTGGATGGTCGGGTCACCTCACACAGTGTTTAAAGTAGATTCACAATGATGATTGTGGCCAAGTTTGGTTAAATTTGAACCTGTAGTTTCAGAGGAAAAGATTTTTGTAAAAGTTAACGACGACGGACGACGGACGCCAATTGATGAGAAAAGCTCACTTGGCCCAGGTGAGCTAAAAATTGTTGATAATCTTAATCTTTGCTTTATACACGAAACGCGCGACTGACATATTATTATATGGCTGGTATCTTTAATGGGTTTTGTTTACTGAAGCTTAAACAAAATCCATCTATGTTCACTTTGCTCAGTCTTCAGCTTTCTCAGTTAAGTTTTTTGTACTGTTTGTGTATCGGTCGTTCTTTAATGGTCTTTACGAGATATAGTATTGTATATCATAGTCCGCCCTTCTGTCTGTTTGTCCGACGGTCTGTCACCCGTCCGTCCGCTTGTCTATCCGACCGTCTGTCTGTGTGACTATTAAAATAACATCCGTTTATTTTTCTGATACATTTATACAGACACGCCATGGATCTTAATTCTTAGAAAAAGCGACGGGCGTATTATGTGGTGATGATGCAGCTCTTTATTCGTGTTTGTCATGACAGTGTCGTTTTTTTGCGAATGACGAGCTTTAGATATCAGTATCTTTCGACTCTCTTTTCTGACAAAATAAAGATGATAAAAAACAATGTAAATATTTTCGTTAATTTAGAAAATTTTAACGCGTCCAATTCCTATCACCCAATGACAGTACAGTTTCACTTTTCAAACTAATTTAAAGAAAATGCTGCTTCACAATGTATGAAAAACAGTGAAGAGGATGGCTCACCCGGTGCATTAGAATTAACAAAAACAAAGTCAATACAAATACAAAGTTTTATTATTGTCAATTATGACGCCCAATAATTTGAGCAGTACAATTAAGTTCAGTTTCATACAAGTGATTACATTGATTACATTGATTATTTAACAATTAAACAAAGTCAACATGATACCTTAGCAGATCATCCGAGAGTGAAGGGTGTACCACCAGGTCAGTTTAATCATTTGATCCTCAATGTGATCATATTATCTTACTGATTTATGGCTAGGATAGATACTTGTTGTTGAATTTTCATCAAAATTGAACATTTGAAGCCACATTTAAAGCCAACTCTTTCGGCTTTTTTTTTATATTAATGTAGGTCTGCAAACTTAAATGCGATGATAAAGCGCCCGTGTCACCTGTAGTATCATTGACAAATATAAAGTTACACTTCATTTTTTATTTACTTTTTATTATTGAAATATTTTAAAAGGAACCAATTTCCTGTTTGAAATGAATAGGAGAAATTATAAACTATTAGTAATTAGTTTAATAAGACGCTTTAACATGTTTTAAAGAGAAACCAAATAACTGTGTCATACATCATTGTAATCTTGTAATCCCCGCTTCTTTTTCTTTATCATAGTGTTTGTAAGACTTATCTGCTTTGTCTATTGTTTTCTATATATCTCACAAATTGTACAGTCAATTACCAAAATGTGATCAAATAAAAAAAATAAAAATTTCCTACCCCACTCAGATGAAAGCATCATCCACTTTATCAATTGAATTTCTCCTAGTTTACGTTTTCACATTTTCCTCTTTTATGACCAAAATATATTCCAAATGCTTCAAACGGGGTTTCCATGTAATCCCTACTTTCCTATATTTTCATCGTTGACTCATTCCTCCGACGTTTTGATAAAAAGTCAATATATGCATATATGAATAATAACACACATTTACAACTAGGTATGATGTTTTTTTCTTGCTCTCTAAGCGCTTTTCTTAGTTTCTGTTTGTTACAATGCATATGGTTTGTCTTACCAAGTTCGTAGTTTTGAACATTAGTAACCTACTGCCGCCATAGTTTATCCAGTTTATAAATTACTCGATTTTTCAAAAAGTAAGCAAAAAATACATTGTAATTAACAAACAAAAAATAAACCGATACGTTATAAATTACACATTATGCGCAATTCTGAGCTACACCAGGTATGCTCAAAGCCGAATATTTGAAAGCCAACAATGTATAAGAATCAAATAAATTAAAGATCTTTCTGACCAAAAAAGGACAAAAGCTTAGATGAAGTTTACCTCTTATTCTAATATGTTCCGGAAATTTCAATAATGTCTTGAATCTCTCTCAAATTAATACCGATAATTCTGTGTTTGATATACCCTGTTTAGTCTTCATTGATAAATGTTGACGAAACGCGCGTCTGGCGTACTAAATTATAATCCTGGTACCTTTGATAACTATTTACACCACTGGGTCGAAGCCACTGCCGGTGGACGTTTCCTCCCCGAGGGTATCACCAACCCAGTAGTCAACACTTCGTTGTTGACATGAATATCAATAATGTGGTCATTTTTATAAATTTCCTGTTTACCAAACTTTGAGTTTTTTAAAAACTAAGGATTTTCTTATCCCAGGCATAGATTACCTTCGCCGTATTTGGCACAACTTTTTGGAATTTTTGATCCTCAATGCTCTTCAACTATGTACTTGTTTGGCTTTATAAATATTTTGATATGAGCGTCACTGATGAGTCTTATGTAGACGAAACGCGCGTCTGGCGTACTAAATTATAACCCTGGTACCTTTGATAACTATTGGTAGGATGTTTTTAAGTAGAAAAGGCAATAATTCTTAATCTACATTTTTAAAATAAAGAAATAGGTTGATAGTTTTACAATTATAATACATGATCCACCTTTTTGAATAGAGAAGTCATACTTTGAGAGATCGACAAACGCCTTTCTCTGTTAACTTTATTTAAAGTAGGTATAAAAATACTATTTTAGAAATTTAACCTTGGGCTGCAAAGCTTCTTTCATAGGTTATTTCAAGAATATACAAAAGGTTCAAAATCAAATTATATTCTCCTTTTAATTGTTCAGATTTCAAGAAATGAAGAAGATTACGGATCAATAGGTATATATTCTTTCAATTAATGAAGGCAAATATTGTTTACTTAATATACAATTTTGTGTAGTTAAAAAGGCATTATCATTTAGTAAAAGACATTTCAAACACTTTTCAAATGTATTGTAGCTAAACGTATGTATTGAATTTTTTTTAAATCTGTTGTAACACGAAAATCTTAATAAATTGCAACCACAAGAAAATAATTTCTTGTTCCACTCCACGAATGATTAGAGAGTGGGTCTGCAACAACTAGTATGAGTGTATAGTGGCGCAAAACAAGGTTTTCATCATAGTACTCGGGTAGTCCTATGTAGCTGTCTGGACCGTCTCCAGTGTATCGGATGTCTATTTCCCCAGCATCTGTATTGATAATGCACCTTGTTGTACAATCATTCATTCTCTGCTTCTTTATCATGTTTCCTTGGACAAGGAAGGCTCTTGGGGGTTGAAATATATTTCCGACATTCATAAACGGCTTGTATTCTTGAATGACTATGTTAGGATAAATACTCAGGAATGATAAACTAGCAATATTTTTCAACGCAGCAAACATGTCGTTTAATACCATGTCAACCTTAATTGGTGCTCCTTGTACAGCTAGAGACTGTGCTGCAACATTGGTAGGATCCCAAGAATTGACAAGTTGGAATCTATAAGCATTACCAGGCGTTACATACTCATGTGATACATTCATATCGAAAAGTTGTTGACCATCGAATGCTATTATACGGAATCTTCCATTCCAGTATGACTTCGCAACCACTAGAAAAATTGGTCTGAAATAAAGTAAATAAGATTAAATATGAAATTTATGAATTTGCTAAGAGCTTTGTTAAAATTGAAGTACTAGTATTGTCCACAGATGGTTTCATCGATGAAAACACTCTTGAATCTTTGAAACCAGAAAATCCAAAACGGGGCAAATTTGCTTTTTTACGAAAAATTCATGAGGCCAATAACCTAAGGAGATCTATTGTTTCAACGAACGTTCCCCAGACGCAAAAAAATCAGAATTCGTTGACTTCCCTTTTCGTATGTTTCTAAGACATATCAAAACTTTTGAAAGTTAATCTAGTATATGTATATATAAGCTAGAGTTAGAGGAGGGGATAAGGTCTCTGCGCAATGCTAGGCGGTGTTGTCGTGGAAGTTAGAAAAAAAGTACAGGTTCCAGCCCCGGCTCCGGGGAGGAAGTTACGAATCAAATCTACTCTAATATCGTTAGGTGGATTTTCTAGGCACTTTATATATATTATATATATAGACTTTTTTTATATGATGTGAAATCGAGTGGATTGCCCGGCGTAATTGACTATAGTCGGACGTGTGTGTTGGTTCCAGTGACTGTCTAGAAAAGTAAATAAGAGTTGACTGTTTTCGTGTTTTTTTCCTTTTTTTTCCACATTTTTTTTATTTATTCTGTTTGTTGTATTTTTTTTTGGCGTGTGTGTGTGTGTGTGTGTATTTATTAATTTTATCATATGCTACCATAAACTGAATATACTGTTGGAACGTAATATTGTTGTTAAATAGATGTTTTTTTTTTAAGGAGACGGATTTATAAAAGAATCCCATATTTGAACTTTATGTAACATTGTAATATTTATCTTGACATTTTTCATTAATAAATACTGTTTAAGCTAAGACATATTACAAAAATATTTTCATAATTCATATCATGTTAGAATAACTTTTTATCTGCGTTGCAAACAAATCAACCAAATATGGTATATTTTAATTTTATTGTATGATATCACTTATTTATTCATTGTATGTCTTGCTTGTAAATGTATAAGTATATTTGTAATTGTTAATGTATAATTGTTTTCCTCTTGTTGCACCATACGTGTGCCTAAGTTGAAATAAATTGTCTTGTCTTATCTTGTCAACATGTTGAAGACATACAATCTCACATCAAAGTCAAAAAAGATTATTTTAGAAAAATGCATGACTTAAATCTGTACCCTTCGACACGACAATTGTCTCCATGGACGTCACCTCCCTCTACACGAATATAACACATGCACATGACATCGATGCATGTAAAGTAGTTTTGATTCTCGACCAGTAAAATATCAACCTACTGAATGCGTGGTGACAAAAGCTTACGCTGGTACTAAAAAACAACAACTTCGTCTTTGATGGAGATTATGAAATTGCTATTGGAACTACAATGGTTCCATCATATGCCGATATATTCATAGGCAAATTAGAAAAAAACTCATTGAATATACAATCGAAAATTCTCTTTCCTGATTTATATTTATAGATTGTGTGGAAATAAAATGGAATAATTTGGCGAGGATTTAGATTCATTACTCACTCACACCAACAACAACAGACATCAAAGTATCAAATTTACTTATGAGATATCTAATCCAAAACTATCTTCCACTATACTTCCATCACTACGAATCAGAAAAGACTGAAATTGCCTATTTCTGTACTCAACTGTACTGATTTTTGCTTGACCCTTATATTTTCCGTTGAAAATAGTCTGAACTATTACTCGACCAGTTTGGAACAATCTAAACCCAGTCTAAATCCATTATTGACCTATGTTTTCAGTCTAAACCATACTCGATCAAAGGTATGAACAATATTTGACCATTCTGAACCTTAACTGCCACAATACAATTAAGATATATATATATAAAAAAAAAAAAAAGATTTTTTATCCATACATGCTTCTTAGATTTATCAAATAGAGATAGTCAAATTAAATTATCTTTTATAATGAACTAATAATTCAATTACATTAATTTTCAAAGTTTTTAAAGTTTTGTTACAAAAAACCCCACACCTTACCGAGGGTAATCGAACCTTATTAGGGTGTTTCTTGTTTGGCATGTTTTTTTATACTTAAATTTCCTAAGTTCCTTAATAAAAATTACATAGATTTCGTGGTTACATTCACTAATTATATAATTATCTTTTTGATGAATAACAACATCAAACAAAATCAATAAATTGTTTATCCTTGAATTAAAAATATATCTATAATTTGGGATATAGTATATAAAATGTATATAAAAAAGGGATAAAAAATCAAAAAAAATAATAAAAGTTTGCTGGTAAGGGGTGAAGTATAAAGTAATACCTCCTGCTCGGGGGACAACTCATTTAAAAAGATTAAACCTGGTCAGAGAGTATTAAATTCTAAATAACATTCATTCAAAAATGCAACATCCTGTTTAACTCAAATCGCAAGGCCTTTTCAATTCACTAAAGTAATACATGAGTTTGAGAAATATAAGGCTGTCTTTTTACCTTTGAAACACATGGACTGAGGTAATTACACCGTATTAAAGTGCTTCTTGTATGCTGGTCTCTAAAACACCGCAAAGGACATCCTTTGTATACAATGTACCACAAAGAGTTTTATAATAGCACAAATGACTTAAAAATGTGCATATTTTGGGAAACAAATCCATTTCATACAAAAATCAATAAAATATGAATATATACTAGTATTAAATGGCTTAATTGAGAATTTACGAAACCTTGTAAACTCCGTTCGAATATTCATACGCTTACGGCTTTTTTTCAGATTATCAATTATCGAAGACTTTTTTTACATTTATTTTGAAATATTGCAAATTATAAACTAAAGAATTGTTTTTCAGAATTGCAATTTCACAAATGTCTTTTCGAAATCAACAATTGCCCAAAATAGTTTTTTTTATTTTTAACTTTACAATTTCAAATAATGTATGAATCACAAATAAATTTTTCGATTGTTGAATAACCCTATTACGGACACACAAAAATTAGAAAATATGTTTTTTTAATTCGAGATCACGATGAAACATAACCGTTTTACCGAGATCTCGAAAAACAATATATCGTTATCTCGGTATAACGAAATTGTTATATCGAGATCTCGGATTATTATATCATTATCTCGATTTATTAAAACGAGATCTCGGATTATTTAATCGCTATCTCGGTTAAATATATTGTTATCTCGATAAAACGAAACTGTATTTCTGAATTAGTAATTTTTATGTTATCTAACAATTATTCAAATAAATATCAGAAGAAAAAAAATTCAAAGCGCTCTTTAAAAATTTTAACTTAATTCCTTCATTTATTTAGTTTCGGAGAATAAACTAGTGGATTTCCCTAACTATTATTAACCGAAATTCCTTGGTTCAATGTATGGACAACATGAATACCAAAACATATATATAAATATAAAGATACTCAACGTTATTTTTTTTTATTTTCACGTTACCTTTGCTGTTCGTCATCCCCTATATATAGATATAACATGTCCATTGTGCCGCAATGACCATAATGGGGTAACGGAGGACATAAACGCAAAAAATACGCGTGAAAACTATGAAAATAGCCAATTTTAAATAATGGAATGGACTGCTGCGACCCTTAAGCCCCTAATTACATACATACTTTATACCTCATTCGAAAGCTTATTTATAGAGAACAAAAGACATATAGTCAATATGTCACGCTATGCATATTAGAGGAGTAACGAAGAACTAAAAACAGAAATACGAGTAAACATTATGAAACAGCTTATTTTGAATAATGGAATGAACTTCTGCGACCCGTCAGACCCTAATTAAGGAAATTTTTAAACACCATTTGAAAGCTTATTAAAAGAGGAACAAAATGTTTATAAATAATATGTGCCGCATTGACCATGATAGGGGTTACGGAGGACCTAACTGCCAAAATCTGCGTGAAAATTTAGAAATAGCCAATTTTAAATAATGGAATGGATATTTTGAATAATGGAATGGACTGCTGCCACTCTTTAGCCCCTAGTTACATACATACCTTATACCTCATTCGAAAGCTTATTTATAGAGATCAAAAGACATTTTATAGGTCATATAAGCAATATGTTCCGCAACGCATATTGGAGGATTAACAGAGAACCTACATGTCAAAATACGCGTGAACATTAAGAAATAGCTAATTTTGAAAAATGGAATGGATATTTTGAAAAATGGAATAGACTGGTGCTACCATTCAGCCCCTAATTACATAAATACCTTATACCTCATTCAAAAGCTTAGACAACAAAAGATATATAGTCAATAATGTTCCGCAACGCATATTAGAGGAGTAACACAGACCTTTCGGCCCCTTTATACACTACTTGAAAGCTTATAGAAAGTCAGATAAAATGGTATATTAATAAGCCTTCGAATGAGGTATAATGTATATTTGGAATTCGGGGCTGAAGGGTCGCAACAGTCTATTCCATGTTTCAAAATATCCATTCCATTATTCAAAACAAGCTATTTCTTAATTTTCACACGTATTTTGGCATTTATAGGTCCTCCGTAACCCCACTAATGGTCATTGCGGCACAATGGACATGTTATACTATAAATATGGGTTGAAGACCAGCAAATGTAACGTGAAAATAAAAATAGATAGAGTTGAGTATTAAACTACTTATATATATGTTTTGGTATGCAGGTCGTCCATACATTAAACCAAGGAATTTCTGTTAAAAATAGTTAGGAAAATCCACCAGTTTATTCTCCGAAACTAAATAAATGGATGAATTAAGTTAAAAAATTAAAAGGGACACTAGCTACGAGATATATACAAAATCTAAAGTTAGATGTTTTTTGTTCAATCAATAATGAAAGTGAAATAGTGAAATAACAATTCGCTTTTGCAGCCAAAAAGGTTCAATTTTGTCATATTACGCTAATAAACATTGATAATTAGGTTTTCACTTGCAAAAAGTAAAATCACAAAAATACGGAACTCAGAGGAAAATCAATACGGAAAGTCCATAATCACATGGCAAAATCAAATAACAAAACGCATCAAAAACGAATAGACAAGAACTGTCATATTCCTGACTTGGTACAGGCATTTTCAAATGTAGAAAATGTTGGATTAAACCTGGTTCTATAGCGCTAACCCTTTCTCTTTAATAACAGTCTCATCAAATTCCGTTATATTTACATGATGCGTTAAATAAACAGTCACAATTAATAAAATAGTCAGAATATGGGTACATCAGTCATCATCGCATAACAATTTTAAAAGGGACAATTTAACAGAACACAAAAACATCTATCTACGAACACATGGATTGACTTGAGTGTCTGACGTCATAAAATTTGTATACGTCACATACATTTGTCGTTCAATGTGCATACAAACAGTTTTAAAATTTACATAGGCAATGTAAGCATACAGAGTAAAAAAATCAAAAGTATGTAAGAACAAATTACAGAAATAGACCGAGATTTAAACTAGTCCAAAAGTTATAGGTAGAATTTATGAGAATCTAAAAATAGTTAATTCCACTACGCGATTCAATGATTTTGACGTTTGTGCAAGTAAATGAGTCGACCTCTTTAAATTCGTATTCATGTGAACTTCAATTTAACTCCTAGCTAGAGATTGACAACGCATGCATTGTACGTGTACTGGTTGTTTAAAGAAAAAGAATGTCAACAATGAAAGTGAAACTACGGTAAATCATTTGATTACCAATGCGATGCACATAAAATCATTCTTATACGGTTAAAAGCAATGAGAAACATATATGTTTACTCTATAAAATAAAATCAAACAGACCTATAAAAATCAAATTGCACGTGTTGGTTTAATCTATTCATATCTTTATTTATGTTTACATCGCTTATATGGTCATCTTAGGTCAAATCGATAGTAAATCAGATGGCGTCTGAACTAAAATACACACGAAACAAAACTATATTTTATCTACCCAATGCTCTGTAAACTGTTTATTTTAGACTTTTGATAGTGTGGATAAATGTTTTACATTGTTATAAATCAAATATGAGAATTTGAGTCAAATCGGTGACCATGAAATTGACAGCTAGTGCCCCTTTGAAGAGTGCTTCTATATTTTTTTTCTGATTTTAGTTTGAATATTTGTGTCGCAATGACCATTAGAGCGGTTACGGAGGACTTAAATGCCAAAATACTAATTTTGAATAATTGAATGGATATTTTGAATAAAGGAATGGACTGCTGCGACCCTTCAGCCCTTAATTACAGATATACATTATACCTCTTTCAAATGCATATTATTAGAGGAACAAAAGGTATAGCGTCAATATTTCCGCAACGCATATTGGAGGAGTAACAAAGGACCTAAAAATAAAAATACGGGTGAAAATTATGAAATAGTTTATTTTGAATAATGGAATGAACTTCTTCGTCAGCCACACATTAAGGAACACTTTATACACCATTTGATGCTTAATGATAAAGGAACAGAATAGTTATAAATAATATGTGCCGAAATGACCATTAGAGGGGTTACCGAGTACATAAATGCCAAAATACGCTTGAAAATTAAGAAATTATAGCCAATTTTGAATAATGGAATAGATATTTTGAATATTCGAATAGACTGTTGCGACCTTTCAGCCCCTAATTCCAAATATACATTATACTTTATTCAAAAGCTTATTAATATATCATTTTATTCCACTTTCTATAAGCGTTGAAGTACATGTAGTGTATAAAGGGACCGAATGGTCTGTGTTACTTCTCTAATAGGCGTTGCGGAACATATTGACCATATGTTTTTTGTACTCTTAAATAAGCTTTCGAATGAGGTTAAAGGTTTGTATGAAATTAGGGACTAAAGAGGTCATAGCAGTCCAATTCATTATTAAAAATTGGCTTGTTCTCATTTTCTTATTTTCACGCGTATTTTGGCAATTAGATCATCCGTAACACCTCTAATGGTCATTGCGGCACAATGGACATGTTATATCTATAAATATGGGATGAAGAACAGCAAACGTAACGTGAAAATAAAAAAAGATTTATATATATATTTTGGTATTCAGGAGCCGGTTGTTCATCACTTGGTTACATTTAACCCTCTGTTAAATATAACCCAGGGTTAAATCATTTAACCGATGGTTACATAACCAAGGGTTAAAATTCTGTTGTTCAACATGATTTTAACCCTTGGTTATCTAACCGTCGGTTAAAAAAAATATAACCAAGGGTTAAATTTTAACTGAGGATTTATGTTCCCATAATGCATTTTTCCTATGTATTATTTCCTGGCAGCAATAAATCAATATGGCAGAATCAGTCACCTCAGACAAAATTGATATTTGGGTAAACAGCTACTTTTTACTCATCCCAAGTAAATAATCCCATAGCATACACAAAGAATACACATAACATCATCTTGTACCTTTGGCTTTAGTCGTACATGTGACGTAATCTTACAAAGAAGAAAAAATGGTGCTCTCTAACACGACCGCGTGTATGTCTTATAATAGAAACTCTAAACCCGGAAGAAAATTATCATCACAGATTAAGTTCAGCTCAGCATTATTTCGTATGTTGATCATCATTCATTTTTTGGTTTGGTAAATAAATGTATGATGAATAGATGTACATATCTTTATTTGCTTAAAATTAGTTTTCAGGGGAGGGGACTGCAATTTTTAATTTTATATTTTTTAGCGGGGAAAAAGGGGGGGGGGGATTTAGGAAAAAAACTTGGTCTCTTTTGAATATTGTTTAAGAATAAAGAAATCATTTTAAAAATAGTTATCAAAGGTACCAGGATTATAATTTAGTACGCCAGACGCGCGTTTCGTCTACATAAGACTCATCAGTGACGCTCAAATCAAAAATATTTATAAACCCAAACAAGTACAAAGTTGAAGAGCATTGAGGATCCAAAATTCCAAAAAGTTGTGCCAAATACGGTTAAGGTAATCTATGGGATAAGAAAATCCTTAGTTTTTCAAAAATTTCAAAGTTTTGTATACAGGAAATTTATAAAAATGAAACGACATTCATTGAAAGTAATGTATTCTGCAAATAATTTTGATATCTTGAAAGGCTATTTTATTTAACAAAATTGTGACGCCTTCCTTCAAGACGACATAACCATTTAGACTAACCGTTATGTTAAAAGGGGGACTACCGGAAATAAAACGTTAATTCCTAGTTGGACGTGATATTGGCCCACATAATTAAAGGTATTTTATAAATGTGGTTATGTTCTGGATAATATGCATTGGTACTATGAACACAGGGAACATATTCGTTTGATTATTAACTGTCTGAATATATGAGGAATTAGACAAAATAGATATTATGAAATAAATTCGAATGTTCTTCTCAGGAACACAATGTTCTAGTTGTCCGAGCAAAAAAGTGTACAGTTTAATAACTGATCTCCCTTAATGACTGAAATCGTCTTGATCTTGGTTCATCTGTCGTTAAAAGGTGAAATCACAAGTATTTGGGGGATTGATAATTTAAATACACGGCTAGATTTGGCATATCAAACATGTTAAAGAACCCCGGTAATTCATTTTTTTTATGAAACCAAATGAAGTTTAATTTTGGATCGATCGGTCCTCAGTGTGGACAGGTGCTTGAAAAACGAGCCCAAACACCAACATTTGAATTTACAGTTTAGCATATTAAAAATAAAAAAGACTTCAAGACTCTGTTGAAAAAAGTCATGAAATGAGAAATTCATACAAAATATAAGTAGCTGTTGTCCCGTTTTGGTCTATTCAATATTCCTCATGGTAAGGACCATAATCCTAAAAATCAATGCCCCTTATTCCTACAAAAATAAAGAGACAAGGGAATGATTGACAAAGAGACAACTGTACACCTTAAGTTCAAATGAAGTGGATGTAAGCAATTATAGGCATCGGTCGACCTTGAAAAGCGTGAAAAACCAATACCGTGGGGTTGGCTACAAAAAAGTACGGATTATTATACTAAGTCAATAATCAGCAAAAACAGAACACTTTTATGTAAGAAATCCTGTTTATAATTGAATGCTTACCAAAAATTGAACAATTAAATATTTGAAAGAATACTTTCGGTCAAAAGTAACGGGAACTTCTCTTTACCTTTCGCAAGTTTCATTTTAATCTTTCTATGACTTTACATGTTTATTATGTGCTGTAAGTATACGAGCAAGTTAGCCAAGTCGTTTAAACAAGTAAGCTAGTAAGTTGTTTAAACAAGTTAGCTAATTCGTTATAAAAACTTAGCTTATTCGTTATAAAAACTTAGCTAAGTCGTTATAACGGCTTAAATATAAAACTCCACCCTGACACTAACCGGCTTCCGTATGTATTCAACAGGAATCATTTTTTGCAATCGTATTTTCAGCATAAAGTAATTATGACCAGCAGCATGTCTGTTAAAAAAACATTTATTTAGTCTTAGATGCATGATTTTTTTTATTGTCTCGCCTTGACAAAGTCAAAAAGTGAGACATAGGTCAAGGCCGCAACTACCATTTAGGCAAGTGAAGCTATTGCCTCACTAAAATATCGACACTATTTATTTTTTTTTTATTTGTTTTTTTTTTTGGTAATTAAATATGAAACATAGCCTTCTGTTGTTCTCCCTCAACCTTTCTATTCCTTTTTAACTATTCTTCCTGGTAAATGGGTGATTAGTCTCAATTAAATTAACCTAGTAACGGTAATTACTCATCATGGGTCTTTGGTTAAAAACAGGCTCTTGCAGAAAAAGGAAAAGCGATACTGAACGTGAGTAAGGGATATTTCTAGTTAACTCTACTAATGTTGCTTGTGATTACAACTTGACAGAGGTAAAGAGTTTTAGTATTAAATAACCTTTGGAACTAATCCAAAAACTATAAATAGACTGAGAAGTATACTAGGGCATCGCACAGGAGCAGCCCTTTCTACCAATTTATTTCTCTGATTTACCAACTTTCTTTTGTTCTCTTAACAAACAAAAAAACAAAATAAAAATCATATGAAACCTGCATGGATTAGTTTTTGTCCATGTTTTTTCAAACTCAAAAATTGAAAATCCTGTATTCCAATTTGACATTATTAAGGAACGGAAGAACCTTTAAAACAGGATTTTGTCTTTTCTAATTCGGGACTACAGAATTTCAAGACTTTATATTCGGGATCGGACCACCACCCCTAATTTTATGATTCTGGATCTTAAATATGTTACCACTGACTAATAACAGAAATAATTTGAAAACACGGACCTCTTATTCTATCCCTAGTGTGTTTACTCTTTGTCAGCATGAAAGCAAGCTTTAATATTTCGTAACAGCGAATGTATGATGATGAATATGGGAAAGCTTAATTCCTCTTTTCGGGAATTTTACACAAATGTACGACGTGTTCTTTTGCTTTTATTGACAAGCCTCTGCTATGAGCATTCTTTTTTCTGTCCTGGGAAGACTGTTAAAACTAAGGAAAGGGTATGCATGAGAGACGATGTATTTTGCGGTCGGTCTTGCAATGCTCCATGTTCATCGCGATAAGGATGTCAGCAGACCAAATATTCTGAAAAGATTTCACGAAACCGGCCATAGAAAAACTGGCAATGTCCAATTTGAATAACAATTTTTACTGAGTAGATGTTTGTTCTTTGTTCTGGCGGCAGACTCAAATTTTTATTTGGATGTTTATCTGACACATAAATTCAAATAAAGTTGTTAAAAATTTAGTGTTGATCCAGTGTTAGTAAATGTCTTAAAACATGAAAAGTTTATATAAAAAGTGTTCAAATCTTGAACATTGTCAAGCTCTCTAGAAATTCTCAGAATGCAGAATTTTTCACCATTCATTCCATACCCTGGAAAAAAAATCACCTCGCTTCGCTCGCCTCAATTATTCTGCCTCACTAAAATAAAAAGCCTACTTACGGCCTTGTAGGTATGCTGTTTCGGGCGTCTGGGTCAACAACGCTGTTAAATTCATTTTACATTTGATATTTCGGAGCGATTTATAGCTGACTATGTAATATGGACTTTGCTCATTGTTGAAGAGCGTATGATGACATAAAGCTGTAATTTTATGTGTCATTTGGTCTCTAGTGGAAAGTTGTATACCTCATCGTCTTTTTATATTCACTTATACTAAAATTGAGAAAGGGAATGGGGAATGTGTCAAAGCGACAAACCGAGAGCAGACAACAGCCAAAGGCCACCAACGGTCTTCAATGTAGCGAGAAATTCCCGCACCCGTAATCGTCCTTCAGCTGGCCCCTTAAAAAATATGTATACTAGTACAGTGATAATGGACGTCATACTAAACTCCGAATTATACACAAGAAACTAGTATATTTATATGGGAAATATTCATTGGCTCCATTTCATCCAACTAAAAGTAAATTATAGCTATAATTTAAAAAAAAAAAAGAAGGTCTCAGTATAACTGTTTTAAAAGGGGAACATACTTAGAGCAAGAGCGAAATTAATATTAGTTGGATCTGCTACTACTATCTACATATTTCGTATCAAAACACGTACTAAATTTAAAATAAGTGTTATAATTTGGTCAAAATCAACATTGGCAAAGTGAAATATCATAGTTTTTTTAGAATCTATACTTATAGATTTGTTTTAAATCTTAACCTTAGAACAAAACAGGTATTGGGTACAGAGTTGAAGCACTTATTTTATACCTCACAATAACGCGAACCTGATAGAACGCATGGCAACGTGTAATTACATTGAAACTATGGATTCATATAAATAATATACATGTACAACTCTAGATCTATCACCATCACTGGTACCTGTATTTTAATTGTAATGGACAACTACCACTATATGTTGATAAAGTATTGTTTTCTTATTTCTCGACTGATAATCTCAATGTGCGAATTAAGAACAGCGTACTTGGAAGCCGGACACTGCTTTCAATGTCAATAAAAATGAGGGAGGGTAGGAGGGGTCCTGACTCCTGATCTCGAAATCACGGGTTTAAAAACACGAAATCCCGAGGTACCGAATTTAAATAAAATCAATCTCGACATCCCGAAATTAGATAAAAAGAATTCGCGGATCCCGAAGGGTCAATCCCGAAATCCCGAGCTTAAAAACACCTGATCCCGGAGTCCCGTTAAAGGTTCTGCCCCCCCCCCCCCTCAACAATGACACAGATTTTTACATTGACACTGTATCTCATTATAGGTATGAGTTGTTGACTTCATAATTAGAAAATAAAAAAAACACAACTTGGTACAAGTGGGTGTTTACTGTATTCTACATAGTTACGATTGAAGTAAAGTGAAGATTTGTTTACGGGGGTGGGGGGAGGGGTTGAAAATTTACACTGAGAACAAATTATCATGGGGTTCACAATATCATTTATGAAATATATTTAGGTGGACAAGTTATAAACAATAAATTATCTGAAACTTTTTACCAGCCTAAAAGTACCGACTTAATTTATCCAGCGGATAGAAAAATTTATCCACTCTGAGCAATAGAAATAATCCTAAAAAAAACCTCAATGCTGATCATGAACTCCCAAAGAAGTTAAAGATAAATGATTAAACTGAGAGAGAAAAGTTGCATAAAGAATATATTAGTATACACTGAGAGTCTGTTAAGTTGGTGAGATTTCTTTCATCCCGAAATTCTCACGGTTTTCTAAATATAGGACTTTGAATTTTGAAAATAAGTTGGTGTGCTTCTTTTTAGAAAATTTTAACCCTTGGTTAAATATTTAACCCAACCCCTAAAGGTGGGTTAAATATATCTGCTTTAACCAAGGATTTAACAGAAGGTTTAATATAACCACAGGATGAAAAACAGAAAATAACCAAGGGTTAAAATTTAACCCAGGGTTATGAAATTTAACCCTTGGTTAAAATTTAACCGAGAGATGAACAACTGGGTCCAGGTCGTTTATATATTGAACCAAGGAATTTCTGATTAAAATAGTTTTGGAAATCTACTAGTTTATTCTCCGAAACTAAATAAATGAATGAAGTAATTTAAACATTTTTAAGATATCTTTTAATTTTTTTCTGGTATTTATTTGAATATTTGTTAGTTACCTCAAAATGACGAGTTTAGAAATAGAGGTTTCGTTTTATCAAGATAAAGCTATATTTTTATCGAGATTTTGATATATTTAACAGAGATATCGATTTAAAAATCCGAGATAACGATGTAATAAATCGAATTTACGATATAATTATCCGAGATCTCGATATAATAAATCGAGTTTACGATATAATAATCCGAGATGTCGATAAAATTAATAGAGATAACGATATTATAATCGAGATCACGATATAATAAATCGAGATAACGATTTAATTAATCGAGATAAAGGTATAATTATCCCAGATCTCGATATAACAATTTCGTTTTATCGAGATAACGATATATTTTTTATCGAGATCTCGGTAAAACGGTAATGTTTTATCGTGATCTCGAATTAAGGTAACACGATACCGAATGACGTTACGCCACGAGTTATCGTTCCTGACGTTATCGAATAACGTTCACACATGTATACAAGCCAATGCAGCACGTTCTGCAATTACAAAGTGATCTTAAATAATAAAGAAAAAAAATTGATAACTATGTGACATTTTTAACGGAAACTTTTCTAGATGCAGAGTGCCAAGAGTTTTGATGCAATACGTAATAGTTAACCTATTTAACATAGATTGCTTTATCGTTTTCCTGCAATTCTTCTGCTCATTGTTAACCTTTAACAATGTATTACCGTTTACTTTTAAATATTATGTTTCTTGAATATCAATTTAAGCATCTGCACGATTTATCTTTATTTTATTCTTGGTTTATTTTTGCAATAAATACTTATTCATGATGCACGCCGTATCCCCATGAAATTTTCTTTTGAACGTAGAATTCTAATCTATAGAAACTTAGGATGATGCAGTGGGATGATGTGTAAAAACAGGAATTGTGCAACTATTAATTCGTGTTAAAATGGTCGTCAAATACACTGCTTGGGCAAAATAGAAAAAGGTTATCATCTGGATGAGAATTCTTAGGCGAAAAAAAACAATACATTGTACAATCAGACTTTGAAACCTATACAGAAAATAGTTTGTTAGTATGGAATGTAAAAAAGTTGTTGAACTTTATTATTTTGCCGAAAAACTTTTCCTGTGTTCCAAGTATAAACAGTCTCTGATATTCATTGGTCTGTAGAGAGTGAATCCGATATAGTTTCTGAAACATTCATAAAATAAAGTGCTAGCTTTGTAATCCTATAGACGAAATATACACGGGACAGACAGAAAATTCGGAATGAATCCTGAGAAAGTTAACGTAGACTGAGAAATACATGAGAACTTGATTCGGCATAAATGAAATTAAAATCAATTCAGGTCCAGTTAAAATCTGATTAAAGACAGCTCCGTGTATCCACTTGCGTTTTAGAAAGCAACATCTGGAGTCAAGGCTCAGTGTTGAAGACCGAACATTGACCTATGGTTTACTTTTTTAAACTGTTATTTGAATGGAGAGTTGTCTCATTGGCACTAACACCACATCTTCCTATATCTACTTAACGACATCAAAACATCAAAGTATTTGTAGTATAAGTATCACACTAACATTTCAGTCTCTAGTACATATTTGTTCAAGTCTTAAAACTTTTATTCTTCGGTAGAAAATTCAAACCATAATGAAATAAGGTGATGCGGTAAAATTGCCAATTTATCAACTTTCCACCAAAGATAAAATTACGGAAATGTTAGTTAGCTTACATTGCTACTACATTTTAGATTTCCAAATAACTATTCCTTTATTTGAACTAGATATTCAAAAATGATGTTTTGTCACCAAAATCCTAACAGGCACGTATCATCATATTGTGTCACTTGTGTCCGTTCAATCGTCAATCCCGCACTTGGTATATATAACGTAAGGGTACCCAAATTGCACCGAGTACCCAAATTGCACCTATTTAGAAAAAAAATAGCAATAAAAATCTTACAAGATTTCCTAGAGACTAAACAAGTTGTATTTTTATGATTTGATACTATGCCCGTCTTTCAACATAGGTAAACATATTTAGTTATACACAAAACGTTCACAGTATTTATCAACAGATGGACTATTTACTGAAAAAAACAAAATGTACGAAAACGTCACCATGCGACGTCATCAAAACGTCATCTTTTTAAAATTGGCAAATACAATATATTATAAGTATCCATTTCGTAAAATATGTATAGTTAGCATGGACAAATATCCAATTGTTCAAAATATTTGAAGAAATTAAACAAAAGCTCGGTTATTAGACTTTTGATGATGTAAATTTAAGCATGGATGCAATTTGGGTACTCCTCATTACAGAATCATGGATAGTTTGGAGGTTGATTCAAACCCATTTTTTAATGACTCAATATGGACTAAAAATTAAGTTGGTGTACCTATATGACAAAGAAGGATAGGGCTACATAATAAACACAGTATGGACATTTTTTTCCTGATCATAAAAAAACGTAGGTGAAAAAACTGTCAAAATAGGTGCAATTTGGGTACCGTCACGTTAGGGTGTATACGGCTAATTATTTAGCACTACAGTTTTTTTGCTTCGGGTTATACTTATGTACATGGTGTTACAACTTATATTAAAGCTGGGCATATCTTCTAGATTTTCTTTATTTTTTGTTCATGACAGTTTGCTTATTTAGTCATTTTGATAAAATATAAAAGGCACGTAGAGTTCAGACTCCAGGTTCCATCTCACAAATGTTGAATTTCAAGCTGGAACCTTTATATTTCGCAGTTTGTTTTACTTATAAAGAATGCATATCTGATCTCAAGATTTGTTTTGTAAATAATTTTCCACAAATGACAGACATTTTGTGAAATGTTGCGTACAGTTTGCAATGTTTGTCTTGCTTGCTGATCCACCAACTGACACATTTACACCACACAGTGAGTCAGTGTACGCTATACTTATGTATGTAGCAAATTAAGAATATGATCGAGTAATAATTTTCACAACTAACAGAATGTTCAACCTTTTTTTGAATGATGCATCACATGTGTCTTTTATAAACAACTGTTTTCAAAATTGTATTGTATCGTCCCGAACATGCATGAACTATTTGCCACTGAACGTTAAACAACCATAAAAAAAACCCCGAGCAATTATAAAACTGTTAACTGGATCAAATTTTTAAAGAACTCTTTTTCTACATGGATGCCAAGCGATGATACCACCATCAGTGTCTTAAAGGATGGAGTTAAAAACTCAGTTATTCAAATGAATCAAGCGTCATATTGTTCATGTTATTTCCACGTGAGCTTTACAATAATATAAAGGTATTTTTCATGATTTTAATTAAATTTTAGAATTAAGATATTATTTGATTAATCTAATTTAAAAAAAATTACGTGAATTTAACGTGTACCTACTTCCGGTGATCTATTCATGAACTATTCTATTATAAGATTCACGTGGAACCAACCAGTTCAAGCAAGTTTCAAGTATATATAAATAAAAAAAGAAGATGTGGTATGACTGCAAATGAGACAACACTCCACAAGAGACCTAAATGACACAGAAGTTAACAACTATAGGTCATCGTACGGCCTTTAATAATGAAAAAAGCCTATACCGCATAGTCAGCTATAACAGGCCCCAAAATGACAATGTAAAACAATTCAAACGAAAAAACTAACGGCCTTATTTATATAAAACAATGAACGAAAAACAAATATGTAACACATAAACTAGTTTGGTCCCCTCTGTAAAACATTCAGTATGCCTTCGGAATATACAAATATTAACCAAGAATTTCAATAACGGCGGGGAAACGGCTACACATAAACAAACCATAACCACTGAATTACAATATGTTCGTTTGGTGTGAAAATCAGACAAAATTAATGTTAATTCATTTGAGTGAAATTTCTATGAGCGGGACGAAATATTTCATATTGCAATACTAGGAAATTTACGACACCCGACAGGGGAAATGAAAATAAAATAAACACCATTCAGATTCCGACACATATTTTGTTTTCCATTTCCCTGAGTAAGAATAACGTTACATTCTGTATTCAATAACGTCACACGTTTTCGGCCAAATTCTAAGGGTATCAATCAACTTTGAAGCCATTTATCTCAAAAACAAGGATGGTGACATATAAGTTTCTATACGTGTATATATTCAGTATGCAAGCCTGGATGTTATGTTAGTTTTTTGTTTTTCTCCGTATATCAGAACATAGCCATCCATTGGAAAATCTAAAAAAAGTTAGCCGAAAAATAGGCATTTCCCCTATATACCTAAGTAAATTTGTCGCCAAAATTGACGTTTTCTTATGAAAATACCAAGAAAACGAAAATGGTGACCCCCATTTTTTATTACATATTCCGATGTAACTTGATTCAAAGAACACGTGTGCCAAAAAGTTTGGAAATCGAGAGATATGCCATTTGGTATCGTGTTACCTTAAAAAAAAATTTTTTTTAATTTTTTGTATGTCCCCTTTCGGCTTCCGTACTTTTGAGTTAAATATCAATCTGTTATGTGTTTGCCATTTTCTTTCTATGTGCAATAATTGCTTTATCTAAAGTTTTTGTGTACTGTAAATTCAGAAATTATTGCGAGGTTTTTATTATTGCGAATAATGCGACTGAGTTGTAAACGCAATATTTAAAACTCGCATTTTGTAATATTTTAACTGAATTAAGCATGACTCAAAATCGTAAAAATTAAAATCGCATTTGTAAAATGACAAAATGGCAATAATAAATGCACGCAATAATTTCTGAATTTACAGTAATTTTTTTCCGAAGTATTCATAATTTAGCGGTTTTCTTCTGAGCTGTTGTTCTTAAATTTCATTTTGAGTTTGTGATACTTTTGGAGAGCTAGTTTAAAATCAAAATCAAACCAACCTTACTCCAATTTTACAGGCTTGTTTTAACATTTCTTTAAACTGCTAGTTTTAATTACCCAAAAAGTTGCCGTAGCAGAATAATAAAAATAGTCACACATGCTATCAACCATCAGGTTCGTTTTATTTTTGTTCATAATTGCTTCACCTTTTTCTATCTCTTCAATAAGAGCGTAAATTTGTTCACACTCTATTCCATTTCGAAAGTTTTTTTGTATATTGTTTAAGTTGATCACTGTTTGAAAGGGCCATAATGTGTGATAAATTTTAATGTTAAAACATTTTATGAGAATAAATTAGAACAAAACTTTGTTTTTGTTTTAATTTTTTTCACTTTTTTTGACGTGTTAAACAATGTTTAAAGTAAAATGTACGAACTGACGAAAGACTTCAGTTGGATACTGGTGTTCAAAGTCATTAATCGATTGAGAAAAAAAAACAAAAATCCGGGTTACAAAACAAAACAGATGGAAACACATCAACTATAAGAGGAAAACAAAGGATTAATAGGCACACCAAAGTGCAACAAACAAAATCTTGAAATTTTGAATGCATACTGTTATTGCTAAATATTAATACATACAAGTTAGTAATGTTCACAAACAGACAATCTCGCAATAACAGTCGTTTTCATTAATAAGATTTCAAGCGTGATTCAAGCGTGATGTTTTATAAAATTTTATGTACTTGAAATAAAATTCATTATATGAGTATCTGTTTTTTAATCCCCGCACTACGAAAGTCAAATAGTCTGATAACACCAGTTTTTGTCTGAATTTGCATGAATTTTTACTCGGCATTCTTTTTTTGACTGAATTGTTTATAAAAATTATTAACATAGTATAAATTTTTCATAAAATGTTCTTGATTTTTCTTGACAAGTGTCTTAACAGTATTACAGAAAATTTCTCAAACCTTTCTGTATCATCTGATAATACATGTACATGTAGTCTTGATAAGTCTCAACCAATTCTTGATTGTCTTAAATTTATCTCAATCAGGATGACATGTTCTTGACATATTAAGTCTGAATATGTCTTTACACATTCTTGACAGTCTGAAAGCTGTGTGAATATATCTCGACACATTCTTGGCGGTCTAAAAGATGTCTTGACACTATCTCAACAGTATAACTTTCGCCTGGATTGTGTATAGACACATACCTCACTGTTTGAACACTTACTTTTGTTGCTTGTTTATTATCGCTAAACTAAACTTAGAAGAATCAATGATTTGTAAATTAAACTACCCTTAAAGTGCCCTTAGTAGGAGTATCCCAAATGATCCCAATGTAGTAATTTTGATTTTTTTTTTATTAAACGTTTTATCAAATGCTTTTCACTTAGAATATATGTCGTTGATACTGACACACGGCATTTGAGATTTTCCCAGGTCGTCAAATTGACTGTCAAATTTTCTTAACAAAATTTGGTGAGCTGAGGCAGCTTTAGTCATAGACAAAAAGTCACAATTCATTTTTGAGGTTATTTTTCTTTGAACAAGAAAACTTTCATTTTTAAAATATTTATTTTGGATTTTTTCTTGAGGTTTTATACATAAAGCAACTTTGTTATTACAATGTATTTAATAAAAATAAATAATGATCACATAATTGTTATGAAAACAAAGTGTCAAAGTGTCTTTGTACTTAAATGGCTTCATGTTGCCAAAAATATATCCTTTGCATGATTAATATTTAATACAAATTCATTTAGTTTATGAGCAATTTCGTTCACTTAAAAATGAATATATGAAATAAAAAGAAAATATTTCAGAATATATTTAAACAATTGTCCAAAAATCATTTTTGACTTTTTGTCCTGTGACTTTCTGTCCTATCATATTTGTGACTTTATGTCCTGTGGCTTTCTGTCCGTTTACCTTTTAAAATGTGAATGTGTGCCTCTTTTAAACCCACCATTTCTCTTGTTCGTGTGTGTGGCAAAATTGGGGGACCTTGATTTTTTTCTTTTGACACTAAGAATTTGTTCCCATTTCGATTCATAAACTTAATAACCTTTTTAGAACAACCAAACAATTTTTTCTTCATAATTTTATATCAAAACTAAATATTTATTATACTTTCCTCTTGATTGTTTCTCAAGAAAACATAGGACACAGACATGTTTAGATCTTAATTATGCATGTCTTCGTAAGATCCATTTCATAGAAATCATTGATGGGACCTTTCATGAATAAAGTTTTCTATTATTTCTTGAGTGGATAATAATGTTCTTTTTAACTTTGGAAAATTATTCAATTCGTTTTAATATTAAATTATTTTGACGAAAAACATCTACTTTTAATTCTAAACATTTTAGTTGAGGTAGCACAATACAAAGATTTTATACCTCCAATTCCCCAGTTTTAAAATGCTATAACTTTCTTTTAATGCTTGAAAATTTATAAAAGTGATATTTATGGATAGCTAACAGATAACTCTTTCAAAAAAATGCAATATAAGTATTATAAGACAATTATGTAATCAGTTATGATTTTTACAGGGGCACTAGCTACGGAGATATAAAAACATCTAATATCTTTTTTTTTTATTTGCTCAATCAATAATGAAATGCAAATAGTGAAATAATATTTAGCCTTTGGTTCAATTTTGTGAAAATAAGCTAAAAAAACATTGATTTTGAATTATTCACTTGCAAGTGAATACTTCGACCTCATTGAATACTTATTCATGTGGGCTTCAATTTAACCCGTTAGCTTGAGATGGATAACACGTGAATTGTATGTGTAACGTTATCTGAAGAAAAAGAATGTCAACATTGAAAGTGAAACAAAGGTAAATCGTTAGTTTGACTGATTCCATCCACAAAAAATCATTCTTATACAGGTAAAAACGATGATAAACATTTAATTTTCATCTATAAATGAAATTAAATAGACCAAGAATAACCCAACAGCGCGAGTTTGCTTCATCTATTTATATCTATATTTATGTTTACATCACTTATATGGTCATCGCATCATTTGAAATGTCAACTCGATTATTGATTAGATGGCGTCTGGACTAAAATACACACGAAATGAAGCTACGTATTTTCACGCTCGTGTCGTGTTTATTATTTATTTTAGACTTTTAATAGTTTGGATAAATTTTTTACATTGTTATAGATGAAATATGAGATTTTACAGCTAGTGCCTTTTTAACTGTGTCTAAAACAAATTACAAGAAATAATACTTTCAATTGAAATTAGCTTCTTCATGGATACCCCGGGAGAGTTGATTTTATCATATGTTGTTTCTATAGAGCCATAATATACTAAAAAAAGTCTCTGATTTTGGATAGAATGTAAAGATCAAATTTTACACCCAATCACACATTGTCTTCTTTTATATGGTGATTACTATTTCGTTAAAATTTCCTGTATAGTTATAGAGATGAAAGAGATAAATTCATTCAAGTGAGCTGAGCAAGATTTTGCCATTAATTGCATAATACTTGATTACATAACAAAAATATTTCATTCATTTAAATGATTAATCTTTTATTTATCTGAATTTACCGCTTTTATTAAGTTTTATGCAGTCTTAAAAAATAAACAACATTTTAAAGGCTGGAGATTGGAATCTTCGTATTGTGCTACCTTAAATGAAGATTTTCATTTTGATCTAACGACAAACTTTTTTAATTTTTGTGGCATGGTCAGTCAATTGATAAGGTGCATGGCTGAATACCGGTAAAGCTGTTATTTTCCATATGACAATCGTGTGAACCCTTGGGTGTGTATGACTTATTTGGAATACCTGAGTTATCTTGTTAACACTTTACATTTCATAACCATATTTGTATATATTTGTATTTATAAAAATATTTATATTCCCAAATTTTTAATTATTTTATATTTACATGCCCAACTATCGTTTTTGGTTTTTGTTATAATACGTGTAACTTAAAACAACTTTATATTATATGAAGAGAAATAAAGATAAACTCATTTTAGGTATATTGGTCGTTATTTGTAAAACTCAGAATTGTAAAGTAAATTTAAAACACAGTTCAAAATGTTCAGAATATGTCAAGCCATACTGAAAAAAATCAAGAATGTCGAGAATCTGTCGAGAAATTTCAAAATAGATTCAATGTCAAGAATTTGATAAAAAATGTTGAGACCATATTAACAATGTCGAGGAAATTTCATACAAATTTAATATAAATCAGAATTTGCAAGAAAAATTAAGACATAAGTCGTACTTTTGGAGAATGTCGAGTAATAGTTCATGCAAATTAGGACAAAAATTTGTCTTTTCAAACCCGGCATTCCAAGTACATAAATAATAAAATAACTTCAGACAATCACCCGGAGTAGGGGCATTAGGACCCCTTTTTGGCCTATTTTTTTTCGGAAATTAAGTTTTGATATTATTTTTTCAAAATTTTGCGTCAATGACGTCACAATAACTACGTTTTCGTGCCTATTTAAGACGTTTTCCCGCAAAATTTATGAAAATTTGTCAAATTTACATTTAATAAACTATGTGCGCATGCAAGGACAATTGCACTTGTTAAACGTTGTCGTCAATTCACGAACAGGTTAACCTATTTCTTAACATAGAAACAGTATGAATTTAATAAAAATGACCCGGAAATTAGTCTGAAAATATTTGTAGTAAGAATATAATCACATGCATTGCTGCATAATTATGTCACTGCGTCCGCATGTCGGTGGTAAACGAGATCGAATGCGGGATCGGAATACGTACTCCATAGAGTTTTTGAAAAGTTCCATGAGAGCAGACGATAGCAGTCAGATTGTGTTGAGAAAATATTTCTTTCATTAACAATGAGTATATTGTTTAAAAAATGAAGTACAAACCACATAATCAGGTAAGCACAGTCATAAAAACTTGTTTTTTTTTACATTGAAATAAAAGTTAAAATCGCGGAATCCCCCTTTCTATATTTATCTCACGTTAAATTTTATAGATCTTTTATAGAACTGGTGCCTCGAAAGTTTTACAAGTTATACCGTTTTACTGTTTCAATTATTTTGCTATGGAGACAATTCACGGTCGATTATCTATGTTTTTAAATTATTTCTTTCAAATTAAAAAGGAAACCACGATCAATATGTGTTCAACATGTTCAAAGCTTTAGAACAGATCCGAGTACACAAGTTCAGAACACATCAACTCCAGTGTGAATGAGATTCCACGACTTACATTTTCATTTATACCCCCAAAAGATCCATTCTGTCACTTGTGTATGCAAAGTAACAAAACAAGTATTATATAAAATATACTTTGGTTTTATTTATTGCCATAAAAACCGTCCTGTTTTTGTTCTTTAAATAGACGGTAAACAAATGACGATTATCTCCCCTATCGATCTTAACGAAAAGAATATTATAAAAAATATTATTATTTTATTATTTTCAAAAATTACAATCTATATATAACTTATCTTGGTATTTGTTTGTATATTTTGACAATATAGTATGTTTAAAAATTATACAAATTAAAACATAATTGCAATCACCAAAAAGAATATATGCAAATATTGTTTCCCTTTCAAAATGAAGCAGGACTAATTGATCAATATAGAACAGAACATATTTTATTTCCAATTAAGGGCCCACAAGGGGCATACAGAGCATACATGAATAAGGAAAAAGAATATTAATTTGATAGATACATAGATACAAACATTATTTTACATACAGTAACAATACAATTACTAACTCATATTCACTTTGATAAATTTACCAACAGCATTAATGACCTGATTGTCTTCACAGTTTAATAAATAAATAAATTTATGCTGATTATCCAGTATAGAAAAATTTGGAATTCTTTGGCAAACAAAGTCAAAGAGAGCATCTCTATCTGATTTAAAATTTTCACAGTAAGTTAAAAAATGGATTTCATCTTCAACACAGCCAGAGGAGCATTTTTTGCAAATTCTTTCATTTCGTGGAATATTTGAAAAACGTTCAACTTCAATTTGAAGCGTATGAGCAGAAATACGTAATTTGCATATAGATCTTCTTAAATCAAAGTCCTTAATTAAAGAAAGATAATTTTCATAACCAAAATTCTGCTTAAATTTCACATAATTAAACAGTTTTCCATCAGAAGCTTTATTTTGGCTAGCATACCAATTGCTAATATATTTAGTGTGAATTAATTTGCTAGATATGTTCAAAAATTTTTATTGTCCGAAATGTTTTACTTCTTGTTTAATTTCAAAAACTTCTAATACTTTCTTAGCAAATGAGTACCAAGAAGTTATGTTAGATTTGTGAAGCTCTTGGCTGCATTTATAAGCATCTTTCAATAGACTGAATTCAGTTGTAAGATTTTCAAATCTATACCAGTATTTTACAATTGACTTTACAATATCATAATGTAAGGGGAAACGCCCCAGTTCTGATAATACAGCAAAATTGACACTCCTTTTGTGTACACCAAGTATAAACTTAGAAAATTTAAGATGGAGATTCTCACACTTAAGATTTTTAAAAATACTTTCAAGATTAAATAAGGAAGACTGTAATTTATTACAAGAAACATTATAACCTCCCCATACCTCTGAATTATATAACAGAATGGGTTTAAGGGTATGATCAAAAATATGAACACAAGATTTTATTCCAGGAGACAAATTGATAAAATCCTTTCTAAGTTTATAGTAGGCCTTAAGAGCCTTATATATATATTTAAATATCAAAATAGAGACTTTCTCAAAATAGCGTTATTTTACAATTCAAAACAAATCTGAGATTAAGATAAAAAAAGAAATGGAACCCTTCATGTTCAAAGGGCAACTCGAGGTCGGTTCCATGCACAAAAATGTCTTAAATTAAGGCTAAAACTTTTTATATTTATTAAGTTAAAAGATAGAGAAGTTTGATGATTTAGCAAAAAGTAAATGAATGATTGCTGCCTGCTTCATGTCCCGCAGGAAATATTTCATGTATATTCCAATAAAAAAAAACACCACGGCAGGTATATTAAAGGTTGTTCAAAGTAGGCCGCAGGAATTCAAAATAGGTTCTTCAATTAGTCACGGTCGATGGAGGGAAGATGGAATAAACGGAAGGCTTTTTAATAGCGAAATAGCACAATGCGGGATTGTTGTCTCAGAATTATGTTTGACTAAAATCTAACGTTGAGAGTACGATACCGGGTCTCTTTAGCATGTGATAAAACGAGGCGTCGTCCCGATTTCGTCCGGACGTGGTTGCGTATTTAAACATCCCGCACAAGTATTCGGGTGCCCCGTTGCAAAAAATATCTTACAAAAAATGACAGATCGGAATTCACGGTAGACTTTTTGGTGACCATACATATATACACCAACCAGCAACCAGGTACACCAACGTATTAATGGACATACAAAAGATATAGGACGAAGCATAAAAAAATAGCAAATCAAAATAATTTCCCCGATAATCCTAAATAGATTATATATATATTATGTACACAGCCATGTATCACCATCATTGATGGCGATCCGATGGATACATCTGTTGTAGGGTTGTCACTGACTCAGACGTCCTTATATATATATATATATATATATACATAAATTATGCCTCAATAAAAACGAACGTATGACTATATTTTTCTCCCCCCGTGCACTGCACTTGTAAAAAAGTCTTTTTTAATTTCTACTTTCAGCATGCCTCCTCTTAAGTGTTATCCATGTGTTGTCTGTTGTAAACGTACAAAAACGGCTGAAAGGAGAAATTTAAGTGGTGAAAAAAATAAAGAAATCAGGAAATATCTTGTAAATAAATTATTTATCCGTCCGCAAGAAGTAATTGAAGGTGTCACGTGTAATAAATGCAGATTGTGTTGTGGAAAAGAAATACAACAAAAAAACACATTTTAAGACTTATCTAATTGGAGTTAACTTGACTTAGAAATAACCAAATGTTTATTTAGATAATTAATTTGAACAATAGTAGATTGACTCAACTACATGTATATGCGATATACTTGTCCTTTTCTTTTGTATTAGTAAAGTCACAGAAAGATTTGTTAATTCTTTTTTTTCAACTTCCGCGAACTTAAGGGACATTAACATGTGAACAGTATTTTTTTAAACGACTGTATACAAATATTTGTCATGATAAAAAAAATCTGTTTTTTTTTTTAACTAAACATAATGGTACACAATTCATAAAAATCTTTCCTGTGAAGAAGCAGTGACATTAATTCCACCAGTATAACAACATATATTTCCAACTTCTTCAGAAATATAGTTCAAATGTTATTAAGCTCAGCTAAGTTTGTTTTAAATGTATATAGGCTGAAATAAAAAGATTGATAAGTTCTGTGATTTTTTTTCTTCAGAATAGTGAGATGTGGTATGGTTGTCAATAAGATAGTTATCCACCAGAGTTCAACAAATGATAGAGACATTTTATGCAACTATAGGTCATCGTATTTCATTGCATTGTTGTAGTCTTACTTTTGCATTACACATTATATGACTTTGAAATTTGTCCACATCAATGAAGCCCTTGAGCTAACAAAACATCTCGCCAAAGTAATAGAAAAAAATGAATGACTTTATTGTACATGATGAAGACATATTAAACTTGTTTTAAGAATACTTGAATAGAATTTGGTTGTCATGGTGATATTTCTGATAAACAAATTACCTTTATTGTCTTCTTTAATTTGAATACATAAAAATTATTTTATGCATCAATATCAAATATTTATATAAAAATTGAAAATTCATTCAAAATGGCCGTATGAAAAAATTAAAATTGCAAAAAATTACATTTGCGGTTACCATAGCAACCAAATCAAAATAAATAGTTTCATGTTAATAGATAGAATATTATTTTACAATAAGTGCACAGCATGCAAACCTACTTTACTGATCACATGAATTATGATTATGATGATTTCAAGGTATTTCAACGTTTTTTAGGCCTATCCTTAAAATCGTATCTACCTCCGTTACCATGGCAACCACCTTTTAAACTGGGGTATATATCATCAGTACATGTTACCATGATACACATATGTAAATATTAACATGATTCTATAATGGGCCAAAAATGACCCTTAATGCCCCTACCCTATATTTATTTTGCCATTTATCACTGGTTTGATAATACAACAAAACCCATGATAATTAATAAGATAAATTATTCTTTTATGGAAATATTCTTCATAAAGCACAACAATGTTAGTATTCACCTCATAAGCCAACAAAACCTTTAAATAGACATATTAAGAAGGGAAATAGTTACGATATTGTTGTCAGGTCATTAAAGATTGCATATTTTGACTTTAATATTGATTCACTTATAGGGTCTTTGCATAGGAACTAAACGCAGCTATTTAAAAACCAGTTGTATGCGTGACACGGGTTATGTTCTTCTCATATATGTTATGATGTTATGATACTAAACCGCTTACGGGAGGAATGGTACCTGAAATTCATATGATGAAGATGTAATCTTTCAATCAGTTTAATTGAAGTATGGAGCTGCCATGTCAGTTAACTGCTAGCTATGTATAGTAGTTTGTTGTTATTTATGTATAATGGTCATTTTGTTTAGTTTCTTTTTGTTACATCTCCTGACATCAGACTTGGACTCATGTCCCAAGTCAGGAGCCTCTGGCCTTTGTTAATTTTGTATTATTTTTAATTTAAGTTTCTTGTGTATAATTTGGAGTTTAGTATGGCGTTCATTATCACTGAACTAGTATATATATTTGTTTAGGGGCCAGCTGAAGTTCACCTCCGGATGCGGGAATTTCTCGCTGCATTGAAAACCTGTTGGTGATTTTCTGTTGCTGTCTGTTCTATGGTCGGGTTGTTGACACATTCCTCATTTCCATTCTCAATTTTATAAATAGTTCACTAAGAAATACAGTCCTTAATTAAGTCGATCAAAATGAGACTTCGGACGGTAATTCTATATATATATATATAAATATTTACCCCTTACGACGCAAGCATCCATCGATCGGTATGATTACAGTGGCTTTAAGTTTTCAAAACTTAACAAATTAAGTAAAATAATACTTACAATTGAGGCGCTTGGAATGTTTGAGACAGTGTTACCGACATTCTTGAGGTATATCCTTGAAATATCTGCAAGCAGACCATTTAAATGCTAAGTTGAAATCTATTAATTACAACATTTTAGACAGTTATCACATACCCACTTTTTTATGTTTAGTGCTAGTAAATTTTACCCGTCATCATAATTAAGAATTTTTTCTGCAAAAGGTATGCTCTTAATTTAGATTTTAAAAAAACCTATCTATAGCCCAATGGCATCCTATGTTAAATTCACCAATTTCAAGCATTCATTATTATGCTGTCCAATGTTCAAATAAATTGACAGTGTTTTCATGTCAAAACTGAACGTTATCCTGACTTATGTTTAAAATTTCGACATAATTTGAATTGCATATTATAAGAGCTCGCTAGTTACCAAAAGTTTGGTATGTCAAGAACAAGTGCTTCTGATCTGAACAACAGGGCAAACAAGCTCTCCTTATTCAATTTCCTATATTGTTTTCACTGTTTACAAGATGATTTTTAACAAGGGTTTTATAGTAATCACAAGTTATTTCAAACCAATTTTATGAAAATATTATACTTATTGACAAAGCTACAGCAATGAGTAGAAACTAATTTGTTTAAAATACTAAGTATGTATTACTTTCGTGCATGTTTCTCTTTGTCGGGCCAAAATAAGTGTTTCTATACCTGCAGGAACGCCTACTTTTATGAATATAAAAGAAAATTCGGCCAGAAGAGGTTCACAGTTGGTTCCCATTGGAATGACGACAATCTACTAGAAAATTCTACCTCAAAATTGAAAACATATATATAATCAATGAAAAAATCAAGCATACTGATAGTTGAGTATTCTTCCTCACATATATATTTTTTTTCTTTTCGACCAAAAATTAAATTTGCGATTGAATTTGGGAATGCAACCCGACCAAATAGTGAAAAAACAGCCGAAGGCCACCAATAGGTCTTAAACACAACAAGAGTATCCTGCAACCAGAGGCGGACATCAGTTGTCTCCGTAACAAAAATGTGTACTAGTTACTAGCTCAATGAAAATGGAGGCCATTCTAAATTCCAAAATATGAATGTTAACTAAAATTAAAAAAGCCCAGTTAAACTAAGTTAGAGGATCCTGACATGAAACAGGTGCAAAAATGCGACGGGGTTTAGTAAGATCGCAACCCTCTCCCTGTTCCTGTAGCTTATGGAGAAAAAAAACATGTATCAATTCGACACTAAAATTTTGGTTTAAAAGAAGTCTTAATCCGACGTAAGAATGGGTAAAAAAATAAACAAATCAAAATGACAATGACAAACAAATTACCAAAGTTACTGACATGCCAGTCCCACCCCTCAATCAAACTGATTGAAATATTATGTTTTCGTTATATGAAAATCAAGCACAATCCCTCCAGTTAGGAGTTAAGTATCATACCATTATGAAATATTTGAGACGAACATAATCGGTGTCATCCCAACATGGGCTTAGAATAAATGTTTGTCCGGTGCAAAGACCTATGAGTTAATCATTATAAACACAAAAATATGATATCTCAAAATATTCACTTTTCTTAATTGAATTTTTTACTTTTTTTTTTCTTTTTTTTTCGGCCAAAATTCTGTTTACCCTATCTAGACTCTCACATTGAATTAACTTCAGAAAATATTTTGACAATCTGGTTAAATAAAAAAGCAGTATTCATGCTTCGTTTACAATCTTACAAAGCTTCATTTAATTTTCTTTTCAGCCTACCCAAAAATCCTGTAATGAAATATTGACATCCGAATTTGTGAAGGTTCGTTTCATGATGAAACATTGCGAAGATTTAGTAGATCATTTCTAAAATAAAAAAGAAAGTATATTGCGGGAACTGTCAGATCCTTGTTAGCAGACTCAAGAGTAGGTTTTTAATCGGATTTCGTTTATATTTTCAATATTAATCTAATTATTTTCTCCCAAAGAAAAATAAACATGATTAACAAATTTTCAGTACATATTGGAAGTAAAGAATTTTTCCAATGTCAAATAATGTCGAAAAATCATTCGAAAAAAAGCATTAACAAATAAGTTATAACAAAATATTGAGAAAATGAAAAATTGGTTCTTTGTTTAAAACAACTATGTTTTTTTTTTTGCCATGATGTTTTCAGTTTATTGTCGACTTTTGAGTTTGAATGTTCCTTTGTTGTCCTACGCCTCTTATTCACAAGTGCGTTTTAATGTTATCAAAGTATTTTGTCTTTCTCCACAACGCTTCTCCCTTTTTCCATAGCTTTTCAATACTGGATTATATGCCTATGTTTCTTTATATCATGTTTCCAATAAATAATTCTGTCTGTTACACTTTATGTTTAACTCCTAGTCTGTTATAGAGATAAATTCACATCGTCTATAATGTAATGTATTTGAAATGGCTACTATAAGAGGGAAATGTTCCAACTATAGTTATACCAACGCTATTTATATTCTTTTGATGGAAATTTAGATTTTTAATTTTGCATTTAACAAAAGAATATGATAGTCAAGGTAGTTAAAGGTAAAGTTCATTGTGCACACAGTACACGGTTAAAAAAATCTCACAGTATTTGAAATAATAGTTTATACCCGTTATATTCTTTTTCGTCAAGCTCAGACGAATGTAGATTATTTGATTGATAAAACAACACATACTAAGGATAGGTATGTTCAGGTGTGGTAGCCTTCAATATTTATATATTGACATATCATATATAAATATATAAAATTCAATATTCTTCTAACTAAAGTCTGTTATTATAAATGCAGGCACTCCCAATCCAATCAAATAATAGTATATGCAATCAAAATCAATCTTCAATAGAGGAAAATGCATATGAATATAATATAATATATAATATATATACAGAATAAAGGACTTTTTTTCTGATACTGAATTTTTCACAGTTAAATATCAGGTGAGCCTTATGGGTTTTATCCTGCGATGAAACAGGCAAACCGAGAAGGTAATCAGGTGTCATTGATACGGGACAAACTATCCATTAGCAGAGAAAAATCGAAATTACAATACAAAGTTATATAAATGATCTGCAGAGGGGACATCCGAATGGAAGGTGCAGATGCATAATGATGACCCCAGCAATTACTTACAGTCGCTCTTGTAAACGACAAAGATCTGGTTCAAGTCCGATTAGTAAATCAACATTAAAAGAATGGATATCAACTGTCATATTCCTGTCTTTGAACAAGCATTTTCTCATGTAGTAAATGATGGATTAAACCTTGATTGGTAGAACCTTTCGGGTTCGTGTAATCAATCTTCAGTTTTCTGTGTTGTAATGTCCTTGTAAGCTGTTGTTTGTCCTTTTTTATTATTATTATTATTTATCTATTAATGTCCCCTCGCTCCTCTTTGTCCAAATTTTGCTGCTTGATTTTATTTGTTGTCAGCCAGTTATGTCTGATTGCTCGCACAATTTAATCAATATACAGAACTACATACTTTTACCGCCATACAGGTTGAACGCTAAGCTAGCAATTTTACAGCGTTTAACCCACCAGGGCGCGGTGACAAAATGATGTTTTGCCTCAATTGTTTAAATTTTGTTTTTAATATTTAAAGCGCAAACAATCATAAAGTCAAATCACAAAAATACTGAACTCCGAGGAAAATTCAAAACGTAAAATCCCTAACCAAATGGCCAAATACCATGATAAAACACATCAAACGAATGGACAACATTGATAATATCTTCCCTTTTTCGTCGAAGGAGTAACTTGAATTTTTTATTTGATTAAAAAAATGATACAATAGAATAAAGAAGGGAAAGAGGAAAGTGTCAAAGAAACCAAAACCAGGCCAATATCAACACAGCGAACAAATCCTGCATTCGGACTGAGGCTTCAGCTGACGCCTCAACAATAACGCATTCGGAGGTAGGCGTCAGCTGACATCTCAACAATAATGTAGTATGTTACTGCGAATGGACGTCACACCGAACTACTAACCATACAAATGATAAGATTAAATTCATATTTAAAAACACTTTAGACTTTGAATCAAACCTGATTGAATTTGCCAATTCTTAAATTCTTTAAAGTATTAATAAAGGTTTTTTTACTCCTTTTCAGCCCCTTATTCTTAAACGGTTAGGGTTATAAAACCTAAAATAAATCTCTATCTTCTATCTCTAACTTAAGTTATTGTCTGGAAACTGTCTGGACACCATTGTGCTTTGTCCCTTTTGAGCCATAACTCCAAAAAATCATTCCCATCCTTTGTTATAAAGTATGGAATCTTGTGGTACAATTTCATTGAGATCCATACTCCTATACAAAAGTTATTGTCTTTTTCTGTAGAGGAAAAGGGGGGGGGGAGTATGAAAAAACAGTCACTAATTTGCCTCAAACGTTTAGAATTTGTTTCTTTACTCCTTCTGTTACTAATTCAGGGGTATGATTTCCAAAACCAATGACCAGAGTTAGCTTTAGGACATGTTTGGATTGCTTAAAATTTCAATTAACACATTTTTGTTCTACATTTTGACTTGTTACCTCATATGTTTTAAAGTCAATTATACATGCACGATTAATTTGTACATATACAGACATGCAAAATTTCTTGAAACACCAGAATAACATTTTCAAATTTCTTTAAACACCAGAATAACATTTTCAAATTTTCTATTGCATTGTATGGTTGTTCTGAAATAAAACACTTATCGCAGAGAAAGAAATATAAAACTAAATTAAATTTCTTTGGTTTTTGCACAATTAGTATCATGACTTCTGGTTTCTATGTCTGTTCCCTCATAACATGTTTACTTTTTGGCAAACACTGGTTTTGTAACGCAGGAGCAGGTACTTCTGATCTGAACAACAGGGCAAATAAATTCATCATAGATACCAGGATTGAAATTTTATATTAACGCCAGACGCACGTTTCGTCCACAAAAGACTTACCAGTGTCGCTCGTATAAACAAATGTTAAAAAAGCTAAATAAAGTATAATGTTGAAGAGCATTGAAGACAAAAAATTCCAAAAAGTTGGGCCAAATACGTCTACGGTAATCTATCAGTATTCCTTGGATAAGAACATTCTTAGTTTTACGAAAACTTTAAAGTTTTGTCAACATGAAATTTATTAAAATGACTATATAATTGATATGCATGTCACTACCGAAGTGCTGACTACTTGGCTGGTGATAACTCGGGGACAAAACGTCCACCAGCTCATCAGTTGCATCGACCAAGTGGTGTCAACAGTTATCAAAGGTACAGGATTTTAACTTAATACGCAAGACGCGCGTTTCGTCTTCATTATACCGGCCTCACACATCAGCGTATAGCACCGACGTACGCCGGACTTGGTCAAAAACCATGTACGCTGCCAAAACGCTAGTAATTTTGGACGCACCCAACTTGTCAATCACATCTGTATCGTGTGCATAACGAGCTTTGAGCGTGTTTTGGGCGTATGTATGAGAGCTAATGTACAATAAAATCGATTTTTGGATAGCTGAGGATTTATATCGCCTTCATAGTGCGTTTACAGGAAGACTTTACCAAGATTGTGTTCTTTATGTATAACGCGCTGTTTCAGTATGACAGTCCGTTTTTTTTTAATCCATACAAGACGTCGGTCCGGTAATTATTGTAAAATTTCTTTTCAACTTTTTGTCACACGAACTTTGAGATTAAATTGTACGAAAAAATGAGACGAAAGTCATCTAATTTTTATTTGATCATTTGGTAGATAAATGTTTACAGTTTCAGAAAAGGTATCACTCAAGGGCGTTACACTTCTCGTTTAAACTTAATTTTGGTGAATCTCTGATATTTCAATGCCCTTTTTGCAATATTTTATGATAAATAAATGCAGAATGTGTATTTACACAAACAAGAAATTATTTTTCCCGTCTTTACTTTTGAAAATCTATGGAAGATATTGATTACATACAAGTGCACATGTTTGACACGAACAGATAAGCTTATGTATTAGAAAGCTAGGAAGAGAAGATGATTAAACATTTGGTGGTTCAATTTTAACTTTATTTTGTAACTGTGGAGTGCTACTTTGTTGTGCCTTGTACTTCTTCTGGATGGACATATTCTTGTAAATTCACGGAATTATATGCCAATATGAATGCCAGAGCAAGTTTCGTTGAATGTCAAATCATGCTTTCGAAACGCCATGGATGCGTTTTATACGTTCACGGTGCGCTGAAACTACGCCCGGTGTCTGTTACAAACACGCCCCGCATAAGTAAAAATCAAAGTAACAGTCGTATACACCGTGCCTTAAACGTATCTGTAGCGTTTGCCAAGGCGCTTGTAGCTTGTATTACGTGCGTGTAGCGAGCAAATATACGCATGGAAAACGCTAGAGCTAGATGATTTTTTTTCTGTGGCATACCTGTAAGAATTTCCTTGAGTTATAGCGTTCACCAAGCGTATACCTTTGCATTTCGACGTACTTTAAACTCATGCAACGCGGGTTTAACGATTGTTTAGCGTTCCTCTTGCGTGCACCCAACGTTTACGGACTAGGTCAATTTTCTATATACGTCTGGTGCACGTCGGTCTATACGCCAATGTGTGATGTCGGCGTAAGACTCGCCAGTGACGCTTAGATCTATATAGTCATAAAGTTAAACAAGAACAAAGTTGAAAAGCATTGAGGACCCAAAATTCCAAAGATTTGTGCCAAATACGATTTAGGTAATATATTCATTGGATAAGAAAATCATTAGTTTTACAAATTTTTTAAAAGTTTTGTTAACAGGAAATCTTCTAAAATGACCATATTATTGATATTCATATCAACAACTAAGTGCTGACTACCGGGTTGGTGACAAAACGTCCACCAGCAGTGGCATTTACCCAGTGATCTAAATAGTTATCAACGGTACCAGAATTATAACTAAATAGGTCAGACGCGCTTTTCATCTTCATAAGACTCACAAGTGACGCTCAGATCTAAATAGTTATAAAGCCAAACAAGTATAAAGTTGAAAAGCATTCAGGACCCAAAATTCGAAAACAGTTTTGCCAAATACGGCTTAAGTTAACTATTAATATTCCTTGGATAAGAAAATTCTTAGTGTTACGAAAACTTCAAAGTTTTGTCAACAGGCAATTTACTAAAATGACCATATAATTGATATTTATGTCAACACCGAAGTACTAACTTCATGGCTGGTGATATACTCTGGAACGAAGCGTCCACCAGCAGTTGCATCGACAACAAGCATTACAGGAGATTGGTTTAGAAAAAGACATTAAAAAACCTCTGAGATGTGTCAGTTCCAACTCGCCTTATAATTACATCTGGCCATGTTACTTCTGGTCATATTAACATAATTCAACATGAAAATCTCCGAAAGGTGATTTCTCATGGTCCTAAGTTTAGAGAATCCCAACACATCAATTGCAATCATACCTTCAAGATGGATTCCATTTAGGATGACCCCAGAGCACTGGCTAAATTAAAAAAATTTGAACTGGACACTTTGTCAGTAAGATTTAAATGTTAGATCTCTGCAAAATTAGTTCAAATGCCATATATATTTATATGTGCTTTCTATTTAAGATATTTGATTTTAATGCCTTTTAGCTATTGTTGGAATTGTTACAATAAGGGATGTTGAATATTATGTATCGGTTAGTTGATGGATTCACATGAAAAAAACCATCTGACTTTTATGTTATTAATAGATAAATGATCTCGTTCATATTGATTGGTTTAGAGTTTAAGCCAGTTAGTTACTTTCTACACAGAAACATTTTGTTCTAAGTTTAAAGTATTAAATTTCTATCTGTCACTTTTTTTTTTAAAAATATAATGGAAATAACACTAAATCGGTGAAAAAGGACATTTATTACTTTCCGCTGTCAACTGATTTTAGTCATAATACGTCTTATTTTTGCTGGTCAATTTTGCTATTAACTGTTTCTCTTTTAAAAGGGCATACGATACATTTTTGATCCAAAAAAGATGATTTTATACAAAAATTTGCACACAGGCTATTTTTCACTTAACAATTTAAATATGAAATAAAACATTTGTAAAAAAGATACCTTCATGTGCTACATTAAAAGAAAAAAGGGTAGAAATTTTAGACATTTACTAAAAATTTCGCTTTTTTTTTATTTTTTTTTTTTATAATAGTCGATTTTTAAAGAACAAAATTATGAAAATCTCCCTTCCATAAATATATGACCTTAAAGGAAACTAGCTGTCAAATTCACGTTTACCGATTTCACTTAAATTATCATATTTGATTTATACCAATGTGAAACATGTATTAAAACTATTGAAAGTCTTAAATAAACAGTTTACAGGTCGTGAGCTCGATAATATATAGCTTCGTTTCATGTGTATGTTAGTCTAGGCGCCATCTAATTAACTATTGAGCTAACCCGCGAACACCGCCGATGACTATTTGAGCGATATAAACATGAATATAGATATAAATAGATCAGGCAACTCGTGCAATTAGTTTTTTTAATTGACTGTTTAATTTAATTTTGAAAATTGAAAATATATGTTTTTCATAGTTTTTACCTGTATAAGAATGATTTTTGTGTGGATTGAATCAGTCACTCAAATAATTTACCTATGTTTCACTTTCCAGGTTGACATTCTTTTCCTTTAAATAACTTTGCCCGGACAATTAATGCGTTATCCATTTCTAGCTAAGGGGTTAAATTGAAGTTCACATGAATACAGATTCAATGAGGTCGAATTATTCACTTGCAAGTGACTAATTCATCATCAATGTTTCTTCGCTTATTTCGACAAAACTGAAACATTCTGACTGCTAAAACCGAATAATTATATTAATATTTCACTTTGATCAATGATTGAACAAACAAATCATACTTCATATTTTTTGTATATCTCGTAGATATTGGCCATAAAAATGTATAACAATTCTTTTGGAATAATTATTTTTTAACAAAAATTCAGTAATTTAGGAAATAAAAACGCAATTAATGCGCTATACATATCAATTTGAAGGAAAAATCATCATTGACTTTTTTCTTTAAAATTGTAAGCAATAATTTTCGTAAGGAAACAAACCTAATGCCATTTTTAAAATTAGGTGTGTATGTACTTGTTTTAAAGCTAAATTAGTTTGAATTAAAAAAAAAAAAAAACAGTCGGAAAATGCATTTTTTTTCGATTCATATCACAGTTTGGCGTCGCGAAAATAACTTTTAACCTTATCATCCCTCTGACTGTATCGTATGCCCTAAATCTATTAAAGCTTCCGCAGTTCTTGATATTCATAGTATAATAGATACAGTTTAATAGTTAACACTAAAGGGAAAGTTACCCTTAAAAGGTACCAACTGGTGGTCTCAAATATGAAAAACCAAAAACAAAAGTGATTAAAAAATATCCTATAAGGAATGTTGAATTATTAGTTGAACACATTTTTCTAATTTGGTATTTGGTAATGACCATTAGGTGTTAACAGTTTCAGTCTGTATCCACTCAAATATCCGCAAAACATATAAAAAGAGTATACATTGTCCTTCAAGTCAAGGGCATTCACTCCTATAGTTCGTCGACTGATGTAAAGTCCATTCAGACCCTCATATTAAATTAACTTTAGATGTTATGTTGGCAATTTGATTAAGATAAAGACGAAATTTCCAAGTCTTGCTAACAGGAATCTGACAAAGCTCGATTTAACTTTCTTTTCAGCTAAACTATTTTATCAACCAACGAAATATCTGCATCTGCTTTTGCGATGGTGCGTTTTAGTACCTTAAATCATACGATTCTGTCAATTACACAGAAAGAATAATGGATGAATTATCAGATCCTTGGAAATGAGATGTACCAATGCCAATACAAATGTATACCAAACATCACATGTCCCATTAAATTGAACTTAAATTCAAAGTTTTATATTCAAATATGTCATGCATGTTGAGGACAACTTTGATAATGCAACATCCTTAACATCCTTGACACTTCATTAGTAGTTCATCTTAAACTTATTATCACAAACCTCACTTGTAAACTTCGAGTGCAATTCTTTTTAACCAAAGTTTTGCAAACGTTGTATGCCGTTTGTAATAGTTTATAAGAAAAAAATGAAAACAACACGTTTCAATGCGTCCGAAGCACTTTTCTGACGTTACAAAAGTAGAAAAAATGCATCGTTTAATCAGTGTTGACTGACCTTGTTTGAACTGTCGAAATGCATTCACATGTCGTTGCGTATCAAAATTATTGCGCAGGAAAATGACTTATGTAAAAGAGGTTTAAGACAGATAGGTAATCGCTCTTCTATGTTTATATAAATTTTTTTAGTTCATCGTCTTCATTAGATGAATGTATGAAGATAGTGATTTATAAAGCCTTTTTATTGAAAATAGCAGCAATGAAAAAGGAGGACAATACCTACATTTTATTATTTGTGACATTGTTTTGAGTTTTGGCAATCAGGAACATACCAATTTTCTTTTGTCAGAATAGATCTTTTTTGTGGGAAACATGTGTGTAGATAATTAATTCAATGATCATTTTAGAAATAAATGCAGAGTTTGGACTTACAAACGACGAACGACAAACGGTAGACGCATTATCACCGAGTGTATGGTTTGTCAAAGTTAATGCAAACTTTGCAAACGTGTGTTAAAAACAAATGATCGAAATGAGTGCTCGCCAAACCTTTTTATCGTTTGTGTTAGAAAGAAATGCACTCTATTCAAGCTGTATCAATTAGATTTGCCGTAAAATCAAAATATGCACTCTGTACAGAAAATCAACATACATTTGCAGAACCCTATGAATACAACACGAAATAAAAGTGGTCCATCGGAGAAAAATGGCAGAACAAATTTAATCATTTTTATAGCATATCTCAGGTAACTATAACGATCAAAATTCCAAGTATATGGCAAAACTTAACATTTAATCGATAAAAGCATTAACACATTCTAATAAATAAATTTGGTGTTTTTAATGTCTTCTGATTGGTTAAAATTATTAGTTTTAATTTCAATGTTGTAAATTTTGATGGCGACACGCCCACTCTAACGTTGTGTATTCATACGCCAACATGTGTGTACGTTGTTATTGTTAATATAAACAATATAAAAAGTTCTTTGAGCCGTATTTTTGATAGAAATTTATTTATAATGAATGGCAATAATCTATTTTGATTTTATTGAACCATAAAAACTAATTTTTGACTCTTCACATTTTACATAATCCGCTTCGCGGATTATTAAATGTGAAGAGTAAAAAATTAGTTTTATGGTTCAATAAATTCAAAATAGATAATAGCCATTCATTAAATAAGTAAAATCTTAGGTAAAATCATTATCGGTTTAAAATCTTTATCATGTTTACATTAGTCTCTTACGTTTTATGACATGGCGTTGTCAGTTTATTCTTTACTTTTAAGTTTGAATGTCTTTCTGTTGTCTTTCGCCTCTCTTTTACAAACAAGGGTGTTTTATTTTACCAAAATGTTGTGTCTTGCTCTCAAACCTTCCCCTTTTTCAAAGGTTTGCTAATTTTGTATGATTTTATGCTCATGTTCTAGAATTTTCTAAGTGTATTAAACTTTCAAATAATTTTAACTGTTACCTGGTATCACTTTATGTATGTTAAACTCCTAGTGTGTTTTAGAGATAAATCCACAACGTCTATATAATGTATTATAAACGGCGACTGTGAGGGAAAAATGTATAATTTTAATTATAAACACGCCACTTTATTCAATCGATTGAAATTTAAATTTAAAGTTTTCTATTTAACAAAAAAGTAGATAATTAAGGTAGTTATACGTTAAAGTTCACTGTTAACTCCAAAATTGATCTCACATTATTTGAACATGTTGAAATAGGAGCTTCTATCCTTTGTTCTAATTCGCCAAGCTCAAACGAATATTAATTATTTTATATATATACAGACACGCACTACCAATCAAATTATACAAAAGTATTTACAATTAAAATATATCTATAAAAGAGGACATATACATATTAAATCTAAACTAGCATGTTTATCTATTTTTTAGAATTCATGATATCAAATAAAATTAGTAGATTTTGGTAATTTGGTCATTATGATTGAATAAAGTAACATAAATCATTGGGGGGAAATTATTTTAACGTTAATTGATCTTTAATCAAAAATTGTTTGCTAACCCCTTCTTAATAAATATCAGATAACTCTGGTTAATTCCTCAACATTTTATCATTAAGGGGAAATAATATAAAATTGGGTTTTCATATATGGTCCGTTTTAAAAAAAAAATTAAATGTTTTATATAGGTTCCTATCATTATTTTGCACTAAAGCATTTGACATAATTTCGAAGTTACTGTTATAGAACGGGGTTTATCGTTTACTGTTTATATTTTTTGTGTTTGAGCATTTGTGTATCTTGTGAGTGTTTGTGTTAAGAGTGTGTTTCACAGCATAAAAGTATTTGTCTACAGAGAATGAACTAATATCTGCTTATTTTGAATTCTGACATGTATACACAATATAAAATAATAAATGAAAGATGATTAAGGTCGTTATACGTGTTGTTACAAGTAATAGGATCACTGCTGTTGTAGGCTAGAAATTGTATTTTTGACAGCTAAATGACTACTGGTGTTAAATTGACCTCAATCTATAAGTGTACATACTACTATTAACATATTCTATTGCATTGCACGATGTGACATTAAGAGTAAACTATTCCGGAATTAGTATAAGGCAACGCACTATCAGCATTCTTATAGTGAACTGCTTCATCAACCCTAGCAACTAAATGTTACTATTTTTTTCTTAGTCATGAAAGTTTTTTTTATAGAAATATAACAATTTTGAATGTTTTAAAGCAATGACCAAACATAGATATTGATTAATGTTAAGAAACCAAAAATAAATAGTAAAATCTATCAAATTAAAAAATGTGATCTGAAATTAAATCAAATACTAGTAGCTATACGTAAAGATAAAATTATGAACCGTTTCAAGTAGACACTTAACGCATTAATTCGATTGACCTTTTTGAATTGAAAAATAGTGCAAAGAGATGTATCTCTGTCATACAAATGACACATCGAAGTAATTAATTATGTAACGGAGGGGGTCAGTGACGACACCTCCCGGGACGAGTATTGGCCAGTACCTCGCCTATATTCGAACAGCTGGATACCTGATATCAGATTATGGCTTAACAACAGACACAATACAGATCATATATTTGTATCAACTAACCCAAATAAAGATTTTTATCAACGCTCTAACATTTTGACATTTGTTATTATTTTAATTATTATTTTTATTCTACCACAATTTCATGTTAAGATTCGACTAATTACCCATATCCTGATAACGTTAGATGAATATATAATAAAACTCAAAAAGGGAGGGTGGGTTTATTAATATTATAACGAACTGCTGATTCGTAAACTATAGACAACTTCGAATAACTTTAGTTTATGTAATAACTAATCATGCCTATCACTTATCTCATGAGGTCAAGACTATTATATAGGATTTTCACTAAACCGGTCTTGATAAATTAAGATTCATGGTTTCCTTACAAATACAGAAAATACTATTTACCGCAAATCTGACAGAGTGATTTTTTGGGGTCGATTGCCTTGATTCCACAATCAATATTTGATCCAGGCCAGGATAAATTTACTCCCATATGAGCAAGTGGAACCAAATTTAAATTGCAGGGGAAATTGAGGGAATAGATAATGGAATACTGCATTTTTCCTTTAGTTATATTTCATATCGTGATGTCGGAATAAGCTATCCTGTGATTGGAATTGAGCCAAGAGTTAGAAGAATAAGTGCTTTAAATGAACCAATAGACTGGATGTCTATACATCAACTACTAAATGGGAGTTTAGGTGACCGAATATTTATTGTTTTGCAGAAAAAACTTAGTTCTCAACACTGTTTTAGTAAGTTCTTACTGAATTCGGCAAGGTGCGTTCAACTCAGATCCAAATCAGTTTGGATTGCTACTTTTCCTAATAAATCGATTCATTATTCAATTAGCCTGAACATCAAATAAGCTAACTTGGGCCACGAGTTTTCTGTCGAGTATTTTATTCTACCAAGTCAAATATTAAGCAAACACTATTCATTAGATATTCATGTTTTAAAGTATTTTTTTAGATATATTACAAACAAACGAACTCCCGATACTGGATCAATACATAAAACTTCTGCCAAAGTTCAACGTTCGCATTTATTTATTTCAAAATTACAAACACGGGATAGATACAATATCAACTATTATAGAACTTGAAATCAGTACATTACGTAAAATTCTATTAATTAGATATATGAGTATGTGGTATAAATGCCAATGAGACAAATCTCAAAGCACACGTTCGCTTTTCGTTGTCTTCATTGTCTTAAATTATACTGTGGTATATTTTTACCAATGCATATCTTTAAGTATGTGCATGTCATCATATACGCAAAAAGAGAGCAAAGGCGTAACTAACATATGCAGCTATCCTTCTCGGTTGAAAATCAGAGCGGGCGGATCCAGTTTTGACTATTGAAATATATACACATATCAATTGATGAAAGGTTTTCCCCTCTAGATTAGATAAATGTTTCAAATAGAAATGTGCTTCATCGAAACTACGACGGCAACAGATGGAAAATGATGAAAGTCGATCATTTTGGATTATTGAACTGCCAAAAAAAAACCAACATACAAATAGGAAAACGATAAGGTCTTTTCTCAAGTATTATATATATGAACAGATGTCCATGCATTGTTTATTATCATCAGCTGCTTTGTTTCATGGTTGTAAGAAAGTGCAGTCGGCAACTCGATTCCGTCATCCGCATTCAACAGATTATCAATTTTATATTCGTCATTGGAATTAGATATTCTAATGATTTCATTTGAATCTCTTCGTGACACGTTTATACAATTGTGATCACCTGTTGTAATTCTACGTGCACCACTCATCTCGCTATATAGAATTGGCCTTTCACTATCTAATGGTAAAATGTACACATTGTTGACGTCTCCTGTGAAATAACAGTCACCAGCTCTATTGATAGAAATATCAAATAGGTCCAGTTTTGTTGTTGTCTTTTTTAAAACGTCACCATAGAGATTAGTTATTATAAAACTGTTTTGAGACGTCGATAAGCATATCCGCCCGTTTGAACTGGTGATGGCTCCACAACTTGTATCGAAATATACATTCGTTCCCGGTTTTAATGTTGCTAAATTTACAGTTTGTATAAAACGTCCATTAAAAGATGTAACAAGAGCTAGATTGTTGTCGTAAAGGGCCATACTATGCGGAACGTAATCTAATTGAACTGTCTCTCTCTTTGTTCCGTCCAGATTGCAAATGCAAAGCTTGTTCCCAATCAAGGGGGACAGAAGAAGTCTTCCAATTGGAATGAAACACCCTTTATATATTAAAACATTCTTCCCAAATATATCTGTCAAAAAAGAAGAAACGAGGGGCATTTTATTCTGGTCAACCTGCGATCTAACGATATCCTGACCATATTGTAAACGATCAAATGCAGCGGATTCTAATGCTGATGTTTTTTCTTCCATTATCGTAACTAATGATGGAAAAAACGTATGCAGGTTAGGCTGTTTTGTCACGCGAGAATTTCAATTCTGTCAAAATTTATTGGCTTAATTTGATGGATTTTCAGTTCTTGCAAGTGAGTTTTAGCGTCAAGATCTTTTATTATCTGGAACAAATAAACATCACTGTAATATGTTGTAATAAAAGAATATCTTTTCCCAATAAGCAACCATATTTTAACTAAGCATCTTTTTATATCATTCTAAGATATTGGCACATTCCGTTGGATTAACAGTATAAATTTTATTCTCTGCCATTTTGACATGAAATTGATACTGCCTAAATGTATAATCGTAATTTCAATTAACCATTTTAACTTAAAAGTCAATTGATAACTTTGTCCAGTACAGCCCATATGAAAAGTGAGGATTTATAAATTGAAAAGGTACATGGGAAGGAAAATCTCTATGCCATTTAGTATGTGTATAACTAAATATATATAAGTGGCGTCTAAAAGACAAAGATGTAAACAACATTGACATAACAATGCGTGTATCTGATATTATCGCTATTTTACGAATGTTTCCTTTGATCTTGCTGAGTGATAATTTCCTGTCTCAGCGGAGTCGAGTCATATGAAAACGGAGTTGAGTGATATGAAAATTATCGCTTGAAACTAAGTGAACACGTGCCGTTGTCAAGAAAATAAACAACGTCTTCATAGGTAAAATGACAGATTATCATTGGTCATTTCAACTCAATAGCTTTCTCACTTTCGCCGTACCAGCTCAAGCGAGAAAATCAATCTCGTTGAGATACCAAACGATAATCTATATTCAGTTGCTGTCCGGTGCACCATGTATCATTTGTTCTTGTGGAATGAATTGTCAGAAACTACACAATGTTAACTATTTTTTAAAACTCTTTTTAAATTACAGTGAAAGAAAATAATACCCATATGCAGTTACAATAAAATTATATAACTTAATTTCCATTAATATATATATAGATTAAACAAAAGTTACATTCCACTCTGTGAGGAAATGGATCTTTCATATATATTGCATCCCTTTAGTTTCCATTGAAAAACTTGAATTTATATACTTACGTTTTCGTTGTTGAACCTTTCTACAGTTGAGACTATCAATAACATTTACAATCTTTGTACTTTCATTATTGATGAAAATTAACTATATTTGTTTCAAATGCAAATATTTACTGTTTATTTTGATAAGATATGGATACATTTATACAAAAATGTATATGACACTATTATCAATCTTTAAACGACTTTCGTGATCTATCCAGTACATTTCTTATGTCACAATAGTTATGTTATTGCGTCAAATTGAGAACTGATTGTTAGGGTATGTCGTTTATTGACCTCGAGACCACTGATGTGACTTATTCATGAAAAAACATGAATTCATCTTATATTATACGCATGTTTCTCCATAACTTTATGTACAGTCAAGTATTTCATTTTACTTAAGCCATATCAATGAATCCCGAATAAATGATAGATTACAGAAAAGTTAGAATTTTTCATCAGTTTAAAGTCAATCCCAGATCATACGTGTTGTAAAAAGTAAAATCACAAAACTAATCAACTCAGATGAAAATTCAAATCAGAAAAGTCACTAATAAAATTTCAAAACCAAAAGCTCAAAAACATCAAACGAAATGATAACAACTGTCATATTTCTGACTTGGTACATCATTTTTTTAGGTAGAAATGGTGGGTTTAATCTGGTTTTATAAATGTAGCTAGCTAAACCTCTCACTTGTATGATAGTCAAATGTTATACTGACAGCGATGTGTGAACAAAACAAACAGACATAATAGGTAAAAATGTTAAAAATACAGGTAAAGCAGTCAATTGTGTATTATCTTACCAAAACAATTAAATAAACATGTAAGTTCTAATTATATTAAATTGAGAACGATGTGTGAACAAAACATACAGACCTATTATGTCAAAATATAAAGAAATAGGGGAACGGCAGTCAACATTGTATCACTTTAAAGATAAACAAATATGTAACAAAGAATCACAAAAAGACATGTGACAAATCACATTAGCAAAAATGAAAGGCAACAATAGAAAATTTACAACAGCACAATGACACAATGACGGGATTTATAAGTACAGAGCCACGTCATATGTATAATGCTTTCAAATTCGAAAACTTGAGGTTAATATTAGCCGCCAGTCATTAAATCTAGTCGAAATTTAGTGTGACATTAATTTTGGCTGAACAAGTATACATTATTGAAGATGAGCAAGCTAAAGCCTGCATTCAGTCGTGGGATGATCAGGCTTCACTAAATACCCATTGTTGTATTCGTATGTTTGTTTCCTGCTCTTTAACAAGGTTGTTGTCTATTTTATAGATTCTCCGTTTCCATTCTCTATTCTATTCCAAAAAGAATTAGTTGTGTACAAATTAGTAAGAAGACAGTTGTGTACAAATTAGTAAGAAGACAGTTGGTATGATTTGCAGCATGTTTGTATCATCAAGTAAAAACTGACTAGTAGTAAATTTTGTTAAAGCGAACGACAAAAAAACAAGCAGAAAGTTAAAACAAACTCAGCAACAGCAAAATATCAAGACCTGCGTTTATTTTTCTTTCTATATATGTAAAGCTTAAAATATTCCTGTACTGTTTTTTTTTATCTAGAATTTTTGTTTGAGCTGCCTACAACCGCTTCTTGTATCATTCACAGGTGTCTTCGACACTGGAATGAAATTTCTACGATTTTGGAAATGAACTACATAAGCAACTTTATGTTTTGTGTTGTATAAAGACAAAAACAAGTTAAGTCTAGCAATAAAGACATATACATGACTTGGTATGGTGATTTATGATGTAAATGAAATATTAAGGCCCTAGGGCTGTTGTCAGATAGACTTGACTGTCATAGATCTGAAGTAGCCTAAAGCTATTCCATAATATTCATAACCTGTCCTACTTTTCACTAGATTCACATCATGTATTTACGTGGTTCTTCATGCTTTGTAAAAGAGGAAAAGTAAATTTAATATTGTAATGTCCCCTATGGCCTTTTAATATACATTTTTAAAAAGAATATTTTTAAGATGAGTAACTTGTCCGACGTCAGATCCCTTTGTTTTAAGTTGTATTTATAGTTGCTTATACATGTTAAAACAAATTTACTTTTAAATGAAATACGGTTAAGATATTGCTTTTTGAAGATCCGAAAACAAAAGATTTGGACCTTGTTTATTGAAAGTAAATAACCTTTGCCTTTTTTTAAAAAGAACAATACTATACCCAGATGTATTGTTCAACTTTTATCTTCAATTTCATCAAATCTATTGCGTTCCTAATTTGTATTGTTATTGACCACCTTCAGTGAAATTAGCGTGACTTAGGTTGATTTTTAAAGATATTACATACAAAAACTTTGATTAGACTAACACATATGAAAGGAATTTGACTTGGTGGCAAAGATCGTTTATTTTCAAACTTTCTCCTTCGTTTGTGATCATTTGTCGTCTTTCAATTGTGATCTTGTTTGTCAAAAGAAAAGAAAACACTATACCATGTTATTGTTCTGATAGTCTTTAAACAAAAGTTTATATTTAGTCTCTAAACAAAAGGTTGTGTTACACGATGAATTAGATAACAGGTCTTCTTTAAATTCTTTTGAAGAGAAAAGAATGTCTTTTTTATTGCTAAAATAAAAGAGTATGAATACTGACAAATAACTTTGAGTTGTCAAAATAAATAATGAGCAAACTTCTCTTGTATGGGTCAGATCAATGAACACAAGATAAACGAGGACATAATTAGTTTTTCGTCCTCCGTTTACCACAGAAGTTAACCTTCACCTATATTTTTTTTAAATTTATTTGTAATGTATTTGTTCATCATTTGCTTTGCTCCTACTGATTTTTCCCTTTAGATTACCCAACCGACAAGGGAGGGGCATTAAATGAACTATAATTGAATTAAAATTCTATAAAATTGATACACAAAGCATACAGTCGGCAAATAAATACATTTTGATTAAATTTCACGCTTCGATAAGATTTTACTTTATTTTTACAGGCCCCACAGCTGATCAACTACATCGTTTATAAAAACTGAATTTTCTTAATTCTTTAAATAAATATTTATGTATATTTTGTATTGTCTAGTGGATAAATTTTTATTTTGTCCAATTGTAATCTTCTTAATGCTTTAAACCCCTTAAAATTCCTTATCGGAAGCTAGTCACACGTTTATCAATTGTTTAAACTGTCATAACTCAACTGTTTCAAATGTTTGAGAAAATTTATATAAAGGAAATGTTGATTAAAAGTTTAAAATGTAATACCTATGATGGATCGAACTACTTTTACTTATTTAGGTTTGTTTATATATTCGTTTACTTGTTTTCGGTCACATTCCGATCCCCTTAAAGTGATATTGAGATATCAACCCTCGAGTATCAACCAAATGACACTTCCAAGGCTGTTGAAAGTCAATACATTAGCTTCCTATGTTCGAGTCCGATGGTTGTTGGCTACATCCGTGTACTGGTTCCCAGTATAAGCACATACTTTGCTCCTCAGACCAGTGGCGGGTCCATCAATTTTATGCAAGTTATTCTCTACATAATCAACCAATTTTGTTTCCACAGAAAGGGGGCCCGACCCCCTCTAAATCAACCTCTACCTCTGCCTGATAAAAATGTGCAACTATATGTCTAGTCATTTAACTTACTGACTTTTCTAGTGAGTGATCGTACTCGATGGTTTTTTCCCCTTACTATTTACACATGAAAACATCTACCATATTAAAAATTCTTTTCAATTCATACTTTCGATTTCACGCTTCATATTTTTGATATTTTTGGGGTAACAAGAAAACTTAACCCAAAAATATCAAAAATGGAGCACTTGTCCATAGAATATAGATCATTTAAACAATTTGATAAAAATAAATTTATTGAAAATTTAACAAATACTCCTTTTCATCTCATTGAATCGATTGGAGATGTTGATGAAGCAGCTATTTATTGGTACAATCTATTTCTAAGCACTCTAGAGAAACATGCTCCTAAGAAAATTAAAAGGGTAAAAAATATCCAACAACCAGAGTGGTGGACTTCTGATATAAATAGCGCTAGACACCAAAGAGATCATTTTCACAGAATTAATGATATATATAATTATAAGATTTGCCGTAATAAGGTTACATTTTTAGTAGAACAGGCAAAGAAAAAATATTTTCAAAATGCTATTTCAAATTGTAAAGATAGTAAAACTATTTGGAAGTATGTCAAAAGTCTTAATCCTAAAAAAATACATAATAATATCACGCATTTAGAATATAAAAATAATGTAATTCAAAATGATGTTGATATAGCAAATACATTTAATTTGCATTTCACAAATATTGCTGAAGGTTTAGTTGATAACAAATTATGTAATAGTGATGATGGTGCCAATTTTGATGCACTCAATAAATTTGTAAAATCAAAGTTACAAAGGGGTAGTGAAAAATTCATTATACCAGAAATGAGTATTTTAGATGTAAATATGTATTTAAAAAAACTTGACAAGTCGAAAGCAACTGGTTTAGATGATGTCGGACCAAATATTTTGAGTATGTGCAGCGATGTCATAGCACCAGCTTTGACATATATATTTAATCTAAGTATCAAATGTGGTAAATTTCCAAGTATTTTTAAAACTGCAAGAGTATGCCCAATTTTTAAAAGTGGCGATGCCTGTAATCCTGATAATTATAGACCAATAGCAGTTTTGCCTTGTCTCTCTAAAATCATAGAACGACATATAGCTAATAGTTTGTATATATTTTTAAATAGCAATGACCTTCTTAATACTACACAGTCAGGTTTCAGACCTAAGCATTCGTGTACTACTGCACTTACTAAATTAGTAGATGAATGGTTAGCAAATATAGATAATGGAGAGATAAACGGAGTTATATTTTTAGATTTAAAGAAAGCTTTTGATCTGGTTAATCATATAATTTTATTGAAAAAACTTGAATATTTTAATGTTTCAAATAGTACACTAGACTGGTTTAAGTCATACTTGTTTGAACGAAGTCAACAAGTTAAGGTCAATAACGTCATGTCTAATACTAAATGCATAAAAACTGGTGTACCACAAGGTTCTATCCTGGGCCCTCTGTTATTTATTTTATATATCAATGATTTACCACTTAATATAGAACATTCATTAATAGATTTATATGCAGATGATTCTACATTACATTGTAGAGGTAATGATGTAATTCAGATAGCTTCTAACCTTCAAAATGATATTCATGTTATTGAAAACTGGTGTTTGCAAAATTGTATGAAATTAAATGCCAAAAAGTGTAAATCAATGATTATTGGTTCAAAACAAAGGCTTTGTTTAACTGGAAACAGTTTAGATATAAATATTTCAAATGAACAAATAGAAAATGTAGATTGTGAAAAACTACTTGGTTTATATATTGACAAAAACTTAAATTGGAATCAGCAAATAGATAAAATGTCAATTACTATATCAAATAGAATCAACTTATTACAAAAGATAAGAAAATATTTACCTATGCATATACGTATTATCTATTTTAATGCTTATATTCTGCCATTATTTGATTATTGTTGCAATATATGGGGAAGTTGTTGTGAAAGTGGAATAAATAAACTTAATAAATTATTAAAGAAATCTTCTAGGGTTATAGTAGAAGCTGACATAATGACATCATCCAGTTTATTGTTAAAAGTTTACACTGGTTAAATGTGGAAAAACGAATTCAATACCAAAAGGCAATACTTGTATTTAAATCAGTTAATGGCATGGTTCCTAACTATTTAGAAGAAAATTTTCATTTTACTAATAATCAAAACTATAACTTACGTTCAGCTGATGAAAAACTATTGAATCTTCCAAAACCAAAAACAAATTTTTTAAAGAAAACATTTACATATTCAGGTTCTCAAATATGGAACAGTTTACCAAATGAAATCAAAATGAGTGATACACTTGTATCTTTTAAAACAAAATGTTACAAATTTTTCATCAATTGTGCAAATTAATATGCATTTTCATTATTATTTCAATACAATTGTATATTGTGTATAATATAACTTTATTATACTGTTTGTACTTATAACTATGTTATTATTATTTTGAGGACTCTCAGGAAGATTAGTTTTAACTAATGGGATCATCCTCTTGAAATAAAGATTATTTATTTCTTTATTTATTTATTTCGAAACAAAACAACGCAAATCTATGTTTTACTCTAGAAAATATTGAGACAACTCGTTATTCATTTAAGGATGTACACCTCTGAGGAGCCAACACATTTCTTGAATTAAACTTTTTTTCTAAACCTGATTTTTGGGTTTATATGACTGTAACAAAATAATTGGTGAAGAAAAAATCATATTGTGGTGCGCTTCTTTTTTTGCTACGGCCTTCTGAAAGTACCCAATTTGGATGATTTTTCCATTTTTCATCAATTTTTACCCATTTTTGGGCTATTACCGGAAACAAAATCACAGTCCACAATTAAACTTTTTATCATACTCTCAATAAAGTTGAAAGGGACCAATCTGAAACAAAAACCCCTCAGTTTTATTTTGTAACCCGTATTTTTTTCTCAATTGATTTATTCTCAAGAACTCTTTGGTGTCTAGCGCTATTTATATCAGAAGTCCACCACTCTGGTTGTTGGATATTTTTTACCCTTTTAATTTTCTTAGGAGCATGTTTCTCTAGAGTGCTTAGAAATAGATTGTACCAATAAATAGCTGCTTCATCAACATCTCCAATCGATTCAATGAGATGAAAAGGAGTATTTGTTAAATTTTTAAAAGTGGCGATGCCTGTAATCCTGATAATTATAGACCAATAGCAGTTTTGCCTTGTCTCTCTAAAATCATAGAACGACATATAGCTAATAGTTTGTATATATTTTTAAATAGCAATGACCTTCTTAATACTACACAGTCAGGTTTCAGACCTAAGCATTCGTGTACTACTGCACTTACTAAATTAGTAGATGAATGGTTAGCAAATATAGATAATGGAGAGATAAACGGAGTTATATTTTTAGATTTAAAGAAAGCTTTTGATCTGGTTAATCATATAATTTTATTGAAAAAACTTGAATATTTTAATGTTTCAAATAGTACACTAGACTGGTTTAAGTCATACTTGTTTGAACGAAGTCAACAAGTTAAGGTCAATAACGTCATGTCTAATACTAAATGCATAAAAACTGGTGTACCACAAGGTTCTATCCTGGGCCCTCTGTTATTTATTTTATATATCAATGATTTACCACTTAATATAGAACATTCATTAATAGATTTATATGCAGATGATTCTACATTACATTGTAGAGGTAATGATGTAATTCAGATAGCTTCTAACCTTCAAAATGATATTCGTGTTATTGAAAACTGGTGTTTGCAAAATTGTATGAAATTAAATGCCAAAAAGTGTAAATCAATGATTATTGGTTCAAAACAAAGGCTTTGTTTAACTGGAAACAGTTTAGATATAAATATTTCAAATGAACAAATAGAAAATGTAGATTGTGAAAAACTACTTGGTTTATATATTGACAAAAACTTAAATTGGAATCAGCAAATAGATAAAATGTCAATTACTATATCAAATAGAATCAACTTATTACAAAAGATAAGAAAATATTTACCTATGCATATACGTATTATCTATTTTAATGCTTATATTCTGCCATTATTTGATTATTGTTGCAATATATGGGGAAGTTGTTGTGAAAGTGGAATAAATAAACTTAATAAATTATTAAAGAAATCTTCTAGGGTTATAGTAGAAGCTGACATAATGACATCATCCAGTTTATTGTTAAAAGTTTACACTGGTTAAATGTGGAAAAACGAATTCAATACCAAAAGGCAATACTTGTATTTAAATCAGTTAATGGCATGGTTCCTAACTATTTAGAAGAAAATTTTCATTTTACTAATAATCAAAACTATAACTTACGTTCAGCTGATGAAAAACTATTGAATCTTCCAAAACCAAAAACAAATTTTTTAAAGAAAACATTTACATATTCAGGTTCTCAAATATGGAACAGTTTACCAAATGAAATCAAAATGAGTGATACACTTGTATCTTTTAAAACAAAATGTTACAAATTTTTCATCAATTGTGCAAATTAATATGCATTTTCATTATTATTTCAATACAATTGTATATTGTGTATAATATAACTTTATTATACTGTTTGTACTTATAACTATGTTATTATTATTTTGAGGACTCTCAGGAAGATTAGTTTTAACTAATGGGATCATCCTCTTGAAATAAAGATTATTTATTTCTTTATTTATTTATTTCGAAACAAAACAACGCAAATCTATGTTTTACTCTAGAAAATATTGAGACAACTCGTTATTCATTTAAGGATGTACACCTCTGAGGAGCCAACACATTTCTTGAATTAAACTTTTTTTCTAAACCTGATTTTTGGGTTTATATGACTGTAACAAAATAATTGGTGAAGAAAAAATCATATTGTGGTGCGCTTCTTTTTTTGCTACGGCCTTCTGAAAGTACCCAATTTGGATGATTTTTCCATTTTTCATCAATTTTTACCCATTTTTGGGCTATTACCGGAAACAAAATCACAGTCCACAATTAAACTTTTTATCATACTCTCAATAAAGTTGAAAGGGACCAATCTGAAACAAAAACCAATTAAAAAAACTATAGGTAGGTGTTAATATAAGAAAGTTTTATCATATTTTGATGCTTTTTCGTGTCAAATTTACCATTTTGTCAATTTTGTAAATTTGTGATTTTTCTCTGTTTAAAGAACAAAATACATACTTTTTCAACTTCCTATGATTGAACAAAATAAATATTTGTGAAATTTGAAAAGAAAAAGTAATATGGGATGTTTATGTTTCTGTTAAAATCCTTTTTTGTACCCCTCACCCATTTTTCTCAAAATTTCACTAAAAAAGACTGACTTGATTAGTAACAAAATTTGAAAATTTCATTACTCAAAAACTACTTATTAGAAATTCACAATTCATAAATCAATTGAGAAAAAAATACGGGTTACAAAATAAAACTGAGGGAAACGCATCAAATATAAGAAGAACTACGACAGAACAGATACGCAACACTAAAATGTAACACACACAGACACATAAACGAACTGTTTATAAATATGTATATGATTTTAAAGATGCACATTTTTAACTGATGAGTTGAAGGGTTCGGCAACAGTGATTGTACTGAGTTCGTTTTCTTCAAAACCCAATTAAATGGTTGAATGATATTGTACTTGTAAAGTTCAATAAGTATGAGTTTAAAAGAGAACAAAAAGTGATGTGGTTTGATTTTAGAATATTTTGCATTGTATATGTTGTGTACAAGATGTAAGTTTGTACAAATTATAATTTGTACAGAGTTTTTGTACAAGTTATAAGTTTTTTGACACATACTTTCATATAACTGGTTATACAGTTTTATCTTCTAAAATGTACTAGTTTAATGTTTTAAATTCAAATTTATATATTTCAACCTAACATTTGGTGCTATTCTACATGTCATCCAACTGGACATGAGGATACCTGAATGGTTTAAATTCAAATTTTATTTTTCTCATGATACCATATTCATATCTATAAAAAGTTTTTTGTGGTCTTATAATGTTTTTTGTATCAATGCTCAGTTAATTATAATTTGTACAACATTACAACTTGTACACAACATATATATACACAATATGATATTGTATATAATATAAAGTTCTGGTATGCATTATGAGTAAAAGTTATTTTAAAGTTTGTACGACTGGCTTCATTTAAGTTTATTATTTATGTAAATATTCAATAAAGCTATTTAAAGTTCCTTTGCTTTCAACTTGTTTTATGAATGCATTAAAAGAGGGAAGAAAGATACCAGAGGGACAGCCAAACTCATAAATCGAAAATAAACTGACAACGCCTGGCTAAGAATGAAAGAAGACAAACAGACAATCAATAGAACACATGACACAACATAGAAAACTAAGAATAAGCAACACGAACTCCACCAAAAACTAGGGGTGATCGCAGGTGCTCCGGAAGGGTAAGAAGATCCTGCTCTATATGTGGAACCGGTCGTGTTGATTATGTTATAAAAATCCGGTAAATAGTCTAATTCGGTAGGTCACATTCATGAAAGGGAAGGGGATTGTAGTTACGACGTAAGAAACATATTCAATATCATTTGTGAAACGGTTATTCCATAACGGTCAACCAACTCGTGATGGCGTCCGTAAAATTTACGAAGGGATGATTTCAACTTCCCCATTTGGAACTCTTGGTTTAAAAGCTTCCTTATGACCAGCAACCCTCTATAAAGAAAATCATGATAGGAAATGCAAGCACGGGAATATCGTATCAATTGGGAGATGTATACCCCGTATGCAGATGCTGCTGAAATGTTGCTACTTAGAAATGGAAAGTTCCCAATTGGAAAGCTGAAATCATCTCTTTTGTCGTAAAGTTTTGTTTTCCAAACGACCCTCATTGTCAATTTCTAGATGTAAGTCAAGATATGAGGTCGACTTAACTGTATCTGTTGTATCCTTTATCTCTGGTTCGATGGGATAAGTGCGTTCAACATAGTCACCAAATTTTGAATTATTTAGTGAAAGAACGTCATCTATATAGCGGAAAGAAGAGTTAAAGGATATTGATAACTTCTTATTTTTATTCCTTAGAATTTCCTGTATGAAGTCAGCCTCATCATAATAAAGAAACAAGTCGGCAAGAAGAGGGGCACAATTGGTTCCCATTGGTATGCCGACAGTCTGCTGAAAAACACGTCCTCCGAACGTATCAAATATGTTGTCAATCAAAAAATCAAGCACCTCGATAATGTCAGTTTCGGAGAATTTTGTTTGAATCGGAGTGATCCTTTACAAAGTAGGATTTATCCCTCCCTAATACATGTTTCTACGTTGGCCATTCTTTTTTATGAAACAAAGCAATACCAACTTTTTTCTATTTGTCTTTTAGTTCGGAATGTAGAATACTTGTGTACAGTGTAGAAAAGTCAAAAGGTTTAATACTATTGAAAGATAAAAAAGAGTTAGATTATATGTACTCTAAAAGGTCTTTGGAATTTTTAAGTATCCACATCTGATTCACGCCACCTCTAGAATAGGCAGTTTCACAATAACTTGTAATAATTTAGAAAGCGTTTTCGTGGAGCACTTGGAAGGCCCAGCCATATTCCGTTGTTTGTAAGGAAACTTATGTAGTTTAGGTATCCAATACAGGGATGGAAAATACAGTTCTTCATCTTAGGTTGAAATTCCAAAGGAACATGAAACAGACCTATGATTATCCAGGATTTCCTCTTTGGTAAGTGTTGTAAGGGTATATGTTGAGTTTCCAAGTGAATTGTCAATACCTAATTCGTTTATCAAGCAGTTAATGTATTGAGTTTTACACACAAAAACGGTGTTGTTTTGGGCTTTATCTGCGGGAACAACAACGCATTTGTCATGGAGGTAGGAACATTTGTGTTGACGTAGCATGGGCATTGATAGACCCATTCAATTTCTTAATTCTGATTTGTTTCAACGACCTCACTGCCTTAACCCATTCTGAAAGAGCATCTACGTCTTCCTTCTCGCGCTTAGCCCATTTCTTGGCATAATCCTCGTCTGAATCCATCAAAATTTTAAAGTTGTATTTCCAATTAATGGATTTAGGCTCAAGATATTTTGGACCTTTTGATAACACATTTTGTAGGGAAGTGTTATTAACAATGTTGAGATCACCGGTAATAACGTGGCCGGCCGGATTATATGTGAATTGGGAACTAGCACAAGTGCAATCGGGAGGTTTATACTTGAAGTCGTCAATATTGATATCCTGCAAAACGTGTTTATAATTGAAAATTTTAGTTGCAATAGGTTTGGTATAGGTATAAGAAATGATTGGTACAGACTGATCTTTGAAATCAGGAGGTATTTTCTATTAGACTAATTCATGACGAATGATATTGCCTAAGTTGACGCCATCGAGACCTTTGTTTGCAAAGGAAAGATTTCAAAAATAATTAAAATAATTTATTAATATTATATTATATTTAATAAAAATTAAAGTATATAAAGAAAAAATCTTTTCTCTTAATAATCTTTTCCAGTGCGGAATGGTTTGAAAAGTCTGTGACTTGCAATAATCGAAATTATAGCTGAAAGTTTGTATTGGTTTGAATGATGGTTTGTAACAGTGGTTTCCAGACATAGATTAAACAGAGAATGAAGTTTTGAAAGGGGTTATGAATAAAGTTTCATGCGAATGTGATGAATACCTAACGGCTTTTGTATCAATGGCAGCAAGTCATTAATAGAGACATCGTGCAGAGTAGGTGATGCATAATGACGATGCCCATGACTGCGTCTACGTCGAGGAGTATAGTTGAAAATATTCATCACATTAACCGAGCTACACGAAGGACTAGATAGAATACCTGTACCATCAATTTTGTCGTTGTAACTATATGGTGTCGCAGTTTCCAATTGTTTATTCCACTAGCCCTTTTTTTGTCTACGGAGAGGCGTTGCAAGATAAGGATTGTTAGTGCTATGGCATATTTTTCGATAATGCGAACTGTCATAGAAACGATGAAATGATCGGACTGATTAAAATGCTGATAGAGAATGTCGTTTGCATTGAGGTTAATGTCTGATCTATGACCGCACATACGTTTGTTTACCCTTTCTTTCGTTTCACCGACGTATACCAATCCGCAAAGATTGCACTCTAATCCGTAGACTACATTTATCGATTTACAATTCAGATCATCGTAACTTCTGATGAAATATGATTGATTTGTAAAATTGCCAGTGAATTCAGCATCTGTTATTAAAATTTCACAAGTTTTGCAGCCTTTGGTCTCAACTTATGAAATGCGACAGTGTTGTTCAGAGTCATCAAAATCCAAAATCTCTTTAAGGAGAACTGAACATGGCTGTATATGTGTAATATTGCTATTGTCACTAGTGTTATGATCTGAACGAGTCATGTTTGATATATTAGTCATGTCTGGTGATGAGGGGACACCTGCCGTATCAGATGACACCGTGTCCATGGTGACATCTGTTTCTGACCTTTTTATACTGGGCTACGTCCGAGCCAGTATCCTGTTTGATCTTCGTATATTCATGCAAATTTTGCTACTGGGCGGATGATGTCCTCGGGTACAAAATGTCCACCAGCTGAGGCAACAACCCAGTGGTTATAAAAGAGGGACTGAGATACCAGAGGGACAGTCAAACTCATGAATCGAAAATAAACATTAATATTGTGTGCATTAACATTGCACACAATTGCTTTTTTCTCGTTCAGTATAATCGGATTTTACCGGAATTCTTCGCAAATTAATTTGGGTAGACTTTGTAGATGTCACAGCACCAAATCGGGCTCGCTCAAAGAGAACATGATTGGAAGTAGTATTAAAAACAAAATGGCTCCTACGCATAGGTGTAAATATAAAACTATGCAGAATACATTTCGGTAATGCATGTATCAAATGAACAGTGTGGGCTAAGTGGTCCTGGTAGAACATATTTTGTCTGACAATTTCAAATAATACAGAATGTATGAATAAATACCAAAAGAAGGGCATTTATTCGCTGTTTCTAAGATTTAAAATAACTGGTTATATCCCAAATTCCCGTAACTAGACCGGTCTGATGTGTAAAAAGCAGTACATGTTAATAGCAGTGTACATTAATCAATATTATAGCACCTTATCTTGATTACGTTCCAGAAGCTGACGAACCACGTGTTCTTGACTGTAAAAAATACATCAAATTCAAATTAGGCTGTTAGAGTATAATAATATAGTAAAACCATTTTGTGGTTTAGGCGTTCATGTGAAAAATAAATTACCATTTCCAACATTTAAGGTAAGATTTTGGACCATGAATAATCATTACTGGTAAAAGCAAACTGTGAAAACATTGTTTAAATATTTCAGCTCAGATATTTTCCCGTAGTATACCTGATTTATAAATTTTAAACATATATGGCAAGTATCTGTTACAATGGAGACGTACCCGGTCTCGCATCTTACAATTTTCCTATTTATGTTTCATTTTCATTATATGTATCTTCTAAATCGATTTATTAGGTATGAACATAGATAAACTACTTCTGCGTCTTATTTAGGGGACATCATAGTTTGATCAATAAGAACGCTATCAGCTATTA